>NC_080182.1:23843313-24443313 GCF_950295315.1 Erinaceus europaeus
TTTAGGATGGAGATTATAGCATATTAAATCGAATCCACTGATGGTGAATCGAGCAGCTTCATCACTTCACAAGTGGTGAAGCAGGTCTGCAGGTATCTGTCTTTCTTTCCCCCTCTCTGTCTTCCCCTCCTCTCTCAGTTTCTCTCTGTACTATCCAACAATAATATCAGCAGCAGTTACAATAATAACAACAAGAGCAAAAAAAAAAATTGGAAAAAAATGACCTCCATGAGCAGAGGGTTCATAGTACAGGCATCAAGCCCCAGTGATAATCCTGGAGGAAAAAATAAATGTTTAGTAACTTGTAGATTTGCATCATTGAGGTGATGTATCTTTATCCCCTCTTTCCTTATCAAAATGTTTTCCCAGTTACCCAGCAGTCTCACCAAACTGTGTTTTTGTTCCGTTTTGTTTTGTTTCGTTTAACCATCCTGCGTAAGTTTATTAACCTTTACCTGCTACTGAACTGTATCAACTATTGCTTCTTGCCCCTGCTGTGTGAGCTGCTGTTTTCCAGTTCGGCACATGGAAATCTAGGGCATGTGGCACTGGAATGTATTAGCTGACCAAGCAAAATTATCCTGAGTTCTTCTATAATTCAGGGAGGTGTTGTAGGGAGGAAAGATACTTTTTTAAAAGTTTTTTTCTTAGTATTTATTTATTTATTCCTTTTTATTGCCCTTTTTATTGTTGTAGTTATTATTGTTGTTGTTATTGATGTTGTGTTGTTGGATAGGACAGAGAGAAATGGAGAGAGGAGGGGAACAGAGAGGGGGAGAGAAAGATAGACACCTGCAGACCTGCTTCACTGCCTGTGAAGCGACTCCCCTGCAGTGGGGAGCCGGGGGCTTGAACTGGGATCCTTCCACGGGTCCTTGTGCTTCATGCCACATGCGCTTAACTCACTGTGCTACCGCCCTACTCCCAGAAAGATACTTTTTTGGTATACTGATCAGAAATAAAGAAGCAAAGGTAAGCAATCACTGGATAATAGGAAACATAAATTGCCATAGTGAATCAGAATATAACAGCAACAATTTACAAAATAACAACTATTATAATAATAGCCATCATACATTGCATTCCTGTATTTTGTCAGATAAAATAATAGGTGTTTTCATACAGTGTATCTCTCTGTCTCTCTGTCTCTCTCTTTGTCTCTCTCCCCATACACACATACCCACACCCCACCTTTAAGTGTTACAACCTTTATAAATAATATTTTGATATTTGAATTTTTTTTAAAAAAAACCTCAATCTTAAACTTAGGAATCATGACTTTCTCAGAGTCTCGAAGCTAATAAAATCCACCTCTGCCTGTTTTGGTTCGAGCACTGAAAGGCAAGCTAGAAAAGACATGGGAGGTCTGGACTGTGACAAGGAGTAATATCACACACTCAAATGACTGACCAAACCTGGCTACCTCCGTGAGTGCTCTTCACGTTCTTTACCAATTGTCCACTTCCATGAATTTAGCTGAGATATTACTACATTTCACATCAACACTGCTAGTGTCCTATGAAAGTGGCCATTACTTCCTTCCCTAGCTACAGTCATCACCACCTCACCGTTGCCCTGATTCTACAAGTGTCATCGTTCCTGCTCAATGGTAAGAAGCAGTCAGAGAAAAATAAGGAGTATGTGAGTCAGATCAGAGACATCTTGGCTTAAAATTCTTAATTTTGAATAAAGTCTTATACTTCACCATGATTTACTAAACTCTACATTAGACATATTTGTACTTTCCTTATTAAGACACATCCTCAGGCTTCACACGCTACCTTAATAGGGTCTTGATATCTTTCTAGGGGATTTGTGTAGTTGTGAGTCTCAGGATATAACAGAAAATACCAGATAAAGGTGACCTCACAGCAGAAATCTGATGGCACAAAAAAATACTTGCTGACTTTTACTTACCTCTGGAAAACTTATTTTGGAACTGACATAGGCATTTTATTCTCCACCTCAGTCTCCTTTCCATTAAGTGCTGTTCAGTGGAGGATAAGGAGTCCTCTATTGCTAAAACCATTACTTCTGATAACTCTTTGCAATTACAGGTTTCCATCCTTCCATAACACTGCATTCACCCTGCTCCTGACAACATGGCAAAATTGTCATCCCAGAGATAACTTTGGAGAACTCCTAAGAAAAGTGTTGAGTTCTTACTTTCAGATACTTTTTGATTGTAAGTGTGGTACTCTGAAACTAAAATCGACCTTGAAATCACGTTTTATCATTTTCCAACACCCCCATAATTCATATCAGATCATAGGATGCAAGGGAAATGATGAGAAAGTTGTAGCAAAAAGGGTGTTTCCAAAATATCTTTCAAACCTTCCTACTCTTGCTTCTTTTCATGGTTTTTATTTATCTTCTAACATACTATGTAATGCATTTATTATGCTAACTATTTGTTTCTCTGCTGTAAAAAGTAAATTCCATGCGACCATGAATATTTGCCTATGTTGTATTCTGACTTGAATCTGGGGAGCATTCAAGACACTGGCAAACATATATAAAGTACACAGTAGACATTTGTTAGGGATAATAATAATAAAGGTGCATTTAAAAAGTAAAATTTTGATCTGTAAGAAGTTTCATGGGGGGGGGGGTGGAGGCAGTAGCGCAGAGGGTTAAATGCACATGGCACAAAGAGCCAGAACTGGCATAAGGATCCCAACTCCCCACCTGCAGGGGGGGTGCTTCACAAGTGGTGAAACAACTCTGTAGGTCTCTCTCTCTCTCTTCCCCTCCTCTCTTGATTTCTCTCTGTCCTATTCAAGAACAATGATAGTTATAACAACAACGATAAACAAGAGCAACAAAAGGGAAAAAGGTGGCCTCTAGGAACAGCGGATATGTAGTGCAGCCACTGAGATCCAGATATAACCCTGGAGGCAAAAAAAGGAAAAGAAAGAAAGAAACAGAAGCTTCTTGGGGGCCAGGCAGTGGTGCACCTGGTTAAGCATATACAATACAGTGTTCAAGGACCTGCATTCCTGGCCCCCATCTGTAGGGGAAAGTTTCACAAGTGGTGATGAAGGGCCTTCTAAATTTATCTCTGTCTCAACCTTATAAATAATCAAAACGATTAAAAAGTTTCTTTCTCTCTCTCTTTTTTTTTCCTCCAGAATATAGCTTAACTCTATCTTATGGTAGGACTAGGCATTCAGCCTGGTTGCAGCTATTATATTGATATCCAAAAGGATCAACATTTAAAGAGATATGAAAATAAATCATCTACAAGTAAAAAATAAATATTTGAACTTCTCCCCAAATTAATGTAATTTTAAAGCAGGTTCCTCAAAAAAAAATCTGCTTAATCCATTTCTTCTTTGTTTTTTATTATCTTTATTTATTTGATAAAGAAATGGAGAGGGAGATGGATATAAAGAGGGAGAGAGACAGAGAGACACACCTGCAGCACTGCTTCACCACTCCTGAAGCTTTCCTACTGCAGGTGGGTACTGGGGATTTGAACCTGGGTCCTTGCACATTGTAACATGTGCACTCAATCACGTACACCACCACCCAGCCTCTGATTAATTCATTTTCTATCCACTTGGTTGCATTGAGGAAACTAAATCAGAAGAAGTAAATATTGAAATTAATTGCTGGTTTCTTCAAGCTCTGGAAATTGAAAAAAAAATCTTTTAAAATAGTAACATTGGTATTTAATAGTTTAGCTTATATTTATTAGTGATTCTGAACATCTTTATAGCTATTATTGTTTCTTTAAAAACCTGATTGTAATCCTCAGTTTTCTATCTTCATTTTCTTTCCACTTATAAAATTGCATTTGAAGGGCTATTTTAACTATTTAGAGTACTGTTTGTTTTCCCTTGATTTTATTATTTACCTAAATTTTATTTGTCAGATGGATTTACTTAGGTTAATTCTTAATTTCCCTCTTATGAGTCCTCTTTTCACCCTGTGTACCATTCATTAATGTGAAGAAGAAGAAACAAAAAAGCTTCACCTCTCTCCAGCAATTTTACTTTCTTTCATACTTTTATTCAGATTTTCTGGGTCTAGTGTCTTTCAGAATGTGTTCTTCATATTTAGACATGAGTAAGCACTTTTAATATTAAAATACGTGTCATCATTCATTATTTATTTAGAACTATGTGCCTAACACTCTTTGAGGCAGAACAGTGTACCCATGTGAAACAACCTGAGAAGTGCAGAGTTGGTAGCAGCTGTTTAGAAATGATGCTCATGGGTACCATCAAGAGCTGATTTTTTATTCTGTATAAATATCGAATTGAAGCATACATACAAAAAATCAAATACACACTGGTTTATAGTATAGTCTTTAACGCATAAGTCCACACTCTAGTCTCCCCCTTGATTGGCATCTAGAGACTCATCAGGATCAGGATCATCCTGTCCCTTTCCCTCCTCCAGAGCCCTTTACTTTGGTGCAATACACACATGTAGTCCTGGTTGCATCTTATGTTTTTTTTTTTTTGCCTCCAGGGGTTATTGTTGGGGCTCAGTGTCTACACTACTAATCCATTGCTCCTGGAAATCTATTTTTTTCCCCATCTTGTGGATAGGACAGAAAGAAATTGAAGGAGGAGGGGGAAATAGAGGAGGCAAGAGAGAGATAGGTGGAAGCTTCGCACTTGTGAAGCTTCCCCCTGCAGGTGGAGAGCCGGGGGCTCGAACTAGGACACTTGCATGGGTCCTCGTGCTTTGTACTATGTGCACTTAACCAGGTGGGCCACTGACCTGCCCCCAGGTTTCACCTTATGTTTTCCCTTACTGTTCTTTGTGCTTAAGTTCTACCAATAAGTGAGATCATTCTGTACTGGTCTTTTTTTTTTTTTCTGGTTAATCTTATGCAACATGGTTTCTTCAGATTCTGACCATGCTGTTTCGAAGGAGATGACCTCCTCATTTAACAGCCACATAGAATACCATTGTATTTATACACCATCACCTCCTTAGCCGTGCATCTACTGGTGGATGTCTATGTTGCTTCCAAATGTAGGTTGTTACAAACTGTGCTGCTATAAAAAGTCTTGTGCATGAGTCATTTTGGATAGGTTTCTTTTATTTATTTATTTTCCCTTGGTAAATTCCTGGGAGAGGGATTACTGGGTCATAAAGTAAGTTCATTTCTAGAGTTCTCATGAGTTGGCAGGCTGTTTTCCATAGGGGCTGGACTAACTTTCATTCCCATCAGCAATGGCGGAGATTTCTTTTCCCCCTTCAGCCTCTCCAACAGTTGGTATTTCCTAGCGTGTGAAATTCTCAAGGGATTAAAATGGTATCCCATTGTTTTTATTTGCATTTCCCTGATCACCGGTAACTAAGCATTTTTTCTTTTTTCTCTTTTTTTTTTTTTTGCCTCCAGGGTTATTGCTGGGGCTCAGTGCCTGCACCATGAATCCATGGCTCCTGGAGGCCATTCCCCCTCTTTTGTTGCTCTTGTTGTTATTATTGTTATTGTTGATGTCATTCCTTGTTGGATAGTACAGAGAGAAATGGAGAGAGGAGGGGAGGACAGAGAGAGGGAGGGAAAGATAGACACCTGCAGACCCACTTCACCGCCTGTGAAGCAACTCCCCTGCAGGTGGGGAGCCTGGATCCTTCTTCTGGTCCTTGTGCTTTGCGCCACATGCGTGTAACCCACTGTGCTACTGCCTGACCCCCAGCATTTTTTTCTTATGTCTGTTGGCCCTTGTATCTCTTCTTTGGAGAAGATTCCTTCCTTCATTTTCAGTGCAATTGTTTGTTTTTATTGTTGAATTTCATGGGTTCATTGTGTATTTTGGTTATCTGTTTTCTGTCTGATTTATGACATATATTTTTTCTCCCATTCCGTGAGGAGATCTCTTTGTCATGGAGATTATTACTACTATTCTACAAATGTATCAGTTTTTGATAAATTGAGGTAGCACAAGGAGAACCATTTCATGACAGAATCAAAGAAACACAGATATAGATGCTGTTTAATCTTAAAGCTCTTGGTATGATCATCTGAGGATTATGTATAGATAGAAAAAGAAAAGATCCAGTAAGTCTTTAAACACTCCAGATTGTAGAAATCAGGCTTAATAGCCTGATGAACTAGCAAGGAATTTGGAAAGGAAATAATTGTGAAATAGGAGTATGATAAAGAGAAGTCAAACAAAGAACATGTCCCTAAGAGAGAGTATGATTATTCATGCCAAACTAAGAGAGAGTATGATTATTCATGCCAAACTAAGAGAGAGTATGATTATTCATGCCAAACTTAGTTGTGGGACCGAGTGAGATGGATAGCAAAATAGAGCTTCTCAACAGCAGACACCTATATTTATGTATCTTCACCTGTATTTATATTTATATCGATAAATAAACGCACCCATGTCTATATTCATATCTACAATCTAATTCTGTCTATATCTCTGCCTGTATATCTATATGTACATCGAAATTTGTGCCTAAGTTTATATCAACCTCTCATGGCCTTTTCCACTTTCATTAGCACAAGCACTATTAATTCACACTGAAATCAGTGTGGCAATCTCTTAATTGCTCTCTCTTAGTTTTTATGAGTTTGACCCTTCAATTCATTTTCCACAGTGAAACTAGAGTTTTTTTTAAGGGAGGTGTGTGTGTTGGGGGTGGGGAGACACAACCTTAATTAATCATTTTCTAACCTTCTTAAACTAGCTTGTATTTCTTTGTCTAATAAAAGTGCTATGGTTCATAACATTGGTACAAATAGCCTTTTGTGTTGTCAAATGCTTCTCTTTCCAGTCCCCAAAGGCTCTAGCATACTATTTGCTAAGCTGATGATTCCCCTGTGTAGGGTTTCTGTGAAGTGGTCACAGCACTACACGTTATAAGGCAGCATGTCAATAAATATGCTGACTTGTGTCGATTGTGACCAGATGCAGTGCAAGGGAAAACAACTTTGCAGGATACACACCTACAGATACAACTTTTGGAGCATGGCAGTGGTGCACCTGGTTAAACACGCATAGTCCTATGAGTGAAAACCCACACAAGGACGCTGGTTGGAGTCACCCACTTCATACCTGCAGGGGGAATGCTCATGAGCAGTGAATCAGGCCTACAAGTGTCTGTCTTTCTCTCCCTATCTTCCATCCTCTCTCGGTTTCTCTCTGTCCTAAAAAAATGTATGTGTGTGTGTATATATATATTTATTTGAAAGGAAAGAAAAGACAAGAGAAGAGAAAGGAAAGGAAAAGGAAAGAAAAGAAAAGAAAAGAAAAGAAAAGAAAAGAAAAGAAAAGAAAAAAAAGAAAAGAGAAAACAAAACACAAAGACCACCTGGAGCTGTTCAGAGTGCCAGCACTGAGCCCCAGTGATAACCCTGGAGGAAAATAAACAAAAAACAGAAACAACTCATTTGCTCTCTATGTCCAAACCCAGTTCACATCACCCTAGCAGTTGTCACTGTTTTGTGCTACCCAAATGGCCCAGAGATTTCTCTCCAGATGCTTTCCACTGAGGAAGGGTGAGTTGGCTTAGGTTCTGCTCTGTTTCAGATCATAGATATTTATTTTCCACTGTAGCACTTCTCTCTGTAATATCATATTCCAGTTATGTTTTTGTCTCACTTTATGCGTACCTTTACCATAGGGATATGCATGTGCTTCTTTAAATTAATTGGGCTATGTGTCTTTGAGTTCTGTCAAACTAAATCAGTACTGTTATTTAGTAAAATAAATCTCCATTTTCACAATCATCAGTTTGTGTCAAAAATAAAGTGTCCGACCTACCTTAGGGAGCCTCCAATGACTGTCACCTCAGTACTTGGGTTTGGAGCTAGCACCAAATTGAAACTACTCTTCGAGTAATTAAGCTATTTTTTTTTTCTTCTCATTTAAGTAGAAAACCAAATGCAAAGTTTAATTTGCTCTGAAAATTAACTTTTGTTTCAAAACAGCAAACCGGATCTCCCAACCTCATTTAATAAACACAGCAAATTTTCACTAATGATATTAAATGCCACCTTCAATTTATTAAAAATATTAAAGACATCTGAATTTCTTTTTGAATTTAGTATTCTGTTCCAGTCCTTTATTTTTTTTTAGCTAAATACAGGCACAATAAAGTCCTGAATTCTTGAGTTTAATATCTGATATAGCAAGTTAATATTTATTTAGCTTCCTTTTTATTGAAAAACTATGAATCATAAGTTCCTTCATATCTTTTATTTAGATGTTGTTATGAGTTTATATCTATGCTATAAATGTGAATAGCATGCATTTTCTTCACTGTGGAAACATTTTGACACATTTTCACTGAAAACTAGTTATAATTTAAAATAATTTTTACTTCACTAGCTTAACTTAGGTTTTAAATTGGTTTAATTTTTTACTTTATCATTTTATGCCACTGAATACAATGAATTTCATATAAATTTATTGTACAAAGTTGTATATATTTTTCTCTTTTTCTACTATCTTGGACATTATGATCGCATTGTGTAAGGTTATTTTCTTTTTTAATATTGCACTTCTAATTAAGTTTTCCACATGAGTGGGAAATCTTGTTGTTGTTTTGTTTGTTTGTTTTATTTTTTAATAAGTTGTGTGGAGACTTTTCAACATTTTAATGGTAGTTTTTGCCATGGATAAATAGTGTAAAATATCTATACAGGGAATACTTGATTCTGTATATTTTTAATATTTTATTTATTTACTTATTGGATAAACAGAGAGTGTTGGTATGCTTTTAAATTCTGCTTCTAAGACCCCTTGTGTTTCATTGGTTTAATACCCCCTGCTTAACACTGTATTCTGTTTACATAACCACTGTTAACTAAGCACCGCCCTGCCTCCAGGGCACTGGTTTAATCCTCACTGTTTTGCACGCTCTTTCCTTCTCCCCACCCCCTATCCTACCTACATCCTCTTTGGACCTGACACTTCCGCCTCAGGATATATAAGGACAGGATTGTGATTAGAGATAGCTTAGATTGCACTGTGTTCCACATGAATAAAGACTGAACTGCGTACCACTCAGCCACGAGTCCCTGGTCATCTCTCTCTCCCGCCTGCGAAGCTAGCCTGGCAAGAGACAGAAACTGAGAGAGAAGGGAGAGAGAGAGAGAGAAAGAGATAGAGGGAGAGAGATCGAGACCTGTAGCACTGCTTCGCTCTCATATAACTTTCCCCTTGTAGGTGGGGACCTGGGCCTTGAACCCAGGTCTTTGTACACTGTATCTAACACATATGCTCTGTGGAATATGACACTTGCTGGACCCCTTTGATTCTATTTTTGTGATCCACACACATATATGCACACATTTTGTATTAACCTGTGTCAAAATCTTTTTTATATATTAGAGTAACTTTTTCTTTATTAATTACTTAGAGATGCATTAATAGGCAATTTTTTTTTCAAGAATTGGGTTTTAAAACATACCTAATTGCCTTATTTCTAGGACAACTTTCTCACTCATTTAGAGAGACAGAGACAGAAGCACCAGAGTTTCCTCTGCATGGGACTCCCATGTGGTCCTGGGGCTCAAACATGGACCTTGTACTTGGGAAAGTATATAGCCAACCTGGTGAACTATTCCTTCAGCTCTAGCATACTTCTAAATTTTTGGCTGCCAAGTATTCTTGAAATATTTTTTCTCCCATCATTCTTTATTACTATTTTACTTTGATATAAATCCTTTTCCATTTGAGCATTCTTAGTTTCTTTTTTTATTTCTTTTTTTTTCCATCAGAGCACTGCTCAGCTCTGGCTTAAGGTGCTACGGGATTGAATCTGACACTTTGGAGCCTCAGACATGAGAATATGTTAGCATAACCATTATGTTGTCTACCCCTGCCCAGCATTCTTAATTTCTTTATAAGATCATGGAAGGGGGCTGGGCAGTAGCACAGCGGGTTAAGTACACATGGCATGAAGTGCAAGGACTGGTACAAGGATCCCAGGTTGAGCCCCAGGCTTCCCACCTGCAGAGGGATCGCCTCACTGGCAGTGAAACAAGTCTGCAGGTATCTATCTTTCTCTCCCCGTCTCTGTCTTCTCTTCTTCTCTCAATAGCAATAACCCTGGAGGCAAAAAAAAAAAAAAATCACGAAGTATAATTGTATATCACATCTACCACCTAAGTTCTGTTACACCAACTCTCACTGACAAACACCATAGTTCTCACAAAGTCTTAGAGCCAGTTTGCACTTAGGTTACTTTATTTATTTATTTATCTTCACTGGGAGGATTTATAGTTTACAGCCCACAGTAAATGACAGTAGTTTGCACATATGTTGTATTTCTCAGTTTTACATATGACAGTCTAACCCCCCAGGTAGGTTACTTTTTTTTTGTTTGTTTTTTAAATTCAGTTCACATGTTTCCCATCCCTGTATTTCATGTATAAACAAAACTACCCTGTAGTTGTCTTTCACCTCCTTGCTTACTTCTGTACATAAATAAGCACTCTTTTAAAATGTCTATGTAGAAAATACTCATATTATTTATTTGGACATACAGTCATCCCCTAACATTTCTCAAAGAATTCCTGTTGAACTTGTTTCCAGTGATTTTTATGGTTCCCATTTTATCAGTCATACAAAGTAGTCTAGTTTTCTTTAGAGAAACCACAAATCACCTTCACTTTTGTTCTTTAAAAAGTTCATTTGAAATTATTAAAAGGAAAACAAATTGAAAGCAGATGGATAGTCTAACTCTTTTGACTCTTTAAGCTCTACTCTTATATTTGTAGTGATTTAGACAAAAACAAAGGAGAAAGAAAAGAAAAGAAAAAACAGACATTAACTGAATTTTCTTGACTTGGACATTAAATGGTATTCTGTCATCATCTAATATAGGAAATATGCAGTAGCTTGAGTTATTTTTGAGGTAGAAACAGCAGTCTAATACAAGGAATACCAAAGTGATAGATTAGCAATGAACCTGTTTTGATCCCTGGCACTATTTAAAGAACTTCTACTTCTCTCATAAAAATAACAAACTCTTAATAATATATATATATATATATATATATATATATATATATATATATATATATATCAAGCTGGAGGAATTTTATTCTTTTTTATTGATTTGATAATGATCAACAAGACTATAGGACAAGAGGGTTACAATTCCACACAATTCCCACCACCAGAGTCCCTCATCCCATCCCCTCTATTGGAAGCTTTCCTATTCTTTATCCCTCTGGAAGTATGCACCCAGAATCATTATGGGGTGCAGACGGTGGAAGGTCTGGCTTCTCAGCTAGACATGGGTGTTGGCAGGTCAATTCATACTCCCAGCCTGTTCTATCTTTCCCTAGTGGTATAGGACTCTGGAGAGGTGGGATTCCAGGACATATTGGTTAAGCCATCTTCCCAGAGAAATCAGGTTGGCATCATGGTAGCATCTTCAACTTGGTGGCTGAAAAGCAATAGGATTAAAGCAGAGCAAACCGTTTAATAATCGGAAATCTAAAGTTAAGAATATGGTAGATGAGATTCAGGGTCTCCATTTTGGAAAAAGCTAGGAAGTCTATTTTAGGTATATTTTAAGGGGCCATAACCTTACTAATTTTTGTCTGAGCCTGACAGCTAACATGCAGGTGGACTAAAGGTATTGTCTGGGGAGATGGTGTCAGAGTTGAAAATAGGACCAGAAAGCTGGATCAGGGAAGAGAGTGGCTCTCAAATATGGGAAAAGTATATAAATAACCATCAACTGTAAACCTTATCCATCTGATCTGGGATCATATTCAACACAGGAGCCTGTGAAACCTCTCCATCCCTGTAGCTCGCATTCCATGGTCATAGATACGAACATTCTAGGCTGCATTTATTGTAGTACCTGTCTTCCTTGAGTAGCAGAATATTGATCCAGCCTCCTCAGAGACTGGGGAAGTCCATACCACTGTTCCAAACTGAGGGCAAGGTCTTGTAGAGGCCCTCACGAGGGTTTATGATGCTGTTCCTGATGGAGATGACCAGCGATTGTCGAGACAGAGATCTGTTAGATGTCTAGGCCCATCATGTCTATGTGGGAATCTCAGGATTCCTGACTAGGGCCCTGGATGATGGGGTAGCCTGGTAGTGACCAAAAGAACCATCATTAAAGTATGCTGGTCTCTTGCCCTTATCCAGCTTTTGTAGTCCCTACTTTGTCTGACAAGTTTGCCCTTAGAGTGATTGAGGAAAATGAAATAGGAAGTAGGTGATGAGGATACCTAGGTCTAAGTAGAAACTATTTGATTAAGTACTTTATGGTAATTAAATAAACATTTTTTAGGCCTTTTTACGTGCTGCTTATTGAGTCACTAAAAACTATTGTGCACTTTTACTTTAAGGTATATATTTTCCCCTAACTTAATGGATATATGCATGCATGTAATGTATCTCATGGGCCGTGGTCTATATCTAGGTTCTGAGGCTTTGCTAGGAAGTGCACCATCAGGAATGGGATTAAGGAGTCCTATGAGCTAGGAAAGGTCTCACCAGAGTAATGGAGCTGAAGGGTTGGCATCCCACACCTGGCATCTCTGGGCACAGACTGGAGTGAAACATGTCAAGGTGGTATTGGCTGCATTGATTTGGTTGAGATTAGGAGATGCAGTAGCAAATGGTATGGACCTAGAGAAGCATGAAGGAAAATGAGCCAGAAGTTTCAGGACTGGAAGACATATATGTTTTATAGAGGATGAGGAAGGTTCCTGCTGTTTTAGAGTTTAAGAAGGCAATAGATAGCTATTGTTATAACCAAGTTATTTGGGAATTTGGTTTACTTTGAAAATCCCATAGCTAGGACTTATATTGAGATGGAAGATCATTTTGAAGCTGAGACTACATAAGAAAAATAAGGTCTATGTGAACATGAGAAGAAATAAGTGGATTTCTAGTAAGCTGAGGAACAGAACCTTATTCCTAATGTTAGCTTCCGACATCTTGTTCTGGTTTAATCAGTTAGCCATTTACTTCTCAAGACTGTGTCAAAGATCATTAGGCTAACTTTATGCACTGAGAAATTAAAAATGCAAGCTAACTTCAGTTTTAGTAGAAAACATTTTTTAAACTTTGTGATCTATTTAAAGAGAGCTTTATTTATTCTAGTCATAAATACAGTTTTTCAGGGCTGGAGAGACAGAAAAATGGTCATGCAAAGACTTTCATGTCTTAAGGCTCCAAGGTCTCAGATTCTCCCCATACCACTGTCAGCAACCAGAGTTGAACAGTACTTTTTTTTTCTTTCTCTTTTTTTCTTTCTTTCTCTGTTTGATGATGGTGTTGGCGGATTGAACCTGGGACCTTGGAGACTCAGGCATGAAGGCTTTTTGAATAACCATTATGATTTCTCCTTCACCCTTCTGGTACCTTTCTAGATTTTCTCTCTCTCTCTCTCTCTCTCTTACTAAAATTAAATATTTTTAAAGTTTTAATTAAAAAGACATATTTTCATATACATTCTTAATATTAAATAGAAAATGAGTAATTTTCCTGTCAGGTATGAGGTTGTTCTATAATTCAGAAATTTAATCTAGAAAAAGAACACAGCACTGTTAAATAGAGGGAAACAATATCAGCTGTGTATGAAAAGACTCCCAGGTGAATTTCTGAGTGTATTCAGTTTTGCTTGTCACTGCACTCTTATGCTTGTACTATGATATCTGTTCTTCCCCTGTTGTCCCATTCTCCATGACATACACCAAATAGCATAGGATCCTTTACAAGGAAGAATGAGTCTTTTGTGTCATAACTAAACATTAATCTGCAAATTACAACATTTGCTTCCTGGGTTGGTTCCATAAGGAATGCCCTAATGGACTCATAATAGACCATCATTATCACATCAGCAAAAAGAAAGGTGCCTTTAGTCGAATAAACTATTATATTAAAATTAACTAAGTCCAGTGGACTTATTGGTATTTCCACAATATTATACCTCAATGTTGGATTAAGAAAAATCATTGAAGGGGGTTCAGTAATTAAAATGTTTCTCTTTAGCAAGAAATTTGCTAAATGTGTTTTTATGGTTCAAGAAGTATTCTCTTTTTAGATAGTAAACAATTTTGATCACTTACCATGTGTCAAGCATTTGTACGCTGAAAAGACAAACTAGATTAGAAATACCTCAAAAGAAATTGTTCTTAAGAGACAGCTACTTCCAATGATGGCAGATGAGCACTTACATTTACTCTGTATACCTTCTTCAAGATAGAATCAGGATCTTGATATCCTAAAGAAACTACAGAGGTTAGAAGGTGAGTATCATAGAAAACAGAGAGGACTTCAACCGGACTTAATGGTTGAGGATGTCTAAATATTTATTCCAGCAAAAATATATATAAAAAATGATGATGATACTTGCTTAGCCAAGAGAGTGGTTTAGGAGATGACATCTGATGTCTCTTTGGGAGAGAATGCCAGAATATTGAAGTTACATGAAAAAGACATAATGAGATAGGCTAAGAACAAGAACTCCATTGTGCTAACTGGGCATTGGCCGTATCTTCAGATCAACAGACCCAGAAATAAGCAAACACTTGAGCCTGTGAAGAGATGTGGTTCTGAAGAAATAAACTGTCCTGTAGGCAGGAGAGGCTATGGTAAGATTTTTAATGACAGGATCAATTTTCTGATTTGCCAGTAGATTTATAGTTCATTTAGAGATAGAATCTCTCCTCAGTTATGTCCTCATTAATCTCTTAAACCTTAGTGATTGACTCCTTAATTACAACAGATTTACTTGCAAGGTGGTATCTTCTTTCCAAGCAGTTCACACAATCTGATGTATATTCTGATCTAATTATTTTTAAACATTGACATGATTCTAGCTACTTAGCTTTGCTTTTTGCCCTCAAATTCATGACTGTCACATTTTTCGACTAGATACTTAAAAATGATGAAATTTGTGGTCCAGGAGGTGTCACAGTGGATAAAGTATTGGACTCTCAAGCATGAGGTCCTGAGTTCAGTCCCCAGCAACACATGTATCAGAGTGATATCTGGTTCTTTCTCTCGCCTCCTATCTTTCTCATGAATAAATAAATAAAATATTTTTTAAAAAAATTATGAAATTTACAGTAGGAGTTTATTTATGAACTTCACATACTGACCTGCAGTCCAAACTCAATGTTTTCACATAGTTGCCAAAATGTTTAGTACTCAAAATGGAAGCAACTTCTTGCAAAACCTGTGAGGAAATACACTTGACTAGATTTTCCTGGTACCTATACCTTTGAAACTGTGATACTTCTGGTTCATCATTTACAGATCTGACACTTTGCAAATTGATATTCAATAAGCAAGAAAAAAACAAAATTGCTCTGCCCTTTCTGCTTCTGTGTGAACATGGAGAACACTTCAAATTTCTTATATAGTAAGCTGGCTCAATGACTTCTTCAATGTCATGTGATTTTACAGATAGTGAAAATCAAAATCCAAAAGGCCTATTCTTATTTACCCTATTTTGTCCATTTTATCAATTATGTTTTTTAAATATTTATTCCCTTTTTGTTGCTATTGGTGTTTTATTGTTGTAGTTATTATTGTAATTGTTGTTGGATAGGACAGAGAGAAATGGAGAGAGGAGGGGAAGATAGAGAGGGGGAGAGAAAGATAGACACCTGCAGAACTGCTTCACCACTTATGAAGTGACTCCACTGCAGGTGGGGAGCCAGGGCTCGAACCGGGACCCTTACACTGGTCCTTGCTATTTGCACCACGTGCACTTAACCTGCTGCACTACAGCCCAACTCCCCAGTTATGTTTTGTAAAGTACAAAATGTAACATCCAGGTCCTTAATCTATTTGGAGTTTACTTTTGTTTCTGTTGAGATATAGTGGTTCAGTTTCTTTCTTCTGCACATTTCAGCCTGATTTTCCTAACACCGTTTATTGAAAAAGAGCTGTTTCTCAGATCTAGGAAAACTAATCCCTTCCATTGCTGGACATAAAATTATTGTTTCAGTGCTTTAAGACATTCATTGTACTTTTCTAATTCCCAGAGGTACAAGGAAAATAGGCAAAACCCCTTTCTCTCAATGAATTTCCTCAAAGTGAAGGTGATTAGCAGTAAGCAAAATATATTCATAACATGATGTAGTGGTAAGTACTGAGGAGAGAAATGAATAAGGGAATGAAGAGGCTGATGGAGAAAGAAATTTTTAAACATGCTGGCCAGATCTGCAGAGGCATCTTGAAAGGCAGGGCACTGCACCTGCTTTGCCTTGTACAAGGTCTAGATATAAACCCTGTCAGCAAAGCTAGAGCTATGGAACTGGGAAATCTCTCATTCATTATATGCAGTCCCCCTCTCTCTGTCTCTTCTGTGTCTTTCTTTCTCTTTCTGCCTCTCTATCTGAATGAGAAAGTCAACTGATTGGTGAAGTTCCACATGAATAAGGTCCCAAATCTTATCATCTTATCAGTCTGTCTATCTATCTATCTATCTATCTATCTACCTATTTATCTATCTATGTTAGCTTTTTTATTTAATCTTCAAGAAGACAACTTTGAGCAAAGATCCAAAGGAAGCAAAGAAGAAAAAATATAGAAGTGTTTGAAGGGGGTTTGGGGCTGGGCGGTAGTGCATCAGGTTAAGTGCACATGGTGCAAAGCATGAGGACTGGCATAAGGGTCCCGGTTCAAGCCCCCAGCTTCCCACTTGCTGAGATGGCCTCACAAGCAGTGAAGCAGGTCTGCAGGTATCTGTCTTTCCTCCTCTCTGTCTTGCCCTCCTCTCTAGATTTCTCTCTGTCCTACCCAACAACAACAACAGCTATAACAATAACAACTACAACAAGGACAATAAAATGGGGAAAATGGCCTCCAGGAGCAATGGATTCGTAGTGCAGGCACCTAGCCCCAGCGATAACCCTGGAGGCAAAAAGAAAAAAAAAGTGTTTGAAGGGTGAGAATTTCAGATAGAAAGCACAAGACATCTAGTTGTGGGTTCCTGTAGTAAGTAGTTGAATTGAAGGTGGCTGCAGCAGAATTATGAAACTCAAGAGAAAAATTGAGTAAAGATTTAGTTTTAGTTCCTATAACTAGTTGCAAATTTGAAACATAGGGGTAATGACTTAATTCTTTAAAGTGTCATTCTGATTGTTAATTAATAACAGTGGGGGGTTGAGCACATTTTAGAACTGTATCCTAATAATCTTGTAAAGCATCATTAATAACAATATTTAAAGATCTCACTGGTAAAAATATACATGTAAAGGGCCAACAAAATAGCTAACTTGGATAAAAGGAAAAGAACATAGCATAAAGGAATAACAAGGAGGCAATCTTTTAGATGGAGCTGTTATAAAATCTAGATGATAAATGATGTACCTTGGACCAGGTAGGGACTGTAGATACAGTGACAAAGGGCTGTTCTGGAACAACTTTGTACCATGAATAGACATTACTTGTTGATGGATAGCTATATTAGAGAACTAGAGGAGTAAAGGATGATGGCACTTTTTTTTTTTTTACATTTATCAGTGAAAAGAAAGGAGAAAAGAACAGTAGATCATGTTTATAAAGAAATATCAGAAATTAAGACAACAAAAATAGTTGTTTGAGTAAGTGGACTAAGTGGTAGCAGATTCAAAGACAAAGGATATCTTAGTATGTCAATTTTCTAGAAATTATATAATATCCTAAAAGATAATAAATATGAGATGTCTCAATTTGACGAAAGCTAATAAAAATAGGTCCTATCTGGTTTTACGTTTATTACAGTAGAGATGTTAAGTCAAAAATTATTTTAGTTTGTTTGGATCTTACTTGCTGTTACGTATTCTTCTTGTCAACAACATTCAGAATATTTTTAACTCAGCATGTGGTACCACATAAAAGAATTGTATTCTCATTTTCATTAAGGCAAAATCTGTATGTATAATTTTAAATAGGTCTATGTGAAAGTGAAAAGTTTACTTGAGTGTTTTTTTTTCTCTCTGAGCATGATAGCTCAGTGCATGTATTAACTCCCTTATTTAGTTCATAAAAACTCCATAACACATGAGTATACTTGAAGCAATTTGGAAATATGAATAAATTTGGGTCTAGAAATACCTAATATTTGATTTTAAAGAAATAATATACATTTGTATTTGAGCTCACCATGAATACTTCACACAGAGTAAAAATCAGTTTTTTTATAATAACTTGCTATATGTAATTTCTGAAGCCATCATGTCTACAACAGTCTTTAGTAGGTAATATAGTTGTTGTCATTTTCCTATATGGCTAGAAGTTTAAGTAAAGGGACTTTTCCACACTCAACAATTAAACAGGTTGTGGAGACAGTTTTTGGTACTCAGTGTATTAATTTACTTCTTTCACAATCAAATCTCATCCCAATATGTAAATTATATAATCTGCATTAATTAATTAATTTATTTATTACTTTTTCTTACCTCCAGTAATTTACATTTACCTGAGGAGTTTATCATTTGATTTTATATACTTCTGTGATCATGCACAAATCCTGGATTTTTATGCAGGATTTGAAGCACCTACTATTTATCAACCTAAAGCTACATCTCCACTTGCCTATTATCAAAATCTCAGATACTACTCCTTCAAATTCACAGAATAATGCCACATAGATTATACAGGTGTTAGTGAAGAAGTTGTAATTATGTACTTACTGCATTTCTGCATTTGTGGAATCATTAATCTATTATGTTTACAGCCATTTTTTTTTTCTGATTGACTATCAGTGAAGTCTTTAGCTTCATGATCTATGTCCCATGATCTCTTATAAATTCATTTTCCTTTTGGTAGTCCCATGAAAAGATCAATATACTCTGGAAAGCCTGCTTTTGAGAAAACAATATTACTTCACTATTTTCTGTGCTTACACCAGGCCTTACAGAAGCAGACACTTAGCACCAGGATTTTACAAATGTCCCTCATATATGCAGGGACTCACCAAAGTGAAATAAATGTGATCTATCAAGACACACAAAGAACATTTTCTCTTATTTATAAACTTTTCTGCCTTCTATTGTCAGGACTATTCAAGACTTTTCCTGAAAGGTATGCGACCCTCTGTGCTTGCCATGAGACAATCCGTCTATTATGAAAATGAAAGATGCATAGCATGGGAAGATTGAGGATAGTCACAGCACTGCACACTAGGATAAGTTGGGGTTTCTTTGCTCCACACTATTGAAAGAGAAAAATAAATGTATTGTTGGCCATTCAGGCAAGGTCTTGCCCTTGGAGAATTAACACAAAATCCTCCTTTTCTATTCTTTCCTGAAATTTGTCACCGTGATATTTTTAGCTTAGCGAGAATGAGTGAATGCTCTCTGAGCGAGTGGCTCACATGCTATACTGTGGAAAATGCTATTTATTATTGATGTCGCTATGCATATTCTATGGCATATAAAACACTTCAAATTTTCTACTGATGCCTTTGGCACAATAGAGAAGAAAACTTTTTAAAAGGAAAACATTGCCTCATCTATAATGAATTAATAACAACTCAATATGTGGTTTTTAAAAGTAACTAAATGCAGCCTAGCTATTTTTAAAGGGATTTTAGGCTATATGCAAATGAATAGTTCTAAAAATTTCAGTTTGGGAATTAGCATTTTGATCCTCTTTCTCCCTTAGGTTATGCTTGCCCTACCTAAAGTGTTTATATTCTTTTTGCAGTGCTGTATATGAACAGTCAGGAAATAATAAATTCTCATTCGTAAACTGATTCTTAATTTACAATTTTGTGTTTTCTGATTGTATTCATTTATTCCCATTAGTTGTGGGAAAATATTATAGGATGGGTTACGATTAGATGTTTCAGGTGATAAAACACATTCTTGAAAATTTGTTGGTCTAGTCATTTCATGCACTGCCTTGCCTAGTTTTGAAGACTACATTTATATTCTAGCCTTATATTGAAGACTTTTTAAAAAGGCTCTGATTTTTATCTGCCTAATGGCTGCCTACAAAATCAGCCTTTTGCCCCCACCCCCAGGGAAAAAAAAACATGCTCACATTTCTGGCTTATGGTGGTGTCATGGATTGAACCTAGAACTTTGGAGCCTCAGGCATGCACTGTACCTTTAGAGTAATATTATATCCAGCCTATCTGCTTCTCAAACTAGTCTTTTAGGGAGTTCATAAGGGGATACCTGGTTGAATTCACAAATTATGTGCTCAAGGACCTGGGTTAAAGCCCCTGGTCCCCACCTGCAGGGTCGAAGCTTCATCAGCAGTGAAGAAGTCCTGCAGGTATCTCTCTTTCTCTCACCCTGTATCTCCCTCCTTCTGTCTCAATTTCTTTCTGTCCTACCAAATAAAAGAAGGAAAAAAGAAAGAAAGAAAGAAAGAAAGAAAGAAAGAAAGAAAGAAAGAAAGAGAAAGAAAGAAAGAAAGAAAAAAGGCCATTGGGAGAAGCAGACCAAGCCCTTGCAATAGCCCTAGTGGCAAACAAAGCAAAGAAAAACATAAAAAAATAAAAAAAAAAAACTCATCTCTGGAACTTTGCTGTTCAATTTCTGTGTCCTATTTACAGAAAGCTTCTGGAGCTCCATTCCTACTCTTATTTTTCTAAGTGAGCAATACAGAAAATCAGATGTAGATCAAGTAAAGAAAGAAACGATTTTTCTGTCTCCATGTTTGTTTGTTTGTCCTAAGAGGAGTCAACATAGAAGGAGAAAAGAAGATAGAAAAGATGTTGGTCCCATACTGGTAACTTCTGGGCAGGATGGGATCACAGAGCTGTGGTTTCCTCCTGCCCCCCGTTTTATTTTACATCTGCTAGAATGGTTAACATTTGCAAATCACATAACCATCTCATTCTTACTCTGCTAATATAAAATGCTAATAGTAATTCCTCATTTCCCAACAAAGCTATTATATCACAAGGAACAAATTATCTGTGAAAGTGTTTTTCTTCTATTTGTAAAACTCTATGTAAGGCCATATCAGCTACTATAGTTATTATTGTCAAAGACCTCCTTAGAGCAATCCTTGACAACAACTTATTACTAGTGGAAAAAAAAAAAGCCAATTCCACAATGAATATCTTTCTCACCTGTGGTAGGTATGAGCCACTGACAATGGACTCAGTGATATGGAGTATTTAACGTGATATAGACTAATGTGTCTTTGTTTATATTTATTTATTCCCTTTTGTTGCCCTTGTTGTTTATTGTTGTGGTGGTTATTATTGTTGTTGTTATTGATATCATCGTTGTTGGATAGTGCCGGGATAGCCTGAGGGTACTTCTTCCCGAGCTAGTGCTCTCTGGGTTGGAGAGAACTCAACTGGAGCTGATCTAGGCTGCTGTGTGGGAGAGGGATCAGGAACGCGTGCTGCACCAACTTCCGCAGGAGATACACTCTGGAACTCTCGGAGCCAGAAAGCAATTTCCAAGTGTCTTTAATCAGAAGAGCAGCTGTTTTTATACTCTCCAAGTAGGGTGGAAACAGGATATGATATAGAGAGGGTGGAGAGAAAAGTGACTGGTGAAAATCAAAGTGTGACAAGGAGGGGGCGGAACAGGCGAGAATCCTATAACTGAACCACCAATGCCCTGGAGTGCTTTATGTAAAAGTGATTTATGTAAATAGACCAAACCTTTGGATCAGTAAATCCCTATATAGCCATATGGATAAGAAGAAGCCAGGGGGAGATGGCAACTACCCAACAGGATAGGACAGAGAAAAATGGAGAGAGAAGGGGAAGACAGAGAGGGGTAAAGAAAGATAGACACCTGCAGACCTGTTTCACTGCCTGTCAAAAGACTCCCTTGCAGGTGGGGAGCCGGGGGCTCAAATCGGATCCTTATGCTGGTCCTTGCGCTTTGTGCCACCTGCACTTAACCTGCTGAGGTACTGCTCGACTCCCCGTCTTTTTTTTTTTTTAACGATTTTCATTTTCAATTGTGTATCATCCCTCCATTTGAACAAGAAATGCAAATGTACAAAGCTTTAAGTCATATCCAAGATTCAGAGTGATCTCTCATGAGTAATTAATTCTGTACTGATGCCACTGTCTTGCCAACTGCCATATAAATCCCGTGGCTGCTCTATTTTGATAGGCTTGGTACACAAGATTTTTTTTATATATAAATAAAAAGGAAACATTGACAAAACTAGAGGGCTACAGCTCCACACAGTTCCCTCCACCAGAACTCCATATCCCACCCCCTCCCCTGATAGCTTTCCTATTCTTTATCCCTCTGGGAGTATGGACCCAAGATCATTGTGGAATGCAGAAGGTGGAAGGTCTGACTTCTGTAATTGCGTCCCCACTGAACATGGCCATTGACAGGTTGATCCATACTCCCAGCCTGCTTTTCTCTTTCCCTAGTAGGGTGGGGCTCTGGGGAGGCAGAGCTCCAGGACACATTGGTGGGGTTGTCTGTGCAAGGAAGTCTGGTTGGCATAGATTATTTAAGACACTGGGAAATCAATGTACTGTGGTTCTAGTTATACTAGATTCACTAGTAGTCATCTCCAAAAGGTGATAACCTCCCCCAGCTCATTACTTCATTCCTTGACTTAACTGTCATCCACTTAACTCATAAAAACTTGTTTCTACTGGAGTGTAAGTTCTCTTCTCATGCTTCTCAAAGTTTTCTTCATTTTGAATTAAGTTCCTCTTTTGATGTGTAAAGGAAACAAAAGGCTGATTATCTTCTTATAATGATGAACAAGAAAAATAGAAAATATGGACACAGCTCAATATATTAGTAACTGTGGGTCATCAATCATTAAAGCATGGAATAAGGTTGCTTGGGTTCTCATATAGTTTTTCTGCAAGGTGCTAAGAAATTTATTTAATAGTGAGCTACTTAAATACTCTGGTATAAAACATTAGTATTACAAGCAATGACTTCAGCAGCAAGGATAAGAAAGTCAGAATGGACAGAGGAGGAGAAGAAGAGACATACAAAAGAATAAAGCTTTGGTCAGTCCTGACTTTTCCATTGTAACCTGGCCTGGGATGCATCATTTAGCCTTAAGATGTTCTCTCATGCCCATGTTCAGCGAGGAAGCAATTACAGAAGCCAGACCTTCTACCTTCTGCAACCCTCAATGACCCTGGGTCCATGCTCCCAGAGGGATAGAGAATGGGAAAGCTATCGGGGGAGGGGGTGGGATATGGAGATTGGGTGGTGGGAATTGTGTGGAGTTGTACCCCTCCTACCCTATGGTTTTGTCAATTAATCCTTTCTTAAATAAAAAAAAAATTAAATTAAAAAAATTTAAAAAAAAAGATGTTCTCTCATGAAAATACAGTTAGAGATATATGTAGTCATGTGGACCCAGTATGATAGCAAATATGAAAATATTTTGAAACTTTAAAAATATCATAAAACAAGGTAAACAAACTTGTTTTAAAAATACAGCTTTTCCCCAAATCATGTATGTACTCATTCAAACCCACCCGTAGGTAATTCTTTACAGACTTTATATGCCAAACCAAGACAGTGGGCACAGTGAGTGAGTAAGTGTACTGCAGTCTCTACAGAGGAAATTATAGTTAAGGACTCGGGCTTCTCTGATCACCATCTTCTTTCTCAACACAGACATCACATTCTGGAGATTTCTTTATGTGGTGGAAACTTGGAGATACTTTTCTTCATTCTAGTTTGGCATTTTGTTCTTTTTGCTCCATTCCTTGTTCCTCTAGTCTTGGTGCCAGGAGTAGGAATTCTTGTTTGCTTTTTTAAAAAAATTGCATTATTTCCTTTAAAATATTTTATTTAGTTATTTATTAACTTGCTTATTTGTTTATTTATTTTTCAGAAAGAGAGAGAAAAAAAACTGAGAGGGGAGAAGCAGGGGGAGAAACACCTAGAGCATTGCTTCACTACTGATGAATCTTTCCCCTTAGGGGAGGGGCTCAGGTTTTGAATCCTAGTCCTTGTGCACTGTGATTTGTGTATTTAACCAGATGTGCCACCTCCTTGCCCCTTATTAGTGTGCTTTTTAGTATTTTTCTTTTCAGTTGAGCTCACCTCGTGGGTTATATTAAGAAAACTAACAAAGGGACTTTGGACTTATTAGGAAATATGATTTAAAAATGCTGGTTTAAGTACAGTTATATATTTTCAAACCTTTCATAATGTGTATATATGTATATGTATATATATATATGCCATTCCTTTTTCTGTTCAGTATTAATTATTGGTTTCCAATGCAACTACCTATTTCAAATAATTTCACTAATGATGATAATCTTCATCCAGGATTTCATGTTTCATTCTTTTGATGTTTGGGATGTTTTGATTTTTTTTTTACACACTTTTGATGTTAGATTTTTTTTTCTCTATGGCTTTATTTTTAGTTTATTTTTTTAGAACTTTATTACTTTGTAGAATTTTTTATTAATATTTTGCTTTATTACAAAAGAATATTTTAATATACTATGTTTGTCTAACCCATTTGCATATTGATCCATTTTTATGTGTTCTCTTGTTTTCTTCTGTTGCACATCACATGGCTGTCCCTCTTTTTTTGTTAGATTTAGAATAAGCTTTGTACAATTATATTTATTTATTTATTGGATAGAGACAGCCAAAAATCAAGAAGGAATGGGGGAGCTAGAGAGCAAGAGAGAGACCTGAAGACCTGCTTCCCCACACCTGAAGCTTTTCCCCTGCAGGTGGGGATAGGGGTCTTAAACTCAGGTCCTTGAGTATTTTAATTTGTGCACTCAACCAGGCGGACCACTACCCAACCACAAGAGTAAATTTAATCAATTTAAAGTGTGCATTTACCATTAATCAGTGACATTTAACATATTAGCAATATTACATGCTGTCATTCTAACTAACTCTGAAACAGTTGCATTATCACAAAAGAAAATTCCTTGTCCCTTAAACAGCCTCTCTTTGTTTATTATAGGATCTAGCATGCCAGGCTTTTATCACTTAACACAGTCATTGTGTGATTCATCCCTGTTGTATTTCTTTCTTTTTTTTAATTTTTATTTATAAAAAGGAAACACTGACAAAAACCACAGGCTAAGAGGGTTACAACTCCACATAATTCCTACCACCAGAACTCCATATCCCATGCACTCCCCTGATAACTTTCCCATTCTTTAACCCACTGGGAGTATGGAGCCAGGGTCATTATAGGGTGCAGAAGGTAGAAGGCCTGGCTTCTGTAATTGCTTCCCTGCTGAACATGGGTGTTGGCAGGTTGGTCCATACTCCCAGCCTCTCTTTCCTTGGTGGGGTGGGTCTCTGGGGAAGTAGGGCTCCAGGACACATTGGTGGGGTCGTCTACCCAGGAAAGTCCAATTGGCATCACGGTGGCACCTGGAACCTGATGGCTGAAAGGAGAGTTAACATATAAAGCCAAACAAATTGTTGACTAATCATGAACCTAAAGGCTGGAATAGTGCAGATGAAGATTTGGGGGTCTTTGTTTTGTAGATAGTAGGCCTATTTTAGTTATATTCCAAAGGGCCCATGACTATATTAGTGTTTTATTTATTTATTTATTTATTTATTTATTTAATAAAGGAGACATTAACAAAATCGTAGCACTGGGGGAGTTACAATTCCACACAATTCCCACCACCCAATCTCCATATCCCATCCCCTCCCCTCCCCAATGGCTTTCCCATTCTCTATCCCTTGCATGGACCCAGGGTCATTGTGGGTTGCAGAAGGTGGAAGGTCTGGCTTCTGTAATTGCTTCCTGGCTGAACATGGGCGTTGACTGGTCGGTCCATACTCCCAGTCTGCCTCTCTCTTTCCATAGTAGGGTGGGTCTCTGGGGAAGCGAAGCTCCAGGACACATTGATGGGGTCTTCAGTCCAGGGAAGCCTGGCCAGCATCCAGATGGCATCTGGAACCTGGTGGCTGAAAAGAGAGTTAACATACAAAGCCAAACAAATTGTTGAAGAATCATGGACCCAAAGGTTGGAATATTGGAGATGAAGTGTTGGGGGGGGGCTACTCACTGCAAACTCTAGTGTACTTCTGCTTTCAGGTATATATTTTGCACTTGTTTATGGATACGTGTGAACATATGCTCTCTCTCACAGAACCTGGTCTATATCAAGGTTTTGGGACTTTATTAGGAAGTGATCCACCTGGGATGGAATTAGAGAATGCTATGAAAGGAAAGGTCTCACGCGAGTAATAAAGCTGAAGGGTTGTCATTCCACACCTGAAGTCTCTGGACACAGTCTGAGCTGAAGCATGTTGAGGTGGCAATCGTTGCATTGATTAGGTTGCGATCAGCTGATGCAATATTATTTGATATGGATTGGGTGAGGCATGCGGGAAAGTGGGCCCTATCCTAAGGTTCCACGACTGGGAGAAATACAGGCTCTATAGTGGAAATGTGAGGTTCCTGCTGTCTTAGGGTTCAAAAAGACAATGGATAGTTAATATTATCATCACATTATTTGGTAATTGGGTTAACTTAGAAAAGTCCTTTTGTTAGGGTTTGCTGTATAGTACCCAGTATCTTGTAAATAGTTGTGCCACTGGTTGCCTCTTATCTACTTGGTCTAGACTTTTGAGAGAGTCCGCATATCAAATACACAGCCTATATATTAAGAAGACTCAGTCTGTGTTTTAAAAACTTTGAGACATAAAATTAATTTTCCCCTCTCATATTAATTAACTAGTGATTTATATGACTACACATTACTAGGAGTGTACATAAACACCATTTCCACCACCAAAAGACTGTGTTCCATCCCACCCCCTCACCCCTACCCCCCCACCGGCCCAGGAAGCTGCATGAAGGGTAGCCCTCACCATAGGGTTTTTACTTTGGTGCCCTACTTTTAATTTAGTCAGATCCTGCTTTTAGTTTCCCTTTCAGATCTTCTTTCTCAACTTCTGTTGATGAGTGAGATCATTCTATACTCATCTTTATCTTTCTGACTTAGCTCACTTAACATAATTCCTTCTAGCTCTGTCCAAGATGGGTCAGAGAATGTGGGTTCATTGTTCTTGATAGCTGCATAGTATTCCATTGTGTATATATACCACAGCTTTCTCAGCCACTCATCTGTTGTTGGGCACCTGGGTTGCTTCTGGGTTTTAGCTATTATGAATTGTGCTGCTATGAACATACACACCTCTTTTTGGTTGGGTGTTATGGAGTCCTTGGGGTATAACCCCAGGAGAGGAATTACTGGATCATATGGAAGGTCTAGCCTTCTGAGAGTTTTCCAGACTGCTCTCCACAGAGGCTGGACCAATTTACATTCCCACTAGCAATGCAAAAGGGTTCCTCTGTCCCCACAACCTCTCCAGCATTTGTTGCTGCTGTCCTTTTTGATGTATGCCATTCTCACAGGAGTGAGGTGGTATCTCAATGTTGTCTTAATTTGCATTTTTCTGACAATCAGTGACCTAGAGCAGTTTTTCATATGTTTGTTAGCCTTTTGGATCTCCTCTGAGGTGAATGTTTTGTTCATATCCTCTGCCCATTTTTGGATGGGGTCATTTGCTTTTTTGGTGCTAAGTTTGCTGAGCTCTTTATATATTTTGATGATTAGTCTCTTGTCTGATGTATGGCATGTGAAGATCTCCCATTCTGTGAGGGGTCTCTTTGTTTGTTTAATAGTTTCTTTGGATGTGCAGAAGCTTTTCAATTTGATGTAGTCCCATTGGTTTGTTTCTGCTTTAGTCTTTCTTGCAATTGGGTTTATTTCATCAAAGATGTTCTTGAGGTATAGGTGGGAAAGTGTTTTACCAATGTTTTCCTCTAAGTATTTGATTGTTTCTGGTCTGACATCCAGGTCTTGATCCATTTGGAGTTGATTTTTTGCCTTTTTATGTGTATAGTTTAAACGTTGCTCTCTTTTTATGTCTTTTATTTATTTTTTCAACAAATTTTATTTACATATTGTAGAACAGAATGCTGTACAATTTTTAATTAGAAATAAACATTTTATTCAAAATAAAAATGAAGGATACAAATAAAATAAAGGTAAAATAGAATATACAAGTCAAAAGTAGCATCAAGCAAGAATCAGTTGCACTAATATCTGGTCTTTCAGAAGAACAGTGTCATTGATAAATTATGGTGGAACTAGTTATAAAAATGCTAACGAGCACAAATAATGAACAAAAGTAAATATTAATGGTCTGGATAACTTACAGATGGAAAGAGAATATATTAGAAAACATGAGGGCTGGCAAAATAGCTCACTTGAGTCATGCTCTATTTTTTTTTCTCTATTGGAGGATTAATGTTTTACATTTGACAGTAAATACAGTAGTTTGTATATGCATGTCTTTCTTTTTTCAATAGTTTCTATTGATTTAATCACGATCAACAAGTCCATTGGATAAGAGGGGTACTATCCCACACAGTTCCCACCATCAAAGTTCCACAACCCATCCCCTCTATTAGAAGCTTTTCTATTCTTTATCTCTCTGGGAGCATGGACTCAGGGTCATTATGGGGTGCAGAAAGTAGAAGGTCTGGCTTCTGTAATTGCTTCTCTGCTGGACATGGGTGTTGTCAGGTCAATCCATACTCCCAGCCTATTTCTTTCTTTTCCTAGTGGGTCTAACTCTGGAGAGGTGGGTTTCTAGGACACATTACTGAGTTCCGCCTAGGGAAGTCAGTTTGATGTCATGGTAGCATCTGCAACTTGGTGACTGAAAAGCATTAAATTATAAAGCAGAAAAGTTGTTTAAAACTTGTTTAAATAACCTAAAGGTAAAAATATTGCAGATGAGATCTGGGGTCTCCATTTTGGAAAAAGCTAGGAAGTCTATTTTAGGTATATTCTAAGGGTCCCATGACTTCACTAATTTTTGCCTGAGCCTATCAGCTAACATGCAGGTGGGCTAAAGTTATTGTCTGGGCAAATGGTGTCAGAGTTGGAAATAAGACTAGAAAGCTAGATCAGGGCAGAGGGTAGCTCCCAAATATGGAAAAAGTTTATAAATACCAATAACTATAAACCCCATCGATCTGGCCTGGGACCCATACAAAGCACAGGAGTCTGTGTAGCCTCTGCATCCCTGTAGGTCTGAGCTCACATTCCATGGTCATAGCTAGGAACATTCTAGGCTGCACTCATTTTAAGACCAGTCTTCTTCAAGTGGCAGAGTATGTCGACCCAGTCTTCCTTCAGAAAGTGGGACAGTCACTGCCATTGTTGTCCCACATTGAAGGCAAGGTACTTTAGAGGCCCACAAGCAGGTCCACAATGCCATTCCTGATGGAAATGAACAGTGATGGAGAAAAGGGGATCTGTTAAGAGGTCTAGGCCCATCATATTTACATGGGGATCCCAGGGTTCTCTGACTTGGGCTCCAGACGATGGGGTGGTTTGGTAATGATTAAGAGAGCCATTGTTAAAGTATGCCTAACCAAAGTTCATGTGATAGAAATCTTTTGACTGTTTGTAAGATTCTTTTACTCATAGACATTTTTTTTTTAATTGCCACCAGGATTATCACTGGGACTTGGTGCCAGCACTATGAATCCACTGCTCCTAGAAGTCTTTCATTTCTACCTTTTCTTTTTATCTCATTTGATGGGACAAAGAGAATTTGAGAGGGGAGAGGGAGACAGAAAAGGAGAGAGGAAGAGAGACATGCTTCACTGCTCATGAAGCTCCCCCGCACCCCCCGCAGGGGAATAGGGACTCAGTACTTGGTCCTTGTGCACAGTAATATGTGTACTCACCTGGGTGCACCACTGCTCAGCTTCCTACTCACAGGCTTTTAAAGGTCTGTACTATAGAATAAAGCACATGAAGAAACTAGAGTCAACATGAATTTAAAGACTCCTGAAGGGCCAACAGATAGCTCATCTGATGGGGCATGTGACCATCTATGCTCATGGCCTGGGTTCAAATCTCAGTAGTGCATGGGAGTGCCAAGGCAGTAGGGGAGACTCTCTCTCCCTTTCTGTCTCTATCTAGGTGGAGTAAAAAATAAATGTAAACCGCAAAATTAAGAGAAAAAATGCAACCCTTATATTACTTCCTATTCCTTGTGATAGTTTTATTATCTTTATGTATTTATTAGATAGAGACAGTCAGGAATCAATAGGGAAGGAGGAAATAGCGAGGAAGAGAGACACCTGCAGCCCTGCTTCACCACTTGCAAAGCTTGCCCCCTGCAGGTGCGAACTGGAGGCTTCAACTTGGGTCCTTGCGCACTGTACCATGTGCACTCAGCCAGGTGCACCACCATCCAGCCCCCGTGACTTTTCTTTCACCCTGTCTTTCATAGCCTGTAGTGACTCCCCTGAAGTGAAGGGAAAAAAGGGAAGAAAGGAGACAAAACAACCCATTCTTAATTTTGTGTTTTCCAAAAGATATTAACCAATGTATTTGAAAACACTGGATGTATGGTAATGTTCTACGAATCTAAATTTAGTTTTTTAAATACATTGGGGCAGCTTATTTTTAGATAAACAAAACACAGTGTTGAATTTTAGTAGAAAGAACTGGACTTTTAAGTAAGACGTGCCTTTGAGACCTGGCTCTTCTTAGGAACAGTGAACCCTACCACACTCCTCCTTAACGGGCCCAACTCTCAACTTTCTCCACAGAGCTGTTTTCTCCCAAAGCTAGAGTCTTATATAAAGACAATGTAACACGGACCATGAGGTTCCGCATGTAGTAGATATTCACCAAGTACTAGCTCTATTTTATTATTTTATGGTCCTTATTGCAAAGAGAAACATTAGTGTATGATGTCATCATGCCTTTGTTGAGGTCAGAAATACTTATAGCAGCTTTCTCAGAGATTTAGCCATAGAACTTCTAGTTACAAAATGTTTGACTCACTGAAAAGTTCAGGAAAGCATAGGGTAATCCATAGTTATGACACTTGACAGATTTTTCTGATTCATTACAGTGTGTGAGAGAGGAGGAGGAGGAGGAGGAGGAGAATGAAATGGAGCCAAGCATCAATCTGGCACATGAGATGCCAGAGCTGAACTTGGGGCTTCTTGCTTCAGAGTCGAATGCTTTATGCAAAGTGTCACCTCCAGAGACACTAAATGCAATACTCTTATATGGCATAAACTAATAAATTCCCCTCACAATCTCAAATCTATTTCCTCTCATATTAGCCCCCACTTTCTGATACAGCTATAGGCACTTTACCTCTACAGTAAAACAAGAGTTAGGAAAGAAAGCAATTTTCAAATTCACATTGAGATATATCAGACAAGGAATATGAGCCCAGAGAGGCAGAAAGCTATCTGAGAAGGTGGTGATGTCCTAAAATATTAAAACATGGTTTAATCAGAAGTAAGATATATAAGCAAGCTTAATTAGAAATGTATATTATTATTTGACTTTAAAATATAAAATGAAAAATTAAAGCAATCCTACAAGGTCTGTAATCAGTGTGGGATAACATGTTGGAAAATGAGTCTGATGTTGTAATTGCTGTGTGCAATTAAAATTAATTAATTTTAGTTAGCATACATGCATGCAAATATAAAATCAACAAATTTTAAATATTAAACTCTTAATTATAGTGACACTGGTATCTTGCTTAGAAGAAGCAAGAGACTGCTCTATGACCTGCAGCCACCCATGCTGTAATGTGCTGTTTCTGATCAAATCAGAGAGAAATTCTCTCTACAGGGTGTCTGGACAATTGTGATTATATGGGGTGCACCCACACCTAATTTCTTTAATTAAAATTCACACTGATGTTTTGCTTGTGTCAAATTTTCTTTCCTATCGCATCTTAAATGAAGAAGGGACTTAATTTTAATTAACACATCATTGCAGGTACTCTAATATTAATGTTCACTAAGCACTTTATAAGATTCATTAACAGCCGTTTTGTGATGAAAGGACCCTGGAGGCAGATAAAAAGTTGGAAGGCTATTCTTAGTCATTTCACTATTGATTTTATAAAATACGGATGACAAAAGTGTAGTGCTTTAGGATTCCTAGGTAGGAATGGAGTTACTAAACAAGAGGGAGGGAGGCATGCAACTATCATCTATCTCATATATATATTTTTTATAGCAGTAGTGATGTATGTGTACATGTGCTAAAGCAGTGTCAGGTCCAAAATCTCCAACAGAGTTGCTAAGTAGGACATATATCATACTAAGAGCAAAACCGGTATAATTTGAATGTAAATGTAAGTCATACCATTTATTTATGTATTTATTTATTTATGTTCACACAGCTGGAACCTTACACATACATAATTTCACCATTCTTGGGTCCACTTTTTCTTTTTAAAAAATATTTATTTATTCCCTTTTGTTGCCCTTGTTTTATTGTTGTTGTTATTATTGATGCCATTGTTGTTGGATAGGACAGAGAGAAATCGATAGAAGAGGGCAAGACAGAGAGGGGGAAAGAAAGATAGACACCTGTAGACCTGCTTCACTGCTTGTGAAGCCACTCCCCTGCAGGTGGGGAGCCGGGGGCTCGAACCGGGATCCTTACGCCGGTCCTTATGCTTCGTGCAACATGCGCTTAACCCCCTGTGCTACCGCCCAACTCCCCCGGCACTTTTTAATTCCGATAGAGTAGCACAGAGAGAAAGGAATAGATACCACAGCATCAGAACATCCCTGAATGAGAAGGCTCTTCCTGTGTGGTACTGAGCTTAAACCTAGGTCCTGTGCCTGACAAGTCTCATGCCCTGTTGAGCTGTCTCTCTATCCCCCTCCTCCCAGTACTTAGTAAATAAATTTGACTGCAAGTCTCTGGGTTGTTTAAATGAAGGTAGAGTAATATATCCCTAGACTTTATAACAGGTGATTGTTGTCATGCATTAGGAGTCTTTCCTCAGTCAATATCAGCCCATAAAGGCAACCTGAAACACCTACGCCATTCCACAGACCCCTATAGTCCACTTCTGTCACTCACATCTTTTTGGTAATACGGTCTTCTTTGGCCACAGCTACCTGACTTCATTTAGGCTATTTTATTTACTTTTTAATTTTTTTACTTTGGTTCTGTTGGCAAAAAATGGCACATGTGGCTAGTGTCTCACAGAAACCTCCATGGACTGTGAAAGGTTGGGTAGAATCTTCTCTTCAAAGGTGAATGGGCATATTTTATCAATCAGTGACTTCCATCCTGAAAAGTGGAGTTAGACAAGCAGAAGAGCAGAGAATGGGAGTCTTCTCAAATATCAGTCGATTTTCTGGTCTTCAATAATAGGCTGATTGGTCAAAGTGCTATGAGTTTAACCCTGTAACTGATTAGTTATAATCACACATAGCGACATTCAAATTCGATTCTCAATCATTCATCTTCTTTAGACCTATCCACTGCTCCCAATGGCAGATAGATAACATCTGGACTTTATATCATGCTCAAAACTATGTCTACCACTTTTTTTTACCACCAAAATTCCCTTGCTCAAGTGGTAAAAAAAAATGTCTTAGCAAAGATTTATTGTTCATCTGTGCTGTTTGAATAATTCTAGAATATTGGTTACCAGAAAAAATCATACAATTTATACCAACAATGTAAACATCAGAATTAAAAATAATAATTGAAGGGATCCCTATATGATCCTGTTCTTAGTTTGTCCATGTCGTGGATAGTGGGACTATAAAGGCCCTGAAGATGAAGGGACATGCCTTTTTTATACATAAAGAATTGGACTTACCCACAACAGTCTGCAAATAGCTACACTGATTTCAATTTTATGGAAAAGCAATATGAATCTACTATGTAAAGCAAATTTTGATCTGATATCTAAAAAGCAAGTCTAAAAACTATAGAACAGACTACATCTGTAACAAAAAGCCCACTAAATTTGCTTAAGACTCCAGAAAACTCAGCACCAAATTCTCAGGTCTCTGATTAGCTTCCAAGCTTTATTTTATTCCTTAATAATTTACCTGAAAAGACTAATGAAATTGTATTCTAATTCTGTTCAATCACTTCTTTGGTCTCAAGATAGTATATCTGGTAGCTAGAAAGCATGCTGATGGTTTTGTTGAATTTGTAAATGACAGATAAGAGTGAAGCCATGTGTCTACTGAAGGTTACCTGTTCGAAAAACAAGGGCCCCAGGGGGGGAAAGAGCTGAAAGAAGATACTTAGCCAGAGATGGTCAGTGCTCTGGTAAAATATATATAAATTTATATATTTGGGGGCAGGTGGTGGTGCACCTGGTTGACTGCACATGTTACAATGCACAAGGAACCAGGTTCAATCCCCTGGTCCCCACCTGCAGGGGGAAAGCTTTTCGAGTGGTGAAGCAGGGCTGCTGGTATCTTTCTGTCTCTCTTCCTCTCTATTTCCCCCTTCCCTCTCGATTTATGACTGTCTCTATCCAATTAAAAAATAAAGATAATTAGAAAATTTAAGTGACTTATTTTGGAAGTGAGATACTCTAACATACACCTTTACTTTCTGTATGTATGTATTCTGATTACAGCAAAATGTTATCTGATGTTGCCCACTGGCTTGAGGTTATTACACACTCTTTAAATTATGTGGTGCTCTCTTCTTACTGGTGATACAAATCTTCTTTTAGTAGGTTGATTCATCATTGTAGCAAACTAATTATCTTTAGTTGATTGGGACATATGGTAGACCAGAGAATGCGGACGGTATTAAGCCCATTGTTTAATTTGTTGTAAAATTAGATTCTCTATCACTGAAAAGTAGTGTCTGGTACCATGGCAGAGCATAATTCATTCTATCACCCTATAAAGGGGCTGATGGCAGAATTTAGTACAAGGCAGACAAATTTTCTTTCAGAAAAGGTATCTACTTATCTAAGAACAGATTGCCATTCTCCTTAATATGGCAAAGGTCCAATGCAATCAGTCTATCACTGGGTGGTTGGATGATTTCTTCCACCCATCGGTTCTGGGCATGTTATCATAACAGGGCTTGGATTTGACCTCTGGTATTCACAATTGCATACTCAGCAGGTACAGCAGTTTAAGCAGGTGTGTGTGTGTGTGTGTGTGTGTGTGTGTGTGTGTGTGTGTGTGTGTGTGTGTGTGTGAAGGGGTTCATGTTGTCAAGTTACATGGAGTCTTTCTGACTGCCAAAATGACCAGTTTGTTCATGAGTCCATTAGGCAGATAAAAAAAGATTTACAGAAGTTTTCTTGTGTTGTTGAACATATGAATTACAGAGTATGTAACTTACAAGCATTTCCACAGAACATAAATATATTATTCTGTTTTCATTCTGAGAAGCACATACTTCTTCCCTAGACTTCCTGAGCATTTGTATTATTATTTTTTATTATTAGATTTTTCCAGTCCTATTCAGTGACTATGAGAACTGAAATCAGATTTACATCCATTGATCTTAACTTTATGCTATTTTATAAACCAAGTAACATCTTCATAGGCTACATATTTATTTTTTTCCTATGAGGCATGTGAAAAAAAAAATCAATCATGTCACATAGCCCTGAAAGTCAAAGCACCTTGATTACAACTCTGTCCCTGTGGGTTATTGTAGCAATTATACCCACCTGTTAAGTGATTAATTTTTACCATGTGACATCTGAAAATCTAGAATCATATTATTCTGACTAAAATAAAGATCCCAAAGTCAGAACAGTGGAAAAGAAACTCAGATCCCTTCTTTGTATGTAGACTGAAACTCTGATAGAGGTTTATAATAATGCTGTTATGCTTTACATGAAAGAAATTTAAAATTATTTAGTTAAGAATTTCTGCTTGGGGCCAGGCAGCGATGCACCTTGGTATATGTGCACATATTACCAAGCACAAGGACCCAGCTTCAATCCCCTACTCCTCACCTGCGGGAGGTCCCTTTCACAAGCAGTGAAGAAGGCCTACAAGTGTCTTTTTCTCCCTCTCTGTATTTACCTATCCTCTTTAAATTTCTCTCTGGCCTAATAAAAATTAGGGAGAAAAAAGTATTTATCTCAATTTCCTTGAAGTGTAGAATCTGTTCCAATAGTCTCATATCTCTTGAGTCTTCACTCCCATTTCTCTCATATTAGAGAAGTTCTAAATCTTGTTGAATTCAGTACAATAAATTTCAGTGTATATCTGCAAAGAATTATTTTCAATACTCTCCTTAGTTATGAACCTTCATGTTTTATATTTATGTTTATTCCATCAGGCTGTAAAGGGGCTGGTGGAAGAATTGAGGACAATGTAGATAAAGTTTCAATCAACTTACATAAAAGCAGATTGCTTTTCTCAATATGTCAAAGGGCCAGTATAATCTGTCTACCACTGGGTTGGGTGGCAAAATCTTTCGAATCGCCTCTCCACAAAAATCGTTAGAAACTTATTTTCAACATGTCTCTCCATTTCTTCCAAAAGGACAATGTCATTGTTCTCTCAGTTCATATGGGGTTTGGGTCAATGGAAGATGTTACGTTTGGGTTCAGTGGTGAATCCGCATCAACTTGTGAAGAACCTGGTTGAGCTAAAGTCATTAAAATATCTTGGTTGAACGGTTGGTTGGTTGGTTTCCTCCTATGATGAGGAAGCACTGCTTCTTTTGAGAAAGGAAGATTTTTAGGATACTTAAGAGTCAGAGAATCCTGAAGAAGTAATAATGCAGGGCTGGGTGGTGGCACATTACAGTGTTGTAGGACCATAAGGTCAATCCCTGGGGTTTTTCCTGTAGGGGGAAATTTCATGAGTAGTGAAACAATTCTGCATGTATTTCTCTGTCTCTCTCCTCTCTCTCCTGCTTCTCTCTTCATCTCTCTGTTTGTATAAAAAATAAATACAATAAAATCTTTAAAACCTTGTAATAATGCAAACTTTTTACTGTCTAAATGAACATATCACAAAAGAAGGAGCAGAGTAGCAGTTGGAATTAGAGTAGTAATAGATATAAAACTAGGAAGGGAACCATTTTTGAAAAGTGACAAATGGAAGTCAGAAGTGGTCTCTTAATGACCCTTACAAAGGATACTGACTTTTACTTAAGTTAATGATTGATTGAATATATTCTGTGTTCTATATTCTATTTTCACTCCCAATAGAGATCTTTTTGTGGCATTATAAATATGAATTATTAGTTTATATACATGTTATAGATGTGACTTTACATTTGCCATATATCAAAGTCTTACACTAATTTCAATAATTCATATATGCGTGAGTTCAATTTAGTAACTAATTTCCTTTTTTACTTTTAGATTTTGCATCTTGAAATACTTTTGTTTCACATATATAATCACGAAATAATGTATTTTATTATTTAAATTCTTTTTAAATGTCTTATTTATTAGATTTATTAGATAGAGACAGAGAAATTGAAGGAAGGAGATAAGGAGGAAATCAGAGGGGAACATCTTCATCACTGCTTCACTACTTATGAAACTTAACCCCTGCAGATGTGAGATAGGTCCTTGAACCCACGTCCTTGTATACTGTAACACACACTATCAGGTGGCTTCCATCTAACTTATAGAATATTGTAATTCTACGGAGTGTAGGAATCACAGTGTTATTTTCTGTTACACATACTGCTTAAAAAATAAGTCTTCCGCACGGCTTGGCACTGGTTTAAGACAAACAAAGGCTTATTGCATGACAGTTATTTAGGTACAGCAAAATATACAATGTGACAGAAAGGCCAGGCTCTGTCCATGAGTCCATAAGTTAGTTACCAGAGTTTGACTACACTTGTTCAGTCTCCCAGGGAAAGCAGCATGGCGGGTCCTGTGGAGAGGATCAGGCACAGAGAGCCTGCAGGAAAAATTAGACTGAATTCTGGCAGACTGACATTTAAATCACTTGGTTTGTGTAACTTTGCCAGCCTGACATCAGCCGTATGCTAATGAAGTTTGTCAGCCGTATGCTAATTACATTCATGTCCCCAACAAGGACACAAAGGATGGAGTCTGTGTCCCTCCTCCCCAACAAGTTAATCTCTCTCTTCTTCCCTCCTCTTCACTAACCCTATGCTTTTTACTTACATAGTCTCCATTTATGTTAATATCTATCGACTCTTCCACATTTTTGATAATAGTTCCGAATTCTATGTACGTGAGAAACTAAACCACTAAGGAATTTAATTCTGGTCTCCTGGATCAACTAGGAATACCAAAGGAGACCACCCGGACTGAAACAAGACAGGACTAGAATGACCACAGAAACCCAGTAAATCACCCGTGAGTACAAACACGCGTGGCTGGTGACAGAGAGGAGAGAGGGGCCTAAGGAGAGATTAAGTGACTGCTAACAGTTCGACAGTTTGTCAGTGGAGACACCACCTCCAATCTGCTCCACCAACAAGGGGACAGCTGAAGGGAGGAAAGGACTCCCCAGAGACTCACCAAGTACAACTCTGAGTCTCCATTGCTACTACCCTCAGAATCTGGAGCAGCAACAGGGAGGGACACCAGGGCACAGAGATCTAACCGGGAAACTCAGGAGAAGACCTATACCTCGGTGGCATAGCTGAAGGGCTGTGAAAGTCTCTTTGCATAACCACTGGATTATCTCTGCCACACCCTGCTTTATCTCTTGGTCAGGAGTCATTGATTAAGCCAAGAAGCCTATTGATAGTTTAAAAGCCCTCAGGCTACCATAGCCTACAGGGGGAAAAAAAAAAAGGCTTTTACACCACTGAACTCCAACTCAGGGATTGAAAAAACTGTTAACTTATATAAAATGGTTAAAACAACAAGAAAAAATAATGGAGACTCGAACCAGGACAAGAGTCCAGCTAAAAGTCCTCCAGAGGGCGAAGCACAAAACAACGAGTTCAACATCCAAACATTAGCTAAGGAAATAATAACAGGAGTGAGTAAAGAATTTGAAAAAATTGTAATCAGAACTGCAGGAACAACAAATGAGAATATGGAAGAAAATTCTAATAATCTCATGGTTATTAGGAATTTAATTCTGAACTCTATCTTCTATTGATCTCTATTTTCACTAGTACTGGACTGCTTAAATATTACACCATTCTGTTTGGGAATTTAAAGCTAAAACCCATAGCTCACTGTTTTATCATAAGAAAGCTGTTCTTTTTCAAGTCATCTTCAAGATAAACCAAGTAAGGTTGTGGTGAAGTGTTAGGACTTTGAATGTTCAGTACTGACTACCCAGAGATATGGCACAATTAAGATATTTTGCTGATGTTTTCTATTTCAATGGTAGTCTCTCACCTATTATCTAAGTCATTTCTTAATGTGGTCATAGTTTTGGTCTTATTGTAAATTACTCACTTTTCAAGTGAATTTTCCAATATAACTTTTGTTTTTTTATAAATACCTTTGACTTGTTTGGATTGGTATTTTTACTTCCATCTTTGAACTTTCGCATTTTATGTAGAAATAGTAATTCAACTAAAAATGTTTGCAGCACTTGACAGTTTTTTTAAAATTATTTTTTATTTATAAAATGAAAACATTGACAATACCATACGATAAGAGGGGTACATTTCCACACATTGCCCAATCCCAGAGCTCCATATCCGATTCCCTCCTTTGATATCTTCCCTATTCCTTATCCCGCTGGGAGTATGGACCCAGGATCATTGTGGGGTGCAGAAGGTGGAAGGTCTGGCTTCTGTAACTGCTTCCCTGCTGAACATGGGTAGTGGCAGATCGATCCATACTCCCAGCCTGTCTCTCTCTTTCCCTAGAGGGGCGGGCTCTAGGGAGGCAGGACTCCAAGACACATGGTGGGGTCATCTGCCCAGGGAAATCAGGTTGGCATCATGGTAGCATCTAGAACCTGGTGGCCTCACCGGAGATTCCCAGGTTGAATGCAAGGTCCTTGCAGAGCTCACACCAGCTGTTGTCTCCAAGCTGCCATCTTGGCTCTGCAAAAATGTTTGCTTCTTATACTCTAATATGCATGTCACTTTAAATTCACCTTCTTATTTTAAATTTTTATATACTCCATTTAATGCAAAAAATTTAATTCTGATAGGAACCTTTTCTATTGCCTTTCTCATTTGAATTCAGTTAGAAACGTATGAAATATTGTATGACTAAAATTTTATCTTTATTAGATTTCTAGTAGAATATATTCATAATATTCTCACGTGTGCATCTTCCTCTGTTTTTAATTACCATAATATTTTGGCTGTAGAGATTGAATGTTTTACTGATTTTGGCATCTGATTGTGATCAACACATGCTTTAATCTCATTGAATCTCCTAAAGCATTAGAAAGCTTAATATTTACTAAATTTAATCTGTCTTTGCAGCCCTATAATAAAGCTTGCTTGGTGTAGTAATCCTTTAATGCACTTAAGAGGTTTGTTGATTAGAGGCCTATTTATAGCATGCATTCTGTTTATATCTTCCACTTGCTTTTGCATTTTAGTTTTGTGCTACCATTGCAATGATTTAGCATCCAGTAAAGATGTACATATAAAGCAAATTTGAAGAGGTATTTTTTAAACTCTGTAACTTGCAATACTTTGCAAAGTTGAGATGTTATGTGTCAGGCATGCATTTGCAACACATGCCAAGCATAGGTTTAGTTTTGAGATGAACTTATTTAATCCCCTTAAAAAAACACTTGAGGGGCTATAGGTACAAGGACTTCTAGTAAAGCATGCATTATCCATAAGGACCTGTGTCTGAATGCTAGACCACCACACAGGAGTGCCTGCAGGAGGTTTGCAAAAGTATGGTGTAAAGTACTACTCAGGAGAAGTGTGTTGCGCTCTGAAACAACAACTAGATTTAATATAGCTATATATCCACCTATCTATCTTTTAATATATAATATATATATATATATATATCTCATATGTAATCATGGATATGAATGATTTAGGGTGGTAGCAGAAAGAGAATAAATATAGGTTGGTGTGGGGTGACTCTGAAGTCTCAGATTCCAGAGCAATGGATAATTAGTCCAGATTCAAGCCTTATCTTAAGAGGTCCAGGATGATTTGCACCAACTTACTCTCCTAAAGGTTGGTGGTAAATAATGAAGTCCTGCTCATTGTGCCCCCTGTATTTTTTTTTTTTTTTAGTGCTTTCAAATGAATCAAAGGAAATTTGAGATAGTGTATATTAGCAGAGCAGTTTGATAATGAGAACAAAGGGAGGGCAAAATCTGCATAAGGTGGTGTGGCTGATAAGCGAAGGTAAAGCCTGTAGTCTCCTCTAACTAGTATTCAACGTCTCCCCGAAGTAGCATTCTTAAAGGGATCTCAGCAGATTTTTAGAGTTTCAATGGTTAGCAAAATATGTACCTTCTCATTCATATTGGGTATAAAATAAGACTGTGGCCAGGCTCTGTGGTGTCAGGAGCTTTGAAAGGAGATGCAATGCATAATGGTCCTCTTTAGGTTTTAAGGATAATATAGTTTTCATTTAGATCTGTTTTTTCAAGACCACTTCGTACAACAGTTCAGTAGAGATTCAAGAACAAAGAACACAGCAACAGGTCCAGGCTACTCTGCCATTTGGACCATGTATTACAGCAAATCCAATGATGATTAAAGAGTCAATGGTAGATAAGACTCCTCCTTGAGCTGTTTCCAAGCTCCTGTAAATAAGCCATTTTTTACAGGGCCTATGGGATTTTGAAGAAAAATCCCAAGAGACTCAGCAGATACCTACCAGGCATTTGAAAAATGACTCAGTCTGCTACTAGGTTCTAGTAAAGATTGAACACTTAATCATGGGCTTCCACATTATTGTGCATTTGTTGTCTAGTACTGGCTATTAGTGGACCCACCAAATAAAATGTAGGTGTGCAGAGTACCACTCCCTTATTTATTTATTCATTTATTTAGCATAGAGAGAAATTGAAAATGGAGGGGGGAGATAGAGAGGACGAGACAGAGACATCTGCAGCCCTGTTTCACCACTCATAAAGTTTTCCTCCTGCAGGTGGGGTACAGGGGCTTGAACCCAGATCTTTGTGCACTGTAATGTGTGAGCACTTAACCAGGTGTACCACCTCCCGGCCTCCAGAGTAGCGCTCTGTTATCAACCCAAAGTGGTATAGATGATAGACCCAGAGAGATTCAGAGGTATAAACAGTTATGCCATGAAGTGACCCAGATGCTCATGGCTCCCACCATAACCACACTGTCATCTCTATTCCAGCCTTCACCATTGCCTCTAATGGAGTACCTTAAGAATGAGGAGAAGAAAGGCTTGGTTTGTGGATTACTGTACATAATATATAAGTATAACATAGAAGTGAACACAGATCACCTCTGGTCCATTTCTTTCTTTTTTTAATTACTATTTTTTTTATTTATTTATAAAATGGAAATATTGACAAGACCATAGGATAAGAGGAGTACAATTCCACACAATTCCCACCACCAGAACACTGTATCCAGTCCCCTCCCTTGATAGCTTTCCTATACTTTATTCTTCTGGGAACATGGACCTAAGATCATTGTGGGGTGCAGAAGGCAGAAGGTCTGGCTTCTGTAACTGCTTCCCTGATGAACATGGGTGTTGACAGGTCGATCCATACTCCCAGCCTAGCTTTCTCTTTCCCTAGTGGGGCAGAGCTCTGGGGAAGCAGGGCTACAGGACACATTGGTGGGGTCGTTGCCCTGGGAAGTCAGGTTGGCATCATGGTAGTATCTGGAACCTGGTGGCTGAAAAAGAGTTAAGATATAAAGAAGAACAAACTGTTGACTAATCATGAACCTAAAGGCAAGAATATTGCAGATGAAGATTTGGGGTCTCTGTTTTGGAAAAAAGCTAGTAGGTCTATTTTAGGTATGTTCTAAGGAGCATATGACCTTTTTTGCCTGAGCCTGACATCTAGTATGCAGGTGGACCCAAGGTATTATCTGGGGAGATGGTGTCATAGTAGGAAAAAAGACTGAAAAGCTGGATCAGGGAAGAAAGTAGCTCCCAAATGCGGGTTCTGGTCCCTTTCTAAAGAACAATGGTGAGTGAGAAATATTGTACTGAGCAGAACAAACAGCAGTGTAGCAGGTTGTTCACTCTTCTGACAAAGATCAATGAACTGGACAGAGATGTAAGTCATTATCAAGCCAGTGAATAATGGACTAAGGAAATAAAAGGGAATCACATTCTTGCTACATTATCTAATATCCCCAGCCCTTATATTTACACTTGAATTATAAAACCACCCTAATTATGATTCCTTTCAAATATACATCAAACGATATCAAACATATTTACTGCATGGACAGATATGAAGTTGTCTAGCAACCTGCCATGCAGTTTCCTGAGAGTCCTTAATAACTGCAGGGGAAACTTCTACAACTAAGTTAGAGAGAAGATGGGGAAGAGAAACTAAGTATTTGAGCTGTCTTAGGCCAATATTCATGGCCTGAGTGGACTTTGAACTCCTCAAAATTATGCAAGGAATGCCTCTTTCATTTTTTTTTCATTCTGAAATAACTGAATAAAACAAGATTTTTCATGTATTTATGTTGGTAGGCTCAGAAGCTCCACACATTTTAATTCTGTGACATAATAGCACATTTTCATTTGGAGGTTGATTGTACTGGAAGGGTGAATGAATGTTTATGTTTGCCAAAACATGGTGGAAATATAAAATATTATGCTCTGTTTGCTTGTTCAACTTCTAAAGTGTTACCTTTTTATGAAAGCCATAGGGTTATATGCAACAACATTGCATTAATTGTAACATGTAAAGCATCTGAAACAAGTGGCAATTATATAACTGCTGAGTACTGCATGAAAGCACACACACACACACACACATACACACACACGCACACGCACACGCACACGCACAAGTACTTCTTTACTGCCACCCCAAGGGAAAGATATATTTTAAAGTGTTAGAAAAGCTGAATCCCTCACTCACCCATAAAACTGGTGTAACTGTGAGTCTAAGAAAATGTAGATGCTTATTGAACTCAGGAAACTATAGTTAGAATGTGCATAAGTGCATTTATTCCATGAATTCAGAACTGAGGTCTTCATTAGAAATTTCTGAGCAATGGCCCAAATATATCTCATATGACAGGGCATGTACCTTATCATGTATATATAAAAACCCAGCTCAAAGCCCCAATTCCACATGAAAACACCACAGACACCAAGAGGACTCTCCATGAATTGTGGGACTGTGCTGTGTTGTCTCTTCTTCCTCTCTCTCTCTTCATGTCTATATGGAGGTCTATTTTAGAAGAATGAAAAACGACCGTAGCAGTGATACGGCGCATGTGCAAGGATTTGGTGTTACATATTTTAAAGAAGAGTTAGGCTGTGGCACACCTGGTTAAGCACATAGTACTAAGCACAAGTACCTGCACAAGGATTTGTCTTTGAGCCTCCAGCACCTTACCCGCAGGGAGGATGCTTCACAAGTTGTGAAGCAAGTCTGCAAGTATCCTTTCAGGCTTCCCCTGCTCTCTCAATTCTCTCATTCCTATCCAAGATAAATAAATAAATAAATAAATAAATAAATAAATAAATAAATAAATAAGCGGCCGCCAGAAATGATGGGTTTGTAGCATGGCGTCCACTCCAGCTAAAACCCTGGAGCAAAAAAAAGGTAAAGGAAAGAATTTCATGACCACAGTTATTTCACCAGGTAGGATGCATGCCTTGCCATGTATGTGACCCAGTTTAAAGCCCAGCGTCATATGGAACCAAAAGTGACGTGGGGACAGTGAAATCAAGCACGCATCAAGCCCTAGCTCAACCAAAAAAACAAAAAAAAAAGATTTCTTGAGATTCCGAGGCAATTGAAATCATAATCATACAGAGACAAAATATTATTTCTGTATATCTGAAAGAATTGGAGGCAGTTCTGTACTGATGATGAGAGACTCCAACTGTAATTCATACTGAATTTCCAACTAGAACACTTCAATTGTTTTGAACTCCAACCAGATCTTTTCTGGGAGAAAAAGTTAATTTTCTGTAAAAGCTAACTAACCACTTCTTAATGGTTTGTTTTATCAGTTAATCAGAATGAAGTGCAGCAACATACAGTGTATGAACTTGGTGCAGAAAAATGCACTCCTGTGCCTCACTCATTCTGTATCTGTGTTGAAACTCTGCAATTCACTCAAAATTCTACAAATAATAAAGTATTTGAGGAAGTAGCTTGATTGGTAAATCAGTGGATTTGCATGTCTGAGATTACTATTTTGATTCCAGAACTGCATGTATCAGAATGGCTATGTGGTACTTCTTTCTCTCTTTCCTTTTTTTTTTTTTTTTTTTTTTTTTTTGCCTCTAGGGTTATTGCTGGATCTTGGTGACTGCACTACAAATCCACTGCTCCTGGAGGCCATTTTTTCCCTTTTGTTGTCCTTGTTGTTTACCATTGTTGTTGTTGTTATTGCTTTGTTGTTGTTGGATAGGACAGAGAGAGATGGGAGAGGAGGGGAAGACAGAGAGGGAAGAGAAAGATAGACACCTGCAGACCTGCTTCACCTCTTGTGCAGCGATCCCCCTGCAGGTGGGGAGCCGGGCGCTCGAACCAGGATCTTTGAGCCCGTCCTTGTGCTTTACACCATGTGCGCTTAACCCTCTGTGCTACTGCCTGGCCCCTCTCTCTCTCTCTCTCTTTCTTTGTGTGTCTGCCTCTCTCCTTCTCGCTCCTGCCCTTCCCCCTCTCTTTTTCTTCCCCCACTCTCCCACCTTCTCTCTCTGTTTGCCTCATATGAAGCATTTCATCTCATATACAATAAATTTAAAATAATCTTTTGAAAAAGCACCTACTTTAATCTATAGCCATAATTCCCTATCACAAGATTAACATTCTTATCATTCTCATTAATGCACATATTTATGTGATGATGTAGTAATTTAATATAGTGAACTAATTTCAAAGGAAAAATATATGTTTTAGTCATACATCTGAACAAAAAAATACAGTTTATAGTAACTTATTTTTTATACCAATATATCTGTAATGATACTTTCAAGCCCAAACAACTGCTTTGCACATTATTTCATGCACACACATAAAAAAATAGCCATAGTTATTGTGTGGTCTCTTATTTAATAAATAATATTTCTACTTATACATATAAATTTTCTATAGTGCGAGGGAGCTGGGCGGTAGCGCAGTAGGTTTAGCGCACATGGCTCAAAATGCAAGGACCAGTTCGAGCTCCAGGCTCCCCACCAGTGGGGGAGTCTCTTCACAGGCAGTGAAGCAGGTCTGCAGGAGTCTTTCCCTCTCCCTCTCTCTGTCTTCCCCTTCTCTCTAGGCTTCTCTCTATCCTATCCAACAACAACAACATCAATAAAACAACAAGGGCAACAAAAGGGAATAAATAAATAAATAAATATTAAAAAAACCTTTAAATTTTTCATAGTGCACAATTATGAGACCAGTGTAATCTCTAGAACCCCCCCCCCTTTCTCTAGAACCTCCCTTTTTTTTTGATGTCATTACAATGAATATTTTTCTAAGTTTTCTTTCATGTCTTTCTAGGGAAATATAGTTATATATTATTTATGAATGTTGGACCTTATTAATGGGCTTATTGCTTTTGTACAAGTGGGCAACTTCTCCCTTTATCCACATTCCCCTTTCTTTCTGTGTTAAATGGTCATATCTAGTGTATGGGAGTTTTTCCATGCTTATATCAGCATATCATAAGGTGTGTAGGTATTTCCTAATTCATCAGTAAGGGTCATATTATTGATGCATCTTTAATACTACAGCATGTAGAACTATTTCATATTCTGTTCATAGAAATGGAAGATTGCATTATATCTGTTTTTAACTGTATTACAAACATATACATGTATTTTTCCTATTGAAATTTATATTTTTGAAAGATTCTCATGAGTGAAATTCACAGGTTTTCTTTCATATACATATGAAAGATATAATATATATTATATTTTTTGAGAGAGAGGTTGAAAAGGAAGGGGAGGAGGCAGAAAGAGGGAAAGAGGGAGCCAAGCCAGGCGGTAGCACAGCAGGTTAAGCACACATGGCGCAAAGTGCATGGACCAGCATACGGATCCCGGTTTGAGCCCCGGACTTCACACCTGCAGGAGGTTCGCTTCCTGGGCAGTGAAGCAGGACTGCAGGTGTCTATCTTTCTCTCCCCTCTCTCTGTCTTCCCCTCCTCTCTTGATTTCTCTCTGTCTTATCCAACAACAATGATACCAATAATAACAACAATGATAAACAACAAGGGCAACAAAAGGGGAAAAAAATAGCTTGGTCTCGGTGCAGGCACTGAGCCCCAGCAATGACACTGGAAGCAAAAAAAGAAAAAAAAAGAAAAAAGAAAGAGGGAAAGATATATAGAAAGTTATTTGCAGTACTGTTTCACCATTAGTGAAACTTCCTTTCCTACAGGTAAGGACCAAAGTTTTGAGCCCAGCTTCTTGCATATGGTAATATGTGTGCTCTACCTCGTGCACCACCACCTGGTCCTGAAATGCCCAGGTTTTCAAGATAAGAACGGTTTTAACAGATATTGCCAGATAACTTCCCCAAATGTCCCCCCCATAAATTGGTTTTCTTCCATAGTAATGAGAGAACCCATTTTCCCAATCACTTTTAATGACAGCTGCTATTACTCTTAGTTGTTTTTGGGTTTTTGAATCAGATGAGCTAAAGTGATATCTCATTATTGCTTTGATTTTCATTTTCTTTTATACTAATGGGACTGAACATTTTTTTGTTAATCTACTGGGATTTTAAAAATTAGATATTCGGGAGTCAGGCTTTAGTGCAGCAGGTTAAGCGCAGGTGGTGCAAAGCACAAGGACTGGCATAAGGATCCCGGTTCGAACCCCGGCTCCCCACCTGCAGGGGAGTCGCTTCACAGGCTGTGAAGCAGGTCTGCAGGTGTCTATCTTTCTCTCCTCCTCTCTGTCTTCCCCTCCTCTCTCCATTTCTCTCTGTCCTATCCAACAACAACAACAACAATAATAACTACAACAATAAAACAACAAGGGCAACAAAAGGGAATAAATAAAAAAAATTAGATATTCATATTCTCTCTTCATTTTACTTTTGTCAGTTTAGCTCCAATTTGTTAGAAGACTTTATAAATATTAATTTAATCTGTCCTCAGGGTGAACTTTTTTTTAAGATGATTTTTTACCAACATAATACTAGTATTTTGAATTTGTCTATGGTAACTATCTTCTTCTCTATCTTCAAATATTTATGAATATATGTATATACCCACATCCTTTTTAATTCAGTACCTTATTTTTAGAGCAGTTTTAGGTTTATAGAAGAAAATTCTGCAGGAAGTATTTAATTCCCTGTCACTGTCACTCTCCTAATTTTACCAAAATGTGCCATCTTATATCCATGTGGTAAACTTGCTCCACAGTAAGCAAATCAATATTAATATGTTAGCTGAAGTCTATAGTTCACATTAACAGTTCATTTTTTGCATAGTAACATTCTTTTTCTTTGTATTTCTATTTTTTAAAATTCTATTAGTCACTACTATCAATACTTAAACAGATTCGTGTCACAATTATCTATGTAAACATTTATAATTGACTTTTTAACCACTGCATAATATAATTATATGGGTTCTGACAAAAGTACCATGCCAAGTGTCCATAATTATACCAGATATCTTCATTGCCCTGTTCATCCCAGTCTCACCTATTCAGTCCTCCACAACACCACTGAAACATTGATGGCCATTAATCATTGTATTGCCTTATAGCTGTGCCTTCCTGGAATGCTGGATTCACATTATCAGTAAGATTTTTAGACTTGCCTTTTACCTTTTGACTTTTTCACTTATTCAAACACATTTATTCACTCAGTAATATAAGGTCAGTTTTTTTCATATCTTCTTATGGTGTGATAGCTTATTTTTAGCTTTAGCCAAGTAAGATTCCATTGGATGTATTTACTAGTTTATTTATCTTTTCATCTACTAAGAGCTATCTTGGTTTCTTTCAATTTTTTTTGTCAGTTCTGAATATAATCTCTCTGCAAATTTACATGTAGCTTTTTAAAGCACCAAATTCTACTAGAATTTTAGAGAGTTTTAGATAATCTGTATCCATAGCTGGTCTTTCTATTTATACTTTATGTCATCATAACTTTATATCTCCTTGACTAATCAGTATGAATCTTAAAGATTGTAAGTCAGGTCAGACTTTCCATGATCAAAATCTTTCTGACATACTTGTAGTATAATATATGAACTTCAAGACACTTCATGGCCAGAATTCCAACTTCTTTTTTTATCAGTAACTGTCATAGAAGTGGAGAAAATATTTGAAGCACATACTTCCAAGTGAAAGATCCAAATATACAAAAGACTCATACACATAATAATGAAAAGGCCAACAACAGTCCCAACAAGAAATTCTAATATAATCTTCAAAACTAGTAAAATGTTAAGTCAGATGTTCAATAGATAATACAGCAATGCCCATCTTTAATTTCAGATGAATAATTTAAATAAAAACAAGATATTATTATACAATTACCAAAAAGACTAAAATTAAAAGCACTGACCTACCCATATATTCATGAGAAAATAACGTACCAGAACCCTATATGCTGCTAGCAAAAATAAAAATATGTATAACTACTGTTTTCTATTGTTGGCATTTTCTATTAAACATAGATATACACCCATGGCCTATGAGTTACTGTTTCCACATCAGTCTATGTCCCTGAGAAAGTTGATATCTGTATGCGCTGAAATGTAACAGTGCAGCACAGAACTAACACATGCAATGTAGTGAAATTGTTATGTAGAATGTTATACAGTAGTGATTATGTATAGACTAAAGTTAGAAATGACATGGAGACATACAATTGATTTCCCCCTCTCATATTAATTAACTACTGATTTATATGTCTACATTTTGCTAGGAGTGTACATAAACACCATTCCCACCACCAAAGGACTGTGACCCATCCCTCCCGCCCACTTCCACCCCCCACTGGCCCAGGAAGCTACATGCCTACCCCTCACCACTGGGTTTTTACTTTGGTGCCCTACTTACAATTTGATCAGGTCCTGCTTTTAGTTTCCCTTTCAGATCTTCTTAGTCAGCTTCTGTTGATGAGTGGGATCATCCCATACTCATCTTTATCTTTCTGACTTAATTCACTTAACATAATTCCTTCTAGCTCTGTCCAAGATGGGTCAGAGAAGGTGGGTTCATTGTTCTTGATAGCTGCATAGTATTCCATTGTGTATATATACCACAGCTTTCTCAGCCACTCATCTGTTGTTGGGCACCTGGGTTGCTTCCAGGTTTTAGCTATTATGAATTGTGCTGCTATGAACATAGGAGTACACACCTCTTTTTGGTTGGGTGTTATGGAGTCCTTGGGGTATAACCCCAGCAGAGGAATTATTGGGTCATATGGAAGGTCCATGTCTAGCCTTCTGAGAGTTTTCCAGACTGCTCTCCACAGAGGCTGTACCAATTTACATTCCCACCAGCAATGTAAAAGGGTTCCTCTGTCCCCACATCCTCTCCAGCATTTGTTGCTGCTGTCCTTTTTGATGTATGCCATTCTTACAGGAGTGAGGTGGTATCTTAGTGTTGTCTTGATTTGCATTTCTCTGATAATCAGTGACCTAGAGCAGTTTTTCATATGTTTGTTAGCCTTTTGGATCTCCTCTGTGGTGAATGTTTTGTTCATTTCCTCTGCCCATTTTTGGATGGGGTCATTTGCTTTTTTGCGGCTAAGTTTGCTGAGCTCTTTATATATTTTGGTGATTAGTTTCTTGTCTGATGTCTGGCATGTGAAGATCTTCTCCCATTCTGTGAGGGGTCTCTCTGTTTGTTTAATAGTTTCTTTGGATGTGCAGAAGCTTTTCAATTTGATGTATATAGGCTATGTATTTGATATGCGGACTCTCTCAAAAGCCTAGACCAAGTAGATTAGAAGCTTCCAATAGCACAGCTATATACAAGATACTGGGTACTGTCCAGGAAACCATAACAAAGGGACTTTTCAAAGTTAACCCAATTAACAAATAATGTGATGATAATATTAACTATCGATTGTCTTTTTGAACCCTAAGACAGCAGGAACCTCACATCTTCACTATAGAGCCCCTACTTCCCCCAGTCCTGGAACCCTTGGATAGGGCCCACTTTCCCGTATGCATCTCCCAATCCAAACCAAACAACATTGCATCTGCCGATCACAAACTAACCAAAGCAACGATTGCTACCTCAACATGCTTCACCCCAGAATGTATCCAGAGACTTCACGTGTGGAATGACAACCCTTCAGCTTCATTACTCGGGTGAGACCTTTCCTTTAATAGTACACTCTAATTTCATCTCAGGTAGTTCACTTTCCAACAAAGTCCCATAACCTAGATATACACCAGTTTCTGTGAGAGAGAGCTTATGTGCACACGTATCCATAAACTACTGCAAAATATATACCTGAAAGCAGGACTACACTAGAGTTTGCAGTGAGTACCTCCCTAACACTTCCTCTCCACTATTCCAAGCTTGGGATCCATGATTGCTCAACAAATTGTTTGGCTTCATATGTTAACTCTCTTTTCAATCACCAGGTTCCAGATGCCACCAGGATGCTGGCTAGGCTTCCCTGGATTGAAGACCCCACCAATGTGTCCTGGAGCTCAGCTTCCCCAGAGACACATCTTACTAGGGAAAGAGAGAGGCAGACTGGGAGTATGGACCGACCAGTCAACGCCCATGTTCAGCAGGGAAGCAATTACAGAAGCCAGGCCTTCTACCTTCTGCATCCCTCAACGACCCTGAGTCCATGCTCCCAGAGGGATAGAGAATGGGAAAGCTATCAGGGGAGGGTGTGGGTTATGGGGATTGGGTGTTGGGAATTGTGTGGAGTTGTACCCCTCCTACCTTATGCTTTTGTTCACTAATCCTTTCTTAAATAAAAAATTAAAAAAAAAAAAAAAAAAAAAAGAAATGACATGGATAGACAGATGCAATATAATATCTAGCAAGTGAATCTATAAATGAAAAAAAACAGATTTGGACTCTCTTTTATTTTCTCCTTTATTGGGGAAAATAAAGTTGATACATAGGTATAATTTGTCATCTGCACATAATAGGTGTTTGCAGGACATTCTCTCCCCTAACTTAGGTCCCTTTCCAACTATTACTGTAAAGTTCAGTGACATAAGAAGTTCATATATGGGAAAGTTGTGTTAAATAAACGGGAAGTGAGGTAGATAACATAATGGTTATGCAGAGAGACTCTCATGCCTGACGCTCCAAAGTCCTAGGTTCAAATCCCCTATATAAGCTAGAACTGAGCAGTGCTGTTTTTTTTTTCCTTAAAAAAAAAAGAAAGGGGGAGTCGGGCGGTAGCTCAGTGGATTAAGTACAGGTGGTGCAAAGGGCAAGGACCGGAGTTAAGGATACCGGTTCGAGCCCCGGCTCCCCACCTGCAGGGGCGTCGCTTCACAAGCGGTGAAGCAGGTCTGCAGGTGTCTATCTCTACCCCTTTCTGTCTTCCCCTCCTCTCTCCATTTCTCTCTGTTCTATCCAACAACAACGATGTCAATAACAACAACAGTGAACAATAACTACAACAATGAAAAAACAACAAGGGCAACCAAAGGGAAAATAAATAAATAAATATTAAAAAATTTTTTAAAGGAAGTAGTAAATTGTAATTGAAGAGAGTTGGGCTGTGGTAGTGCAGCGGGTTAAGTGCCTGTGGCGCAAAGCGCAAGGACCAGTGTAAGGTTCCTGGTTTGAGCCCCTAGCTCCACACCTGCAGGGAGGGGTCACTTTACAAGCTGTGAAGCAGGTCTATAGGTATCTTTCTCTCCCTTGCTCTGTCTTCCCCTTCTCTCTTCATTTTTCTCTGTCCTGTGCAACAACGACAACATCAATAACAACAACAATAATAATTACAACAATAAAACAACAAGGACAACAAAAGGGAATAAATAAATAAATATTTTAAAAAGTAAGAGGTTAAAAAATAGAAATTGAAATGGTCATAAAAGATTCCTATGGGATACTGGTAATGTTCTTCTTCTTACTAGTCTATTAATTTTTATAATTCCTAGGTTTTAGAGTTCTGAATTTTTTGCATTTTAACCCCATTTACTTAATTCTGATTATAATATTTTTAAACATCTTCTTGAAAGGATCAACAAAATAAGTATTCTGTTACTTGATACATAACACACGAGAAAGATTGTAAATGCTTTTTTTTTTTGCCCATCACTCTCCTTGGCTGGAAAATTGCTAACTTAAAAATGACATGGTCAGAGAATTAGACCATATTTTAATTTTAATAAAAATTCAATATTGCATAACTTGATTTATTGCACACATAACCATAAACATCTGCATTGGGTCCTGCCTGGGATCAGAATGAAGAGAAAATTGGTTTAGAGAGCATTTATCATCCAAAGGTGTTCAAAATACAAGTTGGCTGAGATACTTACATTCTGAAATCATCAAAAAACAACATACTGATTCAATATGCCATTTCCAGCCTTTGCTAAGAGGAAAACTGTTAAATGTAGTTCAGAAAATTCAAATTTATGACAACATCAAGAGCAGCAATTGGTTACTTTATCTTAAACAGCAAGTGGTTAGTCCCCAAACTTATTTCTAAGAGATACATTTTGATTTCCACATTGTATTTAAAGCCACAGGGAAATCTCTTTTTGTATTGAGTTTGTTTGGCAGAAGGTCTTTATTAGTCCTTTCTTTAGGCTTTAGGGATCAGATATTTCAAAATCCAAATTGGCAACTCTGTGAATGGCCAGATGTCAGCACTTCCCTCTACACCTGAAGAAGACCAAAACAAAGGGGAGTAACTCTCTCAAGATTTCACTTTTCAGTTTGGTTTAGATAATCCTTGAAAAGTTCAGATGCTTACTGGAGACTTATCTAAGGGACCTCTAGGGATTCCAGGATTTATCTGGAAACTATTTTCTGCAAGATGTTGAAAATTTTCTTCTCCTCAACACAAATAACACCAAAGCACTTTTTTTTCTTCTCAAGTAATGCTATTGCACTTTGCAGCTAGATTCTGAAGGGGTGAGAAAACATTTTTAACAGAGTAAAACTGGAGACAGTGTGTGAATTTTTAAATAATTTAATTAATTCGCTTTGCTAAATAAGTTATGGGTTAGAGAAAGACTTCTGTAATTGCATTCTATTACATTCTTAGAACTTTTGAGTTGTTTTTTTTTACATAATAGAAACTAGGCATGAACAATAGAAGCAATCACTATTGTATACCATGTTACAAATATATTTTATTTTTAAATATAGCTTTTAGACATAGGTATATTTTTAGGAGGCTACTATAACCCTATGAAGAGACCCTTGAATGCAAAGGAAGACAATTTTATATATTAAATTTTAGTGGATGCTAATTTTTTCTATAGATAGTCACCAAAATGTTTGACTCATCTCAGTCTTATTATCCAAACAGGTTAAAATAAATTTATCAGTGTGTTTGGCTTTATGCCCTTTTTGATCTAATATTTCCTATGTAGCTTTTGGTACATAATAAAATACCAATTTAGACCAACTACTTCATTTACATTTGTGAATTCTTCTGATCTGAGTCACTTTGCTGATTTATGCTGGCCTGTCATATGTGACAGAGGTCTAGCTGCTGGACAGATTCAGGGGTTTGCTTTATTCATGTTTGTTGGTTATGGGACTGTTAACCATAATGACTGGTTTCTCATTTTCTAGGCCACTTTTCTTTGCCCTAACTGATTAGCTCAAGTTAATTTACCTGGTACTCTCAGAAAACATCAAGAGGGAATGTCCAAAGTTAGCAAGTCTCTTCATCAGATACACAAATCCAAATTCTGAGTATGAGGATATTAAAGAAGGGGTGGGGCTTGCCAGTGTTGTTCAAATCTCACAAGAACAGATGATCAAGAAAGGGTTTTACAGGTGGAGAGGCACCTTAAATTTAGCCTGGCTGTTATATATATTGCTATTTACAGAGAACATGATATTTACCAAGAGAACTCCCAGAGATTGCACCAGAAATAACCTTACTGGAAATAATAATTAAATTAGCAAACTAGGATATAAAATTAATTTGTAAATTGGTTGCATTTCTGTACAGAATTGATGAGTCAGATAAAAGGGTAATGGATGAATTAATCCCATTTAGAAGCAAACTCAAAAAAAAATAAACTGCTTTGGAGTGAGGCTCTCAGTAACAAAGCAGGTGAAGAACCTTTGCAAGGAGAATTACAGGGCACAGTTATAAGTCATAGAGCATGACACGACGAATGCAAGAATATCAGCTGTTCAAGGAATGAAATCATAAGTATTACTAAAATGGCCATTCTAGCAGAAGCAATCTGCAGATTAACACAATTCCTATCAAAATACCAATGATATCAATAACACCCCTCAATAAAATAATGAGAAAAGAAACACAACTACCAGATGGTTTAGCTCATATGTGAAATCTAGAGAATCAAAGCACATGAACTTGAAAACAACAACAACAACAAAACAGAAGTCATCAAAATGTCTGAGATATTGTGAGAACTACAGTGCTTATTGCTGGAAGGGGAGGGTAGAAGTACAGAACTTTGGTGGTAGGTTTGGCTTGGAACTATAAACTGTAATCTCATAATCTTGTAAATTAAGCTATAAATATAAAAGAAAAATCAGAATGTGTGAGGGAGATAGAAAGGAAGAGAGAGAGAGGGAAAAAAAAAGGCACTGCAAGAACATCCCACTGCTCTTGGATTTCTCTCCTGTAATGTGTGCACTTAGCCAGGCGTGTTACCTCCTGGCCCCTGGACTTCTTCCCTCCAGTAGGAGCCCCTATGTGGTGGTGCTCAAGTCTGTGTCCTTATACATACATAGGACTGTGTGTGCTCTAGCAGGTGAGTCACCTCTGACCAGTTTGTCTTCCTTCTTTAACACTAGAGAGTTTATCTTAGCATTGATGGAAAAGAAAAGGGGTAAAAAATTCTACAAAATTTTGACCTGACTATCTAGAGATTACTGCAGTAACAATCACACAGTGCCCTTTGTTTCACAGAGAACAAAATAAGGCCCCCAAGTCTTATACAATTTGGAAGGAGTCACTTTATGATATCTGTCCCTCTATATCTTGGGTTAGTTGCTTAATCATATACAACTTCATAAATGTTGTATTTCTATTGCAAAAAAGTAATGCACATGTTTATTTTACTTATGAAGTTCTGAAGTCTTTGAAGAAAGCAATTTCAATTTACGAAAAACAAGCATGCTATCCAGTAAATGAATATGTAGATGAGTAAATGAAGAATTAATTGGTAGATTTTTTTTTTCTCAAAGGGAGTTATGTGTGCTGAAAAGATGGTAAAGTTACTAGGTAGTAAAACACTAACCTTAGCCAATAAAAGTTCTGACTTTGTTCCCTGAGCAACTAAGAAGTGTTCTTTGGATCCTTGGAGTGTCTGCTTAGTAAGCTTGTCTTTACTTATCTGAGAAATTTGGGTCATTCTGAATAGTCATGGTCAGTGATAAAATGTTTATTTAGGTCATCAAGCACTTATTCTACTTTTGGAAGAGTTGTAGTCTCAGCCACAGGGAATGTCAACCATATTTAAGTCATCGAGTCCCAATAAAATCTTTGGACACCCAAGTCTCAAGTGAGATTCCTTGGTCAGTATATATATATATATATATATATATATATATATATATATATATATATATTTAGACTCCATTGCTGAAACGAGTTAATGTTACCTAAAAGTTTATAGAGAAAAGGCAAATGGAACTCCACATCTGGAATTTTCCTTTATTTTATTTTTCTTTATTTATTTTTTATTTTTTGCCTCCAGAGTTATTGCTGGGGCAAGCTTGGTGCCTGCACTATGAATCCACTATTCCTGGAGGCTATCTCTTCCCTTTTGTTGCCCTTGTTGTTTATCGTTGTTGTTACTATCATTGTTGTCACTGATGCCATTGTTGTTGGATAGGACAAAGAGAAATCGAGAGCGGAGGGGGAAGTCAAAGGGTGAAAGAAAGACTCCTGAAGACCTGTTTCACTGCTCGTGAAGCAACCCCCCTGCAGGTGGGGAACCTGGGCTCAAACCCGGATCCTTAAGCTGGTCCTTGCGCTTTGTGCCACATGCACTTAACCCATTGCCCTACCGCCAAGCCCCCTAATTATCTTTATTTATTCATTGGATAGAGACAGCTAGGAATCCAGAGGGAAGGGGGAGGTAGATAGGGAAAGAGGCAGAGAGACACCTGCAGCCCTGCTTCCCCACTGGCAAAACATTCCCCATGTAGATGGGGACTGGGGCCATCAACTCTGTTCCTTGTGAGTTTATGAACATATAAGGTGTACCACCACCAGGCCCCATGCTATTACTCTTAACTAATTTTAATCAGTTTATTCTCACTGAAATAAAACATAACTGTGACTAAAGTAGCTTTCTTTAAAAAAAAATCTTTTGTATTATCTTTATGTATGTATTGGACAGAGATCCAGAAATTGGAAGGGTGATAGAGAGGTAGAGAGAAAGACACCTGAAACACTGCTTCACCACTCGCAAAGCTTTCTCCCTGCAGGTGAGGACTATGGTCTTGAACCTGGGACCATGCACATTGTAATGCCTGTGCTTAACCACCTGGCCTCTTAAAATAACTTTCAATGAGTGTTTGGTTTTATTTTTAAGTACATCAACCTAAGGGTAATTTGAAGACCTCTGAACACTGCAGTTGGTGTTGGAATTTAGGGTGCTTTATTGGACTGTTCCCTAACTATATTGCTAAACTTAAATCAAAGCACTATTTTTAAGCTAGAGTCAGCTTTTCCTATAATTTGATCTAAGAAACTGGTTTCTCATAATCTGCTTATAGATGCTCTTTGAAAGGAAGGGTCAGTTTCCAAACAAAATCTTAGAAACCGAACAGTGATAATGACTGCTTTCACAGGGATTGTATCACAATGAGGTTGACAGGAATTAAACATTTTCAGAGAGTTATAAGTGCAATCACTTGAACAAAGTAGAGTAATATAAAAAAAAATCAATTGTCAGACACTCAGATTGCAGAGACAATTTAAAGAGACTTGCTAGGAAATTTGTACCCAAAGATATAGCATTTTCCCAGCAATCTAAAGATGGTTAGAATCCAGCTGTGATATTATATATGGCAAGAAACTTCAAGAGGAACATATAGTACAAAAAAAATGAGTGGAGCTGAATCCTATGAGAACAGAGTTTAAGGGTTCTGGCCACAGTCATAGGAGTAATCTTATGTAAGGGACTGCATTATCAGTAGAACTCAGCAGCTTACCAAAAATATAAATCTCTTGTCTAATATAGGCCTACCAAGTCATGAATTTGAGTAGTGCAACCCACTAGTAGTTATTCTTATCATTTCATAAAGTATTCTTTATGTGATTTCATATTTTAATATCACCTATGTGGGTTCTTCAATATCTATAAAATAAATAATTTTATCTGAAGTGCAGTGAAGTGATTGAATGGCTTAATGCAAGCCTATGATAACATTTGACATGTTTTGTTTCTTTTACAATTTTTACTAGTGAGTTAATAATGTTTTCCAAGACTATATGATTACAGGAATGTTGGGCATTAAGCCAGCACCCCCCCCCCATCCTGCATTGCTGATAATATGGCCTACTTACATAATCATTGTTTTGCCTGATCTATCTTCTTTCTACCTCAAGACCCACCCTGCCTGCAGGGTAACATTAATCCCACCAGCTGAAACCCTCACAACAGTTGCTAAGGAAGCTCCCACCTTCCCAGCCTGCTTTTGCCTTTCTCCACCCCCTTTCCTAGCCATTTCTGTTTCCAACTTTCCACTTCCGGTTTTATCCTATAAAAGCCACTTCTGTTTCTGGTTTCTCTCTCTTCCGTGTCCTGACCTAGAAGAGGCCAGGTATGCAGGATGAGGCGGATGCTGGCCATTGCAGTTTTTGGCTCCACGTGCCTTAACCTGCTACACTCACACCTGACTCGGGGCGTAAATAAAGATTTGTATTGCTACTGCCACGAGCTTGGTTCCTGAATCATCTCTACCGCCCGCAACACAAGCCCACCACAGGAATATTATTCCACTCAGAACCTACCACTGAAATTCCTTTTCCCATTCTTCCCCTACCCAGTGTGTGTGTGTGTGTGTGCGTGCGTGTGAGTGTGTGTGAGCATGCACATGCATGTTCACACACAAACACCCCATAGTTCTCACAAAGTCCTAGAGACAGTTTAGCTATTCCTTTTTTCCAAGTGCATATGTTTCCATTCTCTACCTTACACTTAGGAGTGAAACCACTGTATAGCACTGGGTTGTCATTTACAATCTTTCTTTGTAAGGGATAATCACCTCCATTTCCATCAATTTTGTCTTGTCAGATACAGTCAGATCTGTTTAACTGTAGATTAGTATTCTAGTAGATATATATCCCATATGTTCTTTATCCAGTCCTCTGTAAGGGAGTATTTGGCTTGCTTCCATTTCTTGGCTATTGTCAATAATAATTATAAACATAGGCGTGAACATGTCCCTTCAAATTTGTGTTTTGCTTAAAGACTTCCAATACTGTCTTCTATATAGACTTCTCTGGTTTGCATACTCATCAACAGTGTGACAAAATTTCTCTTCTCCACATTCTAGTCAACATTTGTCATGTCCTGCTTTGTTGACATAGGTCATTGTTAATAGTTGTGAAGTTGAGTATCATGAGTGTCTTACTTTGCATTTCTTTTTTTTTTAATATTTTCTTTTTCTTTTTTTTTGTACCAGGGCACTGCTCAGCTCTGGCTTATGGTGGTGCAGGGAATTAAAGCTGGGTCCTTGGAGCCTCAGGCATGAGTGTCTGTTTGCATAACCACTATGCTATCTTCCCTGCCCAATATTTTCCTTTTTTGAATATTTACTCATTTATTCCCTTTTGTTGCCCTTATTGTTTTGTTGTTGTAGTTATTATTGTTGTTGTTACTGATGTCGTTGTTGTTGGATAGGATAGAGAGAAATGGAGAGAGGAGGGGGAGAGAAAAATAGACACTTGCAGACCTGCTTCAACACCTGTGAAGCAACTCCCTTGCAGGTGGGGAGCCGGTGGCTCAAACCAGGATCCTTATGCAGGTGCTTGTACTTGGCGTCATGCGCGCTTAACCTGCTGTGCTACCACCCCACTCCCTACTTGGCATTTTTTACTGATAAAGGAAGTGGAACATTTTTTTCAAATGTCTGTTTGCAACATGTACATAGTCTATAGATAACTGCCTATTCAAATTTCTGTCAACATTTTATTGAATAATGGATTTTGTGAATATTGACCTATGATTTCTTTACAGATGTTTGTTATCAGTCTCTTGTCAGATTAGTGATGTGCAGATATCTTCCCCAATGTGAGTTCCTTTTTTATCCTTGTGTAGTGTTCATGTAATATGTAGAAGCTTTTAAATTAGATGCAATTATATTTATTTAATTTTGTTTAGTTTCCTGTGCCCTAGGAATTAAGTCTCCCAATGTATCTTTGATGGTAACAAGCTAAAGTGTCCCACTGGGGGTTTTTGCTATGTATTTTGTAATTTCAGATTTAATTAATATTCAGGTCTTTGATCATTTTGAGATAACTTTGATGTACGATTGTAAGTAATGGTCTACTTTAGTTTTCCAACATGTGGATGCCTAATTTTCCCAGAACCACTAGTTGAAGATGTCTTCTTTTTCCCACCAAGTGTTTCTGGCCTGTTTGATTATACTAGGTTTGTTTTTGGACTTTCTGTTTTATTCTATTGACCCGAGTCTTATTCGCAATACAGAGAAGTGACCGAATGGTTTTAAATGAAAATGTAATAAAATTTGACTTTTATATAAAATGGTGTATGAATGTCTGAAATAGATCGTAAGTGATCTGGACAGACTTGAGAGGATTAAAGCTGATAAAGCTGTCATCAGGCATATGTAAGAAGACAAAAAAGTAAAAGCTGACAGAATAGTTGGAGGGATGTGAAATATACTTTACATTTATTTAAAAATAATTAGTCTTTAAGTGAAGAAGTGAAGGACTTGAGTTTTTAATTGTATTTTGAATCAGTAAAAGAATGCTACAATTATGAAGTATTCCCCATTTTCACTAAAGGATGAGATCCTTCCCTCTTCATGCCCCTTCAAATTTATAGAAAAATCACACAAATTGTAGTTTCCATGGAAAAGAAACAAATTTGTAAAACACTACATTTTATGTACAAGAAGCTATCTGCTTTCTAATTAATTAAGTCACATCTATAGAAATTACTTTTAAAAAGAAATACAGTTTTCAAAACTATTCAGAAGATAGAACCTATTGCTTTATAGCAAATTTTCCATTTTTTTATGAGTAAATATGACTTGGCTACTTGGCCTTTGAAAAATATATTCAATGCATACATGGAGCCACCAGTTGGATCCCCTGGGCAGTTTTAGATTTCTCTCATTCATAAAGAAATAATTGTAGTCAATATAATGTATTTATTAACAAGATGGAGAGGGGAAGAGACAAGTAGAGAACAAGGACATCACTCTGGCATATGGTATGCAAGGTTTTGAACTCAGTATTTCAAGCTTACACGTTTAGCATCCTTCATACTGTGCTACTTCCCAGAGCCCATCAATAAATCTTTTTTAAAAGTAACTTCTCTAGAGCCCTCTTTGTAAATCAGAATTTCACAGTTAATTTCTGAATATGTAAGAACATGTAAGAGTATTATGGTCAAATTAGAAATATATACTTACTTAAGCATATCTTCTAATTATGTATTTAACAAATCCTTCAAAGAAGTAGGATATTTGACCCATGAGATATGCAAATTATACTTTCCATGTAGTAAAACATGGCTTGAAAACTTATTTTACTTAGGTTTGGTAGTTATTATATTTCTTAGCAAGTTATAGATTTATATGCTCTCCTTTTTGTTTTTTTTTGCTCCAGGGTTATTGCTAGGACTCGGTGCCAGCATGGCACTGTGAATCCATTGCTCCTGGAGGCTCTTTTCCCCCCATTTTTGTTGTCTTTGTTGCTCTTGCTGTTATTAATATTGTTATTGTTGTTATTAATGCCGTTGTTATTGGATAGGACAGAGAGAAATGGAGAGAGGAAGGGAAGAAAGAGAGGAGGAGAGAAAGATAGACACCTGCAGACTTCCTTCACTGCCTGTGAAGCGACTCCTCTGCAGGTGGGGAATTGGGGGCTTGAACCTGGATTCTTACGCCTTGCACACCTGCGCTTAACCTGCTGCACTACTGCCCGACTCCCTACATGCTCTCCTTTTTAAGAAAAATATAACACTAAGGATGTTTTCTTTTATTAAAATGTAACATTTATTACATTTTTTCATTCTGGGAACACAAAGCACATAGAATTTACTACTTTGTCATTTCAATTTAATGTACATATATCATATGCTTCAAGTTATTTGCAGGAAACTCCTTAAAGAAAACTTAAACCAAGGGCATACTTTTAAATAAGTATACAAATCACTGCTTGTACTAAACCTAATTCTTAGAATGTATGTGACAGAGGTATGGAATAAATGCTTTCTATGATATATTATCTGTCCAAGGCATCTATAATCATAGCAATATGTATATTTCTCAAAAATCTCACGATCTCTTATAATTAAATCAAATAAGAAAATTAAAGGGCAGGAACTTTAGAAAATCTTTTAGGCTGGGTTAATCTGTTCTATATTTTCTTGCTCCAAGGTTATATAATATCAATAAAATGTTCTATTAAAACTCATAACTGTTGTGGCCTACGAGGTAGTGTAGTGGACAAAATGTTGGACTCTTAAACATGAGGCCTTGAATTTGAACCCTGCCATCTTATATGCCAGAGTGATGTTCTGGATCTCTCTCTCATATTAATAAGTCTTAAAAAAAAAAACTCATACATTTCTACAGGATCAAAATTATTTATATAACATCCCAACAAAGACAGTGGGAGCCACATTGCCAATCTAAGTATGTATAAATTGCAAGTTCACTGTACTCAGGAAATTGATGAGTAACTTTTTAATAGCTAAGAAGGTAGGGACGAATGCAAGTGCTTTGGAGATTAATGTGTTCTTGTGACTGTTATATTTTTAAAAAAATGTTTTCAGTGAAAGAGAATATAGAGAAAAGGTTACACAAAGAGATGAAGAGAGACCAGAACACTGCTCAGCTCTGACTTCTAGTGGTACTGGGGTTAGAAACTGTGACTTTCAAGCCTCAAGCAAAAAAAATTATGCTGTTTTCCCAGCCCCTACAACTCTTCTACAATCATATAAAGCACTTTTTTTTTTAAGTAGTACTAAAGATAGTACTTTAGAGAGTCTTTGTGGCCAGGTGGTGGCGCACCTGGTTGAGTATATAAGTTACAATGCACAAGGACCTGGGTTCAAGTCCCTAGTCCCCACCTGCAGAGGGAAAGCTTTGTAAGTGGTGAAGCAATGCTGCAGGTGTCTCTCTCTCTCTCTCCCTCTCTATCTCCCCATTCCTTTCAATTTCTGGCTGTCTCTATCAAATAAATAAAGATAATAAAAATTTTTTTTAAAAAGAAAGTCTTTTATGTAGAGGAATTCAGATGATATTATACTTCGTGCAAGATACAGAATAACTCTCAGAAGCATCAAATAGCTGTTTTCTTGCAGAATCTTGCTCTTCATTATGTAAAAAGATAACTGCCTCCGAAATAAGGAAGACTTTCAGATTTACCGTCTACTGTATAACATGTATTCACTTGGCTTCATGATTTGAAAAGATTGAGTAATCTAACATACATAAATTCCAGGCATAGCACCTGGTACATTGTAAAGATTTAATTGATATAATGAAATAAATCATGAACTAATTAATGAATGAATCAATAGCAAAGATTTAAGTCGCATATAATTTTAATTTATATAACTTATAGTATGGAAAATTGTTTGATTATTAGATCACTCTGAGTATACAACAGTAATTAGAAGCTCTGTATCATAAAATTAAGGATTAATGAGATCTTCCTGTGGAGTATGGAATGTATCAACTTCTGATAGGGGACATATAAATTCTACAAAATTGTCCTAAATTATATCTGCTTCAGCCTACTTACTAAGTGCCCCACAGACCATTGAATTTCGTTCTTGGGCAGCTGAATCTAACTTCCTACCCTACTTCCAACAAACAGGAAAAAAACTCCTTTAAAGGCCAGCATACTTCACAGTTTGTCTAGTGACAGCAATGGAAGTTACAGTAGTATATGCTTTGCCATGCAAGTTGTCTATGTTTGAGCCCTGTGTCATCGGTAAAACAGTATTGCACGTGATCTGTAACTTTATTTGACTTTATTTATTTATTCACTTATTTATTTATTTTACTAGAGCACTGTTCAGCTCTGGCTAATGGTGGTGCAGGGGGTTGATCAGGGACATTGAAACCTCAGGCAGGATAATCTCCTTAGATAATCATTATGCTATCTACCCCTGCATGCTCTGTAATCTGTTGGTATTTATCCTTTCTAAAGTGACACTGAATATACTTGAAAGTTTCAGACTCATAAATATCACCCCAAAGAACACAGAAGATGTATCTTGGAGCTAGGGGAAACAACATAATGGTTCTGCCAAAGACTGTCATGCCTGAGACTTCAAGGTCCCAAGCTCAACCCCTAGGACCACCATAAACCAGAGCTAAACAGTGGTCTAGTCTTTCTTTGTATCTTTCCCTCTGTGTGTCTCTCTGTCATTAAACATAAAATAAATAAAATTTAAAAAGTAGATATGTCCACTCAGGATTCACTTGGTAGAATGTCTGTGGTCTCATCAAGTCTCTTTACTAGCATGAAGATATTTTTTAAAATTTCTTCAAATCTCTTCTATATTGAGGTCTTTTCAAATGCTTACACTTCTATGTTGTCAACAATTTTATCTTTCCTTCATTCAGCACAATATTTTATCACTTTGTGAATTTTCTGTTGAAATACAGAGCTATTATTAAAATATAGTAAACAGACCTCTTCTAAGAATAATGCCTGTTTCAAGTAGACCTGTAGGCCTTCAGACAGGACAGTAGAACAATATCCCATAATTGTGATTTCCCAGACTGAATAATGTGAAGTTTGACAAAGCACACTTGTGGAAAAGCTATTAACAACAAGATTCCTCTCCATGCTTAGGTTAGGGACTTCAAACCCAGGGAAAGAGAAAATCACTAAGATGCTTTTTCACCTCCCTTGTTTATATTTAGACAATAATGTAAAAACTAAAAAATAGATTAAATAAAAAAAATACCTCAGAATGATTTCTTTTCTTAGCAGAGCTCTTAAAAACACTTCACATTGTTAACAGTTATAATTGTTATATATACCAGAAATGATAGCACTACAGCACTACAATGATATCTTTTAGTTCATACTAACACTTGCACAAAAGTGTTTTGAGGTTGAACTAGTGTTTAAAAATAAGAATTGGTGGTTGTGTTGAAATTAACATAGAAAAAATGGAATATTTTATAGTAAGAGCATGTCATAGAGTAGAAATTTTTAGAGATCAAGTATAAACAGGGCCAAGAATTCATAATTATCTCCTGATCCAGGTAATATTAAAATAAACTAGAATTCTAAGAAAATGCTTATATAATTCAAACATAGATAATACTTTTATTACTTGACCTTTGAGATAGGTATTTCAATCCATTGCAGTGTTTTATGTACTTGAGATTTATGTGTTCAAAGAAAAGAAATATTTGATGTTTAGGTTTCCTTAATTCAAAAAGTCTATATTTGAAGCATGAAGCAAATATATTGTGGATAGTTATACAGATGAGATCAGAAAATGAGTCATAATGACCATGTGGATAATTTCCCCTGCCCTCCCAGAGCATGTTGTGTGGGGGATTGAACCTGGGACTTCAGAGCCTCAGGCATGAGAATCTCTTTGCATAACCATTATGCTTTCTACCCCTACCCAGGATGATTCTTTTTATAATAAGCAAGGAAATCAGGCATATTTGAGAAGTAAGACAAAATAGTGGTTACCAGAAAGGACAGCAGAAGGCTTAGCACTAGGACATACTTAAATCAAGACAGAGGGGGAGTAATAATAACAATAATAATAATATAAACCTGAAATGTATATTATTGTTTTTTAAATTCTCTTTGTTTATTGGATAGAGACAGTCAGAAATCGAGAGGGTAGGGGGATATAGAGAGGCAGAGAGGAAGAGAGATACCTACAGCCCTGCTTTACCACTTGCAAAGCTTTTCCCCTGCTGGTGGGGACATAATGGGGGCTTGAACCCGGCTCTTTCTGCATTATAATGTGTGCTCAACCAGGTGCACCATCATCTGGCCCCTGAAATGTATTTTCTTACTCACTGATCTTTCAATGAAAGATAATAAATGAGTTTACACTTGACTTTATGTTTAAGTCATTTGGAACTTAAAATAAGTCTGCATTTTACCTGTTCCTTTGAGTATAGTTTAAACATGGAAATATTTGTAACAGGTGTCTACTTTTTGATCATCAGCTCTTTCCATTCTCCCTACCCTCCAAACACACTTTATTGAATTTAACATATCTCTATCACAATATTTATTTATTTATTTGTTTTTCACCAGGATTATAGTTTTGGCATGGTGCCTACACAATGAATCCACTGCTCCTGAGGGCACGTTCTCCTCTTCCTCCTCCTCCTCCTCCTTTTTTTTCTTTTTTGATAGAGATAGAAACTGAGATGGGAGAAAGAGACAGAGAGAGAAGGAGGAGGAGGAGGAAAAAGAAGAGAGAGAGAGAGATTTCATTGTAATGTGTGCTCAACCAGGTGCACCTTCATCCGGCCCCTGAAATACATATTTTTACTCACTGATACTTCAATGAAAGATAATAAATGAATTTACACTTGACTTTATGTTTCAGTCATTTGGAACTTAAAGTAAGTCTGCATTTTACCTGTTCCTTTGATTATAGTTTAGTATCATGGCTTCACTACTTCTGTAACTTCTATTCTGCAGATGGAGACTGGGGTCTTAACCCAGAACCTTGAACATGCTAATATTTGCAATGTACCTGATGCATTAGAGCTAGGTTTCTGCCTCAGTCACTTGCCTGTAACATAACCAAAACTTGACCAAAAATTTTAAAATAATATATCAATTATTTAGTTGTGGTTTATAATATTATAAGATTATAGGGGTATAGTTTCAAACTGCACCCATCACTAAATGTCTGTGCTTCCACTTCAAGGAAGATAACCACTGTAGTCCTCACAAAGTAGTATATCCAATTTGGCTACTGTTTTGTTTTGTTTTTTTCAGGTTCACATACTTCAATTCTTTCTATTCCACATATGAACAAAACTATCTTGTTGTCTTTGACCTCCTTACTTTACTATGCCTAGTAAGCTACAGTTTCACCCATTTTTTCCTGAAGGATGTAATAGAGTCTTTCAAATTATCAATAGTATTCTATTGAGTGTTATTGTAATTAAGAATATAAACTAAGTGGAAGAGTGGCTGTTGGCATGGTTTATAACAACCAGAGGTTTATTATATGGTGGTAGAACAGTATGGAATGGTATATTTTAGGTACAGCAAAATAAGCAGTTATTGGCAGGGGTAAGGGCTCCATCCTTACACTGTTTCTAGCACTTCGAGCCATGTGCGCTTAACCTGCTGCCCTAACTGTTTAAATGGACCTGCAAAGAAAAGTGGGTATGAGAGATAAGGATCAGACTATACTGAGCATTCAAATTAACAGAGCAGCAGTATAACCTGTGGTTCAGAAAGACATCATGATACTTTTCCCATAATTCACAGCATTTACTAACTAAAGCTCAAGTAGGCTTTCTGTTTATTTCAACTGCAAAAGTCTTGGAAAATAAACTAATAAAAGAAGTTTATTTCTTTGAATGGAGTAAAAAATCAATTGTAATTTCTGATATGCATTTAAATGCCATATCAATAACTTGATTGGTTGTGTGTCCTTGAGTATGTTACTTGGTCACTTGGTCCCTCGCAACCTCAGATTCATCTTTGAGTAAAGGAAAATATGTATAATAATACCCAGTTTACTGTAGTGACCAATAGTTCACAATACATAAAAATTGAAACAATGGCTTCCTTTCTCATCTGTGAATTTCTAAAGGAAAATAGAGAAAAATGCCAAAACTCACTTATGAGGTGAATGGGAATTATAATTCACCTCTAGTTCTTACTGATTTTAATGATAGAGCAGGTTTCACATAAGTTGACAAGCACCTATTAGTATGTTCATGATGATAAAAACATTGTTTATTCAGAATTAAATGTCACTGGGAACAAGTTCTAAGAAAGATTGAAAATATTATATTTAGATAAGTATGAGTCTATGGAATTACTTTTTAAATGAAAAATCAGTGAAAAATGTAAGAAAATATCCCAAGGAAAAAAATCTGTAGTATTTCAGAAAAGGAAAATTCCAAGATTAGAAAATGAATGATTGGGGTTAAAACTTTGTTTTATAATGAATTATACTTGTAGTTTTGGACTTTAATTGCTCATATTGATAGTTTCTTCTACTTATGGTTTGCTGAATGGTTTTGTATATTCCATATGAGATCTACCTTGAAGGGGGGGAGGGGGGAAGGGGGATACACTGACAGAAACTATAGGATAAGAGGGGTACAACTCCACATAGTTCCCACCACCAGAACTCCGTATCCCATCCCCTCCCCTGATAGCTTTTCTATTCTTTATCCCTCTGGGAGTATGGACCCAAGGTCATTATGGGATGCAGAAGGTGGAAGGTCTGATTTCTGTAATTGCTTCCCCACTGAACATGGGTATTGGCAGTTTGATCCGTACTCCCAGCCTGTCTCTCTCTTTCCCTAGTGGGGCAGAGCTCTGGGGAAGTGGGGCTCCAGAACACATTGGTGGGGTCGTCTGTCCAGGGAAGTCTGGTTGGCATTATGTTAGCATCTGGAACCTAGTGACTGAAAAAAAAAGAATTAACATATAGAACCAAACAAATTATTGACTAATCATGAACCGAAAGGCTGGAATAGTTCAGATGAAGAGTTGGGGGGGGGGGGTGTCTCTGTTTTGTAGATAGTTAGTAGTTCTATTTTAGTTATGTTCCAAAAGGCCCATTGGCTATTCTAGCTTTTTCTTTTTCCCCTGAGCCTGACATCTGATATGCAAGTGGATCCAAGTTATTGTCTGGGGAGATGATGTCATGCCTGGAAAAAGGACCAGAAAGCTGGATAAGGGAAGAGAGTAGCTTCCAAATATGGGAAAGGTGTATAAATATTGTTGACTGTAAAACCTACCAATTTGATGTGATCTGGGGCCCATATTCAGCTTAGGAGCCTATGTGACCTCTGTATCCCTATAGATCTGAGATAGTGAATTTTCTATATATCCCACTGAAAAAGCATTAGGTGAATGAATGAATCAATGAATGAAGGAATGAATGAATGAGAAGGAAAAAAAAGAGAATGAGATACATAATTTGGAATCATGATTATAATTATTCATATATGATGTATATATCCTGTATGGATCCATAAAAAAATCTGAACCTTGCTTTCTTTATTCCTTAAAGCAGTTATGATGATATTTTCTGAGGGATGTTAGTGTAAGAATTCAGTTAGTATAAAATTACCCTGGTTAAAAAAAAAAAAATCAAACACAACACCCTTCGCAAAGATGAATTCTGTGGAACTTTGGTCAATCACAGAATGTTGAAAAGAAGAAACCAAATAAAGAACTTGAGGGAAAATATTGTGCAAGATTTTACAGGCTAATGATATTAGTAAATTCAGATAAATTCCAAGCATTAGGTAGAATTTACAATGCATGAATTCAACTCTCCAAAGCATTAAACAAACATGATTAAGAAATATCTGTGTGTTTAGGGGGTCAGGCGGTAACACAGCGGGTTAAGTGCATGTGGCGCAAAGCACAAGGACCAGCAGAAGGATCCTGGTTCGAGCCCCTGGCTCCGCACCTGCAGGGGTGTTACTTCACAGGTAGTGAAGCAGGTCTGCAGGTGTCTGTCTTTCTCTCCCCCTCTCTGTCTTCCCCTCCTCTCTCCATTTCTCTCTGTCCTATCCAACAAGGAACGACATCAATAATAACAGTAATAACCACAACAAGGCTACAACAACAAGGGCAACAAAAGGGGGGAAAATGGCTTCCAGGAGCAGTGGATTCACGGTGCAAGCACTGAGCCCCAGCAATAACCCTGGAGGCCAAAAAAAAAAAAAAGAAATACCTGTGTGTTTTATGACTTGTAAAATGAATGGTGTTTATCATAGACCTGAAGTGTTCAGTTGGAGAACAGAATCAGTTGGGGAGCCTTTGTCATTTTTTGCCACCTGCTGACCTCCTAGAAAAGGCTGTTAGAGTTTTTAACTTGCAGAAAGGGCCCTTTAATTATTCTACTCAGTTGGAACATATCTCCCTTAAGCATATGGTCAGTGCAGATTTGAGTTCCTTTTCTGCAAAAATAATCCCAGGACACATAAATTTGGAAATCTTTGCCACCCAGTCACTCTTACAACCTTCATCTCCTCCGATCCTTTTCTCCCTCACTTTCTTACCCATGTTCTAACCTTTCAGTCGTGTGTCTCTTGCTATGCCCTTTTCCTCCAAGCCAAACATTTCCACTGTGCCCAAATAAACTGATTTTTCCTCCTTTATATCACCACATTACAAAGTGCTCTATCTTCTTTTGTCTTGAAAAAAAAAAAAATATATATATATATATATATATATATATATATATTTATTGTGTGTGTGGACATTTGTCCTCTGAATTTACCTCAAGGTAATGAATGCTGTTTCTGCTTTTTTTTTTAATTTTTTATTTAAGAAAGGATTAGTGAACAAAAACATAAGGTAGGAGGGGTACAACTCCACACAATTCCCACCACCCAATCCCCATAACCCACCCCGCCCATGGTAGCTTTCCCATTCTCTAGCCCTCTGGGAGCATGGACCCAGGGTCATTGAGGGTTGCAGAAGGTAGAAGGTCTGGCTTCTGTAATTGCTTCCCCGCTGAACATGGGCGTTGACTGGTCGGTCCATACCCCCAGTCTGCCTCTCTCTTTCCCTAGTAAGGTGTGTCTCTGGGGAAGCTGAGCTCCAGGACACATTGGTGGGGTCTTCAATCCAGGGAAGCCTGGCCGGCATCCTGGTGGCATCTGGAACCTGGTGATTGAAAAGAGAGTTAACATATGAAGCCAAACAAATTGTTGAGCAATCATGGATCCCAAGCTTGGAATAGTGAAGAGGAAGTGTTAGGGAGGTACTCACTGCAAACTCTAGTGTACTTCTGCTTTCAGGTATATATTTTGCAGTAGTTTATGGGTACGTGTGAACATAAGCTCTCTCTCACAGAAACTGGTGTATATCTAGGTTATGGGACTTTGTTAGAAAGTGAACTACCTGAGATGAAATTAGAGTGTACTATAAAAGGAAAGGTCTCATCCGAGTAATGAAGCTGAAGGGTTGTCATTCCACACGTGAAGTCTCTGGATACAGTCTGAGGTGAAGCATGTTGAGGTGGCAATCGTTGCTTTGGTTAGGTTGTGATCGGCGGATGCAATATTATTTGGTTTGGATTGGGAGATGCATACGGGAAAGTGGGCCCTATCCAAGGGTTCCAGGACTGGGGGAAGTAGGGGCTCTATAGTGAAGATGTGAGGTTCCTGCTGTCTTAGGGTTCAAAAAGACAATCGATAGTTAATGTTATCATCACATTATTTGTTAATTGGGTTAACTTTGAAAAGTCCTTTTGTTATGGTTTGCTGTACAGTACCCAGTATCTTGTATATAGCTGTGCTATTGGATGCTTCTAATCTACTTGGTCTAGGCTTTTGAGAGAGTCCGCCTATCAAATACACAGCCTATATATTAAAAAGATTCAGTTTGTCTTTTGAGAAACTTTGAGACATACAATTGATTTCCCCCTCTCATATTAATTAACTACTGATTTATATGTCTACATTTTGCTAGGAGTGTACATAAACACCATTCCCACCACCAAAGGACTGTGACCCATCCCTCCCACCCACTCCCACCCCCCACTGCTTTTATATCTTGGGTAGCTCAGGCTTTGAAGTAGTCTAGAATTCCACATTGGTTTTTTGGCATAGGGCATTTAGCAACGACTGCAGAGTTCCATATCACTACTGTTCAGCACTGCAACGATTAGTTATATAATGGCCATCTGAAGAATACCTAATGTAACTTAGAGGTAATTTATGTCTGGATGGTTGAAATTAGTCAGTTGTGACTAATGAACAGTTCCAGACCTTTCATTTTCTTCCATCCTCCAGTAAAATACAGTTTTCAGTTTTAGTGCTACCACCTTCTACCTTTCACCTACCTGCATACAACTGCAGAACAGTTGGATAGCAGAAACAGAACAAATAGATATATGAATAATTGGATGAATAATAGGCTGTTATTTTCGCTGGTAGTATGAGCCACAATCCTTTGTAAGAATATTCCTGGCAACTGCCTTAGACTGAGAAGAATTATGGACAACAATCTAGCTGGAGAAATGGGATTATGAACCAACTTATCTCATCAAACCAAAGAGAACTAGGCTGCATCACCTAAATATCAGGGCAATCTCTTTTTCTGAAGAATATTGAATTTCCAAATATAATTTAGTCCAACTAGCAGGTCATAGGCCTGGAGCTATCACGGGTTGCCTAGAATGCAAGTTTCATAGCTTCTACTTATAAGAACAGATGCATTTGGATTTTTTAAGATTCTAAACCAATTTATTGATGTATGATTAATATAAGGAACAAGGACAGAAAGGGAAGACACAGAGTAGAATTATAGTAGGTATGGTGTATTGAACCAAAGCAAAGAACTTCGGAGGGAGGGAAGGGGGGTGCAGGGGATCTTGGCTCCTGGTGCATGATGGTGGAAAGTGATGTAAATTGAGGTGAAAGCATTTTCAGACACATATCACGGGGAGATGAAAATTAGTGCTCTTGTGCCAACAACTGTATAATAAGCGCTTAAACACCCCCCAATAAATTTATTTGGAAAAAAATACTCAGTTTTCACATAAAAAAAGAAGTATATGTACTTAAAAGAAACTTTGACTTGTTTATGGTAATAAGGCAGACAGTATTCCTTTAAATAATTAGTTTTTAACATTGTATTTATTTATTGCATAAAGACAGAGAGAAATTGAGAATAAAGATGAAATAAAGAAGGAGAAAGAAAGAAAGACATCTGTAGCACCATCCCACTGCTTATGATGCTCCGTGCCCTCTGGAGGTGAGGGTAAAGGGCTTGTACCAGGATCTTTACACGTGGTGACATGTACGCTCAACCAGGTGCAGCACCATCTGGTCTCTCATGTACACAGTTCATTTTTTTTCCTTTAATTTTATTTGGGGGATAATATTTTCCATTATGGTTGTTGCTATATGGGCACATTCTTCTTCTTCTAGCGTTTGCCCTTCTTCCGTAGCCAGTCAACAGCGTCAGGTTGAAAGCTGTCAGGAGCTGCTTGTTGCTGGCTTTGAAAGTGACTGGGATCCATGTGGATTCAGTCAGCTAGGAAGGATCGTCAGTTTCCCCAATCAATGGGTACTCACGGGATGCACCACAAGAAAGTCAATCCAATGGGCACATTAATAACCCATGACCCTTTCCACTCCCTCCTGATTCTTTGCTCCCCAGAGTCGATTGCGTTGATGCAGTATGGCACAGTTCAAGTATCATTCCATGTTTTCTTTTCTAGCTTATTTCTTATTTCACTTGTAAGTGAGGTCATTTGGTATTTGTCTTCTTTTTGACTTCACTTAACATAATGCTTTCAGGTTCTATCCAGGATGGAACAAAGGAGATGGCTGCATCATTTTTGATAGCTTAGAAGCATTTAAGTGTGTGTGTGTGTGTGTGTGTCTCCAGATTTTCTTAGCAACTCATCTGTTGTTGGACATCTGGGTTGTTTCCCAAATTGGACTATTTCAAATTGTGCTGCTATCAACATAGGTATATATAAATCTTTATGGATAGATGTGCTTGTTTCCTTCGGAGAGAGATTGCTGAGCCATAGATGATAGGTCCCTTTCTAGTCTTCTAGACATTCCTACAGGTGTAAACTGGTATTTCATTGTTATCTTTATTTGCATTTCTCTGACAATCAATGACTTGGAGCTTTTTTTTTTTTTTTTTCATGTCTGCTAACCTTTTGGATCTCTGGTGAAGATTCTGTCCATATCCTCCCTGCATTTTTTTTTGGATGGTGTTGTTTGTTTTTGTTGTCTTTATTCCTAAGTTTGGTGAATTCTTTATAGGTTTTATTTATTATTCCTTTGTCTGATGTGGGGCATGTAACAATCTTCTTCCACTCTTCTGGGAGTCTCTCTGTTTTAGTCATGGTTTCTTTTGCCATGCAGAAGCTTTTCAGTTTGATGTATTTCCAGTTCAGTTTATTTTTGTTTTCTTTTCCTTACAATTGAATCTGAGTTATTGAGATATTTCAGAAGTTTACCTCAAAGAGTTTTGCAATTTTTTTTCTCTAAACAGTTGATGGCTTCTTGTTTAATATTTAAATATGTGATCAATTACAAGCTTTCTTCTGTGTGTGGTGAAATATAGTGGTCCAGTTTCATTCTTCTACATGTTTCAACCCAATTTTTCCAGCACCATTAATTAAAGACATTCTTATTACTCCATTTAACGCTTTCCCTCCCTTATAAAAGGGGGAAAAAATAACTAAGTTGTGGGTGCTTATTTCTGGGATCTCAATTCTATTCCACAGCTCTGTGAGTCTATTTGTTCCAGTAACAGACAGACTTGATTGCAACAGTAATTTAATAGCTTCTGAGCTCTGAGAGAATGGTGTCTTCTTCATTCTCCTTCTTTTCTTTTGAAATTGCCCTAGAGATTCTAGGTATTTTATGATTCAGATAAACTTTTGCAGCTTTTGTTCTATACTCTCAAAATCTTTCTATGGCTGTCGGTAGAATAGCAGTTTTGACTATCTTAATTCTTCTATTCCATGAACATGGTGTATCTTTCATTTTCTTTGTGTCTTCTTATGTTTCTTTGAATAATGACTCATAATTTCAGTCTATATATCTTTCACTTCTTTTGATAGATTCATTCCTAGACAAATCATTGTTTTTCCTGTTACAATAAGTGAGTTTGATTTCTGGAATTCTTCTTATTTAATATTTGCATAGTGAAATGCTATTAATTTTTGTATATTTATTTTTGTAGCCTGTCACTTTGCTCTATTGCTTAATAACTTCCAGGAGTTTCTTGCTGTATTCTTTTTATTACTATTATAATATCTATTTTTATTGAATTTATTTTTTTAATATTTAATTACTTATTTTCCCTTTTGTTGACCTTGTTTTTTACTGTTATTGTAGTTATTATTGTTGTCATCATTGTTAGATAGGGAAGAGAGAAATGGAGAGAGGAGGGGAAGACAGGGGGAGAGAAAGATAGACACCTGCAGACCTGCTTCACCACCTGCAGGTGGGAAGCCAGGGGCTTGAACCGGGATTCTTACGCTGGTCTTTATGCTTCACAGCCACGTGCACTTAACCTGTTGTGCTGCCGCCCGACTCCTATTATCTCTATTTTATTTATTGGATAGAGACAGCCAGAAGTTGAGAGGGAACGGGGGAAAAGGGAGAAAGAGAGACACCCGCAGCCCTGATTCACCACTCGTGAAGCTTTCCCCCAGCAGGTGGGACCAAGGGCTTGAACCTGGGTCCTTGTGCATGGTAGCATGTGTACTCAACCAGGTGCGCCACTGCCTGGCCCCTCTTGCTGTATTCTTTAGGGATATCTATGTATACTATCATATCATTTTTAAACAGCGACAATTTTACCTCTTTTTTTTTTTTTCAATCTGGCAGTTTCTACTATTATCCTACATGGAAGGCAAGGTGATGCTCACAAGAGGGCTTATGATATTGTTCCTGATCAAAATAACCAGTGATGGTGGAGAGAGGGACCTGTTAGAGGTCTAGGCCCATCATATCTATACGGGTATCCCAGGGCTCCCTGACTAGGGTCCCAGATGATGGAGTGCGTGACCAAAAGGGCCATTATTAAAGTCTGCCAGCATCTTGCCATTATCCAGTTTTTGTAGTCCTTATTTTATCTGACAGGATCAGACTTATAGTGATTGAGGGAAGTGAAATAAGAAGTAGCTAGAGAAGGTAGCTAGGTCTAAATAGAAAATATTTGATTAAGTACTTAGTAGAAGTATGGGAGAAGTCATAACATAAATCAGAGATGAAAAACACAGTATCTGAGCTAAAAATATATAATAGAAGAGTCTACCAACAGGAAGACAGAAGTATATATAGAAGTATGAAGTTGTAAGAAATTATGGAAGTCTCTCTTTTGCTATAAAATGGATGGAACTGGAGGGAATCATTTTGAGTGGGTTAAACTAAAAGGAATTGCGAGCATACTGACTTGAAAGGGTATGAATTTGTACTTCTAAAACATATATAAATTTCAAACAACAGCTCCAAAAATATATAACATTTGAAAATATGTGTTATTTCTATTACCATGTAGCAGTAAAGCTTCTGTGTTCATTCAGAAAACATTTACTTTTTTTTTTTTTTTGCCCCCAGGGTTATTGCTGGGACTTGGTGCCAGCAGTGCAAATCCATTGCTCCTGGTGGGCATTTTTCCCATTTTATTGGATAGGACAGAGAGAATTTGAGAGAGGATGGGAGATAGAGAGGGAGAGAGAAAGATAGGCACTTGCAGACCTGCTTCACCTCTTGGGACTCCCCTGCAGGTGGGGAGCCAGGGATGAGGGGGCTTGAACTGGGGATCCTTACACATGGTCTTTGTACTTCATACTATGTGAGCTTAACCTGGTATGCCATCACCCAGCCCTCAGCACACTTGCTAGTTCATCTCTATAATTAATAAAGGTATTGGTAAATCTACTTTGAAACTAAGCAATGTCATTTTCTCACAAAGCATGCCTTACTAATCTTAACATCCATCAACAGTGATTTTTTTATTCCAGGATTTAGAATTATTATTTACCAGTAGTTCTCTCCTTTATGTGTTTGTTTATTTAAGTGTATATTTGTATCCATATGTATTCACTTCATGGATATTCATTTCAAATCTAAAGCTTTAATTAGATACTAGAATTGTTTACTTTGTTACTCAAATCATTGAAATTTTGTCTCTTGGGAATACTTTCTGATGAATTCCTGTGAACATTTGGACAGATTCCCATCCTTTTTTGAACGTATCCTTATTTTCTGGAAGTACAAAACGTTCCAGCTCTTTGTCCACGTTCTGAAAACTTCAGACTCTGATTTTTATATGCTGATTCTAAATTTTAGTTTAATGTATGCATTTAAAAGAAGTCTGGCAGAGTATTTTCTTCTCTGTATATGTTCTTCCACATACTTTTCACCTTAATCTTGGTCTAGTATTAACTTGTCTATTAACATTTTTATTTTATAGATATTCATAATTTATTGTTGTATAGAGACGGAGAGAAATTGAGAGGGGAGGAGGAGGGAGAGAGGGAGAAAGACAGAGAGACACCTGTAGCCCTTCTTCGCCACTTGTGAAGATTCTCCCCTGGTGAAGAGTGAGGACCCCAGGCTCGAACTCGAGTCCTTGCGCTTTATAACATGTGCATTCAACCAGGTGTGCCACCACCCAGCCCCATTTTATATATATTCTGAGAACCTTATGATTGTTAATGACCTAAATTCCATGACAAGAAAATAGCAGATACCCACAAAAACATGGAATTTTTTTTATGTTTTTCAGATTTTTTAAATTATTTACATAATTTTTATTTACAAGATGGAAATATTGACAAGACCATAGGATAATAGGGATGCATTTCCACACAATTCCCACCACCAGAACTCCATATCCCATCTTCTCCCCCTGATAGTTTTCCTATTCTTTAACCCTCTGGGAGTATGGGCCCAGGATCATTATGGGAAGCAGAAGGTGGAAGGTCTGGCTTCTGTAATTGCTTCCCTGCTGAACATGGGCATTGGCAGGTCGATCCATACTCCCAGCCTGTCTCTCTCTTTCCCTAGTGGGGCAGGGCTCTGGGGAAGCAGGGCTCCAGGACACATTGGTGGAATTGACTGCCCAGGGAAGTCTGGCTGACATCATTTTAGCATCTGGAACCTGGTGGCTGAAAAAATGGTAAGATATAAAGCAGTAAAAGTTTTTGACTAATCATGAACCTAAAGGCTGGAATATTGCAGATGAAGATTTGGGGTCTCTATTTTGGAAAGCTAGTAGGTCTATTTTAGGTATATTCCAAGGGCCCCATGACTTTACTAGTTTTTGCCTGAGCCTGATGTCTAATGTGCAGGTGGACCCAGATTATTGTCTGGGAAGATGGTGTCATAGTTGGAAAAAAGGGCTAGAAAGCTGTATCAGAGAAGATAGTAGCTCCAAAGTATGGGAAAAGTATATAAATATTGTTGACTGTAAACCCCATCGATTTGATCTGGTGCCCATGTTCAGCACAGGAGCCTACGTAACCTCTGCATCCCTGTAGGTCTGAGCTCGCATTCTGTGGTCACAGCTAGGAACATTCCAGGCTGTTCTTCAGATTTTAAAAGCCATACTTTATTTATTTATTTTTTTTACTGCTCAGTTCTGGTTTATAGTGGTGTGGGGGGTTTAACCTGGGACTTTAGAGCCTTTGACATGAGAGTCTCTCTGCATAACCATTATGCTATCTACCCCCACCCATCCCATATCCATACTTTCTATATGTACCACTGAGTCTGCTATAGAATGAGACATAACATCTACATGACACACAGTGTTACAAACTTCAGGCTCTGTAATTCTGAACCACCATGCTTACAACATCTGCATCTGCCTGACATTCCCAATAGGGTGTCTTTGACACCACAACCAACTTATTCTAGTGTACACAGCTACTGTTTGGTAGTAGTGATATTCACACTCAGGTTCACCTTGTTTTAAATGCTACTCTATCCTGTCATCTATGAAGCATAATTAATCTGATGGCATTAAATTTCAAAACACTTTTCTACTGAAAAATATTCATGTATGTGTGGCTAGAAGCTTAGATTTCTGTATATACATTTATAGTCAGTAATATAATAAAATTAACTACACGGGGAACCATCGCTTAAGTTATGGAGTAAGGATGGACCCCTCAGTGACTATCCATCAACTTAATATCAAAATAATAGTAATAGAATACTTTCTGCACTAAAGAGTTATGAACAAGAGAATACACACACACAAACACACACAACCACACACACACACACAATAGCATGTAAATACATGTACTATTTTATGTGGCTGTTTTCTGAATATGTTACAGTTTGTGTTGTGAGGAGTGTGACTTTTTTATAGAAACACAGTTTGAATGTTGTATCATCAAGCCACCCAGGATGTAGATCCCTTAGAAATGTCATAGAATGATTCCAAATAGGGGGAAGGGAATCATTTCTGTAACTTGTCAAATCTAGGAGAGTTACAAAATTCCAGTATACTTCAAAAGCAGCATGAGCTTTGGACCATGAAATTTGTGGGGGTCGGGTGGTAGTGAAGCAGGTTTAGCACAATGGTGCAAAGCGCAAGGACGGCAAAGGATCCCAGTTTGAGCCCCTGGCTCCCCACCTGCAGGGGGCTCACTTCACAAGCAGTGCAGCTGATGTGCAGGTGTCTATCTGTCTCTCCTCCTCTCTGTCTTCCCCCCTCCCATTTCTCTCTGCCCTATCCAACAATGACGACATCAATGACAACAATAATAACTGCAATAACAATAAAAAGCAACAAGGGCAACAAAAGGGAAAATAAATAAATAAATAAAATTTTTTAAAAGAAATTTGTCACAGATTTTACAAGTGACTGAGTATATTTGATTTGTGATTTCTTGCCATTGAAATAGTTTTGATAATAATCGACCCAAGAAGGCAGTTGTAAGGATTAAGTTAGATACAATAGGTAAAATCATCAACACAGCTGGGCATGGATGAACTGCTCTGTTAATGGTGGGCGTATCAGATCACCTTATTATCATCCTTATGAACATCACTGGCATTACTGCTAGTTAGAGAAATTTCAGTTTCCTATGTATGTAACTGTCTCTAGACTGAAATTTGGATATTTTTTTCCTTCACTAAGACAGGTTTAGCTGACCTCTGCAGCTACACTTAGATCCCTGTAAGTGCTTGCTAAGACCTGAATTTGGTGACAGCGATGCTGGCAGTGATTGAATAAAGGACAAGAATCCACTTCACTCAGCAATGCATTATAACAGAGTTTTAGAGAGACAATTTCGTACCCCAAGACAGTTTTATTATTACAGCTTTCATCTCAACAGGAAAAATAAATACAACCTTCATAAGAAGTGCTTCCGTATAGGCCAGCAAGTGCTACACTGACTTCTGACATGGGGAACACTGCTATTATGAATGTAATATTGCTGTGTTTGTTTTGTGCTTTGAGAAACCAGCTAGAATATTGAATATAAAGCTGTTTATAGAACTGTTAATCACCTATACTATACTACTATAAAGTAATCACTTTTTCCATCCTCTAGATCTTGTTCTTTCTTTGTCTTAAAACATTTACATTAAAATTTAATTGTTCTGGGGAGGGTAGATAGCATAATGGTTATGCAAAGAGACTCTCTTGCCTGAGGCTCCAAAATCCCAGGTTTGATCCCCCCGCCCCACCATACCACTGTTAGACAAAGGTGAGCAGTGCTCTGGTAAAAAAAGAAAAGAAAAAAAAATATTGTTATAAAAAATAAATTTAAAAAATGGTTTAATTGTTCTTTATCCTACTACACATACAATTTGTGGATGAGATGAGAAGACATGCTGCTCTGTTTGTTTGCTTTTGTTTTTTACCAAAGCTCTGCTCAGCTCTGGTTTATGATACAGGGGATTCAGCCTGGGATTTCAAAGCCTCGGGCATGAGAATCTCTTTGAATAATCATTATGGTGTCTCCCCTGCCTGAAATCATGCTATTCTGCCTTAGCATGTTTCTACAAAGCTTAGGGTAAAGCTTTTTATTCTTGAGTCACTAAAGTAAGCTTTACCTTAAGTAAGAACAATTAAAAATCAAGATCATCCTTATATTAAATGAGTTCATTATATTAATTCCTTCCTGAGAACAACAAAATTTTTCCTCAGTCTTCCCAAGGAGATGGCAAACAGCCTTGGTTGATAGTCATTCTTTACAATTAAGTTACATTGTAGTATGCCCATATATAATATTTTACATATTACACTGCGACATATATATTTATAACAAAAGAAGAATACTCAAGACAATTAAGGTCTTCATTTATAGAACTGGATAAGTTATGATATGCACAGAATATACATATATGTATACACTATACACACACACACACACGTGTGTGTGATTTTTGTAAGTACCTTCTTCCACTACCTATTCCATGTTCTTATCCATTGCCTTCAGCTAGTATAACAAGTGGTTGTGACTCACCTAGAAAAGTGACCCAAGCTTTCATTTATAAAATTATCTAGGACACTAATAGTTTTGTCTGCATTAGATCATTTTAGCTCCTCATTTACTCTAACCATAGGGTATATATGACTAAGAGAGGTGTCATAAGTATGTCTTATATTCAGACATATTATTCTTTATTTCCATCATGGAGTTTCAGTCCAGATTCTTCTTGGTAATCAGGATGAGTCCCCCTAGACAGCAGAGTAGATTTATCTTCATCTGAAGCTTAGACTACTTGTGATCTATTGCATTGGATGCAAGGACTCTAAAGAAGATGCAGGTAGATGGGGGTTGAAATGGGGTTGGGGACCCAGTGCTCCTTAACTGAGAAAAATGATATCAGTTGTTGGTGGGCTTGGTATGCAGGCCCCTATCATAGGAGAGATAGGAAACCACACACACGTGACAATTGTCTTGTAAATTGTAATTATAATTTCCCCCAGTAAATCCATTATAATATGGTTTTTTAATGGTTTATAGCTAGGGAATTTAGATTCTTAGTATCTAAGAATTACATATTCTTAGGTATCTTAATTTATGTAAGACCTTAAATATAACACATAGTCAAATCTAAGTCAAAAGCTGTATAAAAACTATGTACACATTTAAATTTCATTATTATTGAGGGAATATCGATTTACAGGGTTGCTTTTGTCAGAGGTGACATTTCCACATCACACCAAGGTAGGGTCAGCCTGTCCCACTTTCTACCAAACTGTCCTCCTGTTACAAGATAGGGACTTAGATGGAAGTCACATATGCTCTATAAAAAATTTTTTTTGCACTTATATTCTACTCTATTGGTACTTCAGAAACATCAGTGGATGAATATACTGACATAAAAATATGATACAAAGGATATTGATGGGGGTGTCAGACAGTGGCTCACCAGGTTAAGCACAGTACAAAATGCAAGGACCCACACAAGGATCCTGATTTGAGCCTTCAGCTCTTCACCTGAAGTGGGAACACTTCACAAGTGGTGAAGCAGGTCTGCAGGTGTCTATCATTCTTTCTCTCTATCTTTCCCTCCTCTCTCAGTTTCTTTTTGTCCTGTCCAATAAAACATAAAAAGAAAAAAGAGGCTGGCAGGAGCAGTGGATTTAACAGTGCCAGCATTGAGCCCTAGTGAAAACTCTGAAGGCAAAAAAAAAAAGGGGGGGTGTTGGGTGTAATTATATACAAATGTAGACAACATTTGTATCTCTGAGGCATTAATAAGAAATTGAATGTCATGGAGAACAGAAATAATTTAAAAATTAGTCCATTAAAGTAGGACTAGAGACTGAATTTGAAAGATGAGGTTGGTAACCATGAGGGCCAGCCAGATAGCTCACTCAGAGAGTGTGCTGTCTTACCAAGTGTGCCACCCTGTTTTGAGCCAGGGCCCCACCACATTGAAGGAAGTTAGTGTTGTAGTCTCTCTCACTCTCTCTACCTCTCTGCCTTCCTGTGTTTGTAAACTTTTTTAAAGTAAGGTTGAATATATCTATAAACGTTATTTAGAAAGAGGAAAGAAAGAAAAAAAAAACACACAGAATGAACATTGGAGTAAGTGTGGCTTGTTTCATGGAAACCAAGGATTTGTGGGAAGAGTTGCTAAGGGAGATAATTTGAGAAAGTATTGGCCATCCAAGGCAGGAAGGCAAAGGAAGACTTAAGTTGGTGATGGGAGTGTGTGTAAACACCTGTCATGGGAAGATAAGGGTTTATACTCATGTGACAATAACTGTCTTGTAAGGAATTATTTCCTTAATAATATTATTGAAAAATAATATATTAGCCAAGCCATTTTGATGGCCTTAGATTATTAGGGACCAGTATTAGAGATAATAGATTGCTGAGGTTAGGGAAAATAGTACTTAATGTCCCTTTGGCTGAATCTTGTCATCTGGAAATCAAGTTAATAATAGTGAATGCTTCTCAGAATTGTTATCATCTTTTTAATAAAAGACTATGCCTTGGAGGACTGGCAAGGTAGCTCACCTGGTAGGCTGCCTACTTTACTATGCTAGAGACCCAGGTTCAAGACTGTCTACCGCATTGTTAGGTGAAATTTCAGTGCTGTGGTATCTCTCTCTCTATCTATCTCTATCTCTCTCTCTATCCACCTCTCTCTCTTTCTCTCTCTCTCTCTCTCTCACTATCTTAAAAAATGGTGGAGAGTGACGAAGCAAATTTACAGTTTCTTAATGCTGTGAAGAAAGAGTCTGGAGCATTATTATTCAAGATCACTTTGTTTCACTTATGCTTTTAGGTCATTTGTATCCCACAAATTCTTAGCAGAGCTGATATTGTCTATATTTTCTGATTTATGTGAGTCTGCTCAATCTATTCTGAGGATATAATTACATCATATCAAATCCAAAAATTAATATGGGCATAATCAAGTCAAAAACGGTTATTTGAGACAATATGAATCTCAGTACCTCTCTTCATAAAATGCAAAGTGAAGGAACATACCTGTGGGATAGCATGTTTTATCCCATGCATTTGTCAGTCCACTGAGATATTATCCACTTTAGTGATTTGATTAGAAAGTTTCTTTTTAGTCCCTATCTTAATTGATGTTATACTTTTAATGCTATGCATTCATAAAACCACTTATTAAAAACAGATGGTGAGTTATAACCAATTTCTTATGCAAACTACAAAAAGCTTCAAGTGGGTATTTTAAATAATTTGAGATCTTTCTTATGAACTAAATCATTCACAACTGCAAAAATATCTCATTGCTATGAAGCAGGAATTGTAAAAGATTTTCTCAGATGGATTGTGTGCATCTCTGTGGTCTTTAAGGTACAGTTGGTTTAATGCTAGTATGATATGCTGCATTTAGGTGGTTTCCATGGAGACATGTTCTGCTTAAGGTGAGAGTGTAAGTTAATTTTAAGTGAGTTGAAAGAGTGGAAGTTTCGTATTTTTTTCTTTTCTCTTTTATATATCTCAGCTCTGGGTTATGGTGATGCAGGGAGGTTGAACCCATGACTTTGCGACCTGAGGCACATCTTGCTTAACCATTATACTATCTCCCTTGCCCAGGAGCGGAGATTTCATTAAGTGAATGGTAACCCTATTTATCTAAGTGGTCAGTGTTAACCCCCAAAAGTTGATAAGCATCCTTCTTGAACCTGGTAAGTGCTAAACTCCCAAAGTGAATAAAATCCTTCTTGAGCCATATGTCTCCTCCATTTTGCCCTAAATTTATATCCTCCTCTGCATTCTTCTGTTCTCCCTTTTACCTTATTCTATTTCCTTACTCATTATATACACTAAGCTTCATCTTCAGCTTCTCCCTTCTATTTCTTTGGATATCTTGTTTTGTTGGTTGGAGTTAGAAGGTCACCATAGCCAGACACAGAACTAATAGGAGGATAAGGATGTCACAGTAGTAGTCTGTGTCAGCACAGCTAAGATATGCCATTTTGGAAAACCCATTCATATGAACCAATGGCAGAGGAAAAGTGGAAGTGTCCTATGTAATAGAGGTAGATAAGAAAAGACGAAATAGGGGGTCAGGTGGTAGTGCAGCCGGTTAAGCACACATGGCACAAAGCGCAGAGACCGGCATGAGGATCCCGGTCTGAGCCCCCGGATCCCCACTTGCAGGGAAGTCGCTTCACAGGCGGTGAAGCAGGTCTGCAGGTGTCTATCTTTCTCTCCCCCTCTCTATCTTCCCCTCCTCTCTAGATTTCTCTCTGTCCTATCCAACAACGAACGACATCATCAACAATAATAATAACTGCCGCAAGACTACAATAACAAGGGCAACAAGGAGGGGGAAATGGCCTCCAGGAGCAGTGGATTCATGGTGCAGGCACTGAGCCCCAGCAATAACCCTGGAGGCAAAAAAAAAAAAAAAAGAAAGAGAGAGAGAGAGAGAAAGAGAGAAAAGAAGGAAGGAAGGAAGGAAGGAAGAAAGGAAGAAAGAAAGAAAGAAAGATAGAAAGAAAGAAAGAAAGAAAGAAAGAAAGAAAGAAAGAAAGAAAGAAAGAAAGAAAAGACGAAATAAAATATGGAGGGAAACGAGAATTTATGTGCAGTGGAACATCAAGAGAGACTGTGTGAAAAGGTAGCTATAGAGTAAAGAATGAGTCTTGTGTGGACACCTAACAGCATGTAACAGAACTCTCAGGGTTAGGAAGACTTCCAAGGGTGCGGCAAGCACCCTACAGGAAGCAGATACAATGCTAACACGGGTCTTGACAAGGGCAAGAGACACATTTCAAAGAAGACTATTTTAGACATTGTGTACCCTTTATTATTATTTTTTAAATTTCCAGTTAAACAGTGGAAGAATCAATAGCTGACATTAGCTGAAAGTTGAGGAAACAAGGAAAACTAAAAAGGTCAAACTTGTTCTTTTTTTAATATTTATTTTATTTATTTATTCCCTTTTGTTGCCCTTGTTGTTTTATTGTTGTAGTTATTATTGTTGTTGTCATTGTTGGATAGGACAGAGAGAAATGGAGAGAGGAGGGGAAGACAGAGAGGGGGAGAGAAAGATAGACACCTGCAGACCTGCTTCACTGCCTGTGAAGCGACTCCCCTGCAGGTGGGGAGCCGGGGTTCGAACCAGCATAAGGATCCTTGTGCTTTGCGCCACCTGCGCTTAACCCGCTGCACTACAGCCCGACTCCCAAACTTGTTCTTTGGTTTCAATGGGTTCAGAAAGTTTGAGTTGACTGAAAGGTGAAAGCTTACCTTTAAATTATTTTAGAAGACTGGCTACATAAAGATTAAATTAAAACTATTTTCTGAAGAAAAAAAAAACACAACTGTTTTTTGTTCCCTCCGTGAAATATAAACACGAGCATCTGCTCACATCAGAGATGGAGAGGAAGCAGTGGTATTTTAATTTGCTTTATATTGTTTGTTTTTATTTCTTTTACATTGGGTTTTAAATGTCCTGAGTCTTTGAAATGATATCTATTAATAAAACTCTGCACAATATGTAACTGACACCTTCCAAGAGACTACGTTCTCCAAAAAGTCTTTTGTGGATTCCATTTTTTTTTTTTTGACTAAGAGAATGAGCTGAGAAAATGTATCTGCAGAACTGAATGTGTTAAGTAGAGTACACTGAGGAATGTTTAAACCCACAGATATATTTACTAATGTGTACATGTTCTTTCACCTTTACCAGGAAATAGCCCAGAGTGCTTAAGGGTAGTGAACAGATACAAGACTTTCCAGAACATACAATTTCTCAGCTAATAACAGTGCCATTCAGTCTGTCAGAGATGAGAGCTCATCTATCTCAGATGATGAAAGATCACAGAAAAATTTCCAGGCAGAGAAAGGTCTCCATTTAAACAATAAACTCTAGACACTCTTTATAGGTAAAGGATCTGAAATCTATCCTGTAATTATGACAAATGGGGAAAAGCTGCTCCACATCGCGAGTTATCAGCACCCTGCATCTCCACCACAGACAAAATTCAAGTGATCATTCATCATTCCAATTGTATTAGCCACCATTTGCCAGCATTATTTTAGCATTAACCTTTCTTGCCTAATATCTTTCAATGGAATTAACTTTAAATAGCTCTGAGAGGACGTGGATGACATCATTCAATTTACCTATTTCTGGGGAGGAGAAAGAGATTCATATTTAAAGGGGTACAAATTAAAAGAGTTGTTATTCGTATTAAAAGGTAGCATTAAATGGCTTAGGATTTCTTATTTAGTCAATTAAATTCAAGAGGAGATAAAGATAGAATGACAACTATATATTTTTTAAATTCTTTATTGGGGAATTTATGTTTTATATTTGACAGTAAATACAATAGTTTGTATAATGATAACATTTCCCAGTTTTCCATATAGAAATATAATACCCACAAGGTCCTCTGTCATCCTTTTTGGACCTGTATCCCCCCCCCCACACACACACACAGACACTCACCCCAGAGTCTTTTACTTTGGTGCAATATACAAACTCCAGTTCAGGTTCTACTTGTGTTTTCTCTTCTGATATTCTTTTTCAACTTCAGCCTAAGAGTGAGATCATCCCATATTCATCCTTCTGTTTCTGACTTATTAAACTTAAAATGAATTTTTCAGGGTTCATCCAAGATTCGCTGAAAATGGTTAAGTCAGCATTTTTTTATAGCTGAGTAGTATTCCATTGTGTCTATATACCACAACTTGCTCAGCCACTCATCTGTTGTTGGATACCTGGACTACTTCCAAGTTCTGGCTATTACAAATTGTGCTGCTAAGAACATATGTGTACACAGATCTTTTTGGATGTGTGTGTTGGGTTCCTTAGGATCTATCCCCAGGAGAGGAATTGCAGGATCATAGGGTAGGTCCATTTCTAGCCTTCTGAGAGCTCTCCAGACTGTTCTCTACAGAGGGTGGACCAATTGACATTCCCACCAGCAGTGCAGGAGGGTTCCTTTGACCCCCAAAACTCTCCAGCACTTGCTGCTGTTACCTTTTCTGATGTATGACATTCTCACAGGAGTAAAGTGGTATCTCATTGTTGTCTTTATTTGCATTTCTCTGACAATCAAAGACTTAGAGCATTTTTTCATGTGTTTCTCGGCCTTTTGGATCTCTTCCGTGGTGAACATTCTGTCCATGTCCTCTCCACATTTTTGGATGGGGTCATTTGTTTTCTTGATGTTGAGTTTGGCAAGCTCTTTATATATTTTGGATATTAAATTCTTGTCTGATATAATGGCATGTAAAGATCTTCTCTCATTCTGTGAGGGGTCTCTTGGTTTCAGTAGTAGTTTCTTTTGCTGTGCAGAAGCTTTTTGATTTGAGGTAGTCCCATAGGCTTATGCTTGCCTTAGTCTTCTTTGTAACTGGATTTTTTCATTGAAGATGCCTTTAAAATTTATGCGGAAAAGAGTTCTGCCAATATTTTCCTCTAAGTATCTGATAGTTTATGGTCTAACATCCAAGTCCTTGATCCACTTGGAATTTACTTTTGTACTTGGTGAAATATAGTGGTTCAGTTTCATTCTTCTGCATGTTTCAACCCATTTTTTTCCAACACCATTTTGTTGAAGAGACTCCCAGCTCCCCATTTAATAGTCTGGGCACCTTTGTCAAAAATTAGATGTTCATAGATTTAGGGGCTTACTTCTGGGCTCTCAATTCTATTCCACTGGTTAGTATGTCTATTCATGTTCCAGTACCAAGCAGTTTTGATGACAATGGCCCTATAATACAATTTGAGATCTGAGAGAATGATGCCTCCAGTTCTGTTCTTTCTTCTCAAGATTGTTTTGGCAATCTGTTTAAGTCTTTTCTAGTTCCAGATAAATATTTGTAGCATTTGTTCTATACTCCTAAAAAATGTGGTCAGGTTCTTGATAGGGATAGCATTAAATTTGTATATATGGCTCTGGGTTGTATATTTATTTTGATGATGTTAATTCTTCTGACCCATGAACATGGAGTATCTTTCCACTTCTTTGTGTCTTTTTCAATTTCCTTGACTCATAATTTTCACTATACAAGTCTTTCACTTCTTTGGTTAGGTTTATTCCTAGATATTTTATTGTTTTGTTGCTATAGTAAAAGGAATTGATTTCTGGATTTCAACTTCTTCTAACTTAGTGTTTGCATAGAGGAATGCCACTGACTTTTGAATGTTAATTTTGTAGCCTGACACCTTACTGTATTGCCTGATGATATCCAAAAGCTTCTTGCTGGATTCCTTAGGTTTTTCTATGTATATTATCATGTCATCTGCAAACAGGGAGAGTTTGACTTCTTCTCTTCCAATCTGTATCCCTTTAATTCCTTGTTTCAGCCTGATTGCTATGGCAAGAACTTCCAACACTATATTGAATAGCAATGGTGATAGTGGGCAGCCTTGTCTAGTACCTGATATGAGGGAAAAATGCTTCCAGTTTTTCATTATTGAGTATGATGTTGATTGTAGGTTTGATATATATATATATTCCACTATCTTCAGGAATTTTCCATCTGTTCCCATTTTTTGTAGTGTTTTTGATCATAAAGGGATGTTGTATTTTGTCAAAGGCTTTCTCTGCATCTATTGATATGACCATGTGGTTTTTGGTCTTGCTTTTGTTGATGTGGTGGATCATGTTAATTGACTTACATATATTAAACCAACTTTGCATGCCTGGGAGAAACCGTACTTGGTCATGATGAACAATCTTTTTAATATACTGCTGTATCTGGTTGGCTAGAATTTTGTTCAATATTTTAACATCTATGTTCATCAGAGATATTGGTCTGTATTTTTCTTTTTCTTTTTTTTTTTTGGTGTGTCCTTGTCTGCTTTTGGTATCAAATTGATGTTGGTTCATGAAACTGGAAGGGAGTATTCCAGTGTCTTCAGTCTTCTGGAAGACTTTTAAAAGTAGAAGTATTAGTTCTTCTTTTAAGGTTTTGTAGAATTTATTTGTAAAACCATCTGGTTCAGGGTTTTTATTTTTAGGTAGGTTTTTTGGTAAGTGTTTCAATTTCATTAGCTGTGATGGACCTGTTCATGTTATCTACTTACTCTTGACTTAGTTTTGGAAGTTGGTAGGTATCTAGGAAATCGTCCATTTCTTCCAGGTTCTCTAGCTTGGTGGCATATAGTTGTTCATAGAAGCCTCACATGATATGTTGAATTTCTGCAGTGTCTGTTGTGATATCTCCTCTTTCATTTACTATCTGATTTTTTTTTTTGGGTCTTCTCCCTTTTTTGTTTTGTGAGTCTGGCTAGATGTTTTCAGTTTGTTCGCTCTTTCGAAGAACCAACATTTACTTTCATTGATCTTTCGTATGGTTTTCTTATTTTCAATATTATTTATTTCTGCCCTAACTTTAAAGATTTCTGTCCTTTTGGTTGCTTTAGGGTTCCTTTGTTCTTCTTCTTCTAGGTCTTTAAGATGTGCAATCAGGCTGTTTATTTGTGCTTTTTCTTGTTTCCCAGTGTATACTTATATGACTATGAACTTCCCACTCAGTAATGCCTTAGCTGTGCCCCAGATATTTTGATAGCTTGTTGTCTTCATTTTCATTGAACTCTTGAAACATTTTGATTTCTTCCTTTATTTTCTCTTTGACCCAGTAGTTGTTAAATAGTGTACTGCTGAGCTTCCACATTTTGAGACTATTATTAGTATTTTGTTGATTGTTAAGTGTTAGTTTAACACTTAAGTGGTCTGAGAAGATGCTTGGGATGATTTCAGTGCTGTTGAATTTGCTGATGCTGTCTTTGTGGCCTAATATATGTCTATCCTTGAGAATGACCCATGTGGACTTGAGTAGAATGTGTATTCCAGTTTATTGGGATGAATGACTCTGAAAATGTACAATAATTCTCGTTTATCTATCTCCTCATTTAACTCCCTCGTGTTTTTATTGACTCCTGATTTGGAGCTCAGTGGCTTCAAAGCCTCTTTTGTTCTGTTTCTTCCCTGTAGGCTATGGGAGTGTAAGGGCTTTTAAACTCTTAAGTGGGCTTCTTAGCTTAATCACTGACTCCTCACCAAGAGATAAAGCAGGGTGGGGCAGACATAATCCAGTGGTTATACAAAGAGACTTTCACAACTCCACAGCTAGGTCACTGAGCTATAGATCTTCTCCTGAGTTTACTCTTGAGCTCTCTGTCCCCTGGTGTCAGCACAGGGCCTCCCTGCCACTGCTCCAGATTATGAGGGCAGTAGCAATGGGTACTCACAGCTGCTTTTGATGAGTCTCAGGGGAGTCCTCTCCTCCCTTCAGCCATCCCCTTGTTGGTGAAACAGACTGGACGTGGTGTCTCAACTAGTAAACTGCCAGACTATTACCAGTCACTTAATCTCTCCCTATGCTCCTCTCTGTCCACGAGCCACATGTGCCTGCACTAACCGGTGATTTGGTGGGTTCCTGAAATCGATCCAGTCCTGTCCTGTTTCGGTCCCAGGTGTTCTCCTTTGGTATTCCTAGTTGACCTTGGAGAGGAAAGGAGAGAAATACTGCTTCTGCTGCTCTGTAACCCACCTGAATGACAACTATTTTAAATAATGTGTGTGGCACATGTTTTTGTGATATTCGTCATATGTGTATATGATGTATACATTTCAATACATGATTTAAAGTATGTAAGATTGACATGAATGTAAGTGCAAAGGTGAACAATCATTTTCACAATCAAAGATATGATTGGATTTTATTCTCAAAATTAGAGTGTTTTCAAAATCATTTCATAGGTCTGATGAGTTAGCTCACCTAGGAAGGTATAGGCTTAGCCGTGCATGCAACCCAGGCTTGAGTCCCCCTATTTCTCTAGGTAGGAATACTATGGCACTATGGCCTCCTCTTTCTCTATGTCTGTCTCTCTCTATACATCTGAGAAAGTGGGTGTCCCAGAGCAGAAAAGCCCTGGTGGAAACAGAAACAAACAAACAAACAAAAAAATCATGTCACTTGCCTGACTGGGAAAGGATTATAGGGGTGTTAGCTGGCTGATGGAATAATTTCCCATGCCATTAGAGAGACAAAAGTTAATAACACATGGCACAGGTACCATTCCTAGAATAGATGTCAGAGGAAAGAAATATGAACAATAATAAAAATTTGCTGAGGTCTTGGAAGCATAAGTACTCTTCTACTCTAAGGATTGTTAAGATTCTTCTCTACTCACCCACTTTTTTTCCCTACCAGTTTTACTTCTGGCAACTGCAGGATTCCTCCATTTCTCCTAGTGGTATTTTCTTTTTATTTTTCCCTTCTTGCCTTCCATTCTCCTTTCCATCCTTCAGGTTTTTTGAAAGAGGGTAAGAGATAGAGAGGGAGTGAGTCAGAGAAGAGAAACACCTGCAGCACTTCTCTGCCACTCATGGAGCTTTTCTTGTGTAGGTTGGAACTGGATAATTGAGGCTGAGTCCTTGTTGATGTGTGTGCTCTACCACACTGCACCAAACATCTTTTCCTATCAGGGAAAATAATGGATATTCTTTTTCTTATTTATTTCTTCTTTTTAAAATTCTTGGTAGATTTCTTTTTATAATATTTTTATTTATTTATTAGATAGAGACAGAGAGAAATTGAGAGGGAAGTGGGAGATAGAAAGAGAGACAAAGAGACACCTGCAGCCCTGCTTCACCACTAGTGAAGCTTCCCCCTCTGTAGGTGGGGACGGGCACTCAAACCCAGGTTCTTGTGCACTGTAATGTGTGCACTCAGGTGTGCCACCACCCAGCTCCGGATATTCTTCTCTTTAATTGTATTCATTATTTCTAGTTTGTTCCAAGAGTGTAATATTACCATGTAGAGCTCCACACCACACCCACCACCAAAGTTCTGTGTCCCCACCCACCACCTCCCAAACATAACCACCATAGTTCCCACAAGTCTTACAGACAGTTTGCTTGCTTCTGTTTTGTTTGAATTTGTTTGTTTGTTTGTTTTGGCAAGTTAATGTAAATCAGATCTCTAGATTCCACATCTGAATCTGATAGTTGCCTTTCTTCTTTTTACTCATTTTACTAAACATCATCACCTCTAGTTCTATCCATTTTGTCTGAAAGGACACAACATCTTTTTTGATTGCAGAGTAGTAGTCCATGGGATATATATCCTATAACTTCTTTAACCAGTTGTCTGATGATGGGCATTTAGGCTATGTACACTCTTTGGCCACTGTGAATATTGTTGCTATGAACATAGAAGTGTATATGTCCCTCCTAATTAGTGCTTAAGTGTGCATTGGATAAGTACCCAAGAGTGGAATTGCTGGATCATAAGGTACTTTCATGGATATTCTTAATTTTGTGAATGATTCACAACTACCATACGACCTCTGGAACCCCAAAGAAGTCAAAAACAATACGGAAATTAATCTATGTGGCTCTGTTCTGGCCAAGTGAAGTTATGGGCATAACTTGGCTTGTGGGTTTTGCTAATAACTAATAACTGCTCTGATCAGAAATGCAGAAAAGCTCTAATGACCAAGTGTGTCTGAGTAAAAATACCCATTACATTGATGTTAGCTAATAAAATAAGTAAAATGTGTATTCTTTTTTTCTTTAATTTTTTAATATTTATCTAGTATCAATTTGCATGGTTTAAGATAATAGGTACCATTCCATGCCATTCCCACCACCAGAGTTCTGTGTCCTTTCCTTCCCATTGGAGACTTCCCTGTTATTTAGCCCTCTGGTAGTTATGAACCAACATTCTTTTTGGGCTGCTGAAGGTAGGAGTTCTGACATCTGTAATTGCTTCTCCATTGGACATGAGTGTTAGCAGGTCAATCCATACCCCCAGCCTGTTTTATCTTTTCCTAATGGGGTAGGGTTTTGGAGAGGTAAGGTTCCAGGAAGCATTGGTAGGGTAATCTGCTCAGAGAAGTAAGATGCAACTTGATGGCTCAAATGTAAGATGGAAAGCAGGGCAAATTGTTTAATAGATAGGAACCATAAAAAAGGAACAGAGAAGATGAATGTAGAAACCTTCGGTGGAAGGAAGCTAGGAAGTCTATTTTTGAAATGTTCCTAGGAGTCTGTGTCTTAGCAATCTTTGCTTGAGCTTGATAATTAACATGGAGGCGGACTATAAATATTGTCTGAGAAGATAGTGTTAGAGTTGAAAGTAGAACCAGGAAGCAGGATTATGGCAGAGAGTTGTTTGCAAACTTGAAGGAAATATATAAATGCAATTAACTGTTTAACATAGTTATCTACCCTGGGGCCTTACCTATTCATATTTAGCACTGGAGCCTATACAGCCTCTGAGTTCCTGTCATACTGAATTCACAGTCCATAGTCACAGCTGGGAACATTGTAGGCTGCACTCATTTCAGAACCAGTCTTCCTCAAATGGCAGAGTAGGATGACCCAACCTCTACCATTGCTAGTTAATAGTGGGGCTGTGGCCTTTCAGAAGCCTACAAAGGGGCTTATGATGACATTTCTGATAGTAGTGACCAGTGATGGTAGAGAGAAGGATCCAGTAGACCTCTAGGTCCATATTATCTGTGGGAGAATGCAAGGATTTCTAACTCCTTATTGAAATATTCTTTCAACTTTTGAATATGCTTTTCTATACTATGCTTAGATTCTTGAAGAGTCCTAATGATATTTCTGTATTCTTACTCTGATAGTCCCTCTATGTGTATGATTTCTTAGAGTCCTTTTGTTTCATTTTTATCTTTTTTCATATTTGGAAGCTTGTTTTTTGCTGTTTTTGTTTATACATTTATTATGCAGGTTATTGCTGACCAGCACGTGGTACTATTGTTGTGATCACTGGCTTCACTTTGTTTATATGCTGGGTGGTAGGGCCTGGGGAGCGGAGGGTGCTGAAGTTATGTTTCTTGTTATTACCTTGAACTGTTTTGTACTCTGTATGGTGTGTGTGTGTGTGTGTGTGTGTGTGTGTGTGTGTGTGTGTGTATATATATATATATATTTTTCTCTGTATCATTTCAGTCTGAAACCAAGGCTTATGGGTTTGCTGCTCAGCAGCTGTTGTGTTCAGAGAAGGAGGCCTCAGTTTATCAATTAGCCTCCAGCTGCAGCGTAATTCCTTTATGTATGGCGGCCTTTGTTTGGTGACAGACTAGACTGCTTTTGGCCAGAAATGTTCTTTGTCCTTGCCATTAGTTCAGTAGGCTAACATCCCCAAGATTATGGATTAAAAGCACATAGGCTCCCGTCTCTCACAGTCAACTTTGTGTGTTACCTTAACTGCAAGTAGAGGAAAAATAGTGCTGTCCTCTGCAGTGCTCTTCCAAGTGTTTGGCTTCAATCTCACACCACTTCTCACCCCAACCACTCACCTGAGGCTGCAAAGCTTTTGTGAATATCTCAACTGTAGTTGATGAGGATTGTTAAGTTCCATAGTTATGGATTTTTTCTGTTGTTGTTGTTGTTTTGGGGAGAGTCTGTTCTGTTCATGTTACTCCATGGCCATGCCTCATGGAAGTCTCTCTAAAATGTGGATTCTTTAACAGTAAAAAGTTCCATCTACAGTAAGGATTCCGAGGAGAGTCTTAAGAAATCAAACACTGAGCATGACTCATATCACTCACTGCATTTGTACTTGAATGTGACAGACTTTGGGGACACAATGCATGTGACTTTAATTTCCCAGTCAACACAGAGTTTCCTGGCGAGAACAAGGTCAAATGTTTCTGCCATAGTGCTATATGTGCATTTGTGTGTGCTTATATATGTATATGTATCTATATTTACATGTAGATATTTCAGAATGACCTTGACAATTATAAATATATTAAATATTATAGAACTTATGGGGAAAAATAGTAGAGGTATGTAATTTAAATTTATAAAAATGAGTAACCATAGAACTGCCAGAAATGTTAGAAGTTGAAATGGACCCAAAGAATTACAGAAAATAGCAGTTAAATATCAGTACCATTATCACAAACATCTGATTCTGTGCAGCTTTAGATTGGGACTTGTGCTTATTCCTTCAAAAGGAGGCCTTTGGGGTCATTTGCTTATAATGGGGAAAGTTTCTTTAAAACTGAAAATCTGATCTAGAGTGTTGATGTCTTCACATTCAATTATTTTCATCCTGAGGGGAATGTGTTTGCAGCTCCTTCATCTATATTCCCAGGTTCCCTGTATAATTTAATATGATGGAAAGTATAGCAGTTTTTCTAGCTTCTGAAGCACCTGTATTAGTTTTCTTTTGCTATGTCATAAATTATCACAAGTTTAGGGTCTTAAAACAAGGCACATTTATTACCTCACAATTTCTTTAGGTTAGGTAGGTGTCTGAATGTCTAAACTGGGTCCTCTCCTCAGGGTTTCACAAGGCTATAATTCAAGTATCAGTCAGGTTGTGTTCCTTTTGGGATTTGGGACTCTCTTGCAAGTTTACATGGTTGATGACAGAATTCAGTTCCTTGCTCCTGCAGAACTGATGTACCCTCCTTGCTGGCTGTGAGCAAGGACTACTCTCAAGATGGAAGTAGTCCATAGCTACCTCCAGGATGCTGTGGCTGGCTACATCTTGGCTAGGAGTAGAATCTCTATACAGTTGGAAGTTGGAAGTTCTGAGAAGGAGTTGCAAATACAATTAAATCACTGGAGCTACTTCTCTACCCTTGATCATTCCTTTTTTGATTAAAGAAAGTCACAGTTTCCAATGAAATTGAAAAACAAATGTTTAACTTACCATGAGCCGGCTCAGGTTGTATGCACCATATCAATTATCTAGTAATTGTAACAAAAAGTTAACATGTAGAATGCCTATCCCTTTCAGGTTGCTTTAATATACTTTAAGCCGTCCTTTTTAGATATTTGGAAACTTATCCCTGAGTGTTTCAAACCATTCATGTATTGGGTAAAACTATACGAAAATACATATTTTAAGATTATAATCCACAACACTTCTGTTTATCAATGGGTATGAGATTATTTGGGTTAAAAATAAAAAGTGAATCAAGAAAATGGAAACACTTGGCAAAATTTTAATGGGCTCAGATGTATTGTAGCAAAGACTCTGAGCTAGGGGATGATGGGGTGGTGGAAGAGAGCATCAGATGCCCAGAATAGAATTGTGAAGAGAGACTTGGATTGGTTGTGGGAATGGTGTGCAGACACCGAGTGTAGGACAACAAGACATTGTACTCATGTATCAACAACTGTAGTAAATGATTATTTATTGCAGTAAAAGTGTTCGAAAAAGCTAAGTTGCAATGAAACAGTTTTATTTGATTCTGACTCTGACTTGTGAAGCTTGGAATGTATTCAATGGTTGAGTGAAGAACTTGCATATATGATGCCTTGGTTTATGTAACCTGTACCTTTTATGTCAGGGTTGGACTCCTCTTATCTCTTCCTCATAAGAAAAATAATCTTTAAAGACAGGGGGATTGCCGATGGGTTGAGGGCATAATTGACAACCTTAAAGCCCCAGGATTAATCCCTGGCAACATTTATGACAATAGCAGCCTACTGCAGTCTCTCACTTTCTCTCACAAAATATTTAAAGTAAATTAAAAAATTATATTCAAATAGTCTATGAGTCTTAATCTGATAATATATGCTAGATTAACATGAGAGATTATCAGGCAATAGATAATATTGAGTTATATTGGAATGGAATAGGATAAAATATGATTCAAGATTTACTGGCTTGACTTATTTGAAACTCTCATTATTATGAGAATTATTGATATAGCTTGAGTTGTGGGGGCCAAGGAATGATATTGAAAGATGTAAAGCTATAGACAAGCTGTGGGCATGTTTACAGTAGAGTGTCAGTTTGGGAACTGACTTAGCAGTTGTGTGATGGATTTGTGTATGCAAGATCCCAGGCTGAAACTCCTTCATCACATAGGCAAGACTATTCACTCCCCTCTCATCACTCCTTGTTCAGAAATAAAAAGGTAAAATAAAGTGTCATATTTTTCAGTATGAATATGTTTTTTAACACATGTCACCTTTGGAGATTGAAGAAACACATGAGTCTTTGATATTATTTCTCACCATGTTTATATTTAGTAATGCTAAAAAATAATCTTAGGAAATAGTTCAGTTAGCTTCCCTTTGTCAATTCAGTATTGCGTATAGTTTTATATATAGCATATAGATGTCCTAATTGACTTGGTTAGTTATTTGATGTTGATGGTAATTCCTGGTATATTTGACTTCACTGATACCAATTTACTTTTATTTGGCTCTGCCCATTTGCCAAGATTCATATGTGTTTGTTTTGCTCATTTTCTTCCTGGTCACTTTCATGTTGGACAATTTATGGTCATTTTATTATTCCCTTTAAAGTATTCTCTATTTTGTATGCATTGGGCAATTTTCTTCTGTATTGTATACAATCACTATTGCTGTAGACTTGTTAGTATTTACCCTGCTCAAAATGTGCTTCCTTCTTAAAAGTAAGAATTTTATAGCAATTCAAAAATCTTAGCTAAGGTCCTTTTGATTATTCTTATAATATCCTGATGTCCCTTTTCTAAACACCATGCACCTAAAAAATATTTACCCTGCTTATATGCAGTCCCTCTCTTTATATTCAGCTTTAGTTTTAACATTTTTTAACAAAAAAAAAGTAAATACTTTCATTTTCAGTAAAATTTGCTTCTTATTTTTTGTTATCTTTTTGTTTCATTAGTTTTAATTTTTTTCTTTCATTTATTTTTTTAAAATATTTATTTATTATTTATTTTTTGTCTCCAGGGTTATTATTGGGCTTGGTGCCTGCACTACAAATTCACTGCTCATAGAGTCAATTTTTTTCCCCTTTCATTGCCCTTGTTGTTTATTGTTGTTGTTATTATTATTGCTGTTATCACTGTCATTGTTGTTGGATAGGATAGAGATAAATCAAGCGGGGACAGGAAGACAGAGAGAGGGAAAGAAAGGCACTGGCAGACCTGCTTCACCACTTATGAAGTGACCCTCCTACAGGTGGGAAGCCTGGGGCTGGAACCTGGATCCTTGCTCTGATCCTTGTGCTTTATGCCATGTGCGCTTAACCCTCTGAGCTACTGCCCAGCCCCCTTTATTTTATTTTTAAAATCATATTAAGCAGGTATTTAATATAGTCTCATTTGGATTTCTAACCCAGTATTGGATTTTTTGGAGAAATATCTCAATCATCTTTACTAGGAAAGTAATCTGATGAACCAACTATGATAACAGGTAGGTTTTTTTCCCCCCCATTTCCTTGAAGGTTCCAGTTTTATTTAAGGTCTCAGCTTACAATTTACCTCAAGTAAACTCAAGGTCTTCTTAACTATTTATACAGGGGTACTGAAACCCAAACTTGAATTCCATAGAAAAAAACCACTTTCCTCCACTCCTGTCCAACAATAGATGCTATAAAAATGTGTCATGATTCTTGTGCTAATTATTCCAGAAATTCAAGATTGATTTAACACTTGAAAGGCAATCAGCAGAATTCACCAAATTAACAGAATGAAGAAAAAAGTGAAACAGTACCATCTCTGTACATACTGAAAAGAAATTTAATTTTCCAGCAAAATGGCACAGCTAAAACTAAGAAAAGCATATGTCCTCTGTATGGATATTTTGGTCATTCTAACAGATGAAAAGCCATTATAATTAACCTGATGAAAAGATGGAGGCCACTGAGGCAAAATGGCATCCAAGTTGGTGGGGCAAAGAGCAAGGACCGGCACAAGGATCCCAGGTCCAGCCCCCAGCTCTCCACCTGCAGGGGATTTGCTTCACAAGCGGTGAAGCAGGTCTACAGGTGTCTATCTTTCTCTCCCCCTCTCTGTCTTCCCCTCCTCTTATATGAGTATCTAAAAGTAAGAATATCTTCTATAGTCAGAATATAAGTTAGTGGTTATTTAAGGCTGGCAGATGGCTGATTCCTAAGGAGGTTTCGGTCTGTTTGTTGGTTCGTTTGTGTCTTCACAAGGCTTTCATTGCTCTACTGCACTTGCTGACTTGTTCAGCTAGAAGCATGTGTGTCTGGAGAGAGAGAGTCTACAACACCAAATCTTCCCCCAGAGTGGGTCCCACACACGGCAAAGCAGGCACACTCCCAGTACTATCTTGCTGGCCCTCTCGAGTTCTTTTTGAAGTGATAAAGACATTTTATTGTTTACTGTGATTTTTCACTCCACATATTTATGAATGACTAAAAACCATGAAAATATATACTTGATTAAGTTACATCTCAATTAAGCTATTAAAAAAGGAGAATGTTATATAAATGCACTCTTCTGAAGTAAACAACAGGGACAATAGATTTGATATAAAGAAGAAAGCAATAAAATTAGTGGCGTTTGATGTAAATAATTCAAAACCTGGCATTTATAACTCACTGCTTTATGAGTTCCCCTGCCCAGTGCCTCCATGATGTTTATTCAAAAGAGGCCATTTTCTTTGAATAATAAGGAGAGCATCATCTACTTTAAAGTTGTTTTTAGAATTAATTGAGAAAAACTTTGAATATAGTATGCACAATGCCTGGCACACAAGTTCACTGAAAATGTGTTAATTTCCAATTCTACCACCTTGTTCTATTATGGTGGCACCAGAGTATCACATAGGCGGGTCAACACCTTCTATAGCTTTGTACTAGGAGCATGCCCAGGCATTTAGATGGGTTGGAGAAAACTCAGTGCTTGAGTAATTGGTGGGAGTGGGGTTGAGGGAAGATGGTCAATAAGCAACAGGAGCTTATTTGACTTGGAGGAAATGGGGTAGATGTATGAGCTGACCATGCAGATGTGCACATTTCAATTATAAAGGCATGTGAACTTACTCTAGGGGGGTAAATGTCACAGTTGGAAAGTGGTTGAGGTGAGGAATGGTCACAGACCTTCTGATCCCTCCTCAGAAGTATCTTTGCAGTAATGAAAATGTAGTTTCCTTTGGAAGTCTCTACCACTGGAAGCACTTGTCATTTCATTACCTAGAGATGCCTGATGTCCAAATTCTGAAGTTATCCTTTTCATCAGGATAAAGGGTCCTTGCTCTACATTCTTTCAGAGGACCTGCTACTATATTCTTGGTGAGACTGAACTGAAAAGCGGGACTTGTGTCTAATCCAATATTCAGGAGACAGAAAATATTAATGACCAGGGTAAAATGTGTTATTTACATAAAACGTGTTCAGTTGTAGAAGGGCGAATAAGTCCTTAGTGTTCTTGAATCATAAGTATCCTGAAAACTCTTTAAGAAGAAATCATTTTTTAAAATGACTGTGATTCTTCAGAAACACAGGGTTACTTCCAAATATATATTTTTTTACAAATGTGTATAGTTTCTGATGCATTTAGAGGAAGAAGAAATGAAAAACAAGTGCTGGTATCAAATATTCATTGGGATATATAATGCAAAGATTTCTTTTGCAGCAAAATAATATTGTAATTCCCCTCCTGTGACTTCTCAAAATGTAAAATTCTAGAGCAATTCCACAAGAAACTCCTTTATAATAAGTAGAGGATGCCAGTGCTTGCTTTGAAAGAGCACCTAATGGCAGTACTTCAGTTTTTATTTCTCAATTCTATCATAAAAGCACATTTCAAATATTTTGGGTTGAAATGTTAAAAGACACCTAACATCTTGGTGCAAACATCTAAAAAATGATTCCCAGTCATAATGAAATTCCAATCACGAGGTCAAAAGATAAACCTGAAAAAGTTTTCTGCAAGTTTATTTTATAGCTATCATATGCATTAACAGATGAGCAGAAGTTGTGCTTGCACTCATTGGAAAAGTAAAAAATGTAATTCTTTTTTTTTTTTTTTTGCCTCCAGGGTTATCGCTGGGGCTTGGTGTTGGCATTATGAATCCTGGCTTCTGGTGGCCATTTTTTTCTCCTTCCCACCCCATTTTATTTGATAGGAAAAAGAAATTGAGATGGTAGAGACAGATAGGAGAGAGAAAGACACCTGCAGACCTGCTTCACCACTTGTGAAGCATCCCCGCCAGAGGTTGGTAGCGGGGGCTTGAATCTGGGTGCATGGAACTACGTTCTCTTAACCAGGTACACCATCACCTGGCCCCCAGTAAATATCTATTATATTTTATATTTATTTATTTTTTTATTTGTAGCTTTATAGGATCTGACACTGAGTGACAGGACCCCAGCTAGACCTGTTGAGGGCTAGAGAGCAGCAATTAGCCTGGGTCTCAGATACCCTAGTCTTTATGAGGCTTCTAAAGGAAGGAGAGTATCCTGAGCTGGCCCTTTCTGATTTAAATCTGGACAGTCTTCAGCACAGGCTCCTTCTTTCCACCCCACTGAAATTGTATCCCCACCCCTGAGGCCTTGCCCAAGGTCAGTGTATATGCTAATTAGTTTTTTAAATATTTATTTATTTATTTCCACCTGTCCTATCACCAAAGGTCTGTCTCCCCATTCCCACCCACATAGACAAACACTGTAGTTCTTCCACAGTCTTTGACACAGGTTGACCTTTTCTTTTTTCACATTCATATACTCAGTTCTCTATATTCCACATATGAGTGAAACCGTTCTGTAGTTGTTCTTCACCTCCTTACTTGTGCCACCAAGTATAATGTTCTCCAGTTCCATTCTACCCCAAAGGACACAATACCATCCTTTTTATTGCTGCATAATACTCTGTTGAGTATATGTTCAATAAGTTTTTTAGCCAGTATCTGCTGAAAGGCATTTTGGTTGTTTCTAGATTTTTCTCTTGTGGATAAAGCTACTCTGAATATGTGCTGCATATATCCCTTTGGGTCAGTGTTATTATATCTGTTGGGTAGAGGTCTAGTAGTATAATTTTTGAATCATATGGTGTTTCCATTTGTAATTGTTTAAGGATTCACCATACTGTTTGTTCTCCATAGTGGTTGTAGCAGTTTACATTCCCACCAGCAGTTTAGTAGAGTTCCTCTCTCTCCACCTCCACTCCAGCACTTATCTTTTATAGTTTTATTGATGAAGGCCATTTTCACAGGAGTGAGGTAGAATCTCAATGAGGTTTTCATTTGCATTTCTCTGGTGATGAGTGAATTGGCGCATTCCCACATATGTCTGTGGGCCACATATGTCTTTAGAGAACTGTGTTCATAGCTTCTCCCTACTTTTTTTTTTTTTTTTTTGCTGGGTTGTTCTTTTTCTTTTTGTTGAGCTATGCGAGTTCTTTATAGACGTTTGATTATCAGCCACTTATCTGAAGTATGGTGTGCACATATCTTTTCCCATTAGCTGGGTTTCCTGTTAATCCTTATGGAATTTTCTTTTGATATGTATTAAGTTTTTTAATTTGACACAGTCCCATTTATTCTTTTTTTGTTGTTGTTTCCATTGCCCATGGGGTGGAATCTACAAGTATGTCGTTAATATTAAGGTCCTGGAATGAGAGTCTAAGGTAGACATTAAGTTTTATACTTGGAAAATATAGCATTTCAGAGAAATCTTAAATGGATAGGCGTTATTTAGGTGAGAAACAAAGGAAAAATGATATAAAGAATAGGTAAAAACAATCTATAAAATGAGGCAACACAGTATACACTAGCGCAAGCAGAATGAACAAATGTTCACAAACATAACAAATGTTATGCCAGAAATTGATAATACGAAGGTAAACAGGTACAGCAGTTACACAGAGTATATACAAAATTTTGGACTTTGAGAAACACTGACATACTATATAGTAGCTACAAATATGAATGTGATTTGTTTCAATAATCTGTTGTATAAAATTATTAAATATGATGATTTTAAAAATGCAATAAATCTTGGTTCTATATTTGTAAACCAAGATTTCAGTTTCTAGATTCTTTCTTTTTTTCTTCTAGACTCTTTCTTTTTCCCTTTCTTTCTTTCTTTCTTCCTTTCTTCTCTTCTTTCTTTTTTGTTGACTTAATAATCAACAAGACCATAGGGTAAGAGGGGTACAATTACACAAAATTTCAACCACCAGAGCTCTGCATCCCATCCTCTCCATTGGAAGCTTTCTTATTTTTATCCCTTTGGGAGTATGGACCCAGGATCATTATAAGATGCAAAAGGTGGTTTCCAGGATACACTGGTGAGGTCCTCTGCTCAAGGAGACAGGTTGGCGTTGTGGTAGCATCTGTAACTTGGTGGCTGAAAAGCATTAAGATATAAAGCAGAACAAATTGTTTAATAATCAGGAACCTAAAGGTAAAGGTAGAGCAGATGAGAATTGGGGTCTTCATGTTTGAAGTATCTAAGAAATCTATTTTAGATATATTCCAAGGGGCCTATAACTTTATTAATTTTTGCCTGAGTCTGACAGCTAACATGCAGGTAGGCTGAAGGTATTGTCTGGGGAGATGGTGTCATAGTTGGAGACAGAACTAGAAAGCTGGATCAGAGAAGATAGTAGTTCCCAAATATGGGAAAAGTATATAAATACCATTAACTGTAGGCCCCATCAATCTGATCTGGGCCCCATATTCAGCACAGGAGCCTGTGTAACCTCTGCATCCCTGTAGGTCGGAGCTTGAATTCAGTGGTTTTAAGCTAGGACTATTCTAGAATGCATCCAATTTAGGACCAGTCTACTTCTAGAGGCAGAATATGTTGACCCAGTCTCCCTTCAGAGAGTGGGGCAGTCCATACCATTGTTGATCCACATTGAGGGCAAGGTCCTGATAGAGGCCCACAAAAGGGTCTACAATGCTATTCTTGATGGAGATGACTAGTAATGGTGGAGAGAGAGGTCCGCTAGAAGTCCAGGCCCATCATTTCTATGTGGGAATCCCAGGTTCCTTGACTAGGGTCCCGGATGATGGGGTGGCAGGGTAGTGACCAAAAGAGCTATTATTAAAATATTCCAGTCTCTTTCCCTTATCCAGCTTTGTAGACCTTGTTTGTTTATTGCCTCCAGGATTATTTCTGGGGCTTGGTGCCTGCATTAAGAATCCACTGCTCCTGGAGGCCATTTTTTTTTCCATTTTGTTTCCCTTGTTGTTTATCGTTGTTGTTATTATTGTTATTGCTGTCGTTGGATAGGACAGAGAGAAATTGAGAGAGGAGAGGAAGACAGAGAGAGGGAGAGAAAGATAGATACCTGCAGACCTGCTTCACCGCTTGTGAAGTGATCCCTCTTCAGGAGGGGAGCCGGGGTCTAGAACCGGGATCCCTGCCCTTTGTGCCATGTGTGAACCAGCTGCGTTACCTTCCGGCCTCCTGTAGTCCTTATTTTATCTGGCAAGGTTATCCTTGGAGTGATTGAGGGAAGTGAAATAGGAAGTAGGTGAGGAAGGTATCTTGATCTAAGTGGAAACTATTTGATTAAGCACTTTATGGTGTCTTTTTTTGGGTCTTTCTACATGCTTGCTGCACTTACTGAGTCACTGCAAATTATTGTGTACTTTTACTTTGAGGTATATATTTTTCCCTAATTTATGGATTCACCATAAACCAGAGAACTGCTCAGCTCTGTTTTATGGTGGTGCAGGGGATTGAACATGATACTTTGAAGTCTCAGACATGAGAGTCTATTTGCATAACCATTATGCTCTGTCCCATACCCTCTAGGTTATTTCTTATAACCACATTCAGTTAGAACTTATTTACATTACATTGACCTTGAGTTTGTTCATTGGCTGGGGCTCTCTCCTCCTCATATTTTGTGTGAAGGGCACTGAAATGTCTTTCCATTGTTGATAATCTGGTAGAATACAAAAAGAGAACGTGGAAACTCAGATAACAGAGTCACTTCTATTATATTCTATTCATCAAAGAAATTCATAACAGTGGACAAGTAACTCCATGTCTTCTTGGGAGGCTTATCATATCTATATAGAAGTTCTTTTAATTTAATTGTTTGTCTTATTTATTTCATATGAGACAGAGTGTCATATACAAGGGAAAAAAGAGAGTAAAAGAGAGGGGAAGCTTCACAAGTGATGATGCAGTGCTGCCCATGTCTCTCTTTCTCCCCCACCCCATTACCTATTTCTCTTTATCAAAAAAGAAAGAAAATGGAGGCAGAAAAGTCCCAAGAGACAGTGAGGCCGTGCAGGCAATAACCCTGGTAGCAAAAAAATAAAATTGGATAATGATAGATGATAGATTGGTAGATACATAGATGGTGGACAGATGGATAGAGGGATGGGTAGATAAATAGATAAATTCATGCAAAAAAATCACCTGAATACAGAACAGAATTTTCTAGAATACATTTTTTTTTTTTTTTTTTTTTTTTTTTTAATTTAAATTTTTAATTTAAGAAAGGATTAGTGAACAAAAGCATAAGGTAGGAGGGGTACAACTCCACACAATTCCCACCACCCAATCCCCATAACCCACCCTCTCCCATGATAGCCTTCCCATTCTCTAGCCCTCTGGGAGCATGGACCCAGGGTCGTTGAGGGTTGCAGAAGGTAGAGGGTCTGGCTTCTGTAATTGCTTCCCCGCTGAACATGGGCGTTGACTGGTCGGTCCATACTCCCAGTCTGCCTCTCTCTTTCCCTAGTAAGGTGTGTCTCTGGGGAAGCTGAGCTCCAGGACACATTGGTGGGGTCTTCAATCCAGGGAAGCCTAGCCAGCATCCTGGTGGCATCTGGAACCTGGTGATTGAAAAGAGAGTTAACATACAAAGCCAAACAATTTGTTGAGCAAACATGGATCCCAAGATTGGAATAGTGGAGAGGAAGTGTTGGGGAGGTACTCACTGCAAACTCTAGTGTAATCCTGCTTTCAGGTATATATTTTGCAGTAGTTTATGGATACGTGTGCGCATACGCTCTCTCTCACAGAAACTGGTGTATGTCTAGGTTATGGGACTTTGTTAGAAAGTGAACTACCTGAGATGAAATTAGAGTGTACTATAAAAGGAAAGGTCTCACCCGAGTAATGAAGCTGAAGGGTTGTCATTCCACACGTGAAGTCTCTGGATACACTCTGAGGTGAAGCATGTTGAGATGGCAATCGTTGCTTTGGTTAGGTTGTGATCGGCGGATGCAATATTATTTGGTATGGATTGGGAGAAGCATACGGGAAAGTGAGCCCTATCCATGGGTGCCAGGACTGGGGGAAGTAGGGGCTCTATAGTGAAGATGTGAGGTTCCTGCTGTCTTAGGGTTCAAAAAGACAATCAATAGTTAATATTATCATCACATTATTTGTTAATTGGGTTAACTTTGAAAAGTCCCTTTGTTATGGTTTGCTGTACAGTACCCAGTATCTTGTATATAGCTGTGCTATTGGAAGCCTCCAATCTACTTGGTCTAGGCTTTTGAGAGAGTCCGCATATCAAATACGTAGCCTATCTATTAAAAAGATTCAGTTTGTCTCCTGAGAACCTTTGAGACATACAATTGATTTCCCCCTCTCATATTAATTAACTACTGATTTATATGTCTACATTTTGCTAGGAGTGTACATAAACACCATTCCCATCACCAAAGGACCGTGACCCATCCCTCCCGCCCATTCCCACCCCCCACTGGCCCAGAAAGCTACATGTCTACCCCTCACCACTGGGTTTTTTCTTTGGTGCCCTACTTACAATTTGATCAGGTCCTGCTTTTAGTTTCCCTTTCAGATCTTCTAAGTCAGCTTGTGTTGATGAGTGGGATCATCCCATACTCATCTTTAACTTTCTGACTCAGTTCACTTAACATAATTCCTTCTAGCTCTGTCCAAGATGGGTCAGAGAAGGTGGGTTCATTGTTCTTGATAGCTGCATAGTATTCCATTGTGTATATATACCACAGCTTTCTCAGCCATTCATCTGTTGTTGGGCACCTGGGTTGCTTCCAGGTTTTAGCTATTATGAATTGTGCTGCTATGAACATAGGAGTACACACCTCTTTTTGGTTGGGTGTTATGGAGTCCTTGGGGTATAACCCCAGGAGAGGAATTATTGGGTCATATGGAAGGTCCATGTCTAGCCTTCTGAGGGTTTTCCAGACTGCTCTCCACAGAGGCTGTACCAATTTACATTCCCACCAGCAATGTAAAAGGGTTCCTCTGTCCCCACATCCTCTCCAGCATTTGTTGCTGCTGTCCTTTTTGATGTATGCCATTCTTACAGGAGTGAGGTGGTATCTTAGTGTTGTCTTAATTTGCATTTCTCTGACAATCAGTGACCTAGAGCAGTTTTTCATATGTTTGTTAGCCTTTTGGATCTCCTCTGTGGTGAGTGTTTTGTTCATTTCCTCTGCCCATTTTTGGATGGGGTCATTTGCTTTTTTGGTGCTAAGTTTGCTGAGCTCTTTATATATTTTGGTGATTAGTTTCTTGTCTGATGTCTGGCATGTGAAGATCTTCTCCCATTCTGTGAGGGGTCTCTCTGTTTGTTTAATTGTTTCTTTGGATGTGCAGAAGCTTTTCAATTTGATGTAGTCCCATTGGTTTGTTTCTACTTTGGTCTTCCTTGCAATTGGGTTTGATTCATCAAAGATATCCTTGAGGTGTAGATGGGAAAGTGTTTTACCAATGTTTTCCTCTAAGTATTTGATTGTTTCTGGTCTGACATCTAGGTCTTTGATCCATTTGGAGTTGATTTTTGTTTCTGGTGAGATAAAGTGGTTCAATTTCATTCTTCTGCATGTTTCAACCCAGTTTTCCCAGCACCATTTATTGAAGAGAGCCTCCTTCTTCCATTTAATCCTTTGGGCCCCCTTATCAAAGATTAGATGCCCATAGGTGTTGGGATTTACTTCTGGGCTTTCAATTCTGTTCCACTGGTCTGTGTGCCTATTTTTGTTCCAGTACCATGCTGTTTTGATGATGATGGCTTTATAATATAGTTTAAGGTCTGGGAGTGTGATGCCTCCATTTCTGTTTCTTTTCCTCAAGATGGTTTTGGCAATTCTAGGTGTTTTCAGGTTCCAGATAAATGATTGTAGTGTTTGTTCTATTCTCTTAAAGAAGCTTGGTGGAACTTTGATGGGTATTGCATTAAATTTGTATATGGCTCTGGGGAGAATGTTCATTTTGATGATATTTATTCTTCCAATCCATGAGCATGGGATATCTTTCCATTTCTTGGTATCAGTTTCTATCTCCTTGAGTAGCGACTCATAGTTTTCAGCATACAAGTCTTTCACTTCTTTGGTCAACTTTATTCCTAGGTATTTGATTGATTTTGCTGAAACAGTGAATGGGAGTGATTTCTGGATGTCTTCTTCTTCAGATTTAGTGTTTGCATAAAGAAATGCCACTGATTTTTGTACATTGATTTTGTAGCCTGATACCTTGCTATATTGCCTAACAACTTCCAGTAATTTTCTACTGGATTCTTTAGGTCTTTCTATGTATACTATCATATCATCTGCAAATAGTGAGAGCTTGACTTCTTCCCTTCCAATCTGTATCCCTTTGATTTCTTTCTCTTGCCTGATTGCTATGGCAAGAACTTCCAATACTATGTTGAAGAGTAACGGTGACAGTGGGCAGCCCTGTCTAGTCCCTGATCTGAGGGGGAATGCTTTCAGCTTCTCTCCATTGAGTATGATGTTGGCTGTAGGTTTGCTATATATAGACTCCACTATCTTGAGGAATTTCCCATCTATTCCCATTTTTTGTAGAGTTTTGAGCATGAATGGGTGTTGGATTTTGTCAAAGGCTTTCTCTGCATCTATTGAGATAATCATGTGGTTTTTGGCTTTGCTTTTATTGATGTGATGAATGACATTGATTGATTTACGGATGTTGAACCAGCCTTGCATTCCTGGGATGAATCCCACTTGGTCATGATGAACAATCTTTTTGATGTGTTGCTGTATCCGGTTGGCCAAGATCTTGTTTAATATTTTGGCATCTATGTTCATCAGAGATATTGGTCTGTAGTTTTCCTTTTTTGTTCTGTCCCTATCAGCTTTTGGTATCAGGGTGATGTTGGCTTCATAAAAGGTGGAAGGGAGTATTCCTGTTTCTTCAATCTTATGGAATAGCTTAAGAAGTATGGGTATTAACTGTTTCCTGAAAGTTTTGTAGAATTCGTTTGTGAAGCCATCTGGTCCAGGACTTTTGTTGTTGGGGAGATTCTTAATAACGGTTTCAATTTCTTTGTCTGTGATTGGTGCATTTAGATTTTGTAGTTCTTCTTGGTTCAGTTTTGGAAGTGCATAGGTTTCTAGGAATTGTTCCATTTCTTCCAGATTCTCTAGCTTGGTGGCATATAGTTCTTTATAGAAGTTTCGCAGAATTCTCTGGATTTCTGTGGTGTCAGTTGTGATATCTCCTGTATCGTTGACAATTCTATTAATTTGAGTCTTCTCTCTTTTTTGTTTGGTGAGTCTGGCTAGGGGTTTGTCAATTTTGTTTAATCTTTCAAAGAACCAACATTTGGCTTCATTGATCTTTTGTATGGTTCTTTTATTTTCGATGTTGTTTATTTCTGCTCTAACTTTAGTGATTTCTGTCCTTCTGGTTGCTTTAGGGTTCCTTTGTTCCTCTTCCTCTAAGTCCTTGAGGTGTGTAGTAAGTTCGTTCATTTGGGCTTCTTCTTGGTGTTTAATATGTGATTGTATAGCTATAAGTTTCCCTCTCAGTACTGCTTTAGCTGTGTCCCAAATATTTTGATAGGTTGTGTCTTCATTTTCATTAGTTTCCAGGAACATTTGAATTTCCTGTTTGAGTGAGTGTCTGACCCAGTGGTTCTTAAGGAGCATGTTGTTTAGTTTCCAAATTCTATGTCTTTTAATAATTTTCTGTTTGTTGTTAAAAGTTAGTTTTACTCCACTGTGGTCTGAGAAGATACTTGGGATGATTTCAATGCTCTTGAATTTATTGATGCTGTCTTTGTGACCTAACATGTGGTCTATCCTTGAGTATGTGTTGTGTGGATTTGAAAAGAAGGTGTATTCCAGTTTTTTGGGGTGGAGGAGTCTGAAAATGTCCAAGAGGTCTAGTCTGTCAATCTCTTCATTCAATTCTCTTATATCTTTATTGGTTCTCTTCTTTGTTGATCTGTCTAAGTGTGAGAGTGGGGTATTGAAGTCTCCCACTATTATTGTATTACTATTGATGTATTTTTGAAATTCTTTCAATAGGTGTTTAATGTATTTAGATGGTCCCTCGTTGGGTGCATAGATGTTAATAATTGTTAAGTCTTCTTGGCTGATTGATCCTCTTATCATTATGTAATGTCCTTGCCTATCTTTTATTACTTTATTTAATTTAAAATCTATCGTGTCTGAGATGAGAATGGCTGTTCCTGCCCTTTTTTGTGGACCATTAGCCTGTATGATAGTTTTCCATCCTTTCACTTTAAGTCTGTGTTTATCTTGTTGTGACAGATGGGATTCTTGCAAGCAGCATATGGTTGGGTTATGTTTTCTGATCCATCCCCCCACCCTGTGCCTTTTGATGGGTGAGTTTAAGCCATTGACATTTATTGATATTATGGATTTAATGTATTGTAGTGCCATTGTTCTAAAAAACAATTTGTTTGCTCTGATATATTACAAGTATTATAGTGATGTTCTTGTTTATAAGAGGTCTTTTAATACCTCTTTCAGGGCCGGCTTGGTGATAGTTGCCTCCTTTAACTGTTGTTTGTCTAAGAAGGTTTTGATCCCTCCATCTAGCTTGAATGAAAGTCTAGCAGGATATATAATCCTTGGTTGAAACCCTTTTTCATTCAGGGCTCGATAGATATCTTGCCACTCCCTTCTGGCTTTTAGAGTTTGAGTTGAAAAATCTGCAGAAAGTCTTATGGGTTTTCCCCTGTATGTGACTTTTTGTTTCTCTCTTGCAGCCTTTAGGATCCTTTCTTTATCCTTACTTCTTCTCATTGTGACTATGATGTGTCTTGGTGTTTTCAGGTCTGGGTTGATTCTGTTTGGTACTCTCTGGGCCTCTTGCACCTTGATATCCTTTCTGTTATTCAGGTCTGGGAAATTTTCTTGTATTATTTCCTCTAGGATGTTTGCTTCCCCTTCCTCTCTTTCTTCCTCTGGCAGGCCAATTATACGAATGTTACTTCTTTTGAGATCATCCCATATGTCTCTGTTGTTGTTTTCAGTGTCTCTCAATCTCTTTTTAAGCTCTTTCACCTCTTTCTTAGTTTTCTCTAACTCATCCTCTGTCTGACTAATTCTGTTTTCTGCTTCTGTTAGTCTGCTTTCCCTTGCCTCAGCTTCTTTCTTCATTACAGCTATTTCAGCTTTCAGTTCTCTAATTGTCTCAAGATAATCAGTATTTTCCTTGGGGGTCTCAACTGTTGTTTCCCTAATACTGCCATTTCTTTCCTCCAATGTTGTTTTCATTTCTGTGATTAATAAGTTTATTATTGCTTGCATACTTTTCTTATCTATGGTTACTTCTGACTGATTTGTGGTTTCTTCTGGGCTCTTGTCTTCATTCATTGGGGTAGCAGTTTTATTTGTTTTTAATCTACCCATTTTTTTTTAATTTATGTGTTTCTCTCTTTTTTTTTTTTTTTAATGTTCTGTTGTTCCTCAGTTGTTGTGTTTTGAGCACAAGTAACACTGTACTAAATACCTTTATGACAATTGCACTCACCAACCTCCGGAATAACCGTAGCAACTGAAGTAAGTATTGAAGGAGTTTAATCGTTACCAGTTAGCCAAACAATTTCTCCAGTCCGTGAAAAAATAGTAACCAAATCCCAGTGAAGAAAGAGAAAAGGAAGAGAGGATAGCAAGAATAGACAGTTATGCAAATTTACTATCCAGTGTATATTCTAAGGGTGACAAGAGTGTAAAGGGAACTAGAGCAGAGATACACACATAGAGAGTCCACTCTGGGTCAGATTTCTTCCCCAAAGTAATTCACAAATTCAGAAAGTCAAAGAAGAAAGACGTGTATGACAAGATTAAAAAAAAAAAAAAAAAAAAAGAGAGAGAGATTGAGAGAGATAAGAGAGAGAAAAGGGAGAAGATAGGAAGAAGAGTTGTAATTAAAGAGCAGTGCGAGGAACTTCCCAAATGTGTATCAGTGAATTAACAAAAAAAAAAAAAAAAAAAAAAAAACCCTGTTTGGTGGTATGGGGTATCCTGCTAGTAGCTGGTCCCAGGCACTGCTTATGGGGGGAGGGGGGGCGGGCGGCGGGAAGGATGTATGCTTGAAAATTAAAAGGAAGAAAAAAGAATTTTTTCCCCCTACTCTAATTCTTAACCCAAATTAAGTTATAGAAACATCCTTGGTATGACCGTTATGGCCCCTTATTGGATGGCCTGCTAAAGGCAGAAAATCCTATTGTTTACACGAGATGTGTCCGGAGCTCAAAGGCTGGCCGCTTCTGCTTCTCCGGGCGCCATTTTCCGGGAAACCCCGCCCTCCAGACTTTTTTAAAGGATTTCTCAAAAATGAAAACTAGCTCCAAGTCCTTTGATCCAATGAGAGCTATACTCAAGAAGTCTTTGGATCCACCCTCAGGGTCGCGGTGGACCCTGGCAACTCCCAAGAGGCAGCCCCCGAGCTAAAGTGCTCTCTCCGGGTCCTCTGCCCGCCGCGCTCTGCAACTGGCGGAGGAGCCGCCTTCCCGGGCGGGCGGAGGACAATGCCCGGCGCACTCGCCTTGCCTGGCGCCGCCTGGGAATTCTGGCGCCCCGCTAGTCCGTGTCACCTTTGCTCTAATTGTTAACCCAAATTAAACTGTAATAACTTCTTTGGTGCCCCCCCCCCTTATTGACTGGCCTGCTAAAGGCAGAAAATCCTACCTTTGCCGACGATGCTATCAGAGCAGTCGCTGTTAGCGACTTCTCAGGCCGTCCTCCTAGCCTGTTTCTCTAGAATACATTTTTAAGGCATCACGTATAGAAGAAAAAGAACAAAAGCACCTAAATAATCTCTATTAGGAGACTGTTTATATAAGTTAAAAGAAGGATATAGATTTATCTTATCTATTTTTGATTATTTGGATTTTAAAAATATGGAGAGATACGTAGTATTTTTTCAAACTTGAAAATAATGATGTGGAAATGTTTGTTAGTGAATTTTAATTGAATTAAAATTATTTTTTTTGAATCCCAAAAATGTCCTAAAGTTTTCTTGATAAATGTGCCAACCACCCTTAGTTCAAAATATGTTTTCTATATATTTTACAATGTTGTTTAAATCTTATATCACTAATTACAGAATTATTTCCTCTGAGTTTATAACTGGTGATTTAGGAGAAAAGTTTGATGATATATGTGCCTTTATGAACAGATTTTGGAAGCTAATTCTCAGAACTACAGTTATCCAATTCACTTTTATTTCAAGTTAATGAGATTATGCACCTGATAATTACTTTCATTTAGGTCTCTCTTCACCATTACTCAAGGCTAATTTAAAGATATGAATTACTTTTCCTCTATACTCTGAAGTGGTAATAAACTTGGGCCTTGCCCTGTCTCTTACAAACACTTCAAATATTCTTTATAAACACATTTTAATTTACCCAGACATGTGTCAGTGGAATTTTAATAGTTCCCACCTGCTTTGTAAAATGGGCAAGGTCACCTATTTACTTTGTAGAGTACCTTTCTTAAGAATCATTATATAAATCGCCTCCTATTAAAGCCTCCGTTTGGCTGGAGAGAAACGGTGATGGGTTCTATGGTGAATTTTCCAAACAGAATCATAACTAATTGTCAATAAAATTAACCAACAAAAGCTACTGGGATATTAGATTGGGAATTTATAATTTTCGGTATTATTGAATGAGTACCTTTTGGTAAAGGGACATATTTATCTAGGCCATGAGAATTGATTAGTAATGCTAAGTCTAGATGCCATTCTTAATTTTTATTGTCTTTATTATTTATTGGATAGAGTCAGCCAGAAATCATGAGGGAAGCGGGAGATAGAGAGGGAGAGAGACAGAGAGATACCTGCAGCCCTACTTAAGCACTTGCAAGGCTTTCCCCCTACAGGTGGGGACCTGGGTCCTGGGTCCTTGTGCATTATGACATGTGCACTCAATCAGGAGCACCACCACCTGGTGCCAATATTCTGTTCTTTAGAGCTCAGTACTTAGCAACCTGTGAGATGCTACAATGGATAAACTATTGTACTTTCAAGCATGAAGTTCTGAATTTATCTATAGCATCATATATGCCAGAGTCATGCTCTGTTTTTTAATTTCTATATGTCTCTAATAAATAAATACATCAGCAAATATGCACTTTCTAGAAAAATTTTATTAGAATAAAAACTTGTTCACAGATGTTTTGAGTGCCTTCTATTAGTTCAAGGTCTTGCTAGTTATTTTCCTATGGTTTAGAAATCTATGTTGCAGACGTTTTTCTCAAAAGGCTTTTGGAAGTCTGATAGTGTGTGTGTATGTTTGTATAAATGTATCAGTATGTATTTATGTATGCATATGTCTACTTTTAGGAATTCAGTATGTCTTCAAGATTGATTTTATGCTGTGTGAAAGAAGAAATGTCAAATATGGCAACACTCTTTTAGGATAGAGCAATCACCGAACAATGCAAGTTAAGTCTTGATCAAGTTAGACAAACTAGGATTCTGAAAAATTTGGATAAAGAAACTTCTTTGAATTAATTATGCTATCATTCTCCAAATTAATTTATTAGGTTTATGAACAAATAATTATGAAAAGAAGATTCAAAAGGGCAAATTAATTTGACAAGTCCTTAGACATACAAAGTTTAAGAGGGCCTAGTGGCACAGAAAGGGAGACACAACATTGATTTCCTGGCAGGGTAAGCAGGATCCAGTGGTTGTAGGAGGGCAGACAGTGGCTCCTTATTGGGGTCTCTGGCGGGTTATCTCCAGGGGAAAGGTAACGGACTGGTTCTTTCTAGAGTAAAGACACCGGGGAGACCTGCCGCGTGCTCAGATCTCATTTATTAACAGGTGGATGTGAGTTAAATAGAAAACCAAACAAAGGGAATTATTATTGAAATAAGTCAGAAATTACAGGTTTCTTAAATGTCGGCTTGCCCGTATAGTAGGGGGCTGGTGTGACAAGAATTGATGCAGATACATAAAGGTCAAGATAATTAGTCTCCTGATGCAGGCTTTTAATTACCCAAAGGCAAACTTTGAGGGGAGGAGAGGGGTTGAACCAGTTAAGGCAAGATAGAGAGAAGATAAGCAAGGTTTGATGCAAATTGAGGACATCAAAGGGCACTGCTAGGAGTGTGTGATAAGGTGTGTTCTTCTGTGATCAGAAGATGACTTTGAGTATGTGAATCTTAAAGTAGGCGGCCATGTGGCCTGCAGTTAGTGGGGAGAAATATTGGGCTTTCTGTGGGCCTGAGAGTCAAGAAGGAAAGAACTAAGTCTGAGTTTCCCCCCTTTTGCTCATCTCGGTTGAGAGAGACTCACCAAGAGGGTATCTTCTCAGACCTCCATCCAAGGATGGGGGTAGTTCTCCCTAAGCTCTATCAAACTTACACATAGTCCCAACAGCTCCTGATGTTAAAACTGAAGTTGAATTAGTTGTTTTGGTCACTGACATTATGGATTAAATTAAAATGACAATTACTGCTTAGTAGAGGTAAAATTGTGTTTACATGTGAAAATATGAGATGGATGAAATAGAATAAATGAACTAAAAAAAAAAAAGAAACAGTTTGACAGGGCATAATAGGCCTTTAATGCAGAAGTAAATGGTCTCTAAATGTTGAAATATCTTTGAAATTATTTACAGACTGGTTGTATAGCATTTCCTAAATTCTATAATTTGGAAATATAATTCTGTAATTATAGAAATATTTCTACATTGCTTAGAAGAAGATATTGGAAGTAGAAAAAAAGAGTTAAACAAGCAGAATAAACTTGTGAATAAGTTGAAATAATACTACCCTATCAAGCGTGTTTTAAATTAAGGTTTGCTATAGACAAATCACTATATATAAAAGGGTCATAGAAAATTCTTCATTTTAGAGAATTTATAACTTTATTCATCAGCATTCTCAGATTAACCAATGATCCCTTATTAATCAGTGATTACTTATAAACTTCCAGGTTTACATTTATTTTGATATTTTTTATCAAGAAGATGAGAACTCTCTCACTTTTTGCTTAATTTCATTTTTCAAATGAAAATGAGCTTTCTTTTTCACAATGTCCTTTTGAAAACAGAACTAGATTTAATATTCCATGACACTAGCTAGAATTACTTAAGAGACATTTGTCTTTTCTTCTACAATTTAGACTCTCTCTCTCTCTCTCTCTCTGTGTGTGTGTGTGTGTGTGTGTCTATGTAATATATGGTTTCTGATCTCATCCTGTTACTGATAATTTTATCAACTGGAAGATGGCAAACTCATGGCTTAAAAAAAAAATCTTAATTCAGACTGGGTTTCAGAGCTTATAAAATATCAGGTCAGTGGGAGAGATAGGGTCAGTTAACCATACCATCTGTCTGAGTAATTTTCATGGCTTTTCTGCTTCTGGAAGGGGCTCATTTGGTAATCATGTTCATTGTTAAAACTTGAAATACCGTCACTAACCACTGGAGTTTGAAGGTCTATAAGTTTCAGATAAAATTCCTAAACCATATTTTTCCAAATGGCATGCTCCTAGTTTATTTTTTCCTAGTCAGTTATAGAAAGGGCAAAAAGAAAAAAAAAAAAGGTTCTTATATTGTTACTCAGTACTCTTTGTGGGGCCAGGTTGCGTGCATAAGAACCCAGTTTTGAGCACCTGGTCCCCACCTGCAGGGGGAAAACTTTGTGAGTGGTGAAGCACTGTTGCAGGTGACTTTCTGTCTTTCTTCCTTTCTGTTACCCCTTCCCTCTCAATTTCTGGCTATCTCTATCCAATAAATAAATAAAGATAATTTTTAAAAATACTCTTTGTTATGTGACAGGATCCTAAACAAAAGAGTGAGAAGAGATAAGGGAAGGAAGGGCTCAATTAAAAAATAATAATAATATATGTGTACAGACACATACACACACACATATGCATATGTAGAGCAAGATGAAGTCTGTAATGCTTGCATACTAAAAATGCAAACTTTCACCTAGGTGGAGAGTTTTCACTTAATATTCAAGCCAATCACATATAATTGAAGTCTAATTTATTGAGGGAAGTTCCTATGACAGTACTAGCCTACAGTTCAATTGGCAGTGAAAGGGAAAGAAGAATAAAAACCGGGAATTGCTACAAGGATGATCAGAAGACCAGAGCAATAGTAACAATGAGCAAGCTGAGTGTCTGTCTTGTGGAGGCAGCTCTTTCAATATGTTGAGGGGCTCTACTTCCCTGGGAAGAACTAACTACTGCTGTTGCCAAGATTTGAAGTAGACTTGGGAGGTTCATAGGCTTAGAATCTGAAAGTGTCTAAGGTTGGTTTAACTAAGCATTTCTACTCATGTTGCATTCAGGGTTGTATCATCACAGCAACCCATTAATTTTAACTTGAGCTTATCCTCTCAGCCTAACTAGATCTTTATCAACTTTTGCCACCCTGCCCACCAACTGTTTACCAATGTCCCAGTTAAAAAAAAAAAAAAAAGAAGAAAGATGCTTTAATTGATAGCTCTGTTTGCTTCACTTGAATTACACCCACTTACCAGTCAGCATCATTATTATATCAACACATTTAATAGTATGATGAGTAAAGAAAAAAAGCTAGCAATTCAAGAAAAAAGAAATCCAAAATTCTATCTACATAGTCATGGAAAAATTATTTTATTTATAATGCCATTTAATATTTGCTACATGTTCTGGTAGTGAAAACAGTTTCTTCACAGAGCAATTATGGGGAAACACGTTGAGAATTCCAACTTTGGGGATAATCAGATCTAGGTAATGGAATGCAGTCCACAAACTGCTGAGAAATGGAACGGGAATATTAAACTGTCAGAAGTTTTGGACCATTTTATATTGAGCGAGAAAATGAAATGACTCAATTTGCACTCTACTGCATTCAGGATTCAATGAGAAATACAAAAAGTCACTAGAATCAATGTGAAATAAAGCGGCACCTGAAAAATAGGCTGTTACGGCATGATGAATTAAAAAGTCAGTAATAATAAAGTATAATAGAGATTTTAAAAAAGTTTCCAAAATTTATAATGAGCTCAGTCTTGCTGAAGACCATTAGTATTGTTTGCCCCTCACACTGCCACTAGCCATAACATCAAGTGCCTGAACCATCCTAGGACCCCAGCTGTTACCTCTTTATAAAGAATTATAGTCATCTGATGTAGATCAACTACATATGTGAATTATTTTGGCATTCCTGTCATAAAATTATAAAACTAGGATTATAAATATGATGCGTCCTCTGAAGACCCTTCTATTTTACAAAAAGCACTTGTCTATAATTCATAGAAGGGAAATATTTATCGTTGTGAAGAGGATTTTCACTTTACTTATAATTTATTTAATTTCATTTTCCTTTGTTAAAATAATTAGGGGTTTTTTTGGGGGGGGTTCAGTCCTAATAGAGGATACATGTTTCCTTTTCTACATAGAATTGTTATTTTTTTCTTTGAAAGGACATTAACACAGAAGAGAGTAAAGCAAATTTTTTTTCTTTTATCCTCCTGGTAAATAGAAAAATGAGTAGAGAAAGATAAAGCAGAGTGGAATCAATGACAGCTCAGAGCACACCCAATAGAAGATTGAAGGAAACTGACAAATTAAGGTACATAATGGAACTCAAGATCCCTGATTATTAGCAAGAAAAAATAGGCAAGTTAAAAGAAAAACCAAAAATTCAACAGAAGGTAAAAATATAACTTACATAATGAGTCTAAGTGGTCAAACTCAAAAGCATAGAATGCAAGAGTAGTTGTCTATGGCTAGGGAATGGAAAGAAAGGAAGTTTGCTGTTCAATTAGTATAAAGTTTAAGTTATGTGAGCTAAGTAAGTTTTAGAGATCTATTGTAAAATATAGTTTTTATAGTTAACAGAATAGTACTTGTGAATTTCAAAATTTGTTAAGAAGGTAGTACTATGTTTAGAGCTCTAACAAAAATTAAAACAGGGATTCAAGGAAATATTAGACAGAGTTGACTGTGTCTACTTCCTTGATTGTGGTGATGGTATTATAGTGTTTACATTGTGTTCAAATTCATCTAGTTGGGCACTTTAAATATATATAACTTATTTGTTTGTAAACATGTCAATAACTGTCAGAAACACATGAAAACCTTTTGTCTCTGTGGCATAACAGCACCTGAGCTGTTTCTTTGTGCTCATCCCCCTATTGTTAGCTTCAGTGTTTGAACAGAAGCCAAATTAGATTTCTCATATTGTAAGTTGGAGCACTCAAGTAAGAACTTTCATCATTCATAGAGAAAAAATAAATAAAGTGAACAGGCCCACTGAGAGCCCTGCAGTGGTTCACCTCGTTGAGCGCACGTGCTACAATGTGAAAGGACCCAGGTTCAACCCCCAGTCCCCACCTGCAAAGGGAAAGCGTCACAAGTGGTGAAGCAGTGCTGCATGTCTCGGTCTCTCTCTCTCCATATATATATATATATATCCACCTCTCTCTCCCCACTCCTCTCAATTTCTGGCTGTCTGTATCAAAGAAATACAGATTAAAATAAAATAAAATAAACAGGCCCACTAATTTTAACATAAATAAAAATGTATATTGAAGACAGTAAGCATATTTGAAATTTTTTCATTTATATTCTCTGGAAGTTTGAGCTAACATTTATTCATTATGTAGCAGTAGAGCAGGAGGAAATAGGACAAGTAAAACAGAGTTCTAGACTGACATCTACATGGAAGAATCACAAGAGAGACAGCCATGTTTCAGGGAGACAAGCATTTATTGAGATAAAGCAGAGATAGAAGAGAAAGGAAAATACATTCTTTTTGACATGTATTTGAGAGAAAAGAGGAGAGAGAGAGGAGAGAGAGAGGAGAGAGAGAGGAGAGAGAGAGCGAGAGAGGGAGAGGGAGAGAGAGAGAGAGACTTGATGGCCTTACCAGTCAGGTAGAAAGGGAGCTGTTGGTGCAGGGTGCAGGCATCTTGGCTTCTGGCCTCTATTCCTGGATGCCTGCAGGGTACAGGGGGAGAAGTCACTAATGTCCTTCCTGTGAAGGAGTTTTTCCCTAAACAGATCTGTAACAAATCTATGAAAAGAAGCATATTGTAATATGACAGAGCTTATAGGACAGAGGTTGGTCATCAAGTTTGGTGGTGCAATCTTCCAAGAAATGCTTCTGCTGACAACATCTATTGCTCTGGACAGAATAAAGAATAGTAATATTCCACAGTTTTGAAAAATAATTGAAATACAGCTAAAATAGGAGGGTCTGGAGGATTCAATAATTGGAGAAGCTAGAATAAATATGGATTTGAATTCCCTTTTAATTTTGCTTCAAATGTACACTTGTAAAGTATCATATTGCAAGAAACAGACAAACTAAAAAATTATTGAATTTCTATTCTCTTTCTGGAGAGAGAAATCAGAGAAAGGGATCTAGTTGTTCATCACAGCTGGTTCCTGGGTATTGACAAGTGCATTATAGAAAGTTCACAGAACTCAGACTTGATAGTCAGTTACACATGTGCAAAGCAGATTAGAAGGCATATCTAATTAAAATTATATTGAATCACCCACAGATGTCAACATTACAGTAAGTTTAAACATGCTAACTGGCATGGAAAAAAACAGTGTCCTTCAGAGGAACTTAATGGAAAACATACTTTATAAAATAGGCAGCATATAATACTATATAGTAATTTATTCTACAAAGAACAGGAACCAAAGACCTATTGTCAAGAGAAGAAACAAAGGAAGCCAACCATGAGATGTAGATGCTAGAATTAGTAAAGACTGTTAAAATCTGTGATATCTGATTTGATTATAGAAATATGCTTATGATGATTAATATGATAACACACATCAGCATTTACATAGAAAAAAAATAGAAATAAAATTTGTGATCTTAAGTTCAATTTATCTTAATGGTTTAATGAAAAATGGGAATTATAGAGAAAATGTGATTAATGTACAGATTAATTTAAAATAATCATATACAATAACTCCAGGGCAAACACTGATTGTCTTTAAAGGAAGATATTGGTAACACGTGCAACTCTAAAACATGAGAACTTAATGTTTACTGACCTAACAGAACTTCAAAATATGTGAAGCAAAAACTGATAGAAATGAAAGAGGGGTGGACAAATCCACTCTTGCAGTTTTCGACTCTGGTCTTTCAGTAATTGATAGATGGAGATGGCAGAAAATCAGTAAGAGTATTGATGACTTCAACAGCACTATCCATCACCTGGAACTAATTGACATTAATAAGATTCTCCGACCAACAGCAACAGATGCCCATTCTTCTCATGTTCCTATAAAGCATTCACTACCAGCTTGCAGCTCATTCTGGGTCATAGAGTACATCACAATAAGTTGAAATTGATAAATATCATATACAATGGAATTAAACCACCACAGTGGTGTTAAATTTTTTTAAAAAAGTAATTAAAAGCCATTGGGGATTCCATGAGTATTGAAATTTGATATATTTTGCCTATTGTTTTCCATTGATCTATTTCTTCCCTTCTTTTTTTCCAGTTCTCATCTTTGTAGTTTTATCACACTTGTTTTTTTATTTTTTATTTTGATTTATTTATAAAAAGGAAACACTGACAAAACCACAGGATAAGAGGGGTACAACTCCACGCTATCCCCACCACCAGAACTCTGTATCCCATCCCTTGCCTTCTTAACAGTTCCTCTCAATCCTATTTAGTGCTGATTGCAATACTAATAAAGTGAAATATAAATGCTCAGAGTGTGTGTACACATACAAATTTACATTATATTTACAGAATAATTTGACTTCCTTAGCACTAGAAATTTAATTCCGTTTTTTTTAATTTTAGAAAAATAGCACAACACTTATTGGATATTATATAACACCAGAGCAGACTTTGGATTAGCATCTCATAGTTTCATATTAATATGTCTTCCCTGAGTCATTTGGTTTTGTTGATTAAGTAGGACAAATAAAACTTTTGCATATCCTCACATCTTAGTTAAGGTCACATTTTACTGCTGAATTAGTTTTACTTCAAATTGTGGGGGAGGTTTTTTTTTATATAATGATGTTCATATTTCAGAATAGCAGATTAAGGAATTTGTCAAATAAATAGATATTAGTTTCTGTCTTACTGCTGCTGTAACCACAGATCAAGAGAAAGAAAGAATCCTTGATTTCACATTCTCACTTCATGTTTTGTTACCTTTTTTTAATTTAATTTTTTTTTATTTAAGAAAGGATTAATTAACAAAACCATAGGGTAGGAGGGGTACAACTCCACACAGTTCCCACCACCCAATCTCCATGACCCACCTCCTCCCCTGATAGCTTTCCCATTCTCTATCCCTCTGGGAGCATGGACCCAGGGTCATTGTGGGTTGCAGAAGGTCTGGCTTCTGTAATTGCTTCCCCGCTGAACATGGGCGTTGACTGGTCGGTCCATACTCCCAGTCTGCCTCTCTCTTTCCCTAGTAGGGTGTGTCTCTGGGGAAGCTGAGCTCCAGGACACATTGATGGGGTCTTCAATCCAGGGAAGCCTGGCCAGCATCTTGGTGGCATCTGGAAGCTGGTGATTGAAAAGAGAGTTAACATATGAAGCCAAACAAATTGTTGAGCAATCATGGACCCAAAGCTTGGAATAGTGGAGAGGAAGTGTTAGGGAGGTACTCACTGCAAACTCTAGTGTACTTCTGCTTTCAGGTATATATTTTGCAGTAGTTTATGGATACGTGTGAACATAAGCTCTCTCTCACAGAAACTGGTGTATATCTAGGTTATGGGACTTTGTTAGAAAGTGAACCACCTGAGATGAAATTAGAGTGTACTATAAAAGGAAAGGTCTCACCTGAGTAATGAAGCTGAAGGGTTGTCATTCCACACGTGAAGTCTCTGGACACAGTCTGAGGTGAAGCATGTTGAGGTGGCAATCGTTGCGTTGGTTAGGTTGTGATCGGTGGATGCAATATTATTTGGTATGGATTGGGAGAGGCATATGGGAAAGTGGTTCCAGTGGTCCAAGAGTTCCAGGACTGGGGGAAGTAGGGGCTCTATAGTGGAGATGTGAGGTTCCTGCTGTCTTAGGGTTCAAAAAGACAATCGATAGTTAATGTTATCATCACATTATTTGTTAATTGGGTTAACTTTGAAAAGTCCTTTTGTTAGGGTTTGCTGTACAGTACCCAGTATCTTGTATATAGCTGTGCTATTGGTTGCTTCTGATCTACTTGGTCTAGGCTTTTGAGAGAGTCTGCATATCAATTACACAGCCTATTTATTAAAAAGATTCAGTCTGTGTTTTAAAAACTTCGAGACATACAACTAATTTTCCCCCTCTCATATTAACTAACTAGTGATTTATATGACTACATTTTACTAGGAGTGTACATAAACACCATTCCCACCACCAAAAGACTGTGACCCATCCCTCTCACCCACTCCCTCCCCCCACTGGCCCAGGAAGCTGCATGTCTACCCCTTACCACAGGGTTTTTACTTTGGTGCCCTACTTACAATTTGGTCAGGTCCTGCTTTTAGTTTCCCTTTCAGATCTTCTTACTCAACTTCTGTTGATGAGTGGGATCATCCCTTATTCATCTTTATCTTTCTGACTTAGCTCACTTAACATAATTCCTTCTAGCTCTGTCCAAGATGGGTCAGAGAAGGTGGGTTCATTGTTCTTGATAGCTGCATAGTATTCCATTGTGTATATATACCACAGCTTTCTCAGCCACTCATCTGTTGTTGGGCACCTGGGTTGCTTCCAGGTTTATCTATTATGAATTGTGCTGCTATGAACATAGGAGTACACACCTCTTTTTGGTTGGGTGTTATGGAGTCCTTGGGGTATAACCCCAAGAGAGGAATTACTGGATCATATGGAAGGTCCATGTCTAGCCTTGTGAGAGTTTTCCAGACTGCTCTCCACAGAGGCTGTACCAATTTACATTCCCACCAGCAATGCAAAAAGGTTCCTCTGTCCCCACATCCTCTCCAGCATTTGTTGCTGCTGGTTTTGTTACCTGTTACTGACATTTTCCTCTGTTTTGTATTAAAACTCTTCGGTGGAGTGAGTAGTCACTGTTTTTCACAATAGCATTGCCTTTAGATTTAGCAGTAGGTTAGCTATTGTTTTGCTCACTATTTCTTGCATTCTGCTCATGTTCTGTGCTGTGGAAAATAAATTTAATATTTCTCCACTCTCTGATTGGTACATGTTCACATGTTTTGCAATTCTGAGTAGGTTTCCTTTTTGACCTTCAGTCTTGAGTGATAGCTGCGTTATGCATAGAAGTCTAGGTTTAAACTTTTTCTAAATGCTTTAAATATGATGTCACAGTATATAGGTTTCCATTTTCTAAGCATATTCCTTTTGATTCATGATATTCCTTTTACAGAAGCTTTAGTTTCTTTCCTCCAACTATTTTTTTCCCCAAATCTTAAGGCTCATTTTTCAATTGGAAAGACTATTTTACTTTTTTGGTCTAATTTATATTTAGTACTTCCTAGGGTATAGCCTTCTACTCTTTAATTGGATCATTTTATATCTTACTGTCTTGATTATCATATGACTCAAAGTGCAGGGGAGGTCACTTCTCAGGTGGTGAAGCAGGTATGCAGATGTCTATTTTTCTCTCTCCTTCTGTCTCCCCCACCCCTCTCAATTTATCTCTGCCCTATCCAAGACAACAGCAGAAACAATAACAATGGGAGAAAGGAGGGTACCAGGAGTAGTGGATTTGTAGTGTAGGTACCAAGCCCCAGCAATAACCCTGGAGGCAAAAAAAAAAATTCTTTTTTCCAAATTCCCATCAGGCAATACTTTCTCTTATATGAAACTATAGCAGAAAAATTTACCTTCATGATTTCAAAGCACATTGTAAATTATATTTTCAAATTCAAAAATTATTATCTTTTATTAAATTTTTATTTTTAAATTTTTTATTTGTTATTATCTTTATTTCTTTATTAGATAGAGATAGCCAGAAATTGAAAAGAAGGGGGAGATAGGGAGAGAGACAGAGAGACACCTGCAGCCCTGCTTCCCCACTCATGAAGCTTCCCCTTGGAGGTGGGGACCAAGGACTTGAACCTGGGTCCTTGAGCACTCAACCAGGTACACCACCACATGGCCCCTAAGTATTATTTTTCTTTCCAGGAAATATACAAAATTTCTGAATATTCTTAAGTCATGCTGCACTCAATCAGGGACTGCTATTATCTTTTGCAGTTTTGACTCATGCTAAATGTTGCCTCATTCTCAGGATCTATGAAGAAATTGCCTCATTTTAAAATCTGTACCCACTTCTCCACCTACTTGTATACACACACACACACGCACACACACACACACAAACACACACACACACACACACACACACACACACACACACACACACACACACACACCACATAAAAGTCCTAGGTCAAAATACATGCTTTGGTTTTGTCAATTTGTATTTGCTATTGGCTTACAATATTCCATAGATTTTAGGAGTGTATGCTTCATGATATCTACTACCAAAATTAACCACTATCATGTCCACCCCCTCTATATAATCCTCTTCACACTGTCCTTTCTCTCTGTTAGCCACTATGAGTAAATATTTCACATCATTACATGGTCATTGTTGACTGACAATTTGGTTGTTTCTCTATCTTGGTTATTATAGATAGTGCTGTGATGAACAATTGAGTGTATGCATTCGTTTTTCAACTTAGTGATTTTACATCCTTCAGGTAATTATCTAAAACTGGAATTATGTAGAGAATAATCAACTTATGTTTAATTTTCTATCACCAGTGATTTTGTTGTTGTTGTCGTTGTCCCTGGGGTTTCAGTGCTTTAGGAAACTTTTTTTTTCAGATTGAGGCAGAGACAGAAAAAGAGGGAAAGCCAACATGTACCAGAAGCTTCGTTTAGAATTGTGGAGGATGGGGGTGGGCTGGGATCTAGGTCATGTGATTGGAACCTGAATGCATTATCCCAATGCCAGTCCCAGGGAATTTTTTTAAAAAAATATTATTTCTATGTTTTCCAAATTTTTTGAGTGGGGAAGGTAGTTGTTTATAGTACAGTTGTTGAAAAAAAAAGGTAGAATTGCTCATCTTTCCATGATGTTTATGAAACACTCCCTCTCCCGACCCAGGCCATTTTCATCATCTTGCAGCAATGTCCTCTCCACGCCTCCCTACCCTTTCTCCCCCAGAGTCCTTTGCTTTAGTACAATACACTACCCCCTGTCTATGTTGCACCTTGTGTTTTCATTTCTTTCTCTGTTACTTGAATTCCACTTATAAGTCAGATCATACTGAATTTTCCTTCTCACATTATCTCACTAAACAAGATCCCTTCTGGGTCCATCCAAGATGAGTCAAAGGAATCAATCTTATAATTTCTAATGACAAGTAACATTATTTTTTTAATGATTTATCTTTTATAAGAGAGAAAAAGACAAACCAGAATGCCACTTTAGTATTTGAATTGTCAGGCATCAAATGAAGACCCTTATATATGCAGATCTGTTTTCAAATCTCTGTCTATAGTCCACAATATTCTGAGGACCCCACATCGTACATGGAATAAAGGTGTTTACTTTCTATTCTTCATTATTCAAGAGTTAAGTAATGAAAGAAGACAATGGAGTGGGCCATTGCAGTACTGTGTGCCATCATAAAGATAAATATCATCTCCCATAAAATTTACTCTGGGTACAAAGAGCTCATACTATTGCAGAATATATCTCACTGGGATTTTAAACTCTCATTTCAATCTGTAGTATTTGGTAGTTACCTCAAATGACAGATATCTTAAGATGAAATCTCAATCTATCCATTTGTAAATGAAAAAGGAATATATGCATTTACAATAAAAATTCTAATGAAATGTCTGCTGTCCTAATTTAACTGTTAATTCTGCTTAGAAAATTTTGGAATCTTTTTATTGGAGTTAGTAATAAAGCTTACAAAAGGAGATGAATCACATACAGATATCGTGATACTGACCAATGGTCAGAGTTATGGCTAAAAATAAAGCAGGATGTGGGAGGTTAGCAGAAGACTATGATTTTACATTGGGTACTCAGGACAATTTCTTATGGAGCAGGTGGTATCTGAGTAAAGATTCAATGGAGACAAGAAAAGCAATTCATAGATCTCTGGAGTAGGGCTGTAGAACATTTTAGATGAAGGAACAGTAATTGCAAAAGCAGGAACTTGCTCACAGTGGTCTACAAGTCTCGATGGAAAATACTGTACTGGGTGGAGGAGATAGCACCATACATGCCAGAGTTTCTGTGGTCTCAGGTTCAATCCTCTGCATCATCATAAACCAAATCTGTGCAGTGCTTTGCTCTCTTTCTCTCGCTCTCTCTCTCTCCCTCTCTCCCTCTCTCCCTCTTTCCCTCTCCCTCCTCTCTCTCTCCTGCCCCACTTCCTTTTTATTATTAAAATAAAATATTTTTAAAATAGAATACTGTAGCCACAAAAGCATAAATGAAAGAGAAAATAGTCCCAAAATACAAATATAAAACCAGAAGTATTTTTTTAATTTTTAAAAATATTTATTTATTTATTGGATAGAGACATAAATTGAAAGAGGAGGGGGAGGTGGAGAGGGAGAGAGAAAGACAGAGATACCTGCAGCACTACTTCACCACTTGCAAAGTTTTCCTCCTTCAGGTGGGGACCAGGGGCTTGAACCCAGGTCCTTGCACGTTGTAACATGTGCTCAACCAGGTGTACCATCACCTAGCCCCATGTCTAAGTTTACTTACAGTGAATATATATATTTTGCCCCACAGGGTTATTGCTGGGGCTCGGTTCCTGCACTACGAGTCCATTGTTTCTGGAGGCCATTTCCCCCCCTATTTTGTTGCCCTTATTGTTATTGTTATTGTTGGATAGGACAGAGAGAAACTGAGAGAGCAGGGGAGACAGAGAGGGGGAGAAAAAGACACCTGTAGTCCTGCTTCACCGCTTGTGAAGCGATCCCCTTCCCCTGCAGGTGGGGACCAAAATCCTTGAGCTGGTCCTTGTGCTTTGTACCATGTGCACTTAACCTGCTACACCACCACCCGACCCCCATATAAAATGTTTTTAACAGAACCTCTTCTGACCTCTTCAACAAGATAAATAATTCTGTATGTCCCAATAACCTTTCTAAAACTACTTTTATTTACCTATTTACTTCCATTTCCATAAAAAGCAGTAGGATGTGAAACTTAAACAAGAAAAGAGTAAACTCTTACTTTGTTTAGCTAAAAGCAGGGAAGAACCAAAGGTGGTGTCTAAAAATCTTAAGATAGCTTATCTCACTTAGACAAGGATGAACATGGGATGATCTCACTCATGAATATAAAGAGGAAACACCAAGTAAAACTTGGACTGGCTTGCTATATTACACTAGAGCAAAGGATTCTAGGGAAGGACAGGGAAAGGTTTGGGGGAGGAACCAGAGAGATTTTTATTTTTTAATTCCAGTCATGTTTCATCATGCATGTGCTACCGTACATACACTACTGGTAGGGTAAAAATGCAGGCTCTATCTTTTTTTTTAATTTTTTATTTATAAAAAGGAAACATTGACAAAACCATAGGATAACAAGAGTACAACTCTACACAGTTCCCACCATCAGAACTCCATATCCCATCCCCTCCCCTGATAGCTTTCCTATTCTTTATCCCTCTGGGTACATGGACCCAGGGTCATTAGGGGGTGCAGAAGTGGAAGGTCTGGCTTCTGTAATTGCTTCCCTGCTGAACATGGGCATTGACAGTTCGATCCATACTCCCAGCCTGCCTCTCTTTTTTCCTAGTGGGGCGGGGCTCTGAGGAAATGGAGCTCCAGGGCACGTTGGTGGGGTCGTGTGTCCAGGGAAGTCTGGTTGGCATCATACTAGCATCTGGAACCTGGTGACTGAAAAAAGAATTAACATATAAAGCCAAACAAGTTGTTGAGTAGTCCTGAACCTAAAGGCTGGATTTTACCATTAAAAAAATGCCTTATAAAAAAAAAAAGCCTTATCTAAAAATTCCTATCCAATGACTTTGTTATTTTCATAACATTGTGTGTAACAGTGATATTGTCCACAAATTTTCTGACATTCCATATTTTCACAAAATGTTTCATTGTTTGGAAGATTTGCCAATTCTACCTCACTTTAACAAAAGTACTAGTCAACCTTTAGAGGTTAAATAAATGTGTGTCTTTCAAAGCCCTTTAGTGAAGAATGGATTTGGCATGGCTCAAGGTGCTACGATAGTACACTGTGCCTAAACCATTCATCACTTCAATCACATGTCTTCAATGCTGGTTTACTAATATGTCTGTCTATACCCTATGTTTCTTCAGTGCAAAGCATTTTGATTATATTCTTTAAATATATATTTTTCTCTGTTCTGTACTGTACTAGCTAAATATTTGAAAGTAAATATAAATAATTTTGGCCTTGAAAATCACCACTACTCTGATCACGTTAGCCTTAAGAGACAATAATCTTTTGTTTTTTACTCCTCTGAACCTAGTTTTATTATTGATTTTGGGAAATTTAAGCTTTTTAAAAAATATTTATAAAGAGGAAACATTGACTAAACTATAGGATAAGAAGGGTACAACTCCACAATTCTCACCACCAGAACTCTGTATCCATCCCCTCCCTTGATAGCTTTCCTTTTCTTTAACCCTCTGGGAGTATGGACCCAAGGTCATTGTGGGCTGCAGAAAGTTGAAGGCCTGGCTTCTGTAATTGCTTCCCTGCTGAACATGGGCATTGACAGGATGATCCATACTCCCAGCCTGTAAGAGACAATAATCTTAATTTGAAATTTTCATTTAGAACATGGAGACATTATCATAAGTATGACTTTGAGTTTACTTTACAAGCACTAGAAAAAGAAAAAATGCAAAAGGGAAAATCAGACCACTGAGAAATTTCTTCAGACACATCAATCAAAGCAAAGTAAATTGCTCTTGCTCTTGATAAGACTAGTTTCAGTTTGATACATATATCTCAGAATAAAAAAATCCACTTGAAAAAGAGATTAGGCAGCTGATTAGTTTCTAGTATGATAGCATTATTTCTTATGTATTAAAAATATGGTCTATGCTTCACTGAGTGTTTATATTTCTAAATTACCAGTCCTATTTTTTGGTTGAAGTGTCGAGTCATTAAATTATAGATAAGTATTCTGGAAAAGTGTTAAAACTCTGATACTCTAATATTTCGTTAATGATTTAAAATGGCTTATTGTAAACTTATCTCTTGGAATTGATTTTTTTTTTTTATGATTTCAGCACTTTCAAACAGTGTTATAAACTATTCGTTGACTAACACCAGCAATTATCAAATAGTATTTTAAGAGGAATTATATGCATAATGCTTTCACTTTTTTCCATGCCTTGTTAGCTTGGGTAAAAGTGAAATTCATTTCAAATCATGAACCTCAGAATTCACCATTTTTGCATGTCTATAAACTGCTTATGTTTGGACATAGGGTTTTCTACCATTATCAAAACTATATTTGACTGGAGGGGGAAGTGATATGCATATGCACATAAATATAATGTGTGTATATGGATGTATACAAACATGTAAATTCACATGTGATATAAATTCATGCAAAGTATACATATATCCTTATATTTCTGAAAGAGAAACAAATAGGAATGTCTTAAAATGATTCACTTTGGGGAGTCCAGCAGTAGCGCCACGGGTTAAGTGCACCTGGCTCAAAGCACAAGGACCGGTTGGAGCCCCTGGCTCCCCACCTGTAGGTCTGCAGGTGTCTATCTTTCTCTCCTCCTCTCTGTCTTCCCCTCCTCTCTCCATTTCTCTCTGGCCTATCCAATAACAATAATAACTACAACAATAAAACACAATGGCAACAAAAGGGAATAAGTAAATAAATACTTTTAAAAAATAATTCACTTTATATATGTATATATATGTGGAATATGTTTTTACATAATGCCTATGTATATATAATTTTTCTCTTTTTTATTTAAGAAAGGATTAATTAACAAAACCATAGGGTATGAGGGGTACAATTCCACACAATTCCCACCACCCAATCTCCATATCCCACCCCGCCCCTGATAGCTTTCCCATTCTCTATCCCTCTGGGAGCATGGACCCAGGGTCATTGTGGGTTGCAGAAGGTAGAAGGTCTGGCTTCTGTAATTGCTTCCCCACTGAACATGGGCATTGACTGGTCGGTCCATACTCCCAGTCTGCCTCTCTCTTTCCCTAGTAGGGTGTGTCTCTGGGGAAGCTGAGCTCCAGGACACATTGGTGGGGTCTTCAATCCAGGGAAGCCTGGCCGGCATCCTGATGACATCTGGAAGCTGGTGACTGAAAAGAGAGTTAACATACAAAGCCAAACAAATTGTTGAGCAATCATGGACCCAAAGCTTGGAATAGTGGAGAGGAAGTGTTAGGGGGGTACTCACTGCAAACTCTAGTGTACTTCTGCTTTCAGGTATATATTTTGCAGTAGTTTATGGGTATGTGTGAACATATGCTCTCTCTCACAGAAACTGGTGTATATCTAGGTTTTGGGACTTTGTTAGAAAGTGAACCACCTGAGATGGAATTAGAGTATACTATGAAAGGAAAGGTCTCACCCGAGTAATGAAGCTGAAGGGTTGTCATTCCACACGTGAAGTCTCTGGACACAGTCTGAGGTGAAGATTGTTGAGGTGGCCATCGCTGCGTTGATTAAAACACAAGGGCAACGAAAGGGAATAAGTAAATAAATACTTTTTAAAAATAATTCACTTTATATATGTATATATATATATATACATATATATATGTGGAATATGTTTTTACATAATGCCTATGTATATATAATTTTTCTTACTCACTTTTTCATTGTCTGCTAAATTTCTTTTTATTCTCTCTGAAAATTCTAAGTGACCAAATTTATTTCTGAACTAATAAAATTGGATTACTTTTTACCTTGTTCTAGTTTAGTTTATAAGAAAATTAGCTGCTATAATATGTGCAATAACTCATATGAATAATCACTCCAAGTTTTTTCAATATATTTTTTAGTGAGACTTGTGATGACACTGAGTAGTTCACTAATGTGATATCACGTCTTAAACAGCAGGGTTTAATTAAGGATATCATGTGGATAAATATACCTAAGTATTGTTAAGTGATAAACCTTGTAAAATAACTATATAGATCTTATGTCTGTCACCTACAGTGAGTCCTAATATTCCTTGAAATATTAAAATAATCTATTTTCAAAACACTAAAACAGTAATTGATGGTAATTTTTGTTATTCATAACTTTTGTTCATATACAAGAAAATAATTTCAGTGAAGTCCAGCTGTGCAGTTTTGAGTATTTTTATTCAGTGTGTGTGTGTGTGTGTGTGTGTGTGTGTGTGTGTTGGGTAGACTGAATCCATTTAGTAAACATCACAGTCAAAAGAACTCTTCTAAGAAATCAATTCAGATTCCTCCACTAAAAGATCTAAAAGCTAGATTCAGGTAGAAATGCTCACATATCATGTCATCTTTGTTTCTTTCTTTTTGTGAGTGCAGCATCCTAATTATTTTATTTTATTAGTGATTTAATAATGATTGTCAAGATTGTGATATAAGAGGGATACAATTCCATACAATATTCACCACCAGAGTTCCATATCCCATCCCTTCCATTGGAAGTGTCCCTATTTTTTAAATTTATTTTCCCTTTTGTTGCCCTTGTTGTTTTATTGTTGTTGTTATTATTGTTGTTGTTATTGATTTAGTCATTGTTGGATAGGACAGAGAGAAATGGAGAGAGGAGGGGAAGACAGAGAGGAGGAGAGAAAGATAGACACCTGCAGACCTGCTTCACCACCTGTGAAGCGACTCCCCTGCAGGTGGGGAACTGGGGGCTACAACCGGGATCCTTATGCAGGTCCTTGCACTTTGCGCCACGTGTGCTTAACCCACTGCGCTACTGCCTGACTCCCGTGTCCCTATATTTTACCCCTCTGGGAGTATGGACCCCATCTTTATGGGGTGCAGAAGGTGGAAAGTTTGGCTTCTATAATTGCTTCTCCACTGGACATGGGTGTTAGAAGGTCGATCCATACTCTTAGCCAGTTTCTATCTTTCCCTAGTGGGGATGTGCTCTGGGGAGTTGAGGCTACAGGACATATTGGTGAGGTTGTCTGCCCAGGGAAGTCAGGCTGGTATCATGGTAGCATTTGCAACTTGGTGGCTGAAAAGCATTAAGATATAAAGCAGAACAATCTGTTTAATAATCAGGAATCTAAAGGTAAAAATATAGCAGATGAAAATTGGGGTCTTGGTGTTGTAAGGAGCTAGGGAGTTTATTTGGGGTATATTCCAAGGGGCCCATGGCTTTACTAATTGTTGCCTGAACCTGACAGCTAACATGCAGATCGGCTAAAAAAAATATATTGTTTGGAAAGATGATGTCAGAGTTGGAAATAAGACTAAAAAGCTGGATAAAGGCAGAGAAAAGCTCCCAAATATGGGAAAAGTTTATAAATACCATTAACTGCAAATGCCACTGATTGACCTAGGGCCCATATTTACTCATATTTAGCACAGGACTTCACACATGCATGACTTCACCTCTCCAGGAATGATCTCCCCCCACCTAGATAAGACAGAGACAGGAGAGACACCACAGTACTGTATCTTCTCCCAATATTGAGGTGCTCCTATATTGTGTCGGGACTCTAAACCAATGCTTCACATTTTGGGCATTGCAGAGATTCACACCCTAGCAGGGAAGCTATCCTCTACCCCCTCATATTCCCTTATTAATCTCAGGAGTCACTAGATGAAAAACTGACATGTATCTGGAGTTACAAATATATTCACACTAACCTCATTAGACTGGATGTATCAAAAATAAAAACTAACATAACTATATATTGGTGAATATGTGAATCTAGATAACTGTCCAGATTTGCTAGTGGGAGTATAAACTGGTTAAAAACAAAGACATGTTGACAATGTTTGACAGTTTCTTCTAATGATAAATTTGCATGTTTCTTTTGATCTAAATTTTCAACTCCAGGGCATATCACCAAGCAAAGTTGGATACTGACATATAAAAACATGTACAAGAAGCTTCATAGATGATTTAATCATAATAAAGAAAAACAACAAAACATTTGCAAGATTTTCTTTTCATTCCTTTTTGTACTTGACAGTGAATGACTTTCCTTCGCTCATTTCTACTCTGGATTTTCTCAAGCTTAACATAGTCTATTCTATGCACTCCTTCATGGTATGCCGCTGGTGGTCAAACACATACTATATTTATAGGCTATGTAGACATATTTTGCCTATAATGTGTTGGACTCAGTGATCCCAGCATCATGAAAAGTTCAGAACTTCCCTCAAGAGTTGATTGTTTTTCCCACCCAAGTTACTTACTCACTGAATATTGAAGGTGGGACTTAAATCCCTAAATAGGCACATGCATGAAACTCTGAGCTATTGATGGAATAACTATGCGTCTAAATAGACCATTTTTTAAAAGCATACTATTGGATATCAATTTCAATTATTTTACCCTGGTCAAGATTTGGTATGTTTATTAAGTATTACTATGATCCAAATTGCCAATTCTTTTTTTTTTAATCTTTGGGACAACTACATATGAAATAGTATAGAAAAATCCAAGTTTTCAATTTCTGTTCAAGTGTAATTATTAATGTTGCACTTTTCTCTCTCAAATGGTCGTAGTTTAATGATAAAATAGAATGTCAGTCTTCTTTCACTGTAAGTCTTCCTACATGTGCTATCTTCTTACATGTTTACTTCATTTTCTTTCTTTCTTCATTGGGAGATTAATGAATTACATGACAGTCCTTGACATACAGGCATAATATCTCGTTTCCTTGTGATAGGTGTTAGCATAACACATTTACCCCCCCCCCCGCTTACCCCTTTTTTCACTATTATGCTTTATGTAATATCGAAATACATTGCTTTTCTTCTCCCCATCAGTGGTAATTTCTTCTTTATACTTGCTAAGTGTTCAAATTAGTATTTAGTGAATGAATTTGAATAATTCATTTAAAGTTATTTTCCATAAATTGGTAAAGTAGAAAGAGAATATGGGATAGGATTGCCTAGATAGGTCATTAAACTATTTATAACAATAATAATTCAAAGGTAGAGAAAAGCATGTGACTGATATGGAAATCCAAAAGAAATATTTATTGACTAAAAAGGTCCTAATTCACGAGATAAGTTATCATCCAGATGTTTCAAATTATGCTAGTAAAAATGAATGATTAATTCATAGTCATTCATTAATCTCATTTCAAAATTTGGTGATTCTAGCATCAAATACAAGTGAAAATGTTTATTAAGGTAATTTAGTGGGATGAAAGTGTGGAGACAGGAGAAAACCATTCATCACTTAAAGCTATTTTAAGAGAGTTCAGCCCTTACTGCAAGTATGTGCTTCATCAGCATGACTGCTTACTTTTCTTAACATCTTTAGCTTCAAAAAGTGAGTTTTAATTGAAACCCAATATGTGTTTATTGCTGACATGTGTTAAAAATCTTGCTTATACAGTACATAGATCTCTCTCCAATGCCAATAGTCCTACATTGTTTGTTTCCTAATTAGCACAGACCAATTTGTGAAAAATGCAAGACACATCTGCTAGGTAGATATCCCCATACTTTTTAATTGAAGTGTGTGTGTGTGTGTGTGTGTGTGTGTGTGTGTGTGTGTACATGAATGTCTCTGTCCTGGATTATCCAGATGTGTCTATGCCTTTGGTTTATCTTGAGAATTTTTGTAGTGAGCACATTTTCCAGGTGCATTTAACATCACATTCATTGGAGGGTATTTTTGGTAAATTCTAGATTTACCTCACATATTGTCTAATGGAAAAGTTGAATAGTAATGCTCATATATTCTGGTCTAAAGTAACCTAGAGTATGAAATTAAGTCAGTTTTTTACAAGTCCTGATACCAAAATTGTTGAAGCTGCAATTCAGCGAACTGCAATGCACGCTATATTATTTTAGCCACTTTATGGAGAAAATGCTGATTTACCAGATATGTCGTCACAGGGGTATAATTTCACATCTTCCCAAGATATGTGTCAGCATACCTCACTCGTCACCAAGCTGTCATATACTTTCACTGAATGTCACTGGTGTCTCCAACCCCTTTTCTTTCTTTCTTTTTTCATTTTTCCCTTTATTGGGGGATTAATGTTTTACATTCGACAGTAAATACAATAATTTGTACATGTATAACATTTCTCAGTTTTTCACATAACAATACAACCCCACTGTCATCCTTTTCCAGAACCTGTACTCTCCCCCGACCCCCATTCAGCCTAGAGTTTTTTTACTTTGGTGCAATAAAGTAACTCCAGTCCAGGTACTACTTGTGTTTTCTCTTCTGATCTTGTTTTTCCACTCCTGTCTGTGAATGAGATCATCCCTTATTCATCCTTCCGTTTCTGACTTATTTCACTTAACATGATTTCTCCAAGCTCCATCCAAGATGGGCTTAAAATGGTGAAATCACCATTTTTAATATCTAAGTAGTATTCCATAATGTATGTAGACCACAGTTTGCTCAGCCAGATTGCCTCCAGGTTTTGGCTACTACAAATTGTGCTGCTATGAAGATGGATATACACAAATCTTTTTGGATGGGTGTGTTGGGTTCCTTAGGATATATCCCCAGGAGAGGAATTGCAGGATCACAGGGTAGGTCCATTTCTAGCCTCCTGAGAGTTCTCCAGACTGTTCTCCACAGAGGTTGGACCAATTGACATTCCCACCAGCAGTGCAGGAGGGTTCCTTTGTGCCCACACCCTCTCCAGCATTTGTTGCTGCTACTTTTCCTTAACTATGACATTCTCACAGGAGTGAAGTGGTATCTCATTGTTGTCTTTATTTATCCAATCAATGACTTGGAACATTTTTTTCATATGTTTCTCAGCCTTTTGGATCTCTTCTGTGGTGAATATTCTGTCCATGTCCTTTCCCCATTTTTGGATGGGGTCATTTTCCAACCCCTTTTCAATTCCCTCATGATTTCCCCCTTTTTGGTCCTTGGATCTGATGAAATAGATTACAGGGTATTGAGTGTTTCTTCCTCTACTTACTTTGTTTTATTTATTAAATCCTATCTAAAAATGAGACTGTCATTTTTCCTTCTTCAGATTTCACTTCAGATGATTCCCTCCAATTCCACTCTCTATTAAAGAGATTTCATCATTTCTTTAAACTGAATAGTATTCCATAGCGTATATGTGTCATAATTTCTGTAGCCGGACATCAGTCTTTGAACAGGTATATTTTTGTCCACAAAACATTGTTAATACTGTTTTAAATTTTTTTTATTATATTTATTCATTTACTTATTGTACAGAGACAGCCAGATATCAAGAGGGAAGGGGGTGATAGGAAGAAAGACAGAGGGATATCTGCAACACTGCTTCACCATTTGTAAAGCTTCCCTACTGCAGGTGGGTTGTGGGGACTTGAACCTAGGTCCTTGCACATTTGAACATGTGCGCTCAACCAGGTGCACTACCACCTGGTTCCTTTCCAAACATTTTTAAATAATATACAACATAGTTTGAGGAATAGACTTCAAGTCACCTAGACAAATATTTTTAAAATCAGTGTCAGACCAGCAAGATAACTTACTTGGATAGTATGCTGCTTTGCCATGCATGGGTTTGAGTCCAGATACAGCCCACGCTGCATTAAAGGAAGCTTCAGAGCTGTGATCTATCTCTCCTCTCTCTCTCTCTCTCTCTCTCTCTCTCCCCCCCCCCTCTCTTTCTGTCTCTCTACCTCCTTATAAAAAAGGCAAGATACGGTTATTCCTCTTCTCTGTTCAATATAATTATTGATTTATAAAGTATAGTTGTTATTTCAGTCAATGCCATTCTTATTTCATTTCCTTTAGGTCTACTAATTCCATACCCATAATGAGCTTTGTGCCCTCATTGCCAACACTGCATTTTGACTAGTCATTTAATTTCTGTCTTACATACTAAGAAGTCTATCATGAGAAAAAAAAAAGAGGAATAATTCTTGCACTTCATCTGTATTCCTAAAATTTTGCATATTACCAGATAAATCAAGAAATAACTGGTGAATCAAATAAATATTGGAAAAGCTATGACAAGCTTGTGTCTTCAAAAAAAATGGAGATATACTATCAAGACATTTGTATTAATGAAAAATCACACAAAATATTTAGTTTTATACTTGCAGTATTTGAAACATTATCAATAATTTAGTTTTTATTTGAAGTAACTTAATATATTTTTGGCACTGTGCTTTATATGAGCCTCACTGAATTTTTAAAGAAATACCCATCTATTTTAAATTAAAGTTTTGATAGAGAAATATGAAAAAGAAATGTATATACTAGTGATTTAATTAAAGAAATTGTTATTTGGGAAGGGAGAAATGGCAACAATCCTTGCAGAGTATCAAGGTTAAATATGTAAATTCATTCCCCCAAAGTGATCTATGTTAATTAGAAAAGTATGCTGATATTGTTAGTTCTGTTTTAATTACAGCACTATTTCATATAGTGTTCTTTCGATTAGTCATCATAACAGAGTATGAGTTTGGAATTTTTATTTACGTTTAATAAAGGACATACTAAATTGAGAAATAAAGCCATGTCAATGACAGGGTGATATCTGAAATTCAATTTTCTCAAAATTATTTTTCTGACAGACCTAGAGATAGAAAAATGGGAACATTCCACATAAGGGAAAGAACTGAAAGAGTCCATCATAAACCCCAGGGTACATCTATGAATCACCTTTTCTGGTCTGGTCTGTATTTTCTACAGTCTTTAAATTGAAGCAGAATAGAGTTAGACATAGGACTTCATTAAATTTGATCTAACTCCCTGGCCTTATTCAGTCAATGATGAACTATTCAGTGGAAATTCCCCCCTGTGGTTTCTTCAATTTTTTTTCTTTTATCACCTAGAAAATTTTGAGATGTCTAAATATGAATCCTAATAATAATAATATCAGTCAAAATTGTAGCTATCCTTGGCTTAGAGCTTCTTCTTATAGCAGCAGTGACTTTCATAACTGTTAAATCCTATAAGGCAATAATTACTCTTATTTTGCAGATGAGTAAACAAAAGCCCGGACACTTTAAATGATTTAGTCAAAGTCAAAATAAAAAAGGGAAGCCTCTGGTCTCTGGCTATAAAATTTCTGTTTTTTTAAATTTTTATTTATAAAAAGGAAACACTGACAAAAACCATAGGATAAGAGGGGTACAACTCCACAAAATTCCCACCACCAGAACTCCGTATCCCATCCCCTCCCCTGATAGCTTTCCTATTCTTTAACCCTCTGGGAGTATGGACTCAAGGTCATTGTGGGATGCAGAAGGTGGAAGGTCTGACTTCTGTAGTTGCTTCCCTGCTGAACATGGGCGTTGACAGGTCGATCCATACTCCCAGCCTGCCTCTTGCTTTCCCTAGTGGGGCAGGGCTCTGGGGAAGCTGAGTTCCAGGACACATTGGTGGGGTCCTGTGTCCAGGGAAGTCTGGTTGGCATCATGTTAGCATCTGGAACCTGGTGGCTGAAAAAAGAGTTAACATATAAAGCCAAACAAATTATTGACTAATCATAAACTTACAGGCTGGAATAGTTCAGATGAAGAGTTGAGGGTCTCTGTTTTGTAGGTAGTTAGCAGGCCTATTTTAGTGATATTCCAAAGGGTCCATTGACTACACTAGTTTTGTGTTTTATTTTTTCCCTATAAGATTTCTTTCCATTACATCATGCCTCATTTTATGGTGAAATTGTTCAACACAGTATAGTCAAAATCAAATCAAACCAACCAGTCAATAAGCACATGAACAGAAAAAATAGCAGTGGACTGTCTTGTGCCAAAAGGTAAGGAAGTATTCAAAAACAGATGACGCTATATCAGAATGACTGAAGAGTGTTTGCAGTCTGTAGATTATTCACGCTAGTGTGGCTGCTTATCATTACTGTTCCATATAGTAGGTTGTTTTGAGATTGAAGACATACTTGCTTTTTAATATTTCTTTGTTCTTACATACTTTCTTTTTTAATATTTATTTTTCCCTTTTCATTTGTTAATATTTACTTTTGTTTTCCCTTTTGTTGTCCTTCTTTTTATTGTTGTTGTAGTTATTATTGTTGTTGTTATTGATGTCATAATTGTTAGATATGACAGAGAAATGAAGAGAGGGGTGGAAGACAGAGAGGGGGAGAGAAAGACCTGCAGACCTGCTTCACTGCCTGTGAAGCGACTCCCCTGCATGTGGGGTCCTTATGCTGGTCCTTGCGCTTCGCGCCATGTATGCTTAACCTGCTACACTACCACCGGATTGCCTCCTATATACTTTCAACTACTGTGATAAAATGTATTACCTGGTTGTAAAATCATTCTGCCTATTCAGAACATACTCCAACTCTAAATCTTAGCTTAAAATATCCCTCATCTTTGATGACCTTCTTTACTATTCCATGGAGATTCATGAATTTTGCCTTTAGTCTTCACATAGTACATTCCAGATCCTTCCATTCCAGGTATAGTTGACTATCCCATTAAATCAGTCATACTAGAGCAAATAAAAAAAACCCATTTACTTATTCATGTATATCTTTATTTTAAAAGAGAGAATGAACCAGAGTGTCACTGACACACACAGTTCCAGGGGTTGAACTTGGGACCTTTGTATTTGCACAACCTGTGTTCCTCTACTGTGCCAGCTCAGTGACTGCTGCACAGTTAATTTTATCTGTGAACTTGGCTAAGCCATGCTCTGTAGACATTTTGTCAATCATTATTTTACATGTTTGTATGTAGAAAATTTTCTGTGAAATCACTAATCCACTGAGTAAATCAAATCAAACTATATAATGTAGACAGACCTCATTTAATCAGGTAAAGTCTTATGTAAAAGCCAGCACATAAACAACAACAGAAACTCAAATGGATGGTCTGGGAGGTGGCGCAGTGGTTGGGGAATTGGACTCTCAAGCATGGGGTCCGGAGTTCTATCTCTGTCAGCACATGTACCAGAGTGATGTCCGGTTCTTTGTCTCTCTCCTACTGTCTTTCTTACTAATAAGTAAATAAAATCTTTTTTAAAAATTAATAAAAAAAAAAGAAATTCAAATAGATGACTCCTAACAAAGGAAATCTTACCAGCAGTTAGTTTTTGGACTTCAACTGCAGAATCAACTCACTCATACTCACTCAACTGCAGAATCAACTCACCATACTCACTCAACTGGAGAATCAACTCACCATACTCACTCAGCAAAAGAGAGCCAAAATATTCAATGGGTTATTCTGGAAAGCAAAGGGTGTCTCCTCAGAATATATATATATATATATATATATTGTTCCTTGTTAATGAGCACAGAAAACTTTTAGGAAATATGGAATTGTACTTTCATATTAACATCGTTTAAGTCTACACAGAGCTAGTAAGAATAGCCTTTTAAGGAAATCTAGATTTTTCTAGTTGCATTTATTTAAAATCTATCTGTTTTGCTTAGAAAGAAAAGAAAGATTTTTCACTCCCCCTCACAAATACATGTATGCATACATACACATACACCTTTGTCTTGTTATATAAGTTTTCAATATATTTAGCAAATTTTCTTGAGATAGTTTCCTTGATAATATACATGAGTACACTTCCAATAAGACTGAATCAAGATATGAGTAATATCAAACTGGAGAATTTTTTCAGTAATCTTTTCATTAATAGAATCCAATCTCTACACATGTTGTCTTTGTAATAAAGCTGGTATGACAGCTAAAGAAAAACAACTCATTTTTTTTCAAGTTAATTGACTTAGGGAAAGCAATAATCCTTTGCTAATTTCTCTCATCAGAGTAAGCATATGTTGCAAAGAATCACATTTAGAGCAAAAGTAAGCTACATTAAGTGCTAAGATAAAATGCAAAGAATGGTTTGCTTTTTGAACATGTAAGATTCTCAGGTCTCAGAGAAAAAGATCTTCTGTATGAGATATGTGAACTCTTTCTCTATAGGCCACAGTTTTCCTGGGGATGCCAGTCTTTGTGTTGTAGATGAGTTCAGTGTGCTACTCACTTGTTCTCTGATGGATTGTTGTTGGGAACTTACAGTGCAAGGGATGGGAATTTCGTTTGTAGGGAAAATGTACTAAGGAAATTCTTTTAAAATGGTAGGAAGATCACACAGTGTATCACATTTCTTTTTTTATGTATATATATATTTTTATTTAAGAAAGGATTAATTAACAAAACCATAGGGTAGGAGGGGTACAATTCCACACAATTCCCATCACCCAATCTCCATATCCCACCCCCTCCCCAGTAGCTTTCCCATTCTCTATCCCTCTGGGAGCATGGACCCAGGGTCATTGAGGGTTGCAGAAGGTAGAAGGTCTGGCTTCTGTAATTGCTTCCTCACTGAACATGGGCGTTGACTGGTCGGTCCATACTCCCAGTCTGCCTCTCTCTTTCCCTAGTAGGGTGGGTCTCTGGGGAAGCTGAGCTCCAGGACACATTGGTGGGGTCTTCAATCCAGGGAAGCCTGGCTAGTATAGTGTATCACATTTCTACTACAAAAAAAACTACCCTAAGAGGTAAGGTCTCTTGTCTTGGTCTTTGGATTGCTATAAAACACATACTATTAACTAGATAGTATAAAAAAAAATTCTCAGAGTTCTGCAGGCTGAGAAGTCTAAATTCAAGGTACATGACAAGGCCCAAAGTCACTGCTAGAGATGACTGTCTTTTTGTGTTCTCACATAGTGAAGAAGGAAGGGGCTCTCTGGGCTTGGTGCCTGCAATATGAATCCACTGCTTCTGGAGGCCATTCTTCCCATTTCGTTGCCCTTGTTGTTACCCTTGTTATTGTCATTATTATTATTGTAATTGCTGTTGTTGTTGCTGGATAGGACAGAGAGAAATCGAGAGAGGAGGGGAGACAGAGGGAGAGAGACTGAGACACCTGCAGACCTGCTTCATCACATGTGAAGAAACTCCCCCCCCCTCCGCAGGTGGAGAGCCTGGGGCTCAAACTAGGATCCTTAGGCCAGTCCTTGTGCTTCAAGCCATGTGTGCTTAACCCGCTGTGCTACCATCGGACCCCTGGGGTCTATTTTTATAAGGACACTAAGCCCTATCAGGAGGGCTTCATGACCTAATTGCATTCTGAACCTACACACCTAATATATTTGCATAAGAAATTAAATTACAACATTTGACTTTTGGAGGGTCACACACATTTATTTTACCATGGTCTTGACACAGGAAATGCTTATAGACACCAAGAGTCCACCAGATACTGTGGTATCTTTTTTATCTCAATAAAATGATAATAGTATTTCAAAAACAAGCATGCACCAATATGTCCACAGCACCACTGTTCACAATAGTCAAGATATGGAAACAGGGAGTCAGGTGGAAGTGCAAGGGTTAAGTGCATTTGCCACAAAGCGCAAGGACCATGGTAAGGATCCTGGTTTGAGCCCCTGGCTCCCTACCTGCAGGGGAGTTGCTTCACAAGCAGTGAAGCAGGTCTGCAGGTGTCTATCTTTCTCTCCCATTCTGTGTCCTATCCAACAATGACAACATCAATAACTACAACAATAAAACAAGGGCAACAAATGGGAATAAATAAATAAATAAATATTTTTAAAAGATATGGAAACTATCTAAATGCCTAATGACTGATAGAGAAAAAGCTATTGAAATGGAAGAACTCTTGTCTTTTGTAACAACATAGAAGGAACTTGAGGTAATTATGTTAAGCAACAGAAGGCAGGAGTAAAAGACAATTAGCAGATGGTTTCTCTCATGTATGGAATATAAATAATCTTTTTCTAGCCATGACATCATATCCCCAGACAATAACTAGGATCCACCTGCATATCACATTTCAGGCTAAGGGGAAAAAAAAAACTATTATAGCCACAGGCCCTTTGGAATATAACTAAAATATGCCTACTAGCTGTCTCCCGAACAGAGACACCCCCCCCCCAACTCTTCATCTGCACTACTCCAGCCGTTAGGTTCATGATTAGTCAACAACTTGTTTGGCTTTGTATGTTAACTCTCTTTTCAGCCACCAGGTTCCAGATGCTAACATGATGCCAACCAGACTTCCCTGGATAGACAACCCCACCAATGTGTCCTGGAGCTCTGCTTCCTCAGAGCCCTGCCCCACTAGGAAGAGAGAGGGACAGGCTGGGCGTATGAATGGACCTGTCAATGCCCATGTTCAGTCAGAAGCAGTTACAGAAACCAGACCTTCGACCTCCTGCATTGCACGATGACCTTGGGTCCATTCTTCCAGAGAGTTAAAGAACAGGAAAGATATCAAGGGAGGGGAAAGGATACAGAGTTCTTGTGGTGGGAATTGTGTGGAGTTGTACCCCTCTTATCCTATGGTTTTGTCAGTGTTTCCTTTTTATAAATAAATAAAATAATAATAGTAATCAAACAAATTAACAAATCATACCATTAAAAAATGATTCTTAAACTCTGAAAAAATATGGTGGTTACCAGAAGGGGAAAAATACAGAGGGAGTCATTCTAATTCTGGGAATGGTCGTAGAACTTCAGTGATGGGTATGATAATATCTTTGCATATACAGAGTTATGAAGTTGTACTTCTGGGGGCCAGGTTGTGATGCACCTGGTTAAGTGCACATAGTACGAAAAAAGGTTATGCTTCTGAAATTTGTATAATATTTTAAACCAATAAAAATGTAATTAAGTGAAATGAAAGAAGGCTTAGCAACAATCTGATATCTCTAAACATTGTGAAAGACTTTGAGATCATGGTTCAGTTGTGTTTTCTACCTGAACTAAAATAAAAATGAAACTCAAATAGTCTAGAAATGTAGTTTAAAAAAGGAAGGTAAGGAACTATATAATAATTTCATTTTTGAATTAATATCTATGACTAGTTAGAAAACAATGAAGAATCTAAGAAAGGGTCAAGAATAAGTCAGTCAAATGATGGGGGTGAGGCACAAAGACAGTTTACTTGGTAGGATGTTTATTTTGCTGTGTGTATGACCCAGGATCTGGGCACTTGTACAAAACATAGACATATTATAACACTGATATCCCTTTCTCCATTACGTTTTTTTCCTTTTCCCTCTCTTCTTTTTCTACTTTTTTTATTATTATCTTTATTTATTTGTTGGATAGAGACTGTCAGAAATCGAGAGGGAAGGGAGAGGGAGAGAGGGTGAGAGACAGACACCTACAGCACGGCTTCACCACTTGTGAAGCTTTCCCCCTGCAGGTGGGGGGACTGGGGGCTCGAACCTGGGTCCTTGTGCATTGTAACATTTGCACTCAACCAGGTGCACCACCACCCAGCCCCCTTTTTCTACTTTTTAAAAAACGATGTCAGTGTTGTTATAGTGACTTGGTGCATATGCAATGAATCCGGTTTTTTTCTTTCTTTTTATTTGATAGAACAGAGAGAAACTGAGAGGGAAGAAGGAAAGAGAGAAGGAGAAAGAATCTCTTGCAGCAATGCTTGGCCACTGTTGGAGCTTCCCCATTGAATGTGGGGACCCAAACTGTGTGCTCAACTAGGTGTACCACTCTCCAGACCCTACCCCCATATCTGAAAACATTTCCCCAGAATGCTGAAGACCTGGCAAGGGAAAATGTTGAATGTTAAAACATTACATTTCTGGAGCTAGTAATATTAGATTGAGAGAGCATCTTTTGTGTGACTTAATCCATATATTGTTCAAAAAACCAGGCTTATGCTTTATTCAGTATATAGCAATTGTTAAAGATGCCAATCTTGTTTGGGTTCCTCTGCTCTCCTGAAAAATAACTTGGGCCAGTTTAGTGTTACTTATTACAACAAATGTAATTTTGACCCCAAAGAGAAAATTTATTAACAAAATTATAATTAAAAGTCATTAAAGTTTATTGAATGGAGTTGACTATTATAAGAATTATAGGCATGGGGATACAAAACTTTGGTAGTGACTGGTGTGGAATATACTCCTGTAATTGTATGATCTGTTTACACCATTATTAAATCACTAATAAAAGAGTAAATGTGAAAACAAAGAAAGTATCTCAATTTTAAAAAATGAGCCAGTGAAATAATTCACTTGGATAGCATACTATTTTAAAAGCATATGCATGACCCAGGCTTGAACTTGGCTCCTCTCAAATTGAAGAAAGCTTTGACACTGTGATATAGTGATTCTCTCTCTCTCTCATTTTATTTTTTTTATTATCTTTATTTATTGGATAGAGATAGCTATAACTTAAGAGGACGGGGGATAGAGGGAGGGAGAGAGATGGAGAGACACCTGCAGCACTGCTTCACCACTTGTGAAACTTCCTTCCTGAAGGTGAGGACTGGGATCGTGAACCTGGGTCCTTGTGCACTGTAATATGTGTACTCTACCAAGTGCACTGCTACGGTACACCCCCTTCCTCCCTCTACTTCTCTTTCTCTATATAAAATAAATTAATAAAGAAAGAAAGAAATATATGCATGTAAGTCTAACAGAAACTTGCATAATGTAGTCAGTAATTCTGAGCTCCCCCAAGTAATGATAAGACGATAACAGGAAAAGACTAAGGATTAAACCATACTATAAGGAACCATTTAAGATGGACATCAGTTTAGGGACATTTTCCCCTCTTAAGATTGCTAGCAGTCAGAGTGTCTATATTATTATCTTTTTATTTCTTCATTATACTCTATGTATCATGAAAATATTAAGTATTTGAAGAACCTAATATAGTCTAGGTAACATAGTCCTATGTAGTAGAAAGAATGAATGCCAGTTACAAGTCTTTTCCCCTGTTGCTAACAGGACATGGATTTGCTCGCATCTCCCAAGGAAACTGTACTTGTTAATTTCAAGAAGTACCCTGTGGTGAAGTATGAGGCAGCTTCCCAGAAGAAATGAAGAACTTTCAGAGTGGTGGTGGCCATTAGGTAGGTAGCTCAGGAGCTGAGACAAGCTCTGTTTTCTTCCAACACAAAATGAGGGAAATGAAGCTACTCTTCGCTAACAAGCATATGGGAAGCAAGTATTAGAAAGTATCAAGAATGGGGTTGAAAGCCCTGTGATATTGAAAATAGTAATGAGACTTCATTTAATTTCTCTTAAATCATGACATTATAGCAAATCAGTACTAAGTTCCTTTCTTGATTTTTTTTTTTTGTAATGGAATTCTGAAGTTAAATTTAGATCGGACAAACTTGGAGAAGGTCCAAATTGCTTAATAGTTAGCAGGGTATGGGATGAGCTTCAGCTTACGATCTCTGGTTGCTCTCCAGATCGGCTTTGAATTGGTTCATCTGGCAGTGGGAAAGAGCAGTACATTTTTGTGCAGTTGTACTAGATGTGACATTACTCAAAATATCATTACAAGTATATACTCTTAATGTTTTCCAGTGGAAACACTAATTCATGTATTCTACAACTGTTCATAATAAGGCAGTCCAGGTAAACTTGTATATACAGACTACCTGAGAAAGTAGACAGGGTAAACAAGTGTTATTATATAAATCATAGAAAAATTCCTGCTAAAGTCTTAGTAAAGAGCAAATGAGGGGCTGCGTGGTTGGGGCACCTGATTGAGAGCACATGCTACAGTGTGCAAGGTCCAGGGTTTGAGCCCCCCGCCCCCAACCTGCAGAGGGGAAGCTTTGTGAGTAGTGAAGCAGTGCTACAGGTGTCTGTATCTCTCCTTCTTATGCATTACTATATCTCTTTATTATGATTGAAAAGCTTTGCCACAATAATTTATCCTCTTAAGATATAGTCATCTATAGTGGTGTAGTAGTGGCTATTTCCTAAAATCATAGAAACATCAACATATTTTCTCTTTATTTATGGGAGAAAATGTTAATATGTATAGAGAGTAGTCTTGGAGGCCACACTGTGGTGCACCTAGTTAAGTGTGTGTATTACAGTGCCCAAAAGCCCAGGTTCAACCCCACTGGTCCCTACCTGCAGGGGGAAAATTTCCCGAGTGGTGAAGCAGTGCTGCAGGTGTCTCTCTTCCCCTCTCCTTTTCTATCTCCCCCTCTCATTGTAATTTCTATCTGTCTTTATCCAATAATAAGTAAATAAAAATATTAAAAAAGAAAGAAACATAAAGGCACATGTGAAGGTTACAGATCAGACACTGAAAACACATACAAGCAAACAAAACAAGACAGAGTGGTCATGTTAGTCTGTCTGGTTTTTGGTTAGAATAGGTTTCTACTACAATGCTTACCAAATATTCATCTTCAGCATCTATTCTAGATTGTCGAACTAGTATCTATGTTCTCTCTTTACCGTCATAATAGCAACTTTCCCAGATCTGCTACTATTACTAGCAGCTTATACTTATATTCTTTGGTCTCCTAACTTCTGGAAATAAATATATGTCTTAAGAGAAGCAATTGAAATGTATATATATATATATCTTGATAGAGTACCAGTGACTGTGCTAATTGCTCAGCTAAATCCTACATTATTTTCTAGGCTGTGTAGCATGCTACCCACAGTAATTTCCCAAAACATGTTTTCCATCCTTCAATAGCTAGTATCATGCTTCTGTGCTTCTGTTTTCTAATTTGGATGAATGAGTAAACTTGGCTGAGGGGATGCATTGTCAAAGCTGATTTATGTTGTTGTCAATCCAAACTGCTTAGCTCTGCAGCTAAAATTATCCATACATTCCCATTGTTCAGAGTTCAGAAAAACACCTTCTGTTCTATTGTTCAGCTATAGTTAGAGTGCACATTTCCTATGCTGTTTTATTCTTTTCCTCCTGCATCAAGTCTTGCTACAATAGCAAATATGTCTACTTCAGAGGGTTATAAGAACAGAACAGGAAAAGAGAGGACAGTTTACAAATAGGCGGTAAATGTGCTGGAAATGATGTAGGAAACACATCAGAGCCCAAATGAACTTCTAACTTTTCACAGAATACATTCAAGTAGTAATGAGAGATTCCATTTTTATTATTATTACTATTATTACTTACTATTATTATTACTATTATTCTCAGATATAACCCGTGCAAGTGTAGGTTTTCTTTTCTATAAGAGTCAAAATAAGCAGCAAGTCCAAAATAGCTAAGTCAGTTTTAATGATAATCTATTGTGAAGCCATGAGAGCTTTATCTGAAAGTGAAAATTAATCTAGTCTGTACATTCTGTTCTCTAGATTAGTTGAAATTCAAATAGGAAATAAAAACTGTGCTTAATTTAAAATAGTTCAAGAAAAGTACATTATAGCCTGGATTACAAAACTGGAAAACAAAAAGGAGAGTTCTTTGTTAATCGTTTTCCTAAGGAAGCAATGGTTAGCAATATAGGTGTTATCACATATGGGAGCAATTACTCATCCTTCCATAGGTGTCTTCACACCACTGCCAGAGCCCACTGAGGCTCACTTCTCCACGATCCCAATGCCGTCTCAGTCTCTTCATCCACACCCCCATACCCTTGACCTCACTGCAACAGGCTGTTTCTAGTCCAGGTTTCACCAGTGCTTTGCATCCCCCACCATAATTCTTTAATTCCCACCTATACGTGAAAGCGCCTTTGTATTCATCCTTCTCAAAAGGATAGTTTTAAAATTAATGGATAAGAAGTGGCCAAGAATTTGGCCTTTGAAAGAGTGTATGACCAGGGAGTTTGTTAAGAACTGCTAAAAATACATAAATAAATGAAAATAAAAGACTGTCCAATCCCATCACTTCAGTACAGCTACAAAACACTTTGCAGTTGTTTAACTTCATTCAGGAGATAGGCAGTTTGGTCCCTCCAGTATACATGGGAAGCCTGAGACTAGTAACTTATTTCCTGGTTAATACGGTGCACCTGCATTCTTTTGCTCTGGGCCCTATATTATTTGGTCCTGCGTCTCTCTATACTCTTGGGTCAGGAGTAGCTGCCAACAGATGTGTTCTCTAATGAATTCTATTCCTTTGAGGATGATAACTTCTAGATTGTACAGATTTTGACTAGGTATGTAAAATTTGCCCATTATAACCAGTTCAAATTTTGAAGAGTGTGTAAATTATAATGGAAAACTATAGTCAGAACAGTGGCTGTTGGTTGTTCAGATTTCCAATAGTAACTGCTGGGCTGCAGAACTGTATCATTAGCATCAGCAATATTTAGAGTCTTCATATTGCATTAGAACCAAATCATCCAAATGGCTTTAACAAAGGTGCTGGAACTTTTATTATAAAAACAGCTCTAAGAGATATCTTAGGGGCTGAGCCTTGGTTCACTTGGTTGAGAGCACATATTACCATGCACAAGGATTTAGGTTCAAGCCCCTGGTGTCCCCACCTGCAGTGAGAACTGCGCTCACTCTCTCTCTCTCTCTCTCTCTCTCTTCCCCCCCCCCACCGATCTCTATCTTTATCTCCCCTTTCCTTCTTGATTTCACTGTCTCTAGCCTGTAAAATTAAAATAAATATATATTTTCAAAAAGATATCTGATTTCTGCTAAAATATTTCCTTATCTATATACATAAACTATAAAGCATATATATGGGAGTCCGATGGTAGCGCAGCAGGTTACCAGGACCAGCGTAAAGGTTCAGGTTCCAGCTCCTGGCTCCCCACCTGCGGGGGGGGGGGGTCCCTTCATAGGCAGTGAAAAGCAGGTCTGCAGGTGTCTGTCTTTCTCTCCCCCTCTCTGTCTTCCCTCCTCTCTCCATTTCTCTCTGTCCTATCCAACAAGGACAACATCAATAACAACAACAATAATAACTATAACAATAAAACAAGGGAATAAATAAATATAAAAAGCATATATATTTATATACATACATGTATGTATGTGCTTTGTCTTTAACAGGTTACTTGAACTGTTCAACCTCACCTGAAATTATTATTATTATTATAGTAAAATGTTTAAGATCCTATCTTTTGGTTATCAAATCTTGATTAGGAATTTGATAATTTAAAGATAAGGCTCTAATTTTTATGATTGATCTTATTGACAGCTTGAAACATATTTCTTTTTGGCAATTCCTATTCCTGAGTTAAAATCCTATATTTTATCTTTGTTTTTAAAAAGATTAGACTCGAATTCAAAGTGAACATTTTGTTAGGCATAAATTAAGCACACTGAGGAACATCAAACATGAACTTTACCTGCAGATGCAAAATACACTCAATGTATTTTTCTACTGTATACTATAAATCAAATTGAGGAAATTTGTGATCTTTTCCCTTTTGCATTTAGCTTTAAAAAGTTTCTTAGTACAACACATGTCAGGAAAAAATTTCAGTAGTCATTTAGAAACTTCTTTCTTCCCACATTTGTGCTAATGAACAAGAAACAATCACAGCAATGAATTAATTACTCTAATAAAATCTCTCTTAATCACATTTTTCCCAAGAACAAAGGTCTTTTTTCCTTCTCATATTGAAGAACAGCCAATCAAAATAAAGAGATGATTGTTCTAAAAATGCCATGCTCTCCCTTTTAATATAATTATTTTAAATATCTAGGGAGAAAAGCTAAGAAGACACATCAAAGGAGGAATTAATTACTCTGTTAACTTTATTTTTACTCTGTTTCATTTATTCACAGTTCTGGAAGGACCCTCCAGAGGTCATCATTCCATGTATCTGCCACCTGTCACGGGTGCTTTCAAGCCATACAGACAGATGGGTCGCCTCCTAATAGTTTTGCCTCACCATACTTTTTCCTTTCTCCCTTCCATTATTGATTTTTCTATGCTTCTTGGGCTCTAATTATTCACAATAATGATACAGGAACATATACACATATATGTGCATTTATTCTTCAATTTTTGAAGGATAAAGCTCTATGTAAAAGTACTTTACAAATTTCATATTTATTTTTGAAAAAAGTAGCGTATCTTCAAAAATATTTTTCCATTTTGAAGATGCGAGCTGAAATACTGCAAGATGGATAATTACAATATTCAGGAAACATTCCAGGGAGTAGGGAAAACAAAACAGAGTAGCGCATTGGGAATGCTGCCTCACATCTACTTCTAGCAAAAAATTACAGATCGAACAATGACATTTATTGTTGAGATTCCATTCATCCCCTTGCAAATTTATTAACTTTTAATATTTTTAAAGAGGATAAAAATAAATAGATGTTCAAAATTTGAATGTTCTTTATCTTTGGCTAAACTATTCTTTTGAAGAAAACTATAAAATAAAATGAATATAATTTTAGTGATATTTTGAGAAAAAAATAATTTTCTAATCTTGCCCCATAAAATGAGTGACCATTACAGCCTTCCCAATATCCATGTTTTCACCCTTTCACATTCTTAATATTGAGAATTCCAAACTCTATGAGTTAAAGCCTATGAAAATATGTTTCAGGCTTGGTTAACATTTTGAATCATAATGAACCTGAGTTTATGATGTCTTAAGCAAAAATTAGACAGTGTTTTCCTGTTTAGGGAGAGCAGGCTATCTGTCTCTGTGAAACTAAATTCAAAGGGTTATATATTTCATATGTGAATCGAGATATATGTTTAACAATATATACTGATCTCAGGCTTTGAGAGCAATATATCTTTGCCCTTGTGTGTTATTCTTCTGACTGGTTAATTAGCAATACTATAAAATCCTCAACACTGACTTTTCTTATATTCATTTATCTAAGTTAGCTTCAAAAGGAGAAAGATTATGAATTTGCAAAGGAAAGCAACTGGAGGGTTTTTTCTGCCTATTGATTTTATTGATTTGATATTCAAACAGTTCCCCAGATAATAAACACAACTATATCAGCTTTTATACTATCAAAATTCCTCAAGACAAAATGGCTTAAAAAATCATTTTCTTTTGTTTATTTTCTAGAGCTTTTTTTTTAATTGAGGGGATTAATGGTTTACAGTAAATGTAATTGTTGGTACATGTGTAAAAGTTCTCAGTATTCGGCAAAACACTCTCACCCCCAACCTAGGTGCTCCTCCTCCATCTGAAAGCTTCCCCCTACTCCCAGAGTCCTTTGCTTTGGTGCAATACACCAAACCTAGTCCAACTTTTACTTTTTTGTTTTTTTTTTTCCCTTTCTGATATTTCTCAACTTCTGTCCATGAGTGAGATCACCCCATATTCATTCTTCTCTTTCTGTTTTATCTCACTTAAGGTGATTCCTTCAAGCTCCATCCAAGATAAAGTGAAGAAGGTGACTTTGTCATTCTTAATAGCTGAAAAGTATTCCATTGTGTATATAGACCACAACTTTCTCAGCCATTCATCTGTTGTTGGACACCTGAAAATCGTTTTCTTTAGCTCAATTATGCGAGTTAAAAGAGGTGTTTCTTCTCATATATCTGTGGTTACCTAAAGTTGACTAGCAACTAGAAGAACTATGATGAAGTCATCTTCTTTCCATCATCTTGGTTGGAACTTGTAAATATGGTGTTAAGTAAGATAAGCCAAAAAGAAAAGGACAATACTGGCTGATGTAATTTCTAATTGGAACATAATAAATAGGGACAGGGAGGGGAAAAGAAAGTGAAATGCAAACTGGACATGCTGTATAGCATCAAAGCAAGAAATGCTGGGGAAGAAAGGGTGGGGGGAGGAGTAGAAGAGAATGTTGAGGACTATCTAGAATAACAGTTTCACTTCAAACTTTGGTGGCTTAAGATCTGCTTCATCCATGGCGGACTTTGGTACAGACTGCGTCTCTCTATTTTGCAGGGACTCCTATGACCCAGTATGCTAACTGAAGATTCATTTTATGATGTATATTGGGTAGAATAGTAATACCTTGAAACTGTTGTCTACCCAGAACCTTAGGACATAGCTTTTATTGATTTAGTTATTTATTTATTGGAAATAATATCTTTGAAGATGTCATTATTTGAGATGAGGGATAGGTTATAATGGACCCAGAATCTTCTCTATCCTCTTGAGCTGTTATCCTTTATCCATGGGTAGCACAGTCTAGCATACAGTTCGAGTATACTCTTACAGTGCATGTTCTTTTGAAAATCTTGTAAAAGACTATATTAGATAAACTGAAAAAAGTCAGCTTGAATTATATGTCTAGGTTCTTGAATTCACAGACCTTTTGGTTACAGTCGATGTGATAAAGAACTGAAGCGTGGATTCTAATTGGATAGTCTAGTTACTTTCATAATTGTTTTATTAGCTTAAGCACATTTTCATCTTTTTCTTTTCTCTTTCTTTCTTTCTTTTATTTTCTGGCCTCCAGGGTTATTGCTAGGGCTCAGTATCTGCACTATGAATCCACTGCTCCTGTATTATTATTATTATTATTATTATTATTATTATTACTTTGGATAGGACAGAGAGAAATTGAGAGGGAAGGGGAAGATAGAGGGGGGAGAGAAAGATAGTCACCTGCAGACCTGCTTCACTACTTGTGAAGCAACCCCCCCTCACCATTGAGGGCTCAAACCAGGATCCTTCCATGGGCCTTTGCGCTTAGTACTGTGTACTCCCCACATGATTCCCTACCACTGCCTAGACCCTCTTAGCACACTTTAGACTATAGATTAGACCAAGGAATTTCCCAAATTTGTTATTTTTGTGTTTTTTTTATGTTTTATATTCTTATATCATGAAAAATTAAGTAGGAAGTAACAGCATCTGTATTGCTAGCTTCTTTTTGTGCTCTTAGACATTGAAAGAAATTTTCCTTTCGTCTCTCTTTTTTTAAAATTATTGTCTTTCTTTCATTTCTTCTTTCATTTTTACCTTCTACTTTTCTTTCTTTCTACCACAGAGAATATTGCTGGGGCTCAATGGCTACATGATTCCACTGTTCATAAGGGACACCCCCCCCTTTATTTCTTTATAGAGATGACAGAGAAAAAAAGAGGGGAAGAGAGACAGGGAAGAGAGATACCTCCAGTACTGATCCACCATTTATAAAAACTCCCCTCCTAACACTGGTGGCTTGAATGTGGACCTTAATGCATAGTAATATATGGTCTCTGCCCCCTTCCAATTTTTTATATGTTTTGTTGAAAGTTTTTATTTGATGTTTAAACTTTATAGAACTTTAACCTTTGGACATGTAATAAATTGGGGGCAGGCTGGTAACACATCAATTTGTGTGCACATGTCACGATGCACATAGAATGGGATGCATATCCCTAGTACCCAGCTGCAGGAAGCTAGGTTCACAAGTGGTGAAGCAGTGTTAAAAGCTTCTTTTATTTTCCTCTCCTCATCTCTGTCTCCATGACCCCTCTCAATTTTTCTCTGTCTCTATCCAAAAATAAATTACAGTTAAAAAAAGAAAATGGTATAAAGAACATTATTGAACCAGCTTGATGAAATCAGCTACATGGATAGTATATTAGACAAAAAAAACTTACTATATACATATATGTTTATCAATATGTCAAAATTCTATTCGTGGTCTATCAGAGAGTATTCCGATTCTGAGAAACACTGTGAATTTTGAGCCATCAATTCATCTTGAAATTATTAGAAAAAATATTGGAAATATAAATAGGAAGTATATACAATGAGATATCACTTTGAGGTCAACTAGAGAAAACTTGTGTTCTTGTTACTATTTTTTTTCATAATCATTTTGTTGAAAAAGTTTCCAGATCCCAGATTTCTTGATATTTGTTGTCAGAAATTCTATTGATTTTACCTAAGTCTCCATGTTTATAAAGCATGTCTGGGGGGCAGAGGGAAGGTGGTGGCTCACTTGGTTATTATGCACAAGGACCTGGGTTCGAGCTCCTGCTCCCCACCTGCAGGGGGGAAGCTTTGTGAGTGGTGGAGGAGTGCTGTAGGTGTCTCTCTTCTCTCTATCTCTCCGTTCCCTCTCAACTTATCAATATGTCTAGTTGATAGTTATCAGGTACACTATTTTGTCTAAAAACACCACTAGGTCTGCCCAGTAGAAAGAAAAAAAAAAGCTTTAGGCACTCCTTTGTCACAACTCCCTTCCACCTTAAGGCAGATATGGAGAGTGTCAAGAGTTAACAGACTAAACAAGTATTTCTTGAGGCATCAAAGAGATGTACCTGATGTAGTGGCATTAAGGCAAAGATTACGCTAATTAAGGTTTAACATATTTTGATGCCTCTCCCACCTTGACAGTTTTATTTGTGCCTTGACAATCGCTCCTAAAGTATGTTTACCTAAGAACCTCTTGATTGTCCTCATTCCTTTTTGATGTGATCCATAATCTTACTAATAATTTTTCTGCCGGAGTTCTGATTAGCATCGTACCCCTGACACTCGCCCGTCTTGGCATGTCTGGGTGCATCCCTCCAGATCTCTTCAGTGGCTAACTTTTTTTTTTTCTCAACCCTGAGACACACTGGATCTCAGGATCCTGGCATCTGGCTAAAGTTCTCCACCTGCATTATTAGCCAAAGAGTTTGTTTGAAATTATTTCAAAATGGAAAACTTAATATTAAATAGTATTTAATATTAAGTTGACATTTTCACAAAGTCAAATGTCAACTGAGTCACAGCAACTCTATTTTCTGTTTGTCTCCTCTCAATTATTACCTGCTGCCAGTATTTTTTTTTTTCTTTTTTGGAGGTTCTTTCCCCCTCGGAAAGAAATGACATTGCCATATGTGAAGAGCTTTTTATCAGGTCAGCTCCACTTTGGAAAGGCCAAGAATTTTAGCTCTTTAACTCATGCAGAGGGTCTAAGTAGGCAGGCAATCTGTCTGTCAGGCTGCACCAGATGTCCCAGCTATTAAGTTGATCTACTATTCAGAGCCCACACTTTCTCAAAGGCAAACTAATGGGGGAGAAAAACAGGTAAGTAAAATGTCAAGGAGAACAGCACTAAAGGCTGCAAATTGTATTCTAGTCTGCGTTATAAACAGGAAGATGGATAGAAAGCAGATGCATTATGTTCAATGGCCCTCACTGAATAAGGAAAATCACCTTTTCCATATTAATAGATGACATTAGGTATATTCATACATCCTTTTTATCATAGGCAGCATGGTTATGCAGTATCAAACTTGATGATGAATAAGAAAAATAATCCATCTTCAGTGTCTTTTATTCAGTAATCAGTTTGTCAAGGAGGCCCAACTTGGTGGGTTTTAAAGGTGAAGTGTCTTAATTTTTTCCATCACTATTTTGTTGAACTCCACATTTCTACCCAGTAAGGATACCACATGAACGCCACAGAGTTCCATTCACTTGCAGTTAATACAACTTGGAACATGTTAAAGATTTCTAAACCAAACCTGCTCACTGGAAGTTATTAAAACTTATTTCATTTCAAAGCTTAAGTCAAACTCAATTTAAAATTCATTTCCCTATCATACTCCTTATCATACTCTGCATAATCCCCCACCCCACCCCCATCTCTACTGTCAATGCAAACTTGAATTGAAATGCTGACTATGGACTGAGAAAAAGAGAAGACTTCTTACTATAAGGCTAATCCACTGCTTCTAGCTAACCCAACTAGAGAGCAGTGACTCAGAAAAAGGGAAAGTTTAAGTAAAATTTCAACTTGGGTAACCAGACAAGATGTTATTGCTTTGCTATGAATCATTTCTATTGTTTTGGTTTTTTTTCCCAACACTGGTTGATCTTTGCTTACCTTTAAAGGCGCCTGTAAGTCTTTCCTCTCTCATGAGTTGCAGATTTAAGCTATACTGTTGCATGGACTTTCCCCTTCCTGAATTTGAAGATATTAATGGAGGAAGGTGACTCCAGATTGTCCACTAAATGACTCATGGGAAACTCAGTTGCTTTTCCCAAGATGTTCACTGCCCATATGCTGGCTTGCTCAGTCTTGTCTATGTTCTTCTGGCCCCAGTAGCAGGTTACTGAGTTTCCAGTTCAAGCAAGTGTCCTGCTCAGCTACAGAAAGTCAAACCCTTCTCATCATGTAGACAACCTTAACTACTTGATATCAGCTCCCCCCCTGTTTTTTTCCTGAAGAGTTGTCCTATTACTTCTATCCCCAAATCTTGAAAGACTTAAAATTTAAATCAAAATGTGCAAATGCTATATTCAGTGTATGTCAGATATATGTTTTTCTTCCATGTGATCTAAAAGTGTGCTGGTAATTCCTTGTGTGGAATCCAGAATTTTAGCATTATCAGATTATAGGCATCCAAGACACACAGTCAGTCTTATCAGGGCGAATGCTAGCCATCTACTATTTTAATATAATATCTATTAAGATACCAATGGCATTTTTTTTACATAAATTGGGTAACTAAACTTTGTAGAAAAAGAGCCTACATAGATGGAGTAACCTTCATAGAGTGGAACGTTTTCTGACATCACACCAGACTTCCTTATTTTTCTATTTTCAGATGACATAGTATTCTTCTAAGAGCATCTTAATAATCTTCTGAAAAACTACTAAACCAACAAAAAAGCAGTCATATTTCTATAGGGTAGCAATGAACATGTGGAAAAGGAAATTAAAGATATAGTGTCATTTATATGAGTCCAAGTAGCAAAATACTTCAGTTTAAATCCAAGAAAATAAGGATAGGACTTAGATTTAACAAATTACTCCTCTACTATTGGACATATTTATTATTATTTATTTATAAAAATGAAACACTGACAAAAACCATAGGATAAGAGGGGTACAACTCCACACAATTCCCACCACCAGAATCCATATCCCATCCCCTCCCCTAATAGCTTTCCTGTTCTTTAACCCTCTGGGAGCATGGACCCAGGGTCATTGTGGGATGCAGAAGGTGGAAGGTCTGACTTCCGTAATTGCTTCCCTGCTGAACATGGGCGTTGACAGGTCCATCCATACTCCCAGCCTACTTCTCTCTCTTTTCCTAGTGGGACAGGGCTCTGGGGAAGCTGATCTCCAGGACACATTGGTGGGGTTGTCTGTCCAGGAAAGTCAGGTTGGCATGATGTTAGCATCTGGAACCTGGTGGCTGAAAAGAGATTTAACATATAAAGCCAAACAAATTATTGATTAATCCTGAACCTACAGGCTGGAATAGTTCAGATGAAGAGTTGGGGGGAAGGTCGTCTCTGTTCTATAGATAGCTAGTAGGCATATTTTAGTTATATTCCAAAGGACCTGTGGCTATACTGGGTTGTTTTTTTTTTTTTTTTTTCTTCTTCTTCTTTTTCCTCCTGAGCCTGAAATTTGGTATGCCGGTAGATCCAAGTTATTGTCTGGGGAGGTGATGTCATGGCTGGAAAAAGGACCAGAAAGCTAGATCAGGGAAGAGAGTAGCTCCCAAATATAGGAAAGGCGTATAGATATTGTTGACTGTAAAGCCCATCAATTTGATGTGATCTGGGGCCCATATTCAGCTTAGGTACCTATGTGACCTCTGCATCCCTGTAGATCTGAGCTCACATTCTGTGGTCATGAGTAGGAATGTTCCAAGCTGCCCCAATATCAGGACCCATCTTCCTCAGGTGTAGCATAGAGTATGTTGTTCAGCCTCCCTTCCGAGAATGGAACATTCTCTACTGTTATTGATCCAAGTTGAGGGCAAGGTCCTATGGGGGCCCAGAGATGACCGGTAACAATGGAGAGAGGGATTTATTGGAGGTCTAGGCCCATCATAGACATAACATTTTACTTAATTGTTTATGGGCCTGCATCAGACCACAACTCTTTAGTAGAAGTTATGTCATACCTAAGTATCTTTAAATGTTACTATAAGGCACTCTTATTACCAATTTTGCAAATATTTTTACATAAAGATCCATAGGTGGATGAAATAGTGACAGGCATTCACTTAAATGTAGTGTTTTTGTTGGTAGCAAAACACCTTCAATTATGAAGGAAGCCAGTTCAGGTAGTGTCATTGTGAAGGCCAGACATCATTGTGATTAGAATCTTTAAGTTCCCTTCCTGTGATAAGTGTCTGCAAAACAGTCTCAAACCCAACTTGGGTCTTTTCCTATCGTCTGGCAATAGGACCAAAAGCCCCGCCAGGCCCTGCCCGTCCATTCCCAAAGCCTTTTATGAGAACTTGTACTTATAATGAGAAATATAAAACTCTATCATCTGTCTGAAGAAAAAAAAAAAAAAGTCTGACTAGTCCACAAAGTTTGGGACGCTCAATCAAATAACTTCCATATAAAAACCATTGAAGTACTTTCTTTATGTTGATGATATTTGTGTCCTCAGTAGGCAATTTCTAACTTTTACTGTCCTAAACTATAGCTTAAATATTATTTCAGGTTATGAGCATTGCATTCTTCTCTTGAAATTTTAAATCAAGTTCGTTAAAATGCTTTCTAGATCTATTTAAAATAGAGATGTAGCTAATTAACTCACCACATCAAATTATAGGAGGAAAACTATTTACTGTGACTAGATTCTATGTAATTTGAAATTACTTAGTGACACATCTAAAATAGAGAGCAATTTTTTCCATATCTTTGATATTATCACAACTAGATCTCTTCTGGTTGACATTTTAAAGGCTTTGTCATTAAGAAAAAAAAATGTTGAAACCCCAATCAACCTTAATACGTATGATAATAGCAATGCCTGCTATTATTATTAGCCACTGATGTTCCAAATAAATTGAAAGCGTAGTAAGCACAGGTTTGTCACAGAGGTCAAAGCTAAGTAGAAGAAATAGTGGGTTGAAAAATGAGCATGTTCTAGAAAATTCTGTAAAGCAGTAACTTGTACATTTTCCCTCGTGTTTGTTTGTTTGTTTGTTTGTTTTTACCTTTGGAAGTTATGTAAACTAACCCTTTGTGTTTGCTTTTCCGTTAGAAGACAAGTAAGACCTGTTGCTTGGGGGCTTGGTGGTGGTGCACCTGATTGATTTCACATCTAGCCATGGATAAGACTCATATTCAAGACCTGCTGCACACCTATATGCAGAAAGCTTAAGGAGAGCTGGAGCTATACTGCTGGTGCCTCTTCTACTTATTTATCTTTCCCTCATTCTCTCCCTATTTGTCCATCTCTGGTCAGTCTCAGTCTCTAAAATTGGTTGCCAGGAACAGTGGCAACACGTTTTTGCTGAACCCCAGCAATAACCCTGGTGGCCAAAAAAAAGAAAAAAGGCATTGCCTAGTACCCTTAGAGAGGTAACCAATTTTACTGGCTGCTGTCCTTTTAATTATGGTTTTCTGTGATGAATAAGAAATTATACATATGAAATTTAGATTGGGGAGACCTAGACCAGAAACATTCCTCTCTATTTTCTTGAAAATATATTACTACTATACATCCTTCTGTTTCATATTCTAAAACCTATAAGGAAGTGAGTTATATATAAGGTGAAAGACTGGTGTTCTGGGAGCTGACTCAGCAGATAGAATGCAAGGGTCAGGCGGTAGCAAAGCAGGTTAAGCGCAAGTGGCGCTAAGTGCAGGGGCCAGCATAAGGATCCCGGTTCCACCTCCAGGCTCCCCACCTGCAGGGGAGTCACTTCACAGGCAGTGAAGCAGGTCTGCAGGTGTCTATCTTCTCTCCCCCTCTCTGTCTTCCCCTCCTCTCTCCATTTCTCTCTGTCCTATCCAACAACGACATCAGCAACAACAACAACAATAAAACAACAAGGGCAACAAAAAGGAGAAAAAAGAAGATAAAATGCATGTTTTCTGTACATGAAAACCTAGATTCAATTCCTGACACTACATGCACTGTTGAGGTTTTCTTCCCTCTCTCCTGAAAAAAATAAAACTTCAATAATAAGTGAAGGGCTGACCCATGCTCCACACTAGTTTTTAATAAATAATGGATGTCAATAATGTTTGCTTTTGGAATAACTTAAAAGATTTGCACACAAGAAACATGTAATCAGTAGATGAGAATGATTTGTAAAAAAGTGTATCTTTTTGAAACTCAGTATTTAATTCATGTTTACCTTACTTCATAAGATAAATACTCAGGGAAATTCTTTTGCCTTTTTTATAGCTAGAAATAATTAAAGTAGAAATAAATCAAATAGTTTCATCCAGGAAATTCCTGGTACCAATACAAGCACTCGGTCTTTCAATAAAAAATTAGAAGCACCACTAGGCCTTTAGAATTTATCTCATTTCACAAAGAAGAATAGAAAATGAACTACCACTATAATCAAAACTCCTCAACACTCAGGCTGTTCCACATTTTGAGTTTTCTGCTCACTTTAAAAAAATATTAGATTTATTTACTAGATAGAGACAGTACGAGAGGGAAAGGTGTGATAGTGAAGGAGAGAGAGAGAGAGAGGGAGGGAGAGGGAGAGGGAGAGGGAGAGGGAGAGGGAGAGGGAGAGGGAGAGGGAGAGGGAGACCTGCAACACTGCTTCACCACTAGCAAAACTTTCCCTCTGCAGGTAGGGACTGGGGGTTCCAATCTGGGTCCTTGTGCATTGTAACATGTGCACTCAACCAGGTGCGCCACCACTTCTGCTCACTTTTTCTTCTTCAGAATACCCTTTTAGGCGATACGTAGTACATATCAGCTTTATTGAAAATGTGATTTATAAACCATATAATTTGCTAAATTAAAGTGTATAATGTACTAGCTCTGTTAAAGTTGTAAAAACATAACTGCTATCAAAATTGAAATGTTCTGACTCCCCCAAAGGAAACTGTTATCATTAATATTCATTATCATTTCACCTAAACTGACCCCTACTATGGGCAATCACTAATCTACTTTCTACCTCTATACATTTCCCCATTTAGAACTTTCAATGAAAGTGAAATTAGACTTTTTAATGAGCCAGTTCTTAGTTTCACTGATATTTCATATTGCATGTTTGTTTTGATTTTACTTACTTTCAGGATTTCTGTCCTACGAACTTTGAGTTTCATGTGTTATTCTTTTCCTGGTCACATTAGGTATGCTGCTAGATTATTTGGGGTCTTTCTTTCCTCTTGTTTTTCTCAAGTCAAAGGCTTAGGGATGTGTAATTTCACTGAGTCTGGATCAACATTTTCATTCAGATAGAAAGGGAGTGGGGGGACCATTATATTGGAGCTTCCCTTAGTATTATAATATACCTAAATCTAGAATATGTTGAAAAATGGAATTCCTTGATATATGTGACTCCTATCAGTATATTTGCCCACATGATGTATAAAATATTGGAAAAGTAACCCATAGGTCCACACTTACTGATTTCATTAATTGTAGTCATTATTATTATTATTATGAAATATATAGATGAAGTTCATCTTTACTTTCAAAATGGAGAATATGTAAGGGATAATTCGCCTGACAATCTCCAGGGAAAGTAACACTAAAATATAATTAATGTTCTCTCCTAGTCCCAGTACCTACCTTTTTAAGAAGGAAGCAATCACTTGTATACATTAAATCAATGAAATACTATCTTCTTTTCAGCCTTGGAGAATTTTCTAGCAAATATACTGCATTAATATGTTCTAAATCTGTCAGTAGGAATTAAGAGTAAATAGAGTATATGCCTAGATTAGTATCTTAAATCACTATGCGCCATGATGTAACATATTTCAGGTTACACACATATGTATGCATAACTATATAAGGTTGTTGAAAAAGTTATGCCTCACTTTGCATAGAAAAATATTTTATATTTTTTTCTGAAAAAATATATAAAATATATCATATCATATCATATTATTGGATGCACCACCACCTGGCCCCCAAATGTGAATATTTTCTGCATCACAGATACCATAAATGGTGGCTGGATGGTGGTGTAAACTGGTGAGCATACACATTTCCATGTGCAGAGATGTTGCTTCCTCCCCTGCTCCTCCACCTGCAGGAAAGACTCTTCCATATATGTTTTAGAAATGAAAGTAAGGATGTTTCTAATTAAGTTAGGAGTGAAAGACAACTTCACTCATATGTAAACTGCAAATAAATGAAATTAAAGACACTTGCAAAAACTTTTAAAAAAATAACATACCATTGGAATAGAGAGCCTCTACTTCAAGTTTGATGTTTAATAAGATAACTGAATACAATAAAGTCACAAATAATATATTAGAAAATTATTGTTCTAAGAAAATTATTGAATGGAAGGTATAATATATTGAAATAAACCAGTTAGATAATTAAAATAGTAATGGTGGGGCCAAGTGGTGGCATTGCTGATTGAGTGCATATTCTGTCATGTGCAAGTACTTGTATCAAAGGCCTGCCCCCTCCTACAGGTGGGGAAGCTTCTGCTGAAGGTGTCTCATTTCTCAATGATTCTCCCTCTATCTCCTCTTCCCTCAGAGTTTCTCTCTGTTATATCCAAGATAAGTATATAAAATAAATAACAATACAAAAATAGAAAAATAGTAACAGTACCACAATTACATATCTATAAATAAAATGATCAAAAATAATTAGTGGAAAAAAATTCTGTATATAACTGCTTAAACACATCACCAAATGAAAAATTACACTTGACCTTTATCTATCTATCTATCTATGTAATATTTAAAAACTGAAAGAGAGAGAGAGAGGGAGAGAGATATGGTTTATATGATGGGAATACTTAAGAAGAACATGATAGGGGGACCAGGTGGTGGTGTACTTGGTTGAGGACTGCTGGTGCTCACGTGGGTGGCCTCGCAACAGAGGTAAGCCACTGGCTTTCCCTTCACCGAATCTAGTGATCCTGTGATGCGGAAAGAAATGCCAAGAGAAATTCAGGTATGAATTTCCAATTTATTCGGGGAAAGACAAAGCTTATATAGCAAAGTGGAACAAAGAACTTTTTCACATATGTCAGTAATTAGAGATTTTCAAAAGGTCAGTACCCCCATGGTGGGGAGGGCTAGGAATGACGGAAATTGATGAGATAGGTCAAGGCAATTAGTTTCCATGATGCAAGAGATGCTAATTATCTAAAGGTATTAAGAAAAATGCAGTTAAACCAGTAGAGTGAGATAAAGCAGAGAAGGGCAGAGTTTGATGTAAATCATGGTGATAAAAGAATCCAGGAAGTGAGGTGTGGGTGTCTCAATGTTAAGTTACTGGCAAGGCAGTGATGAAGTGTACTTTGTATGTGATCAAAAGATGGTGAACTTACAGTGAACATAGTGAACTTTAAAGTGAACTTTCAAGCAGGCAACCGTTTGGTCTGCAGCAGAAATGAGTTAAGTGTGAGAGATTGCAGGTCTCTGTGAAGCCTGGGAGACTGACAAAGGGGAAACTGAGTTAGAAAAGCATTTCCCTCCAAGCTCTATCCTCTAAAGAGAGAGACTGACAGGTGGGGTGTCTTTGCAGACCTCCATGTCAAGGATGAGGGAGTTCCCCTATGCTCTACCATGCTTTCACATAATTCCACAGAGGACACAAGTTAATATGCACAAGAACCCATAAGGGGGAGTGGGGTTGGGCTGTAGCGTAGCAGGTTAAGCTCAGATGGCACAAAGCACAAGGACCGGCATTAAGGATGACGGTTCTAGTCCCCGGATCCCCACCTGCAGGATGGACTCTTTACAGGCGATGAAGCGGGTCTCAGGTGTTTGTCTTTCTCTCCCCCTCTGTCTTCCCTCCTCTCTCGATTTCTCTCTGTCCTATCCAGCAATGACAACAACAATAATAATAACAAGGGCAAGAAAAATGAGAAAAATGGCCTCCAGGAGCAGTAGATTTGTAGCACAGGTACCAAGCCCCAGCGGTAATCCTGAAGGCAAAAAAAAAAAAAAATCCCATAAGGGCGTGGGTTCAAGCCTGTGCTCCCTACCTGCAAGGAAGATGAACAGGTCTGTAGGTGTCTATTTTTTCTCTTTCCCTATCTCCCCTTCCCCTCTCAACTTCTCTTTGGCCTATCAGATAAACTAGAAATCAAAGAAGAAGAAGAAAAAAAGGGAGAGTGAGAGCTGGGTGGTGGCACTGCCGGTTAAGCGCACATGGCACAAAGCACAAGATCCAGGTCTACAGGTGTCTATCTTTCTCTCCCCTCTCTGTCTTCCCCTCCTCTCTTCATTTATCTCTGGCTTATCCAACAACAACAGAAATAACAACAATAATAACAACAATAAGGGCAACAGAAGGAAAAAAGAATGTGGGGGGGGGGCAAAAAAAATTTTCTTTAAAAAGGACCAACCAGGAGCGATAGATTCATGATGCTGATACCAAGCCCCAGCAATAACGCTGGTGACAATAAAAAATTTAAAAAAGGAAAAAAGAAGGACCTAAAAGATTACAAACAGTTTGCTAGGAGAAAGACCCAGAGTTAAATATGTAACCTGAGGTATTATAATAAAATTGGGGAAAGAGAAAGTTTGAGATTTTTCTCACAGTAAGAAATTGACTTTCAAATTTATTAATTTTCACATTAGAGAGACTATAAGAATGATAGAAGAGTTGATCCCAATTATACCTGGAGTAAAGTTTCTGAAAGACTTTCTAGAATATCCCTGGGCATCCCCTTTAATAAGACTGACAATGAAACCAGAGAACTGCTTCCTTCTAAAGACATATATGTAGCCAAGAGTAGAATAGGCAGTAACTATGTCAATGATTCTCTTTTATCTTTATAGGATTCTAATATTTTATTGCAAGGATTATGATTAGAGCAATGTACAAAAAAAGTGAAGGCTTCATCTAATTAGTAATTCAAACTTCTGCTATATTAGTATCATATTGAATTATTACTCATCCTTGCTTAAATAGCATTTAAAAGGGAATTACACTGTCTTGCCAAACTAGTATAAAAAGAAACTTTAATAGGGCATGATGTGAAAGCTATTATGAAAGATAGTCACCATTATGAATATAAGTAATCTTTTCAGAAATGCTGTTTTGGCTGTTCCCATAGTACCTTTACCAAAGTCAGTGGGATTGGCTTAGAAAATTGAGGGGAATAGAATTTGCATAGGGAGTCGGGCTGTAGCGCAGCGGGTTAAACGCAGGTGGCGCAAAGCACAAGGACCGGCATAAGGATCCCGGTTCGAACCCCGGCTTCCCACCTGCTGGGGAGTCGCTTCACAGGCGGTGAAGCAGGTCTGCAGGTGTCTATCTTTCTCTCCTCCTCTCTGTCTTCCCCTCCTCTCTCCATTTCTCTCTGTCCTATCCAACAATGACGACAACAACAATAACTACAACAATAAAAAACAACAACAAGGGCAACAAAAGGGAATAAATAAATAAAATAAAATATAAAATATATATATATAAAAAAAAAGAATTTGCATCGTTGATTATCATCTTGAGTAAAATTTTAATTGTATACCTAAATATCATTGTTATCCTTCCTTGGGGAATTCCAAGATGATTTTGAAACCTGTTTTCTATTAATCTTTTAATTTTTATCTTCTATTTTAAAATTAGTGCAGTATATTTTTTCTAGTGAGTGATTTGCTAATGGATATTTTTTAATCCATTGGCTTTTCCCTAAATGTGCAATGCATTCTTACTCTAAATAAGAAGTTTATCAGGTCGGCAGAATAGCTCAGGAGGATAGTGTGCTGTTTTGCCATGTGCTGCACAACCCAGGTTGAATGTGGCCCCCACTATACTGAAGGTGGCTTGGTGCCGTGGTCCCTTTTATTGTCTCTACCACTCTGTATCTATTAAGAAAAAATGTAATGAGTTTATTGCAAACCAACAGAACTCAATGAGGTTATGATGTGAAACTTCGTTTGGAGTTGTGGCAAATGGGTTTTTTAAAAATTTTTTTAATACACAGAAAAAATAATTAACAATATAATGTTGACTACCTGCCAGTGCTGGGGGAGAAAAGTGTGTTCTTTCCAAGTGATTACAGTGAATGTGTTCAATGTTTGGTTTCTTTGATGATTGTTTAATTTTGTGATCTACCTGATTGAGAAAGCTGCAACAGTATTTGAACACAATTTTAAAATATCTTAATATTCCAACTCTCATTATAACCTACACATGATCTCCCTGCTTTATTCAACATGGCACTGAACGTAGCATTCTTATTTTCTGAATTGCATTCTTGTGTTCCTGATCTGAGGCTCCATTCTTACAATCCTAACTTTTAGAAATTAGAAAAATCTCAATTTAGTGATAGTTTGACAAGTTTAGGAAACCCTAAAACCTTATTCCATCAAAGTCATTAAAGGATCTTGATTTTCCTTCCAGGATTTGTATTCTAACCATCATTAAAGTGTGCCAGTCTCTTGCTCTTAAAGAAAAAAAAGAAATTAGAAAGCTACGCAACTTGGGGACTGGGTGATAGCGCAGTGGGTTAAGCGCACGTGCCACAATCATAAGGGACAGCATAAAGATCCGGATTCGAGCTCCTGCCTCCCCACCTTTGGGGGTGGGGGTGTTGCTTCACAGCAGGGAAGCACATCTGCAGATGTCTATCTTTCTCTCCCTTTCTCTGTCTTCCCCTCCTCTCTTGATTTCCCTCTGTTCTAGCCAACAACAAAAACAAAGACATCTAAATGGAAAAAAAAAAAATGGCCTCCAAGAGCAGTGGATTTGTAGTGCAAGCTCTGAATCCCAGCAATAACCCTGGAGGCATAAAAAAAAAAGAAAAGAAGAGAGAAAATCATGCAACTTTCAGGAAAAAAAAATATCTCTTGCTTTTATACAATTCTTTTAAGGATTATTAATTACCTTTCTTCAAAAGTTAATTGCATTGACAGTATTTTATACCCACATTTACTTCCCCTTTCATTTGATATATAATATTTTCTTCTTTACTGGTTTGTGCTGGTCTAGAACTTGGGTCCTTGAATTTACCTCCATCATTTGTTCTCTCTGTGACTGATAACTGCCTCACTGCGACTGAGGTTGATTCCGATGGTATAATATAAGGAGTGTTTTCTTTTTTAATAATTTGTTTTATTTTTTAATTATCTTTATTTATTGGATAGAGAAAGCTAGAAATTGAGATGGTGGGGAGGTAGTGAGGGAGAAAGACACAGAAAGACACCTTCAGCCCTGCTTCACCACTCACAAAGCTTTCCCTTTGCAGGAGGGGACCAGGGGTTCAAACCCACATCCTTGCTCATGTGCTCTCATGCTTGAGAGTCCAATGCTTTATCCACTGTGCCACCTCCCTGTAACATATGCTTTCAATGAGTTGCACCACCACCCAGCCCCCAGGAAAGATTCTTTAAGATATATAATATAAAATTAGAAATAAAATATCAGTGATTTAATCCTTTAAGAGATAAAATGATTTATGCTACATAAATTCCTTAGAAGTGGATGAGTATCACACATTGTAATTGAAAGAGAGAATTGTCAACAATTACATTCATACTAAGCCTCAGTGATTCTTTACTGTAACAGTAACTATCACTTTGTGGTAGCGGGTAAACTTAAAGTGTCATATGACAGAGCAAGAAAATACATAGCAGAAAGAAGAAATTTTTATCAAAGTCTGCCATGTGTATTTGGGTGCATTTCCCTTGATACTTGCATCCGATAGGAATTGTTTTATAGTATTTTCTATATACATAGTAGGAAAGTTATTATTATTATTATTATTATTATTACTATTATTATTTTCCTCCAGGGTTATCACTGAGGCTCGGTGCCTGCCTGCAAGCCGTTTTTTCATTTTTTTCCCTTTGAATAGGACAGAGAGAAATTGAGAAGGGAGGGGAAGATAGAAAAATAGATACCGGCAGACCTGCTTCACCACTTGTGAGGTAATCCCTCTGCAGGCGGGGAGCCAGGTGCTCAAACCTGGATCCTTATGTGGGTCCTTGCGCTTAGTACTATGTGCACTTAACCTGGTGCGCCACCGTCCAGTCCCCTAACTCAGCACTCTATTATAGTTGCTTTATTCTATTATTATTGACAGTAGTACTGATTGATGCAAAAATTGAGGGAGAAGTATTCGTGTACTTGAGAACTTCCTAATCTTTCAAGATCTTCATGTTTTGTTTTACTTATTTCATTGTTCACGAGTCATTCATTTTAGGTTAATACAGCAATTTTGGACATGTGTTGCTAAGGGTGGCTAGAAAAATCCAAAATTATCTAACTCTTACTTATTAGTAAGAAAAAGTTGCAGATTTCAAGCCCCTGGTCCCCAACTACAGGGGCAAAGTTTTGCAAGTGGTGAAGCAGGTCTGCAGGTGCCTCTCTCTCTCTCTCTCTCCCTTTCTATCTCCCCCTCTCCTCTAAATTTTTCTTTGTCTCTATCCAATAATAAAAAATAAATTTTAAAAAATTTTAAAAAGAAAAGAAAAATTTGCAGATAATATACCTAAAGAGAAACTAGAGTGTGTGTTATTAGTAGACACGCTCTGATGAAGGGCTTGGTAAGCCCAGGAAAATGAAATATGAGCATATTAAATCCATCAGCATCATTCTGGTCTCTCCAGCATGCAGAATTCTTACTGAATTCCTAGTGTATGTAACTAAAATCCAACAAGAGTCATTTAAACAAATGGAAATGATTTCACCATAACTGAAAATAAATTCAGATGTAAGCAGCATGGGGCAAGTTTAGAAGTTCTCTGTCTGTGGGGACCTCAGCTCCTTCTAGCTTTTCCCTTTGCCTTTCTGAGGTCAACTGGGGCAAATTAAAGATGTCACAGACTCTGCACACTTTCCCCATAGAGAGATGAGGTTTGTGTTCCCGCTGCCCGAATCTTGGCAGGATAATGTGACTACTTTGACTAACTGAATATGGCAGAAGTGACACTATGCCAATTTCTAGGCCCATGCCTCAAGGTACTGTCATTTTCTGCTTCTTCCTTCTTGAAGCATTTGCTCTTAGAGCCCTGAGCTTTCATTTAATGAATCCAACTTCCCGATTGGAGAGATCATTCAGACAGGCTCTGAGACTACATGGAGAAAGAAAGAGGCCCAGCTGAGCCAACCTTTTAGTCACTCTTATCTTTTATCAAAGTACCAAAAATGAATGTAATCTATCATGGTTCCTAATGTCTGGTTCTGCTATCCATTTAAATCTCAACAGCAGACCTCAAATGATGTTCTGTGAAACAGAAAAAATTATCTGATTCATAGAACTAGAGTATAGATTTAAGTGTGTTTTAAACCACTAAGCTTATGTAGAAATAGACAATAGAAATACGACCTTTTGGTGAAGGGCAAACTGACACTATCATATGTCGCAAGAAAATACATAGCAGAAAGCAGAAAAGGACTATCTTTAGGAATAATTCCTGCCTTTAGCAAGCTTTCCCATCTTTAGGAATCTTTCACAAAGTGTGCCTCTAACCTTCTGTTTAAATATACTTGTCCAGGGGGTCAGGAGTTGGCTTACCAGGCAGACATCCCCATGTTTGAGGATATGAGTGAGTACCCCATCACTATTTTCAGGAGGAAAGTTTCACATGTGAAGCAGGCCTGCAGTTATCTCTCTGATTCTTTCCCTTTTTTTTTTTTAATTTTTTATTTAAGAAAGGATTAAGGAACAAAACCATAAGGTAGGAGGGGTACAACTCCACACAATTCCCACCACCCAATCTCCGTAACCCACCCCCTCCCATGATAGCTTTCCCATTCTCTAGCCCTCTGGGAGCATGGACCCAGGGTCATTGAGGCTTGCAAAAGGTAGAAGGTCTGGCTTCTGTAATTGCTTCCCCGCTGAACATGGGCGTTGACTGGTCGGTCCATACTCCCAGTCTGCCTCTCTCTTTCCCTAGTAGGGTGTGTCTCTGGGGAAGCTGAGCTCCAGGACACATTGGTGGGGTCTTCAATCCAGGGAAGCCTGGCCAGCATCCTAATGACATCTGGAACCTGGTGATTGAAAAGAGAGTTAACATACAAAGCCAAACAAATTGTTGAGCAATCATGGATCCCAAGCTTGGAATAGTGAAGAGGAAGTGTTAGGGAGGTACTCACTGCAAACTCTAGTGTACTTCTGCTTCAGGTATATATTTTGCAGTAGTTTATGGATACGTGTGAACATAAGCTCTCTCTCACAGAAACTGGTGTATATCTAGGTTATGGGACTTTGTTAGAAGGTGAACCACCTGAGATAAAATTAGAGTGTACTATAAAAGGAAAAGTCTCACCTGAGTAATGAAGCTGAAGGGTTGTCATTCCACACATGAAGTCTCTGGACACAGTCTGAGGTGAAGCATGTTGAGGTGGCAATCGTTGCGTTGGTTAGGTTGTGATCGGAGGATGCAATATTATTTGGTATGGATTGGGAGAGGCATGCGGGAAAGTGGGCCCTATCTAAGGGTTCCAGGACTGGGGGAAGTAGGGGCTCTATAGTGGAGATGTGAGGTTCCTGCTGTCTTAGGGTTCAAAAAGACAATCGATAGTTAATGTTATCATCACATTATTTGGTAATTGGGTTAACTTTGAAAAGTCCTTTTGTTAGGGTTTGCTGGACAGTGTCCAGTATGATTCTTTCCCTTTCTATCAACCCTCCCCTCTCAATTTTTCTCTGAATCTATCCAATAATAAATAAAATGAAAAGATTTTTAAAAGAAATAAAAAATTCTTTTAAAAACTTTTTAAAATTATTTGTTTGCAACAAGGTCATTTTTTAAACTTTTGTTATGAAGTTTATGTTTATCTTTATTTTCCTTCTTTGTCTCTCTCTCTCTCTCTCTCTCTTTATTCCTTTTCTTTCTGAGTTACAGGGCAGTTCCACACCACACCAACCACCAAAATTCTGTGCTCCCACCGTCCAAACAGTAACCACAAAGTCTAAGAGACAGTTTTTTTGCTTTTGGGTTTCTCTTTTTTGTTTGTCTTTTGCTATTTCAATTCTCTAGATTCTACATCTGAATGAAACCATCCAGTAGTTATCTTCCATCTCTTTACTTCCCTTTAGGCTTTTTGGGTTTTTGTGCCGCCTGTCCCTTCTCCCCCCTCTCTCTCCCCCAACAGAGAACTGATCTCCTCTAGTTTAGGGTGGTGTGAGTGACTGAACCTAGGACTTTGGAACCTCAAGCATGAGAGTCTCTTTGCATAACCATTATGCTATCTATCCCGCTTTAGGCTTCTTGTATTTTATCTTTATTAAGTTGAAAGTGCTAATTTCTATTTCTACATTATTGAGTGTTTTTTTATCATGAATGAATATTGTATTTTTGTCAAATTATACTCCTTTAGTGATATAATTTTACATTTTACTTATTCTGCTGATGTGTTGAATTAGTAAACTCTTTAATACTGAATCATATTTTTGGAACTGTAATAAATTACAGCTCATCAATTTTTATACTTTTTGGGATTGACATAAAGATTTACATCTATGTTCAGGAGAAATATTTGTAGTTTTTAATTTTTTGAGTTTGTTTAATTATTGGAATCAGGGTAGTACAATTACATAGTAAGTTAAGTTTTTTTTTTCCTTCTGAGTCTATTCTCTGTTAGAGATTATACAGAATCTGTAAGACACCTTTAAATATCTGGTAAAATTCATTAGTGAATCCATATAACCTGGTGCTTTCTGTATTGGAAGGTTATTAGTTATTGATTCACTTTCTGTAGTAGATGTAGGGATTTTCAAATTTTTTTCTATTTCATTTCAGTTAAAAAATTCTTGATCACAGAATTGTTTATAGTATTTATAAACAATTTATAGTATTTCCTATGACTTTATTAATCTTTTACATCTCTATATTTTTTCAGGGCAGCAAAAAGTTGTCAGAAAAGTTATGACATATTTTTGCATAGGAAAGCAGAAAAATATGTCATGTCTTTTCCACCAATATGATACTTTATCTAAGATCATACAGTGAGGTTTTCAGACTTCTAATTTTTTTTCTTTTTTTTTATTGTTGTAGCTATTGTTCTTGATGTTGTCATTGTTGGATAGGACAGAGAGAAATGAAGAGAGGAAGGGAGGACAGAGGAGAGAAAGATAGGCACCTGCAGACCTGCTTCACCGCCTGTGAAGTGACTCCTCTGCAGGTGGGGAGCCGGGGCTCCAACCGGGATCCTTATTGCGCTCCTTGTCCTTTGCGCCACGTGCACTTAACCCGCTGTGATACTGCCTGACTCCCCCGATTTGTAACTTCGATAGGCACATGTTAAGTGGTTTTTATATATGTATGTGTACATATATATATATATTGCATATATGTATACATATAGAAAAATAAAAATATTACTTGAAGTTTGAAAAATTATCACTAAAATGTAGCCATATAAAATGTTATATGTACAGTCTGAAATCTCATGTAGTTATTTAGTACAAAGTAATGCCAATATAACTTGAAATAGTAATTGCAGTAGTAACTGATTGCACAGTGTTTTTTCATGCTACCCGAGAAAGTGGTCGAGTATATAAATTCTGTTACAGTTCTACTCATGTGTATTGCACCAGTGAGTGATCTAGGATTTTGGATTTAAGCCCTTGGCAATTCTGCTGCCTATTTATCCTGTCACCTTGGGCAAGTTCTTTGAGGTCTCAATTCCTTGATTTCTCTTCAGCTGCATATTGCAAAAATGGAATTTGATTCGATTAACTTAAACATATCCAAGTGCCTGGAAAAAGTTTTGAAGACAAAATAGCTAGCAATAGCATTACCCTTATTGAAATTTAACATGCCAGTACCTATGATACTCTATTAATCTTTATGGGATTTGTAGTGATACCGGGCTTTATCTGCACTAGTAGTAATTTGTATCCTCTCTTTTCTCTTGATTAGTTTAATCGATCATTTTTAGCAGGCCAGGAGGTGGAGCACCAGTTAACTGAACATAAGCACAGGGATACACACAAGGACCCTGGTTCAAGCCCCCACTCCTCAGTTTCCTGCAGCTGGGAAACTCACTAGTGGTGAAGCAGGTCTGCAGGTGTCTATCTTATTCTCTTCCTCTCTGTTTCCCCTCCTCCCTCAATTTCTCTCTGTCCTATCGGATGAAAATAAAATAAAATAAAATGAATAAAAGGCCGCCAGAAGAAAAAAGTTTCAAACTTAATGTACTTTTAAATTCTCAATTGCTAAGATAAAAGCAGTAAATCCATATTGCTTCAAAATGAATTGTCAAAGTTAGTGGAGTAAAAAAAAAAAACACAAAACTTGTTGGAATACAATTCTGTAGGTTTGAATACAGGTGAGCTCCATATTGCATTCTCTTCAGGGTTTCGCAGAGCTGAAGTTAACATTCAGTTGGCCTTGACCAGTTTTATTTTGTTTTCCCCCTTTGCCCCTGCAGATGGGGGCCTTGTATGGTAATATGCGCTCAGCCAGATAGATGATCCGTTGCCTGCCCTGTAAGATATTCTCTTATTTGTATACTGTGATGAAGAATTTATTTCCATGCTTTCTCTCAAGTTGTTGGTTTAATTCAGTTCATCTTGGCTATAGGACTGAGATCCTTGTGTTGTTGTTGTTGTCTGTTTGTTTTTGTTTGCTTTAATTTCTTTGTTGGGGGATTAATGTTTTCCAGTCGACAGTAAATGCAGTAGTTTGTACATGCATAAAATTTCCCAGTTTTCCACATAACAATACAACCCCCACTAGGTCCTCTACCATCATGTCCCCGGACCTGAACCCTTCCTCCCACCCCAGTCTTTTACTTTGGTGCAATACACCAACACCAGTCCAACTTCTGTTTAGTGTTTTCCCTTATGATCTTGTCAACTTCTGCCTGTGAGTGAGCTCATCCCATATTCATCATTCTCTTTCTGGCTTATCTCACTTAGCATGATTCCTTCAAGCTCCATCCAAGAGGGCTGAAAGAGGTGAAATCACCATTTTTAATAGCTGAGTAGTATTCCATTGTGTATATAGACCACAGCTTTCTCAGCCACTCATCTGTTGTTGGACACCTAGGTTGCTTCCAGGTTTTGGCTATTACAAATTGCATTGCTATGAACATAGGTATACACAGATCTTTTTGGATGGCTATGTTTGGTTTATTACTATATATCCCCAGGAGAGGAACTGCACGGTCATAGGGTAGGTCCACTTCTAGCCTTCTGAGTGTTCTCTTGACTGCTCTCCACACGGGTTGGAGATCATTGTTTTTTAATTGTGAAATTCTTTCAGCAACTTGGTTCATCTGTATTTCTTTTCACATAGCTGCTCTATATTTAAACCAATAATAGTGAGTCCAGTTCTCAAACCTTAAATCTCTCTGCCATCTGCTTATAGTCAGCAGAGGCCTGTATTGAGAAGACTTCTTATGTTTAGACTGGGGAAATTTAAATAATCTGTTTGTCTGAAGGTTAACTGTATTACCTGCAAACATATTATTACAATATGTTAACAGGGGTGTTATTTATTATATAGGTTCTGTGTCTTTAGGTTTTATTTCTTAAGCTTTCTTCTTCCAAATTAGTGGGTATATATAAGCGTGTATGTGTATATGTAAGAGAAGTTATCACTAAATCCTTTAATAGAATATAAGGCAAAGTATAATTTGGAAAATATACTTGATTTTGAATTTATAACTATTTAGTAGCACAGTGTATTTTAAGCTTTCTCCCTCAAGTTCTGGTATTAAAAAAATGAGATTTTTGTGTCTATGTTCCTGGCACCCTAAAAACTCCCTTTCCCATAAGTCTGTTGGTGACTGTATGTCAAATTTCAATTCACCATTATTTCTCTATGTATTATTTCTCTATATTATATTGTCCCCTTTCCCATTAATAATATAGATGATTTTCTTTTTTGTCCCTTACATGTATGTTCTCAAGATACTATCCTGAATTATTATTAAAATTGTTTCTTTACATTGCATTTCTCCTATGAAACTGAAAACTCTAAAAATGAATTGGTGTAAGTTGGTAACACCACAAATATATAGAACCTAGCTCAGGAGTCCCCTTAAGGAATTCCATCTACCAGTAGAACTAAAAATGAATTCAGAGTGAGAAAGGACTTCTTTATCAAGCTATAATTTTGACATTTTAATGTAAATTTAATGGAATGAGCTTGTGATTAATAGTAAAATAGTTCTGTTTTCATTTGAATCTGCATATCATTTTATCCTTCAAAGTGACTACTAAGCACTTTCCTATAGACTCTGTATATACATACAGACGTGTGCATTTGCACTTTACAATTAAATTGTATGTCTGTATTAAAAGCTGTTTCCCAGTGCTATCCTTTCTGCTATGTTGTTTTGGGACATAAGCCTCACTCAAGAAATTTTTTTTTTTTTAAGGGACGGAGGTTATTCATGAACAATTGGTATGTAGGAGATGGGCTAGAACATATAGAATACATATTAACATTCTTATAGTTCAATGCATAAAAAGACAAGGAAATAACGGGATAATTTTACTTGAATTGGCTGGGTAATGGGCAACCCAGAGATTATATTGAGAAGCAGAAGTGATATTCCTTCACCATAAAGTGAGGGAAAGATTTGCATGTGAGGTAGTAGTAGAACAGAAGTAGTTTTAAGCTGGAAGTTGATAGTGTCGGGTAAGGGAGAGTTTCAAGCAGAAAATCTCTCTTACTTGCAATAATGGCACAAAATTTTGCTGTTTGTAATATATTGGATAATCAAATTGCTCTTGAGGGAGCAAAAGGCAAAATGCTTGGAATAACCATAGGATATGTTCATGAATATCCATATTCCAATTCTGTATTTGTCCTAGCCTATCGTACTTTAAAATTTTTGCTCACAATTAAATGATTGGTCATGTAGCTTAACTGCAAAGGGAAGCTGAATGAGAATGTTATGAAGTAGAAATGGCACATTAGTTACCTGTAATGAAAAAACTCAGCAGACTGAATAATATTATTTCAGTAGGCTTAGAAAACAATAGGTAGCTGGGGCGGGGGGGGGGGCTACAGTTTTGAATTGCTGCACTTAATAAACTTTTCTGTGGGTCTGCTTAGAATTTTTTTTTCCCCTGACTGCACCTGAAGAGTTTGTCCTCCCTTTGACTTTGAATCTCTGTGTGTAGTGGTTTTCAGAAATTAGCTTTCATATGATCAAACTGCTTTTTTTTAAATTCTGAATTCAAAGCTCTTATATTATGTTCAGAGCACTGTAGCACTGTTAAAAAAAAAAAAATCTAAATCCCACCTTTAATGTATGGATACTGAGAGATCATCAGCCAAGTGAGACTACTGCAGGAGAGAGCTTACAGGAGGTCAGTGGAACTGTTGAAAAGAATAGAAATTAGATCCTGTCAAAAAGGGATGAAAAATTTGAACTCATCCCAAGAGCTGGCAAGGAGGAATTTAATCATGTAGCCCTGTATTTGTGGAGGCAGGACATTAGACACTTCTAAGAAGGCTGATTATGTAAAGCCTAGGAAGACCTGCTGCTTACTTAGCCACCTACCAACTCATGAGGCAGCCAACTATTGGGCACATAACAAGTTTCTGCTATATAGACATTTGCTGTATAGTAGCAGACATGTACAGTGGTTAAAATTGCTTTTCTGGATGCTCATGATGGAAGAGAAAGAAACCTGGACAATGTAACATAAATTAGGTCATGAAAGTTTTATAGACTTGTCAAAAAAGAAAAAGCTGAAGGATATGAAACAACTAATTCTACTTTATGGTGTGAAAAATCAGCATGCCTAGGAATAGAAATTTTGGAACAACTGTATTTCACATTTGAATAAATTTTTAGATATCAAAAAAAAAGTACCTTTCTGCAATAAGCCCTTTGGCATGTGCTCATTACCAGGAAAAATGAAACAGTTATGTGACTAATTAGACTTCACCATATCAATTCAGGAAAAGGCTGACAACCAGCTCCTACTTATCATAAACTAATGATGCCTCCATATATTACATGAGACAATCAGTGGTGGTTCGTTACAGCCATGTCAGCCTGTTCTATAAATGTCAAGAGATTAAAGGTGAAAACTTTAGCTTCACATTTTTCTTTTTGTAGATGGATTTTTTTTTTAATTTCTTTATTGGGGAATTAATGTTTTACATTCAACAGTAAATACAAAAGTTTGTAAATGCATAACATTTCTCAGTTTTCCATATATCAGTATAACCCCCACTAGGACATCTGTTATCTTCTTGGACCTGTATTCTCCCCCCAACCCACCCCAGAGTCTTTTAATTTGGTGTAACATGCCAATTCCAGTTCAGGTTCTACTTGTGTTTTCTCTTCTGATCTTCTGTTTCAGCTTCTGCCTGAGAGTGATATCATCCCATATTCATCCTTCTATTTCTGACTTATTTCACTTAACATGAATTTTTCAAGGTCCATCCAAGATCAACTGAAAAAGGTGAAGTCACTATTTTAAATAGCTGAGTAGTATTCCACTGTGTATAATACATACCACAACTTGCTCAGCCACTCATCTGTTGTTGGATACCTGGGTTGCTTCCAGGTTTTGGCTATTACAAATGTGCTGCTAAGAACATATGTGTACACAGATCTTTTTGGATGGGTGTGTTGGGTTCCTTAGGATCTATCCCCAGGAGAGGAATTGCAGGATCATAGGGTAGGTCCATTTCTAGCCTTCTGAGAGTTCTCCAGACTGTTCTCCACAGAGGCTGGACCAATTGACATTCCCACCAGCAGTGCAGGAGGGTTCCTTTGACCCCACACCCTCTCCAGCATTAGCTGCTGTTACCTTTTCTGATGTATGACATTCTCACAGGAGTGAAGTAGTACCTCATTGTTGTTTTTATTTGAATTTCTCTGACAATCAGAGACTTGGAGCATTTTTTCATGTGTTTCTCAGCCTTTTGGATCTCTTCTGTGGTGAATATTCTGTCCGGTGTCCTCCCCCCACTTTTTGGATGGGGTTATTTTCTTGTTGTTGAGTTAGGCAAGCTCTTTATTTATTCTTGTTATTAGCCTCTTGTCTGATGTATGGCCTGTAAAGATCTTCTCCCATTCTGTAAGGTGTTTCTTGCTTTGGGTAGTGGTTTCTTTTGCTGTGCAGAAGCTTTTTAATTTTATGTAGTCCCATAGGTTTATACTTGCCTTAGTATAGACAGATTTTTGAAAGTTCACTGTGGTCAGATTATTTTAAGATGATAAACACAATCTTTCCATGATAACATTGTATCTAGCTGAAAAATCATAAAAACATATTCAAAAACTTGTATTCGGTTTTTTTCTTTTCTTTTTTCTTTTCACTGTAATAGTCGATTGACAGAATAAGCTAATATTTAGAGTGTGGAGACCAGTAGACAATTTCTGTGTTTCTCAGTTTATGGTTGCTAATTTGTGCACAATACAGTATTATAATGTCTCTAACACATGCATTGTCACATATACATGAACAAAAACCAACAGGCAGGCATTGTTCTTATTTTTCTTTTCTTTATTTAATTATTTTGTTTTTGTGAATAGAAACAGATATGGAGAGGGTAGAGAGAGGAAGAAAATATAGTAAGATTGGGATGAAACCAGGGTCAAGCACATGCAGATAAGCAGACTATCATCCAAGTAAGCACTTTTACCAGTTCCAGAGAAATCTTTTCTTATTTATTTATTTTTATTTATTTCTTAATAGGGGGATTAATATTTGACAGTTGACACAATAGTTTGTACATGTGTGACATTTCTCATTTTTCCATACAACAATACAACCCTTCTAGGTCCTGTGTCATAAATCTTTTCAGTTGCTCACAACTTTTAGAAAAGTTTACCAGGAACAAACCTGTTTGACTGAGTTCAGCATCACTGATTTTCATAGTTAATGGTAATGACTCTGCATATAATTTCTTGTAGAAATATTGTTCCTAAATAAAACTGTGGTTTAAAAAAAAAGTTGCCTCCAATTGGAGTGCATACAGGATATTTGTAACTCATTCAAGTATCTGTGAAAATTATTAATGTCTCATTGTAATTAATCTCTTCATGATGGCTTGAATAGTCTCCAGTAAACTCACTAGTTTATGTCTTTTACTGACCTGAAAACTACCCTTCTAATCTTACTCTCTATTTTTTCTTTTGGAAATTCAAAAAGAAATTCAAGATGGGTAAATTTGGGGCTTCTAAAAGTTTATTTTAGTTGAGAAAATGAGAGTTGTATAAAACTATTCCTAAAATATTTTGAGGATACAAATCAGATGTTTCTGAGACCTAATTTTTAAAATGTAAAGATTAAAATTGAAGGAAAGTGTATGTATTTTTCTTATATTTTATTAAAAAGTTAATCGTGATTTATAAGATTGTAAAATAATAAGAATATAATTCCACATCATTCTTACCACTATAGTTCCGTGCCCCACCCCCTCCAGTGGTAACCACCATAGTTCTCCCAAGATAATAGATACGAGTTTAATATGTGTGTGTGAGTGTGTGTATTACCCATTTTAATGCATTTTTTCTCTCTTTTATTGTTTCATAAATCAGTTACTTTTATAGATTAATGTCATTGAGGCAAAAATAATACTGGACAAAAAAATAACCAAAAAGAGCTCTAAAAATATGTTTCTTCAAAACCTAGTAAATGTAATGCCATCTTCTAAATATGCTACATGGTTATCTTGCTAAAGTTTCCAATAATCTTTACTATGACCTGATGCTAATAGTACTGAATTTCAAAAAATATTTTGTAAGGAATCAGTGTTGTTTTTTTTGTTTTCTCCTTTATGGCATGCTTTTTCTTTTTTGCTTTTTTATTTTTAATTTTTTTTTGTTTGCAACTAGAGTTATTGCTAGGGCTCAATGCCTACACTATAAATCTCTCTTTCTCCTCTCTCTCTTAATGGGGAAGATAGAAATGGAGAGGGTAGGGGGAGATAGAGAAGAAGATATAGAGATACCTGCAGACCTGCTTCATCACTCCTGAAGTTTCCCCCATGCTGGTGGGGAGAAGAAGCTTGAACCTTGGTCCTTTGCACATGGTAATGTGTGTACGTAACCAAGTGCACCATAACCTAGCATCTTTAACATTTTATTTTTTTAATTTTTAATTATCTTTATTTATTGGACAGAGATAGTCAGAAATCAAGAGGAAGAGGAGAAGAGAGAAGGAGACAGAGAGACACCTGCAGCCCTGCTTCACCACTCGCAAAGCTTTCCCTCTGCAGGTGGAGACCAGGAGCTGGAACCCGGGTCCTTAAGTGCTGTAGCATGTGTATTCAACCAGGCGCGCTACCACCAGGCCCCTATTTTATTTTATGCTGGGGCTTGGTTCCTGCACTACAAATCCACTGCTCCTGGAGGCCATTTTTCCTATTTTGTTCCTCTTGTTGTTGCCATTATTATTATTGTTGTAATTGCTGTTGTTGGATAGGACAGAGAGAAATTGAGAGAGGAGTGGAGACAAAGAGGGAGAGAGAAAAACAGACACCTGCAGGTGGGGATCTGAGGGCTCAAACCAGTCTCTTTATACCAGTCCTAGAGCTTTATGCCATGTGCTCTTAACCTGCTGTGCTGCTGTCCAAACCCCAATCTTTTATTTTAATGAGAAAGAAATATAGAAAGATAGGCAGACCAGAGGAGTTCTAACCTCTGGTTGTATTGTAAGTACTGGTGAGTGAATCTGGTTTCTCAAAGCCTTAGACATGAAAATATGTTTGCATTACCATTATGCTGTTTCCCCAACCCATAAATCTATATCTTAAACCAAGGATAGAAAGTTTAGATGCAAATCCAAGTCATCTAATTGCAATTTCATGTTGATATTAGGATAGAAACAGCCAATTATAAGTTAACCTAGGGGAGAAAATGACTTTTCTGTAATTGTGGTCTTATTGGGAGGTTACTGGTTTATTATTCAGTTGCTGACACATGGGTACAATTTCTCATATCCCTGTTATAGTCATCTACAAAACACTTTTTTTTTTTCCTCCTCCAGGGTTATTGCTGGGCTCGGTGCCTGCACCATGAATCCACCGCTCCTGGAGGCCATTTTTCCCCCTTTTGTTGCCCTTGTTGTAGCTTCGTTGTGGTTATTATTATTGCCCTTGTTGACGCAATTCGTTGTTGGATAGGACAGAGAGAAATGGAGAGAGGAGGGGAAGACAGAGAAGGGGAGAGAAAGATAGACACCTGCAGACCTGCTTCACCGCCTGTGAAGCGACGCCCCTGCAGGTGGGGAGCCGGGGGTTCGAACCGGGATCCTTACGCCGGTTCCTGCGCTTTGCGCCACATGCGCTTAACCCGCTGCGCCACCGCCCGACCCCCTATAAAACACTTCTATCCCCAAAGTAGGTCCTTTTCCACCATCATACACCAGAGTCACAATACTCTCTCCACTCCCTTCCTTCCTCTGCTTCCCCAGAATCCTTTGCTTTGATGTAATACATCACACCCAATCCAAGTTTCATTTGCGTTTTCTCCTTATTCCCTGGTCTCTTAACTTCTACTTATAGTTAGCATCATCTGGTACTTGTCCTTCTCCTTTTGGCTTATCTCACTTAACATGATTTCTTCAAGTTCTATACAAAATGAAGTATAGATTACTCACCAAAATGATTAATTATAACCCTGCAGGTGAAAGAAAGAAAAGAAAATGACATTTTGGGGCCCGTGCGGTAGCGCAGCAGGTTAAGCGCACATGGCACAAAGCGCAAGGACTGGCTTAAGAATACCAGTTCGAGCCCCAGCTCCCCACCTACGGGGGGCTGGGGGGGGGGGGGTCCCTTCACAAGCTGTAAAACAACTCTGCAGGTGTCTGTATTTCTCTCCCATCTTCTCTTGATTTCTGTCCTATCCAACAACAATGACAGCAATAACAACAACAACTATAAACAACAAGGGCAACAAAAAGGAAAAAAATAGCCTCCAGGAGCAGTAGATTCATATTACAGGCACCAAACCCCAGCAATAACCCTCGAAGCAAAAATAAAAATAAAATAAAATAAAAATGACATATTTAGAAGTACCCACAAAAAGTCCCAGATTTGAGCCCAGCTCCCCACCTGCAGCTGGGACACTTTACAAGAGATGAAGCAGGTCTGCAAGTATCTATCATTTTCTCCCTCTCTATCTACTCCCTGCCCTCTCAATTTTTCTGTGTCCTGTTGAATTAAATTTAAAGAAGAAATAAAGAAAATGATATTTTTAAATTACATAAAATTATTTAAGGGAAACTGCATCCTAGTTCCCACTCATGACCCAACAGAAAAGGCCGTACATGGTATGTATAAGAAACATTTAATAGGAAATAGTCTAGAAAAGTAAAAGATGCTGATACAAATTACTGAGATGGTCACCTGATTTGCATTCAAGCAGTTTGTAAGAATATTTTTATATGTGGTTTTAGTTCCATGTTGATATTCTGATTTATGATAATAGCTATTTTAAGGTTTGGGAATCTACATATGCTGCAGTAGATTAAGGAGTGCCTTCATGACTTTATTTCAGCCTATAAGTTTTAGAGTAATAATGCAACTTTTTGGAGCAAAAAAAAGAGTATTTAATTCAAGGTTGAACCAAGTTCATATGAAATATTATTCACATTGGCAGGGGAGGTATGATGATGACCAAGGTGGAGTGGGATAAAAGGGTTAAAATACATGAGGAGATTTTTTTTTTTTAGACCTAGAGGGAAAAGAAAACTATGAGAAAATAGCTCTGCTAATGAATGAGGAAGGGCATGAAATTAATGATAACTCTAAAACGCCTGAGTTATTGAACTCATTTTTAAAATCTGCCTTTAACAAGAGAAATGAAGCAAAGAAATATAGACAATTAGAGAGTAATGAAGACATTGCAAAAATTGCCCTAGCCAACATGAAGATGAGGGAATTCCTTACTTGGCAGTTACTAGAAGAGCCAAATCACACTGAGTTATTTAGGGAACTGGACAAATGTTTACTGATGCATGCACATTTATCCTTGCTAAACTAAAGAATCTTAGCATATTGGTGACTGTGGAAAACAGATTCTCTTGAAAGGTATTTAGGGTGGGGGGGGGGGTGGTAGCGTGCTTGGTTAAGTGCACATGGTCCGCCCAAGAACCCTGGTTCAAGCCTCCCGGCTTCCTACCTCCAGGGGGATCGTTTCAGTGGTGAAGCAGGCCTGCATGTGTCTATATTTCTGTCTCCCTCTCTGTCTTCTCCTTTCTCGATTTCTCTCTGTCCTATCCAACAACAACAATAATATCAGCAGCCATAACAACAATGAAAAAAATTGCTGCCAGGAGCAAAGTCCCAGCTATAACCTTTGAGGAAATAAAGATGAAAGGAAGAAAGAAAGAAAGAAAGGAAGAAAGAAAGAAAGGAAGGAAGGAAGGAAGGAAGGAAGGAAGGAAGGGAGGGAGGTAGGGAGGGAGAGAGAAAGAAAGTAAGGAGGGAGGGAGGGAGGAAGGAAGAAAGGAAAATAGGGAAAGATACTGGAAACTTCCTTGGTAAGTACAGCATTAAGAATTGGAAACTGTTAGGGTGACTTTTGTAACAGTGAAGCAGGTAGCATAAATTTATGGTTTTGCCATCACAAACTCACAAAAAAATTTAAAAGCAAAATGACAGACGTCGAATATTCAGACAATGGGATCTGTTCTGGTAAGTTATTCCATTGGACAGGAAAAACCAATCAGAATAACTCAAAGAAAGATGACTTAATCACACTTTTGGTAATAGGTCAAAGATCATCACATGTGATGAAATTATATTACAGGTTACATAAAAGACTAATGAGGTTTAGGATAGACTGGCAGTGATTCTGTTTTGTTTAAAAGACTTTTATATGATTTATGATTAGCAAAGTGAATAATGATTTTTTAAAAATATGTTAAATGGTATTATTCTCTCAATACCTGGGAAACAAACGAAAAAAAAACTATGAAGAGTCAAATGGGTCAAAATAGGACTTTAACTTTGTAAGTGAAAATTGATAGTGAACAAAGGAGTATAGTTCTCAAGAATACTAGTGAGAAAACAGAGATAATGCAAACAAACTGGGTGTTTAACTGTGCAACAACATCTGTGTCTTTGCTCATAGTTCTTCTAAAGTTCTCCCAATGCTGGAAATATTAGTAGGTGTCTTTTCCCATTTAATCAATAAGTGGCATGAAAATGGTTGTGTCCTGAGAACTGTAGATTCATAGCTGTTCTGTTAGAAAGAAAAAGCAGAAATGAACACAACAGAACCTAAAAATGGGAGAGAAGTCACAAAAATATCAGACCATTATAGGAATATTAGTTAGCTCTGGGCTTTTTGGCTTTTTCAGAAAATTCAGAGAAAGTGCCCAAATTAAAAAAGAAAAGAAAAGAAAAAAGTGGAGAAGGAGATTAAAAACCATGGTGATTGTGACAATAAAGATTAATACCATTTAACAGAAAAATGTAAGATCATGAAACTTGAAATGGAGGAAATTGGTAGAGCAAATAGAGATGATTTAAGATTTCAGAGGAATAAGTCATAAGGCATATAATGAACATTTGCTGTTGGATAGGAAAACTAGGATGTGACTGCAGTGACTTTGACATGATAGGACTTCCTGATGCATTTGTTTCAACTCATGACAGAGAGATAGTCTGACTGTCCTGCCCAAATCTTTTAAGTCTTACTAGTGATGAAAAATCAACACTTATTAAAGAGGCTGTACCAAATACTTTTCTTTTTAAAGATTTGTGTATTATTATTAAAGATTTAACTACGGGGGGGGGGGTGCTGTGGGGATGGAGAAAGAGAGAGAAAAGAGAGAGAGAAAAAGAGAATGAGACCCAGAGCGTTAATCTGTAATGTGGCAGGGATTGAATTCGGGACTTAATGCTTAAGATTCCAAGACTCCAAACACTGCACCACCTCTAGGACCATTCTCCTCCCTGTACATAGAAGCACAACACTTCATCAGTGCGAATGTGACCGTTATCTTATGGAACACTTGCAAAGTCTGACACACTGAGCATTACTACCAGCACTCACATCACTCCCCCAGGGCAGACAATGTTGTCTAGATATCAAAACAAAGAAAGTGATAGAGCCCCTGTAGCATTCTAGGAGCATTTCCAGTATTACACATTGTGGAGATGATGAGGCTGGACAACAAACGCAGGGAACAGACTCTTAAACACTTGCTCTTGCTCCTCTTAGTGTCTCAAAGCAAAACTAACTGAAGTCTGCAGAATATTCTGGTCCATTCACTCTGAAATTTATGGTTTCATCATTCTGACAACATTCTTCATTCAAGGGAACTGAGGTGGGTTCTTGTCAGAGTCAGTGATCTCAATTGCCAGCAGTCGGGAGGGACTGCTAGTAAAGAGAATGTTTTCTGTATCCTGAGAGGTCGGTGTTATGTTACTCCAGTGACCATAGTTCTCATCATGGCCTTTTATGACTGGCCTTGATTCAAGATATTTGCTGCAGTTCTGTAAACAGTTACTGTGTGCAAGTTCCATGGCAGGAAAGTTGCAGTTTCATGCTAAACAATTGTTTCCCTTAATGAAAGTCAGCAAGGTGAGCCTCTTGTCCTTGTAACCCTTGTTCTGTAGTTTGTATAAATACAATAGTAGTGATATGTAGGCATCTTATTTTGGCAGTCTGTGATGTCAAGTTCTTAATTCAAGGTTTTGCGTGTTTGAACTAGTTTTCTAATTACTTAGAACATTTATTGATGGTGATCTGGACACTGTTAGGTTCCTTTAAACTTTCAAAAACTTGTGACATTATTCTTTATTCAAGGGAACTGAGGTGGGTTCTTGTCAGAGTCAATGATCTCATTGCCAGCAGTCTGGAGAGACTGCTAGTAAGGAGAATGTTCTCTGTATTCTGAGAGGTCGGTGTTATGTTGCCCCAGTGATCGTAGTTCTCATCATGCCCTTTTTTTTTTTTAACTTTAATGGGAATACCAAGTAACTTGCTCATTCATTCATTCATTCATTCACAGACTCATTCGACATACAATGAGCTCTGACTGTATCAGGCACTGTGCCCCACCAAAGGGACAAAAAAAGGCAGTTGACCTTAGGCATCCTTAACATCTAACTGGTGTCTCTACTCAATTATAAGGTATTTCAAGAGAACATCACATTATTTGCCAAGACATTGACTTGTACTTATGATTTGCCTAATCTAAAAATAAATTCAAGATTTTCTCCTTTAATAATAAATTCTTCATTGCCATGTTTCTAATATGCTTTCCTAAATATGGGAGCTAATGAATTCTTTTTTTTTTAATTTTTTATTTAAGAAAGGATTAATGAACAAAAACATAAGGTAGGAGGGGTACAACTCCACACAATTCCCACCACCCAATCTCCATAACCCACCCCCTCCCATGATAGCTTTCCCATTCTCCCATTCCTCTGGGAGCATGGACCCAGGGTCGTTGAGGGTTGCAGAAGGTAGAAGGTCTGGCTTCTGTAATTGCTTCCCCGCTGAACATGGGCGTTGACTGGTCAGTCCATACTCCCAGTCTGCCTCTATCTATCCCTAGTAAGGTGTGTCTCTGGGGAAGCTGAGCTCCAGGACACATTGATGGGGTCTTCAATACAGGGAAGCCTGGCAAGCATCTTGGTGGCATCTGGAAGCTGGTGATTGAAAAGAGAGTTAACATACGAAGCCAAACAATTTGTTGAGCAATCACGGATCCCAGGCTTGGAATCGTGGAGAGGAAGTGTTAGGGAGGTACTCACTGCAAACTCTAGTGTACTTCTGCTTTCAGCTATATGCTAATGAATTCTTGAGATAGGATAAAAAAATAGCGTATAATACTGAATTCTCCCTTGGGAGTCTGTTGCATAAGTGAAGTGAGGTTGAAATAGCAACAGTAAAGTTGAGAAATATTGGTTATCAGGAACAAACATGCATATGGATGACAGTGCAACCAGAAAGAATCAATTGCAGAAAGAACTGTGATCGCACAGTTTGGGTAAAGTTAACTAAAGATGCTAGAATTGAAAGGGTTGGTAGAGAAGGGGGAAAAAATTGGCAAAGTCTAGCAATGAAGCAACTATATAGTAATTGTGGCTCTGTCAAAAAGAAAAAAAAAACCTTTATTGTGGAAGACAAATAGAAGCATGAGCTATTAATCATAATATACTACAAAATCTATTGTAACTTAAGTGTAAATTAAAATTGTTTAGTGATATTGAAAAGGGGCTTTTGAAATCTCTGGTTTGCTTTCTATAGAAATCCAACATGAGCAGAGCCTTCCTGGTATTTGTTGGGTTTCGTGCTACAGTGACGAAGTGTGCCCAGATGTGTGTTACTCATTCTCTTATGTCATAAGTGTCTTTTCACATCCAACACTTTACTTCTGGCTAACCCCTTCTCACTGTGTAGATTTCGGTCGGAATGATACTCATTCTTGATAAACTGACATAATAGGAGGTCGCATATGGTCACAAAATAGTACATTACATTGCCATCGCTCGTATACTCCTTGATGCCAAGCGCCTGGAAGAATGCTAGCCATCATTAGAACTTTGTAAATATTTGTTTTATGACAAATTTAGTTGAACAAATGCATGACTGAGATAATATAATTAAAATATCAGTGAACTGATGGATATGGAGGTAGAGGCTTTTGAATATGACTAAGGATTTTTGTGAAAAAAATAAAGTCATGATAACTTGACTCTGACCAATAAAAGCACATTCTTATTATGTATGTATGTATGTATTATTGAATAGAGACATAAAAATTGAGGGGGAGATAGAGTGGGAGAGAGACACTTGCTGCACTGCTTCACCACTTGTGAAGCTTCCCCCCTGCAGGTGGGGCCCAGAGGCTTGAACCTGAGACATTGTGCACTGTAACATGTGCACTTAACCAGGTGCATCATCTAGCCCCCTCATGACATATTCTTGAGTCTCACATTCACCATATAGTCACTAAATGTCTTACTGTTATATCAGAGTTACCATTTACTCAGATATTTGCTGGATTCATGGTTTTTTTAAAGTTTTTATTTATTTATTAATGAGAAGATAGGAGGAGAGAGAAAGAACCAGACATCACTCTGGCACATGTGCTGCCGGGGATCGAACTCAGGACCTCATGCTTGAGAGTCCAATTCCTCACCCGCTGTACCTCCTCCTGGACCACTGGATTCGTGTTCTGTAGTTATGTAACAAAACATCATTTGGTTTTTACCTTAATGATGTAGTTTAGTTTTTTCACATATTTTAGAAACCAATAATAAACCAATCCTACAAAATAGCTGGTGGCTTTAGACTAGTGTGTTTAAATTCTTGATATATAATTCCTTCAGAAATTTTAAACAGCAGGAGTAATTATCAAACTAGATTCAGTGTTCAATTTCATAACAAATTCACCTGCATATGCAAATACAAAATAGGTGACTGCAAATGAATGAGGAAATTAGCTGTGGTTCTCTCTGTGTAAAAAGCCCATTGGTAGTCAGTCTGTGGATCAGCCTTCAGAACAGCCACAGGCCGGGGGTTAAAGCTCTGTTGATAGGCTGTTATGTAAGCTCTGCCGTACACTCAGACCTGCTGCAAGAGTTGAACTGTTTCATTTTTCTTTAAGAAATTTTATTTAACACATCAAGGAAAATGAGCCAAATGCAATAAAATTATGTATCTTAAAGTATAGCTGAGGTTCTGGGTTCTGATTCAAACAAAGTAAGAACAGTCTTGGAGTTAAAGGTTTATCGATGAGGAAGGTTCCAGAAAATATCAGAATCAATATCTCACAACTACTGTGTCTTGTGGGCACTAGCACTATCATTCTTCCTGAATTTTGAGTTGATTTACTACATTTTAAAAATATTGTTGGGAGTCGGGCAGTAACTCAGTGGGTTAAGCGCACATGGCACAAAGCACAAGGACCCATGTAAGGATCCCGGTTTGAGCCCCCTGGCTCCCCACCTGCAGGGGAGTCGCTTCACAGGCAGTGAAGCAGGTCTGCAGGTGTCTTTCTCTCCCCTCTCTGTCTTCCCTTCCCCTCTCTATTTCTCTCTGTCCTATCCAACAATGACAACATCAATAACAAGTACAAAACAATGAAAAACAACAAGGGCAACAAAAAAGGGGGAAAATAAATAAATAAATATTAAAAATGTAAATATATATATATTGTCTTTCTGCTGCTGTGAGGTACCAGGACGCCGCCCCACTCACAGTCCCTCTGCCCGGCCCTCAATAAAAATATATATATAGTTACTGTTTGGTATAGCTACCAAGATTTCTTTTATTTATTTTTATTAGGTTTTTTAAATTTATTTATTTATTCCCTTTTGTTGCCCTTATTGTTTTACTGTTGTTGTTATTGATATCATTGTTGTTGGATAGGACAGAGAGAAATGGAGAGAGGAGGGGAAGACAGAGAAGGAGAGAGAAAGACACCTGCAGACCTGCTTCACCGCTTGTGAAGGGACTCCCCTGCAGGTGGGGAGCCAGGGGGCTGGAACCAGGATGCTTATGCCAGTCCTTGTGCTTATACCACATGCGCTTAACCCGCTGTGCTACCCCCCCGACTCCTGTTACCAAGATTTCTAAGTGAACAATTTATCATCCTGTAAAGCATTTAAATATAGTTCAGAATTAACTAAGTCTTCACTAATATAGGCACAACAATAGAGATAAACTATGTACATAAAATTGTAATACTGATATCTATAACTTGAAATAGATTGGGTCAGTCATCTATATTGATATGTAAGGTGGATTCTCAATTCGAACTAAAACCGATTCTTAGATTTTGTTCCCAGCCTTTATTTCAGTCATCATCTTCCTTATGAAGTCTAGTCTGCAGACTTAAACACCTATGAGTTTTTGCATTATTTCAAGAGAAATATTTTGTTACTTACAAATGGACTATGCTTAAATTCAATAGCTCCTCTGTGTTTCTAGGTTAACATGTAGAGAAACAGATCTCATGTGGATCAGGAAAATGTTGATGTTGTATGATATTCTCAAATCCAACAACAGATGAGTGATTAAGAATACTACTGTTGGGAGGTGGGCAGTAGCGCAGCGGGTTAAGTGCAGGTGGCACAAAGTGCAAGGACCAACATAAGGATCCCGGTTCAAGTCCCCAGCTCCCAACCTGCAGGGGAGACACTTCACAAGTGGTGAAGTAGGTCTGTCTTTCTCTCCCCCTCTCTGTCTTCCCCTCCTCTCTCCATTTCTCTCTATCCTATCCAACAGCAACGACATTAATAACTACAACAACAACAAAAAAACAAAGGCAACAAAAGGAAATAAATAAATAAAATTTTCAAAAAGAATACTACTGTTGTTAAGAATAATGAATTCGGGGGTCAGGCGGTGGCGCAGTGGGTTAAGCGCACGTGGCGCAAAGCGCAGGGACCAGCGTAAGGATCCCGGTTCGAGCCCCCGGCTCCCCACCTGCAGGGGAGTCGCTTCACAGGCGGTGAAGCAGGTCTGCAGGTGTCTATCTTTCTCTCCCCCTCTCTCTATCTTCCCCTCCTCTCTCCATTTCTCTCTGTCCTATCCAACAACAAAGCAACGACAACAACGGCAATAATAACAGCAACGAGGCTGCAACAACTAGGGCAACAAAAAGGGGGGGGAATGGCCTCCAGGAGCGGTGGATTCATGGTGCAGGCACCGAGCCCAGCAATAACCCTGGAGGAAAAAAAAAAAAAAAGAATAATGAATTCACTTTCTTCAACTCCTCTTGGATGGAGCTTGAAGGAGTTATGTTAAGTAAGATAATCCAGAAAAGAAAAGAATGAGTATAAGATTATCTCACTCATGATTAGAAGCTGAGAAATAAGAACAGAAAATTGAACACAAAGTAGATCTTGGGCTGAGTTTGATGTGTTGTACTAAAGCTAAGGACTCTGAGGAGAGTGGGGACTGGGGTGGGGGGCTTTTGAGTCCTGGGGCATGATGGTGGAGTGGGACCCAGGTTTGAGATGAGGATGTTTTGCATACACATACCATGTTGAGATGAGAAATTTTACGCATATGTCTACAACTCTACATATTGTAAACCGTTAGTCCACACACACACACACACACACACACACACCAAAAAAAAAAAAAAAGAAAAAAGAAAGGAATTTTACTTGAGTTAGAAAAGAGAAATGAACAACTGCTTATAAAGCAATGATTGTAAAGTACTAGGTTTAGGGAATGAAACCAATAAAGAAGCTCTGGGGATTCGACTTCCGGAGGCGGAGCTACGAGCAGCAGATCACTTTCTCTCCTCTCCTCTCCTCTCCTGGATCAACTAGGAATACCAAAGGAGACCACCCGGACCGAAACAAGACAGGACTAGAATGACCACAGAAACCCAGTAAATCACCCGTGAGCACAAACACGCGTGGCTGGAGACAGAGCGGAGAGAGGGGCCTAAGGAGAGATTAAGTGACTGCTAACAGTTTGACAGTTTGTCAGTGGAGACACCACCTCCAATCTGCTCCACCAACAAGGGGACAGCTGAAGGGAGGAAAGGACTCCCCAGAGACTCCCCAAGTGCAACTCTGAGTCTCCATTGCTACTACCCTCAGAATCTGGAGCAGCAACAGGGAGGGACACCAGGGCACAGAGATCTAACCGGGAAACTCAGGAGAAGACCTATACCTCGGTGGCATAGCTGAGGGGCTGTGAAAGTCTCTTTGCATAACCACTGGATTATCTCTGCCACACCCTGCTTTATCTCTTGGTCAGGAGTCAGTGGTTAAGCCAAGAAGCCTATTGATAGTTTAAAAGCCCTCAGGCTACCATAGCCTACAGGGGAAAAAAAAAAAGGCTTTTACACCACTGAACTCTAACTCAGGGATTGAAAAAACTGTTAACTTATATAAAATGGTTAAAACAACAAGAAAAAATAATGGAGACTCGAACCAGGACAAGAGTCCAGCTAAAAGTCCTCCAGAGGGTGAAGCACAAAACAATGAGTTCAACATCCAAACATTAGCTAAGGAAATAATAACAGGAGTGAGTAAAGAATTTGAAAAAATTGTAATCAGAACTGCAGGAACAACAAATGAGAATATGGAAGAAAATTCTAATAATCTCATGGTTATTAGAGAGCTGAAAGCTGAAATTGCTGAGCTAAGAAGGCAACTAGCTGAACAAGCTAAAACAGTATCAGAGCAGGGCAACAAAATAGATGAACTCCAGAAAGCAGTAGAGGGCAGAGAGAATAGAATCAATGAGGCTGAAGACAGAATTAGCAAGATTGAGGATGAATTAGAGACAACTAAAAAAGAAGTAAGAGATCTCAAAAAGAGATTAAGAGATGCTGAAAACAACAACAGAGTCCTATGGGATGACTTCAAAAGAAACAATATACGCATTATTGGCTTACCAGAGGAAGAAAGAGAAGGGGAGGAAGAAAGCGTTCTCCAGGCCATAATAGCTGAAAATTTCTCTAGTCTAGACAACACCAAAGACATAAAGATTCAAGAAGCCCAGAGGGTCCCAAACAGAATTAACCCAGACCTAAAGACACCAAGACATGTCATACTTAGATTGGAAAGGAATAAGGATAAAGAAAGGATCCTCAAGGCTGCAAGAGAAAAACAAAGAGTCACCTACAAAGGAAAACCCATAAGATTAGCAGCAGACTTCTCCATACAAACACTACAGGCCAGAAGAGAATGGCAAGATATCTATCGAGTGCTCAATGAGAAAGGCTTTCAGCCAAGAATACTATATCCTGCTAGATTGTCATTCAGACTAGATGGAAGCATCAAAACCTTCTCAGACAAGCTACAGTTGAAGGAAGCAACCATCACCAAGCCTGCCTTGAAAGAAGTTCTGAAAGGTTTCCTATAAACAACCAGACCACCACAAATAGAACATATATCAAAACACTCTAAAACTCTACAAGAATGGCGTTAAAATATCTTCAATCTTTGATATCAATAAATGTGAATGGCCTGAATTCACCTATTAAAAGACACAGAGTAGGAAGATGGATCAGAAAACACAACCCAACAATATGTTGTTTACAGGAAACTCACCTAACGCAACAAGACAAACACAGACTTAAAGTGAAAGGATGGAAAACTATCATTCAAGCCAATGGCCCACAAAAAAGGGCAGGAACAGCTATTCTCATATCTGACATGATAGACTTTAAAATACATAAGATTAAAAAAGATAGGAATGGACACTACTTAATGCTCAGAGGATCAGTCAATCAAGAGGACTTAACAATTATTAATATCTATGCACCCAATGAGAAGCCATCTAAATACATCAAACTTCTACTGAAAGAGCTACAGCAATATATTAACAGTAACACAATCATAGTAGGGGACTTCAACACCCCACTATCTCAACTTGACAGATCATCCAGGAAGAAAATCAGTAAAGACATAAGGGAGCTAAATGAAGAGATAGATAAACTAGAACTATTGGACATTTTCAGAGTCACTCATCCCAAGAAACTGGAATACACATTTTACTCAAATCCACATGGATCATTCTCAAGGATAGACCATATGTTAGGCCACAAAGACAGCATCAGCCTATTCAAGAGCACTGAAATCATCCCAAGCATCTTCTCAGACCACAGTGGAATTAAACTAACACTTAACAATCAACAAAAGATTAGTAATAGTGCCAAAATGTGGAAGCTCAACAGTACACTTCTTCACAACTTCTGGGTCAAAGAGGAAATCAAGGAAGAAATCAAAATGTTTCGAGAGTTCAATGAAAATGACGACACAAGCTATCAAAATATTTGGGACACAGCTAAAGCAGTCCTAAGAGGGAAGTTCATAGCTATACAAGCACACATTAGGAAACAAGAAAAGGCACAAATAAACAGCCTGATTGCACATCTTAAAGACCTAGAAGAACAACAACAAAGGAACCCTAAAGCAACCAGAAGGACAGAAATTACTAAAGTTAGGGCAGAAATAAATAACATTAAGAATAGGAAAACCATACAAAAGATCAATGAAAGTAAATGTTGGTTCTTCGAAAGAGTAAACAAAATCGACAAACCTTTAGCCAGACTCACAAAACAAAAAAGGGAGAAGACCCAAATAAATCGGATACTAAATGAAAGAGGAGATATCACAACAGACACCGCAGAAATTCAACATATCATGCGAGGCTTCTATGAACAACTATATGCCACCAAGTTAGAGAACCTGGAAGAAATGAAAGATTTCCTAGATACCTACCAACTTCCAAAACTAAGTAAAGAGGAAGTGGATAACATGAACAGGCCCATCACAGCTAATGAAATTGAAACAGTTATCAAAAATCTTCCCAAAAATAAAAGTCCTGGACCAGATGGTTTTACAAATGAATTCTACAAAACTTTCAAAGAAGAACTAATACCTCTACTTTTAAAAGTCTTCCAGAAGATTGAAGACACTGGAATACTCCCTGCCAGCTTCTGTGAAGCCAACATCACCCTGATACCAAAAGCAGACAGGGACACAACCAAAAAAGAAAACTACAGACCAATATCTCTGATGAACATAGATGCGAAAATATTGAACAAAATTCTAGCCAACCGGATACAGCAGTATATCAAAAAAATTGTTCATCATGACCAAGTGGGGTTTATCCCAGGCATGCAAGGTTGGTTTAATATATGTAAATCAATCAATGTGATCCACCACATCAACAAAAGCAAGACCAAAAACCACATGGTCATATCAATAGATGCAGAGAAAGCCTTTGACAAAATACAACATCCCTTTATGATCAAAACACTACAAAAAATAGGAATAGATGGAAAATTCCTGAAGATAGTGGAGTCTATATATAGCAAACCTACAGCCAACATCATACTCAATGGTGAAAAACTGGAAGCATTTCCCCTCAGATCAGGTACTAGACAGGGCTGCCCACTATCACCATTACTATTCAACATAGTGTTGGAAGTTCTTGCCATAGCAATCAGGCAGGAGCAAGGAATTAAAGGGATACAGATTGGAAGAGAAGAAATCAAACTCTCCTTATTTGCAGATGACATGATAGTATACATGGAAAAAACTAAGGAATCTAGCAAGAAGCTTTTGGAAATCATCAGGCAATACAGTAATGTGTCAGGCTATAAAATTAACATTCAAAAGTCAGTGGCATTCCTCTATGCAAACACTAAGTTAGAAGAAATTGAAATCCAGAAATCAGTTCCTTTTTCTATAGCAACAAAAACTATAAAGTATCTAGGAGTAAACCTAACTAAAGAAGTGAAAGACTTGTATACTGAAAATTATGAGTCACTACTCAAAGAAATTGAAAAAGACACAAAGAAGTGGAAAGATATTCCATGCTCATGGGTTGGAAGAATTAACATCATCAAAATGAATATATTACCCAGAGCCATCTACAAATTTAATGCTATCCCCATCAAGATCCCAAGCACATTTTTTAGGAGAATAGAAAAAATGCTACAAATGTTTATCTGGAACCAGAAAAGACCTAGAATTGCCAAAACAATCTTGAGAAAAAAGAACAGAACCGGAGGCATCACACTGCCAGATCTCAAACTGTATTATAGGGCCATTGTCATCAAAACTGCTTGGTACTGGAACATGAACAGTCACACTGACCAGTGGAATAGAATTGAGAGCCCAGAAATGAGGCCCCACACGTATGGACATCTAATCTTTGACAAAGGAGCTCAGACTATTACATGGGGAAAGCAGAGTCTCTTCAACAAATGGTGTTGGAAACAATGGGTTGAAACATGCAGAAGAATGAAACTGAATCACTGTATTTCACCAAATACAAAAGTAAATTCCAAGTGGATCAAGGACTTGGATGTTAGACCAGAAACTATCAGATACTTAGAGGAAAATATTGGAAGAACTTTTTTCTGCATAAATTTTAAAGACATTTTCAATGAAACGAATCCAATTACAAGGAAGACTAAGGCAAGTATAAACCTATGGGACTACATCAAATTAAAAAGCTTCTTCACAGCAAAAGAAACCACTACCCAAATCAAGAGACCCCTTACAGAATGGGAGAAGATCTTTACATGCCATACATCAGATAAGAGTTTAATAACCAACATATATAAAGAGCTTGCCAGACTCAACAACAAGACAACAAATAACGGCATCCAAAAATGGGGGGAGGACTTGGACAGAATATTCACCACAGAAGAGATCCAAAAGGCCGAGAAACACATGAAAAAATGCTCCAAGTCTCTGATTGTCAGAGAAATGCAAATCAAGACAACAATGAGATATCACTTCACTCCTGTGAGAATGTCATACATCAGAAAAGGTAACAGCAGCAAATGCTGGAGAGGGTGTGGGGTCAAAGGAACCCTCCTGCACTGCTGGTGGGAATGTCAATTGGTCCAACCTCTGTGGAGAACAGTCTGGAGAACTCTCAGAAGGCTAGAAATGGACCTACCCTATGACCCTGCAATTCCCCTCCTGGGGATATATCCTAAGGAACCCAACACATCCATCCAAAAAGATCTGTGTATACATATGTTCTTGGCAGCACAATTTGTAATAGCCAAAACCTGGAAGCCACCCAGGTGTCCAACAACAGATGAGTGGCTGAGCAAGTTGTGGTATATATACACAATGGAATACTACTCAGCTGTAAAAAATGGTGACTTCACCGTTTTCAGCCGATCTTGGATGGATCTTGAAAAAATCATGCTGAGTGAAATAAGTCAGAAACAGAAGGATGAATACGGGATGATCTCACTCTCAGGCCGAAGCTGAAAAACAAGATTAGAAAAGAAAACACAAGTCGAACCTGAAATGGAATTGGAGTATTACACCAAAGTAAAAGACTCTGGGGTGGGTGGGTGGGTGGGGAGAATACAGGTCCATGAAAAATGATGAATTAAATAGTGGGGGTTGTATTGTTAAATGGGAATCTGGGGAATGTTATGCATGTAAAAAAAAAAAAAAAGAAGTAGAAACGCAAAGCAGAAATTGACTGAGTTTGGGGTATGGCACCAAAGTAAGAAAGCAGAAGTACACTAGAGTTTGCATCACCAGGTTCCAGATGCCATCAGGATGCCGGCCAGACTTCCCTGGATTGAAGACCCCACCAATGTGTCCTGGAGCTCAGCTTCCCCAGAGCCCCACCCTACTAGGGAAAGAGAGAGGCAGACTGGGAGTATGGACCGACCAGTCAACGCCCATGTTCAGCGGGGAAGCAATTACAGAAGCCAGACCTTCCACCTTCTGCAACCCTCAATGACCCTGGGTCCATACTCCCAGAGGGATAGAGAATAGGAAAGCTATCAGGGGAGGGGGTGGGATATGGAGATTGGGCGGTGGGAATTGTGTGGAGTTGTACCCCTTTTGTTAATTAATCCTTTCTTAAATTAAAAAAAAAAAAAATTAAAAAAAAAAGAAGCTCTGAATATACTAAATTAAATGCATCTCTTCAGTCTCTGTAGATATACAGAGACTGTGATACTTACTGTGTAATGTACCACTACTAAATTTGATAGTGTAGTTGATTATAAATCTCTGTATCAACAATCTGGGTCAAGTTTAGTAGTAGAGTTGTTCTTCTGGTTTTCCTAGCATCACTCACTAGGCTACCATATGCTGGTGAACTAATTGGGGACCAATTATTCTAATTCATCTCAGAAGGCTGTTTCTTAATAAGTTTTTTTTCCTTTAATAGGGTAGCATAGGCTTTTAAATTTTTCAGAGCATGAAGAGATTGATCATTTTACTTCTCAACTTGCAACTTCTACAGTATCCCTTCCAGTGGTCTAATACAGTTATTAGTTCAACTGACATAACATTTTATTTTGCAGAGCTTAACCTGAATCATGTACAATATCATCATTCTCAGGTCAGCTATTTTTATTCAGATGTAGAGAGACCAAAGTACCAACAATCCCATGGTGTTTTGGTACTTCAGTGTGGTACTCCAATGTGGTTCATAACTTGGATTATGAACATAGCAAAGGATATGTCCTATTAGTGGATTTTCTGGGCCATCAGTCCACATTTAATGACAATAAGAAGATTCATCAGCACACATGGCACAAAGCGCAAGGACCAGCGTAAGGATCCCGGTTCTAGCCCCTGGCTCCCCACCTGCAGGGGAGTCGCTTCACAGGTGGTGGAACAGGTCTACAGGTGTCTGTCTTTCTCTCCCCCTCTCTGTCTTCCCCTCCTCTCTCCATTTCTCTCTGTCCTATCCAACAACGACATCAATAAACAACAAGAAAAATAACCACAACAACAATAAAGAACAACAAGGGCAACTAAAAGAAGATTCATCAAAGAAGATACAGAGGCATGGGGGTCCGGGTTGTGCCACACTGGATTAAATGCATATAGTATAGCACAGAAAGTCAAGAGACACAGAGGGGTAAAAGAAAAAGAACCCTATTAAACTGCTGGGATAGATGTAAATTGGTTCAAGTCTTGAGATAAACAGTTTAGAGGTTTCTTAGAACACAAAAAAAATGGACCTATTCCTTGACCCAGCAATTTCTCTTCTTGGTATATATCCAAAGAAAGCAAAAAAAAAGCTTTATTCAAAGAGATCTATATTATCTGTGTTCATAGCAGCACAATTTGTAGTAGTCCTAACCTGGAAGCAACCCAAATTCCCAATGACAGATAAATAACTAAAAAGCTCTGATATATATATATCCATCGTGGGATACTACTAAGTTGTTAGAAATAATGAAGTCATCTCCTTTGCTTCATTGTGAATGGATCTGCAGCAAAGAATCATGTTAAGTGAGATAAGTAAAAAAGAAAAGGAGCAACAATGGATGATCTGATTTAAAGGTAGAACTTGGTGAACAGGAAGACAGTAAAAACAAAGTGAAATTTATACTGAGTGTCCTATATTGCACCAAAGCAAAGAACTATGGGGAAAAGGGAGAGAGGAGATGGGAGGGCATGGAGAAGATGTTGATGTCCTGGTGAATTAATGATGGAGGAAAAGGAACTAAATTGGGAGTGAGAGTGTTTTGCAGACACTTATCATCATCAGACACTTATCATCATGGGGCTATGGGGAGTTGTACCTGTGTGTCAACAACTGTACTATAGCCCATTAACCACCACCACCCCCTCCCTTTGTTTCAATATAATTATTTGAAAGGGAAAAAAACCATGAAGATTTAACCTCTTGATGAAGGGGTTATCAGTGTCACATTGCAAAGGGATATTAAAAAAAAAAAATGATAGTATGATGCTGCATTTTTCTATGATGCCCTCAAAATGAAGATATTGAGAACATATGTGCTTAAAGTTAAGAGAAGAAGGGTGGGGCAGAGTCTGAAAGTATATTTGCAGATTGATGGAGAAATATAATCTTCCCCAAATCTGGGCTTTGATATTGTTCAAAACTTTAAAAAAAAAATCTTAAAATAAGGAGAAAATAGAAAAGTGGATTTGATTATTGTTAGTGAGGTATGAAACTAAATTTGCTCAATTTAGCCTTAGAATACACCGGAAATAACTTTTCATATGTTGTTTATATGGGAGGTAATGGCTTTGCTGGCTGTAAAGTATCTTTGAAGCTATCTGACCAATTTGTACTGGTAACTGTTCTCTATCTAGCCCTAGGCTAAAAGAGGGGCAGTAGTTTATGTGAATACCAACATTCTTCCTGTATTAAGCTCATTAAAATATGTAAACTTTCATTAATATCCAGGGAAACTAGGCCAGAAATTGTCTACAATGCTAATGGGAGCTATGAATTTGAATTTTCATTGAAGTAATAAGGCCATGAGTTTTAAACAGTGGTAAAACTCAGTTGTGAGGGCAATTGAAAGACATTCACTTTATAACTATGTTGAAATGCATGCCATTTATTAAACACCTTCCTATAGATAAAAATCATTCTAGATCCTCAAAATTAAGCAAAAAAAAAAAAAAGAAGAAGAAAAGAAGTGCTTTATACTACTTTTCAAATTACTTGCTACTAAATTTAAAAAAACATAGATTATATAATACATTTTATAAACTACCTATCATAAGAATAGAGTAATTGGGGCCAGGTGGTGGCACACCTAGTTAAGCGCACATGTTACAGTGCTCAAGGACCTGGGTTCAAGCCCCCGGTTCCTGCCTGCAGGGGGAAAGCTTTGCAAGTGGTGAAGCAGTGCTGCAGGTCTCTCTCTTTCTCTCTCCCTTTCTCTCTCCCCTACCCTCTCAATTTCTTGCTGTCTCTACCCAATAAAGATCATTTGAAAAAGTTAAAAAATAGAGTACTTATGTTCAGACAGACATATAAATTATGAAATAATATAATGAGTTACAGAATATAGAAAAGAAAGACAAGAAAAATAAGTAAACATTTTGGACAGGACAAAATCTTCAATAATTTCTTTTTTTAACATATTTATTTTAATGAGAGAGAAAGACCATAGCACTGCACAGCTCTGGTTTATGGTGGTTTTTGGGACTGAACCTGGGACCTCAGAGCCTCAGGCATGAAAGTCTTTTTGTATAACCATTATGCTCTCCCCAGCCTTCAACATTTTCTAATATACATATGTAAAAAATCCCAGATTAGTTGTCATTTAAAATTTTCACAATATAGAAAGTCATTCAGCCTATATGTAGATGAAGTTTGGCAACTATCTTCAACAAATGGTGGACAGAAATAGCAAATAAATACCTTAACTTTCCTTCTTTTGGAGAGATCTCATTGAAATTCTTTCTATGTGGAACTTTGTAGAGCTCAGCAGGGCAACTGAGTTTGTGTTGTAACCACCACAGAAACAATTGTAGATATATAACATATGCTTCCCTTTCTATTTCAATATGTCATATTTCTCACCCCATGTTCTGCAACCTCCCAAATAAACAACATCCAAATCAATTTCATAGGCATTGTTTATAGAGAATCCTAGTTTAGACCAGGACAAATTATTACACAGCTCAAATGATATGAAAATGAGATCATAAACACTTGGGAAGTTCATCAAAACCATCTACATAATTGTTAGAAATGAGTGGTCCTTCATCTTCCAGCATTGAATAATACTAAATCTCTCTTATAATCAAGATGTTCATTATTCAGTTGTTACAGATAAAATATTGAGAGACTCAACTATGAAATTTAATGATTCTAAATTATAATTTCTTATTCAGAAAGGAAGGAAACAAAAAAAAATTCCTGAGAAGACTTTAAGATCTAGAACACTATTATAGGCCAATAATGTTTTCTTACAATTCTCAAAGCAAAAGTAAGTTTCTAAAGGAATATCCTCATATTTTAATCTATGAATGTTTTATTTAAAGGGCTAATGCATTGAAAGGCCCTGTTTTTATGATAGATTAAGAACAGTTTTTTGTGCTCTTAATTAATGTCTTTTCTTTGAGATTTATGAAACAGTTTTGTCCTATATCTAAATGTTGTATTACTCAAAGTGCTTTCAAATGCACTGTTTAACTGCTAAAATAACTTTATAAGGCACATGGAATCATTTGCAGATGAGGAAACATAATTGCAGTGGTTGTGTTTTATCCATGTTAAGGTATTTGACATCAGGCAGAAACAGATAATCTGTGCACATCTTGTATTCAGAGGGAGGGCTTTGTCTACAGCAGCACAGCTGTCTGTAAGATTGAAAATAGCAATGCTGAGGAAAACACTAAAGAATGACTTCTCTGGATGTGCCATAAAGAAAGGACTTGGTGAGGGCCAGGTGGTAGCACACCGGGTTAAGCACACATGGTGCAAAGCTCAAGAACCGGTTTTAAGAAGAGGGTTCGAGCCCGTGGCTTCCCACCTGCAGGGGGGTCAGTTCATGGGCAGTGAAGCAGGTCTGCAGCTGTCTGTCTATCCTTCTCTCTCCCTCTCTGTTTTCCTCTCCTCTCTCGATTTCTCTCTGTCCTATCCAACAACAACAGTCATAACAACAATAACAACAAGTGCAACAAAATGGGGAAAGTGGTCTCCAGGAGCAGTAGATTCTTAGTGCAGGCACAAAGCCCCAGCAATAACTCTGGAGGCAAAAAAAAAAAAAAGACAGAAAGAAAGGGAGGAAGAAAGGAAGAAAGGAAGGAATGAAGGAAGGAAGGGGAAGGAGGGACATGGTGTACATGCGTTTATAAGTACCTGTTGTCCTTGAATCAGCATCTTTTATTTTCTGCATATCCAAGACACAGGTAGATACACAAGAATAGTTTAAAACAAGGAACAGAAAATGAACAATGTTGTGTAATACCAAATACTCAAATTGTAGACCCTGACAAGAATAGACAGCTAAACAATTCCTTCACAGGAATTATATTTCCATTATATTTCTTCAGTCCCATGGCCCTCAGTTTGTGTATCTTTACAATGGGGTCACTAATATTTATCTAACAAAACTAGTAATGACTGTCTCTTAAATTATAAAGCAGAGTTAAAATCATAAATTGTGTGGTATCATTTTTAACTGATGTCAAGCTTCTAAGTCTAAAAAAATTTTGAAAGAGGGAATAAAATAATCTCCACTAAGAAATTAGTATTTTACATTGTTTGAAAGTCAAATAAAACACTTTTAATTAACCTTTTCAGTCTCAGAAACTTCAGAGGGAAAGATTTTCTATGTTTTTTCATCACAGCACATCCAGAGTGAGGAATGATAAATTCATTAAGTCAATATAACATTTTCTTTCTTTTTATTTTTAAGTGCTACCAGGGTTTTTGTTGGACCTCATGCTGGCACCCTCCCCCCTTTTTTTCTATAATACTTGATAGGTCAAAGAGAAATTGAGAGGAGAAGAGAGATAGAAAGGGAAAGAAACAGAGAGACACCTGCAGACCTACTTCACCACTCCTGAGGCATCCCTCCCTGCAGGTGGGGAGTGGGAGCTCAAATTTGGGTCATTGCCCATGATGATATGTGCACTTAATGGTTACACCACCACCTGACCCTGATATATTCATGTAGTGTTAACGAGTGAACAATATTTAACTCTTCTACTCAAATTATAGTGTACCAAATTCTGTTTTAAACTGTTGACACTGTCTCCTTGCATCCAAGATGTTAATCCTTTTATATTTGCTATTGTGGTTTAAAAATGCATAACAGATAATTTATCGTCTTATCTATTTCTAACTTTATAGTTCAGTATATTTGATTTTTATGTTTCAGTAGTGCTAATTATATTTACATTATTGTCCAGTGATCACTACAGACTACTCCCTCGCTTCTCCCAAAGTCCTTTGCTTTGCTGCACTCACACCAATTTTCACTTTGTTGTCCCTATCTGTCCTTCCTACTTAAATTCCAATTTTAAGTGAGATTATCCATTATCATTCCCTCTATTCCCAACTTATCTCACTTGACATGCTTACTTCAAATCCAATGAAAGATGAAACAAAGTTGACCAGCATTTCTAACAAACTGAGTAGTATTCCACTGTGAACATACACCATAATTTTTTAGTCACTCATCTCTTGTTGGGTATTTGGGTTTCTTTGAATTTTGGGCTATTACAAATTGTGCTGCTATGAACATAAGTATATATAGAGCTTTTTGGATAGAGGTTTACACTTCCTTTGGATAAATTCTCAGTAGAGAAATTGTTGGTCATAGGGCAGGCAGGTCCACTTGTAATTTTCTGAGAAATCTCTATATTGCTTTCCATAACAGTGGGACCAATTAGCATTCCTACCAGCAGTGAAGAAGTGTACCCTTTTCCTCTTATCCTTGTCAATACTTGTTGTTTCTGTTCTTTTCAATGTATGCAGATATAAAACCACATCTCAGTATTGTTTTTATTTTCCTTTCTCTAATAATCATTGACTTTGCACATTACCATGATACCAAAAGCAGAGACATAACAAAAAAGAAAACTGCAGACCAGTATCTCTAATGAACTTAGAAGGTAGGACATTGAACAAAATCCTAGCAAGCCAGATACAGCAACACATAAAAGCAATTGTATACCATGACCAAACAGAATATATATTAGGAATGCAAGACTGGTTCAATATATATAAATCAATAAATATGATCCATAATATCAACAAAATGAAAACCAAATATTACATGATTATTTTATTAGATGCATAGAAAGACTTTGACACTGTTTAATAGCCTTTCATGATCAAAACACTAAAAACTGTGGGAATATAGAGAAGGTTCTTCAAACTAGTCAACTTGGTATACATCAAACCTACAATGTTGGCATCAAACTCAGTGGTAAGAAATGTAAAGCTTTCCTTCTTAAGTCAGGTACAAGACAAGAAAGCCCACTATCACCAGTTCCAGTTTCCCATAGTCATGAAAGTCTTAGTCTTAGCAGTAAGGCAGAAGAAAGGAATTAAAGAGATAGAGATTGGAATAGAACAAGTAAAACTATCACTCTCTTCAGATATTATGATAGTATACATAGACTACCCAAAAACAATTCAGAAGAAAACTCCTAGAAGTTATAAATCAGTTGAGTAAGGTGACAGTCTACAAAATTAATATACAAAATCAGTGATATTCCTTGAAGCTAATGTTTCTTTTTAAAATTTTTTTTATCTTTATTTATTTTCCCTTTTGTTGCCCTTGTTGTTTTTTATTGTGGTTGTAGTTATTGTTGTTGTTAATGATGTTGTTGTTCTTAGGACAGAGAGAATTGGAGAGGGGGAGAGAAAGATAGAAACCTGAAGACCTGCTCCACTGCCTGTGAAGCGACTGCCCTGCAGATGAGGGGCTGGAAGCAGGATTCTTAAGCTTGCCTTTGCGCTTAGCACCACATGCACTTAACCCACTGCACTACCACCCGACCTCCGAAGCTAATGTTTCTTAGTGAGGATATTCAGTGTTTCACTGACACACACTACCCTCCTTTCTTTTTTTTTCTCTAGATTTATTTTTTATCACTTTATTGAGAAGTTAGTAACTTACACTACAATTGTTGACACATGAGTAGAATTTCTCTTCTTGCCATGATGTGTCTGCAAAACATTCTCCCCCCCCCCCCCCCTCACTTAGGTCCTTCCATCATCATAAGCCAGGCCTCAAAGCCCTCCCTTCCTCTAACCCTCTCCCTGCATTCTTTCACCACAGACCTTTGTTTTGGTGCAGTCCACCAAACATTTCCCTCTTTTCAACAAATTTCAATCCCACCACAGTTCACCTCTCAACATTTCTTCACTTGGGTAATCTGTTGTTTTGCCATGTTTTCAACTCAGGCTCAACTCTGGAGATCCACTGTATTGAACGAAGCATTGATATCATGGTCTTTTTCCTTTTCTCTCTCAGCTTCTGTATGTCTAATTAAAAACAGTGGATATATCTATATATGGTAAATTGTCTGTCTCTTTGAAACTTATTTCTTATTCATATTTGGGTCATCAGTGTTCTTCATCATTTCATGATTGGTAGTGTTTGAGTTGCTGTTTTGTTTTCTACCTACATCTAGAGACTCAAGTCTCTAAGTTTGAGGAAGGTATATTTTAAGGAATGGTTTAATTCTGCCATCATAAACAGCCAGGTCAAGGTGAAGATGAGTAAAGAGTAATACTTCAGTCTTGCATCTAAACAGGAAAATAAATCTTGTATTTTTTCACTTTAACCTTAATTCTCCATTTATGTAAAAATCATTTGTGCTTGCTCTGCAGCCGACATAAATCATTAGCACACAAAAGAATAGTAAGCAACCTTTAATCAATATCATTTCCTTTATGAGATTCAATGGAAATGAAAAAATATAATTTATCATTGATTAGAAGCCTCACAAACATTTAGCCAGGCTTTGAATCTTCTCAGCATTTACTTTGCTCCAGTAGACTGGTCTTTATGTTTTTAGGATAATTAGAATTTCTTTCTTTGCTCAGAATTTTGCATATCTTATTCTATTTTACCATTTCATCATTTTCACTGAGGTCTCAGTCAATGACATCTCTTAGATAAAGTCCTTCTGATGCCTGTACAAGGGCACAAGATCTTTAGACAGTCACCTTCTAGCATTTCACTCAATTTCTGTTTCCCTTATCACTTTTGTCTTAAACTGTTCTCTTAGTTATTAACTTGTAACCCTGTTTATTGTGACTCACCACCACTATTCAAATATATGTCTAATAGCTAGAGCCATTTTTGATACACTTTTATGTCCTCAGTAACTAAAACTGTAAGGAGTTAACAGCATGAGTTTAAATAAAATATGCTGAATGAATATTTGGTGATAGTGTTAACCAAGGGTCAGCAAACTTTGTTTGCAAAGACCAGATAGTGAATAGTTTAGACTTTGCAGATTATACAGTCTCTTCTCCAACAGTTCAGCTATGTGCAAAGCCAGCCATACACAGTTCAGAGATTAATAGGAATGACCATAGTGCATTAATATTGTGTTTAGAGAAAGGGAGGGTGGCTTGGGCTGAGTAGTCTGTGAAGCACAGAGTGACTACTGCTATACAGCATCTATTTTTAACTTTGATGTTAGGTCATTAAATGTTGCTTCAACTATGAATGTTCTGAGGAAAGGAAAATGTTAGTAATAGTGAAAAAAAAATCAAAGATAAGTGTTGTATTACTGAAGCCAGAAAGACAGAATTACTGTGATCAGGATCATCAGACAGAATGCTTGTTTGTGCCCTGGGTTCGATCCCTGGCACTACATATGTTCTGGTGTCTCTCCATCTTACAAAATACATTTTAGAAAGTTGCGGTTAATTTAATAATATGAACAATAATTAAGAGAACATTCTAGAATTTCCACAGAGGTATGAAAACTTATTCTCTGAGAAACTTTACTAAATAAAGCATTGTTTTTATTAAAATGTGTTGGTGAAAGAAAATACTTGAATTTATCTTTTGTATTCAATTGTTATTGACATACTAGAGTATACATCAGAATTACTTGAAACTTGTGAAGTGCATTTTCTTGTAAACCTGTGGTGGTGTCACAGAATTGGTGTTTTCATCTAGTTCAAGATAATGCTGATGTTGGTGGGATTGAGGCTACAGAGTAAAAAGGAAGTACATGTTAATATGTAACTAAGGTGATAGAGGTTAGAAGGAAGGAAAGAGAAAGAAAGAAAGAAAGGGAAGGAAGGAATAAAGAAAGAAAAAGAAAGAAAGGGAAGGAAGGAAGGAAAAGAAAGAAAGAAAAGGAAGGAAGAAAGAGGAAGGAAGAAAGGGAAAAAAAGAAAGAAAGAAAGAAAGAAAGAAAGAAAGAAAGAAAGAAAGAAAGAAAGAAAGAAAGAAGGAAAGAAAAGGAAGGGAGAGAGAGAGGGAGGGAGGAAGGGAGGAAGAACTGAAGCCAGCATGATGCTGGGATGGGAAATATGGATCAATTTCAGAACCCAAATATGGAACAAATCCGTATCCAGATCTTCACCAACCTTTCAACTACTTCCTGCCTTCCACCTTTAGATCTTTGAATCTTTGATAATAGACCAGAGCTAATTTATTTTTCACCCTGTATTTCCCCTTTCTTATGCAATCTTAATCTTCCAGCTTATTTCACTTACCAAGATGTTTAAAACTACACTCAAGTGATACCATCATTTCTTACAGCTGGATAGTACTTCATTGTGTACTACAACTTCCTTAACCACTCATCTGTCACTGGACACTTGAGTAGTTGCCAAAATTTAGCTATTTCAAATGGTGCTACAAGGAACATAGGAGTGCAGAGATCTTTTAATATAAAGGTACTTTTGTTCTTTGGCTAATTCCCCTAGCAGTATAGAAGGGTTCCTTTCTTAACCACATCTTCCATAGCACTTGTTTCTGTTCTTTTAAACGTATGAAATTATCACAGGTGTGAGGTAGTATCCCCTGTTGTCAAGATGTTTAAATCTCTGACAGAGACTTTGAGCATTTTTTTTTTTTCACCATAATCACATTCTGAACATCTTTGGTGAAAGGTTTGTTCAGTTCTATCCCCAACTTTTAACTTTCTCTTATTGTTTGTTTCTTAGGCTGTGAGTTATTAATATATTTTGGCTGGTTATTAGTTAATTGTCAGATGTATGACTTGGAAATATACATATCTGTTTGTAAGCATATATCCCAGAGTGAATAAATGTTGGTCTGCTTCTAAATTCTGCTTCTAAGACCCCTTCTGTTGCATTGCTTGACGCTGTGGCTATTTACGTCATCATTGTTTTGTTCGCACTGGTTTAATCCCACTGGTTCCAGCTCTTTTCTACTCCGCCCCCTCTCCTAGTCACATCCTGTTTTCCACCATTTAATCCCCACTGGTTTGCATGCTTTTTCCTTCTCCCCACCCCCTATCCTACGTACATCCTCTTCCTGACACTTCCGCCTCAGGAGATATATAGGACAGGACTGTGATTAGAGATAGCTAGCTTGCACTGCATTCCTCATCAGTAAAGACTGAACTGCATCCCACTCAGCCATGAGTCCCTGGTCACCTCTCTCCCACCCACAAAGCTAGACCTGCAGTTAAACTCATGTTTTTATGTGATCTGGAGAATGTATATTGAATGAAAATTATTTACTGAAGAATGGAGTTCCAGCCTGGGCTGTGAACATATCAGGTCACACACTCTTCTGATGGTCCAAAAATGGAATTTTTTATAAAATTGTTATTTCTTTGGCAACTAAACTTTTTCAAAGTGAAATTTGCTTTCTGATTTGTTTACTTCTAGTCAGTTTAATGTATGAGCAACTACACCAAATGCTTTCCTTGAATTTCTCAGATAGTTTTTATTTGATTCCTTTATATTTCTCTCCTGTAGTTCAAATTAATAGAAGATACCTTGATGGCAATCCTTAATAAAACTTACTGCTGAATAAGACTTCTCGTCATTTTTAAAACGTTTTAAAGGTTGCCAGGCAGTGGTGCACCGAGTTACATGCACACAGTACTAAGTGCAAGGACCAACACAAGGATCAGGGTTTGAGCCCTCTGCAGTGGGGACACTTCGTACGCGGTGAAGCAGGTCTGCAGGTGTCTTTCTTTCTCCCTCTCTCTGTCTCCCCTTCTCCTCTCAGTTTCTCTCTGTCCTATCCAATGAAAAGGGAAAAAAAAAAAAATGACTGCAGTGAATTCATAGGGCCCATGCTGAGCCCCAGTGATAACCTTGGAGGCAAAAATAAATAAAGAAATAACATGCACTGTTATTTAGGGTCTAGCATCTGTCTTTTTTATTAAAATCTTGCAAGCCTTCAATATATAGCCTGTCTTTATTCTTGCATTTCTGCTATTAAACTGGTTGATTCATTTCCCTGTGTCACTAAACAGATCCAGCCACAACCAATATCTATAAAAATCATCTTTTCAGTCTCTTTTTCCCAGCTCAATCGTCCTTTTATCTGTCTTCCAAATTGCTGCAGATATTAGTTTTATCAAACCGTATACATTTGAACGATATGCATCAAATGTTACTCAGTTTCTTTCAAGATTTGTCACCATCTACTGAATCACTGGGTCAATGCTGCAGATTGAGAAATGTTTTTATATAACAGCATGCTGATTCTGGCATTGATTTCTCTATTACTAAGGATAAGTCATACTGTTGCAGGAACTAAAATGTAAAGTCTTTTGGGGTTTAAATATGTCAAGTCATGTTGTGTCAGAGTAAGTGTTTACATGCATTTGCTTGGATAGGCTCACACCCATCTAAGAAGCCAACATTGGTCAACTGTGGATAGGTGTGAGGCTCTCTGCAGAGAAATTCTGGGACCAGGATATTTTCATATTGTGTTTCCACAATATATAATAGGTGGTTTCAATATCACCCTTATGTAATTTTGCAGACAGATGAGTCAGGAAGAGGGACAGTGTATACCCAGTATAATTATCTCCATTCAGAATCCCTCTAGATTATGTTGTGGTAACGGTACAGTCTAGGAAACAGAAAGTACACTTGTTATTTTAATTACTAATTTGACAAGGAGAAGTGGTTTAATAGACAAAATATTAAAAGATAGGGAATGTAGGAATCAAGGGACATGAAATATTTGAGGAAATAAATGAAAGAAGAGAATAAGACACAGAGAGAGGAAAGTATAAGACTGGTGGGAGTGTAAAGAAAAGAAGAGGAAAAACAGATAATACCAACTGGTGCATGTGTCACTGAGAAGATTTCACAGGACTAAAAGCTATGAACTGACACACTTGGTTGAGTGCACATATTACTATGTGCTAAGGTCCAAGTTCAAGCCGCAGGGGAGGCAAATCACCTGCAGTGGAGAAGTTTCATAAGCAATAAAGAACACTGCAGGAGTCTCTCTCATCTCTGTTCCCCTCCCCTCTAAATCCTTTCTGGTTTAGAAAGTAATGAAGAAGACTGAAAGTGACTCTTACATCTCCCTTCCCCTGGCCCCTTACCACTTGCCCTTTGCCCCTTGACCCTCTTAATCTCTTTCTGGTTTATCATGTAATGCGCAAAGAAAAAAACAGAAGGCAAAAATAATGGATCCATAGTAGAGACACTGAGCTGCATTAATAAACAAGGTGGACGGGAGTTGGGTGGTAGCACAGCAGGTTAAGTGCATGTGGTGTAAACGCAAGGACTGGCAAGGATCCCAGTTCAAGCCCCTGACTCCCCACCTGCAGGGGAGTCACTTCACAGGCGGTGAAGCAGGTCCTCAGGTATCTTTCTCTCTCCCTCTCTGTCTTCCCCTCCTCTCTCCATTTCTCTCTGTCCTGTCCAACAACAATGATGATATCAATAACAGCAACAATAATAATACAATAAAAAACAAGGGCAACAAAAGGAAAAATAAACAAATATTAAAAATAAATAAACATGGTGGAAAAATAAAAACAGACAACATAAATAAATAGAACTAAGAACTGGGCTCATTGAAACCGACTGATTCTGATTTGATTTTTTTATATGAATTACAGGTTATCCAAGAAGAGTCAATATATATTTCTGCCTAGTGTCCTTACTAGTTAGCACTCAGTAGTAGAAAGTTATCAAAAAGGAGAAACTGGATGATGGATAAACAAGCATAGTATCAAAGATGAATAGAAGATGAATGGGTTTTGAGTTGATCACAATAACCTACTAAGTGGTATGATTTTTTTCTAACCAATAACTTGTGTAGTTGCCTGTACATATTGCTCAGTTTCTGGTAACTACTAATAACAGTGAGCATGATTGCACATAATATTGTAGTTTAAGGATTAATATCAAATGCAACTTCATAAATCTAAATCTATAATTGGGAATGACATCAAGGTTTTCATTACACAAGGATGAAAATTTCACATTTTTTCTTACCAATTAAATATTATCCAATCCTATTCACAACTACTAGGGATAAATTTCTTTCTAGGGTCTCTGATTCTTTTATTATTATCATTATTATTATTATTTATTTTCCCTTTTGTTGCCCTTGTTTTTTATTGTTGTTGTAGTTATTATTGTTGTTGTTATTGATGTCATTGTTGTCCTATCCAGGACAGAGAGGAGGGGAAGACAGAGAGGGGGAAAGAAAGATAGACACCTGCAGATCTGCTTAACCACCTGTGAAGTGACTCTCTTGCAGGTGGGGAGCCGGAGGCTCGAACCGGGATCCTTATGCCATTCCTTGCGCTTTGCAAGGGTCTCTAGTTGTACCAGTAAAGTTTCCAAGGAGTGTCTGCTGACTTAGAAAAACAAATGTACTTAATTGTAATTCAGTCAACAAAACAACTCTACTATTTGACTTAAATTCTGTTCATCCCAGGAGCTAATTTTGTCCAAAGGTCCAATTTCTAGTTCCCTTCTGAACACTGTGGTTGCTCAGAGAATCTCCATATCCCAGCTAATTATATATTTCCTTCCATGGGCAAAGAAGATGATCTCTTTTTTCTTTCTTTTTTATTGATAGGACATAAAGAAACTGAGTGGAAAGGGGGAGATAAAGATGGAAAGAGAAAGAGAGATAACTGCCACACTATTACATGTCTTATGAAACTTGCCCCTTGCAGGTGGAATTCAGGGATCTAAACCAGGGTCCTTGAGCAGAGGAGCATGCATGCTCAGCTGGATGTGCCACCACTCAGTCCCTAGAAAGACATTTTCTCAGCAAGTGTTGCACTTATTTATTGTTCTTTTTTCTATTTTTTTAATTTTATTTATTTATAAAATGGAAACACTGACAAGACCATAGGATAAGAGAGCTACAATTCCTACCACCAGAGCTCCATATCCCATTCCAATCCCTTCCTTGATAGCTTTCCTATTCTTTAACCCTCTGAGGATGCAGAAGGTGGAAGGTTTGGCTTCTGTAATTGCATCCCCACTGAACATGGGCATTGACAGGTCGATCCATACTCCAGCCTGTCTCTCTCTTTTCCTAGTGGGGCAGGGCTCTGGGGAATTGGACCTCCAGGACACATTGGTGGGGTCATCTGCCCAAGGAAGTCTGGTTGGCATCATGGCAGCATCTAGAACCTGGTGACTGAAAAAGAGTTAACATATAAAGCCATACAAATTGTTGATTAATCATGAACCTAGAGGCTGGAATATTGCAGGTGAAGACTTATTTATTATTCTTCAACAAATTACTTCCAAATATCAACAACTCTATTGTCATATGATTTTGTGAGTAAAGGGATTATTAACTGGCAGCTGGGTTTGTGGGTTAGATGGGGATCCAAATGGCATCTCTGATTCTGTTGTTTGCTGTCTTCAAGGCTGATTTCAGGATAGGAAAGATCACATGCCTAGAGCCTCAGGTTAAATCACTGGCACTACATGTACCAGAGGTAGGCAATGGTCTAGTTTCTCTTGCATAAAATAAAAAAATAAGTAAGTAGATAAATAAAATAACATTCTGGTTCTACCTTAAATTTCTCTACTACTCACAAGTAGGGTGATAGCTCACAGGTAGGATGCATTTTTGTCACGTGCATAGTCTGAGTCTCAGCACCACGCTGAAGTGCCATGGCACTAAGAGAAACTGGTGCCGTGGTGTATCCCTCCCTCTCTGAAATAAGAGGAGTGAAAATATCAGCCTAGGGGTGATGAAATCACACACACACGTATGGCTCTGTTGATACAAAGAATGAAATAAGAAAAGGAAAAGAAGGAAAAGAAAAATAGAGAAAGGAAAAGGAAAAAAAAATGAGTTCAAGGGAATCTCTCCCTATCAATAGAATCATAGGAATTCATCTTATCTCAGCAGCAAGATACTGGGATCTTTCACAGTGTGACTCCAAGAGACCAATTACAGAAACTTTCAGTCTTCTTAAGAGAAGACTAAAACTCAAAACTGGCTTACAGTAACTTTGGCCACAGTTTAAGCAAAGAAAGTATTTCCCATGCTGTATCTTGCATAGGAGATAATTTTTAAAGGAGGTATCATCACACATACCTAACTATGCAGATAGAATTAGTCAGATTATGGGGGCTGGGTTAAGCACACATCTTACCAAGTGCAAGGACCCACACAAGGATCCGGGTTTGAGCCTCCAGATCCCCACCATCCAGCAGGTCTGCAAATGTCTGTCTTTCTCCCTCTCTATCTTCCCCTCCCCTCCCAGTTTCTCTCTGTCTTATCCAATAAAATGGGAAAAAAATGGTCACTAGGAGCAGTGGATTCATAGTGTTGGCATGGAGCCCTTGATATCCCTAGGAGAAAAACAAAAGTCAGATTAGCATATACTGACAATAGGACTAATGTCCTTGGGCAAGTCAGCACTTTCAGAAACAGAAAGTAAATAGAAATTATACTTGGAGTTGTGCAATTCTGCTTTTTATAATAATTTCATTTAAAAATAAACAAAATAAGAAACATTCTCTATCCACTCAGATAATTTCTTACACAGAGAGGCCTAAAATGTTACCTAATTTTAAGACCGAAGAGTTGAGAACAGTCAGGTGTGAAACTCCATATAAGCCACAGGGTACATACACTGTTCAGTTCAGTCAGATGTTTCGATATTGGATTTTTTTCCCTCAGAACTGTGGAGAATAGGGGGATTTAAAAATAATTATAATATATTCATGATCCAACTTGTGTTGCAAAATCGAGTCTTTCGCCTTGTAATCTGTAGCGTACCCACCACCCACACTTGAACTTGCAACACTCTTAACTTGCTCTTTGTCTCCACTCACTAAGCCTTTCTGATCTATCACCATCCTCTTGGAAGAAGCTTGTTATTATCATTATTATTACTTTGTTTTAGTAAGAGGTGGGAAAGAAGTCTTCATTGTGTAAAATGTGATATGTAAATCTATGTGGACTGCATCTAAAAGTAGAATGTCTGCCAAGTTCTTTAGCAACTTTACCAGTGTATAATTAAGTCCTCATTTAAACTATAGTTTATGTTTGTGCAAAAGCAGAGTGTTGAACTCAGAAATAGTTTTGTGTGTTTTTTTTTTCCTATATTTAAAATTGTACATTAGATTCTGGTTTTGAAAACCATGACTTTTGAAATACAAAAATTTCATTTTGTTGTTGTTGTTGTTGTTGTTGTCCTTAAGTAATATAGCAGTCCCCGTGTCCACAGAAACTGTCCTGATGCAGGGCAAAGTAATGGATAAAATGTAAGACCTAGTCTGAACTAAAACAGCTACCAGAAGCTACAGACTGCAAAGTAGAAATAAAGTATAGAGCAATGCTAAGAATTGATTTGCCATATACACTTGAACATCTGATTACTTCTGATGAACTAGAGCTGATTTTATAAATCTAGCCTTGTGGTAGATTGGAAATAACATGAAACTCATGCAGTGCATGTGAGATTGATAAGAGACCAGAAGGAAAAATTAATGCAGACAGAAATGTACCATTACTTATGTAACTTATCCTTGGTTGTGGATGGAGAGTATTAATACATCATACATAGATGATAGATATCATATATATATGTATATATGTATGTACATATATGTATATGTAGCGTGTATATTTAAGATTCTGTGAACACCTGTATACACAATTTTTCTAATTGTAAACAATTGTTCTAAAACACCAATGACCTTCTATCAATTAGAGTCACATTTAAATATCTGTGTGACTCCCCTGGCTCCTCACTTGCAGGGGAGTCGCTTCACAAGTGGTGAAGCAGGTCTGCAGGTGTCTGTCTTTCTCTCCCCCTCTTTGTCTCCCCCTCCTTTCTCCATTTCTCTCTGTCCTATCCAACAATGATGACATCATCAACAACAGTAACTACAACAATAAAACAACAAGGGCAACAAAAGGGAATAAATAAATATTAATGTGTGTGTGTGTGTGTGTGTGTGTGTGTGTGTATGTGTGTGAGAGGGAGAGAGAGAGAGAGAGGTTAAAACTGCTTTAAAGACCACACCTTGTTTAAGGCTATCCCATATTGGTTAAATAACTCCAACAGTACAGCGTAAAAAACTAGTTTCTGAAGAAATATAATTCAAATTCTATAATAAAAAATGATCATATAGATGTAGGTACCATAAGTCTGACTTCCTAACAGTAGCAAAAAAAAAAAAAAAAAGAATGAAAGCATAGATTATATAAGAACACAAGTCGCTATATATGCTATGGTGGAAACAAAACAAAAAATAATAAACACGGTGAAAAAACTTAATTAAGAATGCTGTTGTTGAAAGCATTGCATAGAAAATTCATCAGAGGGGGCGGGTGGTGGCACACCTGGCTGAGCACACATGTTACAGTGCTCAAGGATATGAGTTCAAGCCCCCAGCCCTCACCTGCCAGGGGAAAGCTGTCTTAAGTGGTAAAGCAAGGCTGCAGGTGTCTCTCTGTCTCTCTCCCTATCTCCCCCTCCCTTCTTGATTTCCGGCCACCTCTATCCAATAAGTAAGTAAAGATAATAAAATAAATAAAGGAAACGCATCAGTTATGTGTATGATTACTATGTCTACTTAAGAACTGAATATATATATGTACATATACATATATATGTATATATATATGAATATATATATATACATATATATATTCAACTGCTCTTGTCTATCATTTTTCCCTTTTTTATTATGACAGAGACAAATTGGATGAGATATGGAGGGAGAGAGAGAGAGAGAGAACTGCAGCGTACTCTACTATTCATAAAGCTTCCCCCTTGAAGGTGGGGACCAGGGACTTGAACCCAGGTCGTTACCACTGTACCACTGCTTGACTCCTTTGAATTTTAAAGACAGAGAGATATTGAGGGACAGGTAAAGGGGGCAAGGAGATAGCGCACCAGGTTAAGCATATCTAGTGTGAAGCGCAAGGACCAGAGCAAGGATCCCGGTTGGAGCCCGAGTCCCCACTTGCAGGGGCCTCACTTCGAAAGCTGTGAAGCAGGTCTGCAGGTGTCTGTATGTCTTTCTTTATTTTCTTTCTTTCTTTCTTTCTTTCTTTCTTTCTTTCTTTCTTTCTTTCTTTCTTTCTTTCTTTCTTTCTTTCTTTCTTTTTGCCTACAGGGTTGACATTTATTTATTTATTTTTGCCTCCAGGCTTGGTGCCTGCACTAGGAATCCACTTCTCCTGGAGGCCATTTTTTTTTCCATTTTTGTTGCCCTTGTTGTTATTGTTGTCATTGCTATTGTTGGATAGGACAGAGAGAAATCGAGAGAGGACAGGAAGACAGGGAGAAATAAGGACAGACGACTGCAGACTTGCTTCACCGCCTGTGAAGCGACCCCCCCCTGCAGGTGGGGAGCCGGTCAAACCAGGATCCTTGAGCAGGTCTTTGCGCTTTGCACCATGGGAGCTTACCCTGGGAAGCTACCTCCAGGAGTTCTGTCTTTCTCCTTCTCTGTCTTCCCCTTCCTCTCTTAGTTTCTCTGTCATATCCAATGGGAAAGAAGATGGCCTCCAGGAGCAGTGGATTCATAGTGCAGGCACCGAGCCCTAGTGATAACCCTGGAAGCAAAATAAATAAATTAATTAATTTAAAAGGGTGGGTGAGATGGGAGAGAGAGATAGAGACATGCAGAACTGCATCACTTCTCCCGCCCTTGAAGCTCAGTCCTTACACATGGTAACGTGTTCTACTGGGTGGGCCACCACTTGGTCCCAGGATTTCAATTTCTAATAATCATTGCTTTCATTTATCTATAGTGTCTTTATATTATCAACTTTATACTTATTCTAGTCACCATAAAAATCTTGTCCTATCATGAACATACTATATAGATTTCTAACATTTCCTTGAGGACTAATAATATTGAGCATAGTGCCATAAATTTCCTGATCATTTGTATATCTGTTTTCATTTGCGCTTTTAAAATATTGACTATTCAATTGACTTACTTATACTGAAATATATATATGCATATATATGTATATATAGTGATACCTTTAATGTTCATATATATTGCAAATACCTTCTCTTGGTCTTAAAGTTCTAGGTTTTGCTAAAATAAATTAATTGAAAAACATATTTTTTTATTTATAGCCAGTGTATTATTCAGCTTTGGCTTATTGTGATGTGGAGACTGAACCTGAGATCTTGGAGCCTCAGGCATGAGAATGTCTATGTATATGCATAAGCCTATATAGCTAGCACAAGAAACATAATTTTCACAAGAAACATGGTGTAAACTTGAGTACTTTTTTTTGACAAATACATTTTTTTTTTTTTTTTTTTTAGATAGAGACAGAGGGAAAAAGAATGAAAGAGATCATAGCAGCAAAACTTCTTTCAATGCACTGGGGGTTGAAATTGAACCTGGGTTGTGCACATGACAAAGCAGTATTGTATCTTAGTGAGTTAGTTTACCATTCCAAAATTATCTTGCTTTTCATTGTCAGTACTGCAGTACCCTGAGCCAACATTTCTTTTCCAGATGTATGGAGAAAGTGAGATGTAAAGATACAGAGCATTGAAACTTTCTCCAGTGCTGTGGGGATAGGGTTCAAATCTAGCCTTTTATGCATGATGACAAAGGAAGTACACTGTCTAGATGTACTGGCATTGTACTTTATCAAATTGTAAAGTTTATTTTCTTGTTTTTTTCTTTTTTAAAAATATTTTATTTATTTATTTATTAATGAGAAAGATAGGAGAGAGAAAGAACCAGACATCACTCTGGCAAATGTGTTGCTGGGGATCAAACTCAGGACCTCATGCTTGAGAGTCCAAAGCTTTATCACTGCGCCACCTCCCGCTCCATGCGAAATTTACTTTCTAAGTATATCAATATATATCTACTTTACTTATCTTTATATAAAGAAAAATTAGCAATTAATAGCAACCTGTTTTCAATAGACATATATTATCACTTTTATATTTGCTTCATTGCCCTAGCATAGATTTTTTTTTGTCCAGTGGTGAAATATTATCGTAGACACTTGTTTTTAAATTATTTACAATAGTCTACATGTGATTAAAGAAGCTCTCTTATTTAATGCATTTTTATAAACTGCAGATAAATTATATCTGACGATTTACTTATATCTAGAGGATCATAATACTTTGCATCTGTGCCTGTGAGAGAAGTTGATCTGTGTTTCTCTTGTCTGATATTATTTTCAGGTTGTGAGTGTCGTACTTCTACCATCCTCATATAATTACGAGAAAACTTCATATATCGTTTTTGGAAGATGTTGCCATTGAAGGTATGTAATTATGCACATTTCTAGGATGAAATTCTTTGCTGTTCTAATCAATCAGATAGTTGCAGAACAATTTATTTTGCTTCTTAATATTTTGGCTCTTGGGATTTATCTATTTTATTTTCAAATATATTACTATTGCTGGGTTCTGCAATATTATTGTACCTTCTTAAATGAGTATAATCAATATCCTTATATTATTTTCTTCTAACTCTATAGTAATAAAAAAATTAAAACTTTACATGGGCTTTGTCTGGGGTTTTAATAGTTGTGAAATTTATTACATCATGGGTTACTTAGGCAAAGGGACAAAGATCAGCTAGTCATGGTGGCAGAAGCCATGAGTCCATGAGCTTGTTACGAATGCTCAGCTACATGTGTTCAGGTCCCAGGGAAAGTGGGACCTGGGGAGAAGAGCAGGCAAGAACAGCAGGAACAGAGAGAGCACAGGAAGCAAGCAGAAACCAAACTGAGGGCTATTTCCAGCAGACACTCAACTTACATCACTTTCTATAAACCTACAATCCCTTGTGGGTTTGCATAAGTCTGTAGTATTCCTCGTCAGACTGACAGCTCTGTGCTAATAACCTTCATGTCCCAACAATCCCTCACTTCCAGTATAAACATGAACAAAGATTCTTAAGAGTCTATATGAATATAGAATAAGCAAATCTTCTGTGTTGCTAGGGTTCCATCTGCAAGCCATGACTTTGCCCCCCAAATTATGATCACAATAACTGGCCATCAGATAAATGGTTTCTGTTAGCCTGGATGCCCGTGTTCTGTCTATTTATTATCCAGCACCTACGGAAGCACAGAACAAAGACTGATAGAAGTAGGCCCGAGTTCAGATGCTTCCTGGGTGGCGATCATGGCATACCCAGGGTGTTGAAGTGCTGCAATCCAGGCTTCAGCTCGTTATGTTCTTGTGAGGAATTTGCAGAAGAATTGCAAAACTATTAAGAAAAGCAGAAAGAGTAACAAGCCTGTTCTTACCAATACTCATATGTGGAGGTTGAGTCCAGTAAACCATTTTGGGGGCTTTAGTCAGTATGACCGATCATCTACATTACTGAATGCCATGTTCCTAGCCTCAGACTTTATTTAGCCTGTCCAATTGTGATTTTATTTGTTCACTTAAATCATTTATATCTTATCCAAGATGGTCATAGAAGGCCCCATGAAGGTGCCTCTGAACAACATCTTCCCAGGACTGGGAGTAACTGAAGGGTAGAGTCTCCATCAAGAAAGAACAATTTTGTTGCTCAGAAAGGAACATTAGGCATAGAGCTTCCCACACCTGTCTCTCTTTTTCCTGTGATTCTGGTAGTTTGGATAAAAGCTTGATGATGTTCAGTTGCATTGATATGGCCTGATTTGTCTATACCTTGATAAATGTGATTCATATACCATTGACGAGTTAATTTCACACAGATTTCTGAATGATCATTGTTAAACAAAAAGGAAGGTCTTCCGTCAAAGAATACCAATCTGTCTGTAAAAGGTGCCACGCTGGTGATAGCCTTTACCGGCACAGGAGTTCATGTATTCTGACAATCTATCTTCATTGGAAGAGATTGTAAGTTCTGGATCTCCCCAAATGTGTAAAGTAAACACAGGAGGGTTTAACATATGGGCACAGTAAACAGTTCCAGCACAGGGAGAAAGTAAGGAGAGCAAAGAAAAAAGAATAGCTTACCCATTTCTTCTTAGAATTATTGAGGCCGGGTGGTGGCACACCTGGTTAAGTGCACACATTACAGTGCACAAGGACCCGGGTTCAAGTCCCCGGTCCCCACCTACAGGGGGAAAGCTTTGCAAGTGGTGAAGCAGGGCTGCAGGTGTCTGTCTGTCTCTTTCCCTCTCTATAGCCCCCTTCCCTCTTGACTTCTGGCTGTCTCTGTTCAATAAGTAAAGAAAATTTAAAAATTTAAGAAAGAATTAATGGTTATTTGAGACATGACTGCTACAATCATATTCTCTGATGTGTGTGGTTTGTTTGTTACCTTCCTCATCCAGGATTTTTGTAGCATCTTCTGTCAGACATTTCACACTTCCCTGTGTGATGAGAGAAGCTGTCAGGGTTTGAGGCAGTGGGCAAGGTTGACTGTTTCAGGACCTTTGATGAACATGTTTCTTTATTTTATTTTATTATTTTATTAGTGATTTAATAATGATTGACAAGATTGTGGAAGAAGAGGGGTACAATTCCATACAATTCCCACCACCAGAGTTCTGTATACCATCAGAACTGAGTCACTGTAGACCATTGCACATTTTGAATTTAAGGTCTATATCTTCCCCTAACTTTTGGATATATGTGCACATGTGCTCTATCTCATGGGCCTTGGTCTATATCCAGGTTCTGTAACTTTGTTAGGTAGTTTGCCACCCGAAATGGGATTAAGATGTCCTATGAGCTAGGAAGGGTCTCACCTGAGTTTTGGAGCTAGAAGTTGGACATCCCAGGACTGACATCTCTGGACAGTCCAAAGTGAATCATGTCAAGGTGTCACTGGTTGCCTTGATTTGGTTGAGATCTGCAGATGTAGTATCAAATGGTATGGATCAAGAGAAGCATGAAAGAAAATGAGAAATACCCCAGGAGTTCCAGGACTGGGAAAAATACGGGTTTTATAGGGAATGAGGAAAGTTCCTTGCTATCTTAGAGTTAAAGAAGGCAATAGATAGTTACTATTATAACCAGGTTATCTGGGAACTGACTTTACTTTTAAAATCCCATGGTTAAGATTTACTATACCATACAAGATCTTACCATGATTTATGTCATTTAATGCTATTTACAAATAACTATATCTTATATACTGACAAGACCGGTTGCTTCTAGTCTCCCTTCCCTGGTCTAAGATTATAGGTGACTTAATACTTCAAAAAACAAACAAATAAAAAAAAGTTACTATGAGGAACGCATTAACGTTTAAGTCCAATGTTAAAATTCGATCTGTTTACTAATTTGAAACCTAAAATGCTTAGATTGAAGGAATACATCCTCATAAATGAAATCTATGCATTAAAAAGCTCAAGACATTCAATCTACAGTTTCCCGCTTATTTTTATTTAATAGTAATTCATAAGACTATAACTTAATAGGAGTACATATTAACAACACTCCCACCACCAAAGGTCTGTGTCCCTATCCCTACCCCCTACAGAATTGAAAATCTAGCCTCTCCATCCTCACCCCCCAGAAAACTCTTTGATGCATTACTACAAACTCAGTCAAATTCTGCTTTGTTTCTTTTTTTTTTTTTCAATTGAACCTGGGACTTTGGAGCCTCAGGAATGAGAGTCTGTTTGCATAACCATTATGCTATCTACCCTCCACCCACTTTCTGTTCTTTTTTTTCAACTTCTGTTTATGAAGTGTTTTTAAGTGTTTCAACTTCTGTTTATGAAGATGAGTGGGATCATCCCATACTCATCTTTCTCTTTCTGATTTATATCACTTAACATAATTCCTTCTAGCTCCATCCAAGATGGGTCAGAGAAGATGGATTCGTTTTTCTTAATAGCTGAGTGGCATTTCATTGTGTATATAGACCACAGTTTTCTCAGCCACTCATCTGTTATTGGATACTTGGGTTGTTTCCAGGTTTTGGCTATTACAAATTGTACTGCTATGAACATAGGTATACAAATATCTTTTTGGATAGGTTGTGTTTGACTCCTTAGGATATATTCCTAGGAGAAGAATTACTGTGTCATAAGTAAAATTCATTTCAAGCCTTGTGAGGGTTCTCCACAGGGGTTGTACCCATTTAGATTTCCACCAGTGGTGCAGGAGCAGGAGCGTTCCTTTGTCACCACAACCTCTCCAGCCTTTGTTGTTGCTCACAGGGGTGAGGTGATAACTCATTTTTGTCTTTATGTGAATTTTCTGAAAAGCAGTGACTTGGAGCAATTTTTCATATGTTTGTTGGCCTTTTATATCTCTTCTGTAGTGAATATTCTGTTCATATCCTCTCCGTGTGTGTGTGTGTGTGTGTGTATATTCAAAGAAGCAACTACATTTTTTTTTTTACCATAAATTGAATTTCCTTGAATTGAATGTAAAGAAAATTCCAACAAGAATAATATCTGTATACTTGTGGCAAAACTAAACACATAAATCTAAACCTTCACTCCTGACTTTAGAGCTCTTTGTTTTTTATGGTAAACGTATAAACTCTTTCTTGGTTATATAACCTGGGGTTTTACTGAGCTGTCAACCTAAATGTTATTTGAACTTGAACACATTCACAACTGCTTGATAGGCCTCCGTTCAGTTAGTGTCCTTAGCAGGCAGGCCATTCCTCCATCTCTTGTATACACCCACCTGTATAGAAAGGCTTCCCAGCTTTACTTGCATGATTTGGAATCATGCTTGGTAAATGTGCTTGCTCTGTAAATGTTCAATGTTAAAATTAATCTCAGCCTTTTCTAAAATAAATACTGGGTCACTCAAAGATTGTTCTCAAAAAATTTCCAGTAAAAACAGTCTTCCAACATTAAAAACAAATTGTAACTACATTTGAATGCTAAATGTTAGTGAGTTCTTTAAATATTTTGGTTATTAGCCTCTTGTCTGATGTATGCATGTGAAGATCTTCTCCCATTCTGTGAGGGGTCTGTTTGGGTGATGGTTTCTTTTGCTATGCAGAAGCTCTTCAATTTGATATATCCCCATTGGTTTTTGTTTTAGTCTTCCTTGCAATTGGGTTTGTATCATAGAAGATGTCCTTGAGATTTAGATGCAAAAGTGTTCCACCAATATTTTCCTCTAAGTATTTGATAGTTTCTGTTCTAATATCCAGGTCCTTGATCCATTTGCTGTGGACTTTTGTTTCTAGTGAGATAAAGTGGTTCAGTTTCATTCTGCTACATGTTAGAGCCCAGTTTTCCCAGCACCACATATTGAAGAAACCCTCCTTTCTCCATTCAATAGTTTGGGCTCCCTTCTCAAAAATCAGGTGTCCATAAGTGTGGAGGTTTGTTTCTGGGTTCTGTTCCACTGTTCTGTGTATCTATTTTTGTTCCAGTACCAAGTAGTTTTTATTACAATGGCCTTATAATATAGTTTGAGATCTGGGAGTGGGATGTATCCATTTCTGTTTCTTTTTCTCAAGATTGTTTTGGTGATTCTGGGGTTTTTTCTAGTTACAGATAAATGTTTGTATTTTTTGTTCTATTTTCTTAAAGAAAACTTGTTGTGCTGACAATTTCCCAGCAAAAACTAGTGGGAACTTGATATGGATCTGAGTAGAATATTAATTTTAATTATGTTAATTCTTCCATTACATGAGCAGGGGATATCTTTCCACTTCTTTGTATCATTTTCTATAGATGGAGGCGTTTCTTTGGTTTTTAGGATTGTACCTTCATCCTCAGCTTAGTCTATAGAGAATGAGACATTTAATCTCAGAGTCATGGGTTCATGGCCCACTTTGGGCACCATTTATAATAATTTAAAAAATCAAAACTTTACACGGGCTTTGTCTGGATCTTTAACAAATGGGAGGCTTATTACATCACAGGTTACTTAGGTACAGCAAAATAGGCAAAGGGGCAAAGATTGGCTAGTCATGATGGCAGAAGCCATGAGTCCCTGAGCTTGTTACCAATATTCAGCTATATGTGTTCAGGTCCTGGGGGAAGAGACATTGTTGGTCTCAGGGCGAAGGAGAACAGGCAAGGGCAGCAGGAATAGAGCCCAAGCAAGAACTGAGGGCTATTTCCAGCAGACACTTAAATCACTTCCAATAAACCCACAATCCCTCCTGGGTTTGCGTAAATCCATATTATTACTTGTCAGGCTGACGTCAGCTGTATGCTAATTACATTCATGTCCCAAAATAATACCATCCACATAAAAAAAAAAATCCATCTTATTTAGAATTTTATGAATATTAATTCTTTTGACACATGATCATTTTCCGACAGTTTTTTTCTAGCGCCATTCTTTTATCATTATCTAAATCTGCATTATTTTCTACTGTTCACTTTAATTTGACATTATATTTGTATCTCCTGCTTATCTTTTCTATTGTTAGTTGTGTTCCTCTTACAAAACATGTACTGAAGGATGCATATGTCCCTGTATGCACAATTAATCTATTTTCCAACTTTTTCATGTGTAAAATCTGTTTAATAATTTAGATGTTTAACCTATTATATAATTTCTATTACTAGTTAACATTTTATGCATTAAATATTTGAAAGTAAATTGTTTAATTTTAAATTGCTTCTGATTTTAATGCTGTGTTCTTAACTTTTATCTTTGTTCCATTTTCATTGAGAACATCTTAATTCTCTTCATTTGAAATGTGCTGAAACTTTCTTTGTTGTGCAATATACTGTAAATTGTAACAAGTGTTTTGGTAGGGCCACAATGCGTGCTGCAGTCAGATTTACTCATATAGTACAAATATAATATGTTTTTATATTTATATGAGTTAGTATGATGATGAGTACTTAGTAGAAATGTATGTTAAGTACTTTTGAACTAGATGTTCATCTGTACAAACAGCCTAGCTGAAAACACTTAGTAGCAACAATCCAACTAGAATATGTCATGAGTCTGTGGTTCGGTTAGGGTTTAAATAAATGTTAGCAATTCCACTGAAAGAAGTAGGTAGAAAACCCAAAGAAAATATTATTCCCTTTCAACCTGGTATCATGGCCAGTACTCCAGGACAGTGCTGTCTCTTTCTTTTCTTCTTAAAGCAACTTTTAACTAGATAGAATGCAGATATGCTGGCAGCCGAGTTGTATACTATTAATTTTAGAAATGAATAAAGGTGGAAGAGAAATTTAATTGGCCAAACTGAGACTCAAAAGTATAAGTAGTCAGTAGAGAAAGAAGTAAAAAAAAACAAAAATTACCGGGCGAGAGAAACAAATATATTATAATTAGGCCAATTATACTAGACGTAGTTCATCAGTTTGTAGTGATAAAGGCCTTTAATGAGCTTTGTCACTGACAGCATTACTTTCTAATCTTAATTTTTTTAGGGTTATTAGCTTTAATGCTACTTGCACAAAGATAAGTTAATTTAACTGAAATTAAATTGAAAAATAACCAGTAATGATTGCTGCATTTGAGCAGTAACTTACAAAGTTTCTTTTGTGCTGACCAAACTTACTGAGGGCAGTGCAAAAAATGTCAGAGCACTTTGAGCAGGTGTTGGAGAGTCTTTGTTAAAGTGTATTACAATAATTAAATTTACTATAAAATAACAAAAAAAATTGCTTTCAAAAATTAGAAAAAAACATATTGTAATATTTTTGAGGAAAAAAAGTATTGGCAAATTGACTAAAATAATTTAATACAATATAAGAAAGTTTGAAAAGCTCTTGACTTAAATAAGAACCGAGTTTTATGATCTCTTATTAAATTTATATTTGGAGCGAGTTTAGATTTTCAATAAAATGGAAAGTATAGAGGGTTCTCACAGCTACATATAAGTAACCTTTCCCAGTATCTGCTTCCTCATGAAACTAATATTTTCTTTTTTTAATGTTTTATTTATTTATTTTGGATAGAAATAAAAATTGAGAGGGAAGAGATAGGGAGGGAGGGAGAGAGACCTGTAACACTATTTCACCACTAGTGAAACTACCTGTTGTGGGGAGAAGAGGCTTGAACAAGGGTCCTTGCACACTAAAATGCGTGCTCTCAACCAGGTGCACCACCACCTGGCCCCATACTCTTTTTTTCTTTCTTTCTTTCTTTCTTTCTTTCTTTCTTTCTTTCTTTCTTTCTTTCTTTCTCTCTTTCTTTCTTTCTTTCAAACCAAGGATAAACCTGCATGTATTATAATCATTAAGGCCTATAGAGTTCATTCTCGTGTGGTATTTTTCTTGAATTTGGACAAATGTATATTTGGACAAATGTATATTAACCATTCACTAAAATATCGTTGAAACTATTTTCAGTGGGGGCTGGATAGTGGCACACCTGGTTGAATGCACATATTACAAAGAGCAAGGACCCAGATTCGCGCCCCCAGTCCCTACCTGCAGGAGGAAAGCTTTACAAGTGGTGAAGCAGGGCTGTGGGTATCTGTGTCTCTCTCCCTATCTCCCCCCCCCCCCGTCCCTCTCAATTTCTGGCTGTCTCTATCCAATAAATAAAGATTTAAAAATTTTTAAAAAATAAAAGAAGTCTTCTAAAAATATTTTTTTAAAAAGAAAGCATGTAAACTTGAAGGAAAAATATGGAAAAATGAGAAGAAACACAAGAGAAAAAATACTTCAGACAAGAAGAGAGAAAAAGAAAAAAAAAAAAGAAAGGGGGAAAATGCTTATCTGCAGGAACCCACACAGATGTGGCTGGGGATTAATCTGATAGAATGAATGACAAGGGTGGTGCTTCTCACCTATCACAATTTGCTTCAAAGTTTCTGAGCACAGTGCCTAGGGTCAGGGTGGAGGTCACACAAGGAGGAATCCTTCAAGGGGATTCATCCCCTTCCAGCTGTTGACCCTGTAAGGCTCTGAGTTGTCACACTCAGTTATACAAAGGTCTCCTGTGTCTCATGAGGAGGTTCAGTGCACAGGGCCTTGGACTGTGAGGTCTGAGGTCCTCTGGCTTTGAGCAAGAAATGCTCTGCACCCCTCTCTCTCTCTCTCTTTCTCTCTCTCTCTTTCTGTTGTAGTGTGATAGATAATATAATCTTGAAAATTTCGCATCTTAAATTGGTGCCATTTTGAAAAATTCTGAGAAATATAGATAGAAATCAAGTTGGGTTAGGGATTGCTCAGGGTTGGGAAAATTGAAAATCCAAAAACTAGGAGCAGAGTTTTGCCCACTGTGTTGGGGGTGGGGTGGGGGGATGAGTCATGTTCTCCTTTTTGGCCAGGGATCTGGAGTATTTGCATTTTCCATGCTGCAAATGAATTCATTCTTCTACATGGGGAAAAAACAGGTTTCTGTATATAGCCAAGTAGAGAGAGATTATAATAGCAGTTAGACCTGGGAAGTGCAGGGAATCGAACTGGGGCTCACTGGTATAAGAATAATTGTCTTACATTGAGCCATCTGAAAGGCTGATCCCTTCTTGACCTGAATTAATAATCTGTGAGTTTATGTTGAAAGAAGGAAGACCACATCAATAACAACAGCAGTAATAACCATAACAACAATAAAACAACAAGGACAACAAAAGGGTGTCATGGTGCAGACACTGAGCCCCAGCAATAACCCTGGAGGCAAAAAAGAAAGAAAGAAGGAAGCCCTTTGGTGCTGGGGAGATAGCATAATGGTTATGCAAATGGTTTTCATCCCAGTGGTTCCAAGGCATCAAGTTCAATCCCTAGCTTCCTCATGAATCTGAGCTGAGCAATGCTCTGATCCCACTCTCCCTGTCCCTTTATTAATTAATTAATTGATTGATTAAACTAATTAATTAATTTTACTTTTTATTTTACCAGAGTACTGTTTAGCTCTGGCTGTGCTGGTTGAGGGGATTGGTCCTGAGATCTTGGAGCCTCAGGCATGAAGAGTCTCTTTGCATAACAATTATATTATCTGTCCCTGCCTGTTTCACTCTCTCTGTATCTTTCTCTGTATCTCTAGCTCTCATTACTAAACATAATAATAAATTATAACATAAAATATTAAGTAAAAAAGAATGGGCTGTGGAGATAACTTAGTAGTTATATTTCTTTCTATAATTTGATCTCTTTATTTAAAATACTGATATAGTTAAAAAATAAAAAGAAAAGAAAAAATATATATATAGTCATCCCATATCAATGACCTTGTGAAAACTGTGGTGGTTACCATTAATTTGAAATAGAGGCACAGAACTTTGGCAGTAGGAGTGGTGTAGAATTACACCCCTGTTATCTCATAATCTTCTAAATAACTAATAAAATATAATAATAATAATAGTAAAAATATTCAGTGTTGGTAGAATATTTTGACTGACTTCAATTTAACCATAAGTTAAACTATGATGTATTCTTTTTTTAAAACAATTTTTGTTACGAGATTAGAATGTGTTCTTGCTGCAGTTTGTTGTTCAATGAGTGGTGTTGGTCCCTTAAGCACATAAGTAGATCTGTTGCTAGTTAACTGGGGAAATGACCCACAGAAAACCAAGTTCATCTAATGCATTTGTTACTATTCCCAGCAGTGAATTTGACATAACTGCAGAGTTTAGTACCATGTGACCCATTTCTCTACAAGGAGACCCTAGAGAATATTCTAGGTAGACATCAGCTCAATACCCAGGAAGATAGTTAACTATGAAATTAACTGGAAATTTGGGGTAAGGGAAAAGAGAGATGCACATTATATTTTAGTATTGTTGTCGCTAGAGTGATGAAATTCATCACTGTAAAAAAATTGAGGGGCCGGGTGTTGCCACACCTGGTAGAGTACACATTTTATCAATGCACAAGGACTCAGATTCAAGTCCCTAGTGCAGGAGGAAAGCTTCACAAGCAGTGGAGCAGTGCTACAGGTGTTTCTCTTTCTCTCACCCTGTCTATATGTCCCCTTCTCTCAATATCTCTCTGTCTCTATCCAAAAATAATAATAATAATTAGATAATTGAAATAGTCTCTTCTAGGCATGGGCATTATTCGGGAAAATAATATGACTGATAATATTTTGCTAAGTAGGTTGAAGAAAAGATGGTAAGGAAACCAGTGAGAGGACTAATAGAGTCTCACTATGCAAGCTACAAAGAGACTAGGGAGAAAGACAGAAGGACCAGGGTAGAAGACAATAGAAGCTTGAGGAGTTTTTTTAATCTAATAATAATTGACTAAAAGATTATGTTGTGATATGGTATACAGAAGAGATGAGAAAGAAAAAAATCCTGACGCCTATGCTTAAAGATATCATAAACAAGAGAGGTTATAGTAAGTCAGTAAATTAAACAACACTGATAACATCCACTTGGTAAAATGATTAATGGGTAAGAAAAAACAGAATATGACTTTCATACCTCTAGATCACATAAGGAGAAGTAATAAGATATAAGAGTCTGGCTTATGTGTACACGTTTAAGATGCCACTAATGGGTGATTAAGATATGATAAGAGTAAGAAACTTAAATAGCATGGACCGAAAAAGAGAAATTAGCACTAAAAAATCCAAGAAGTTTATTTTGCTAATTTTAACAGACTATTACATTTGAAGTACCAGGACAAGGTTCATATTAGTGCGGGTAACTAGTGTTAAGGAGGAAATATTTGACATGACAAACGTGCGGCTCTAATAGTATGTATTGAAAACTTAACTCTGTAAAAGAAGTCAACTCTAACAATTATCCATGAGCAAGGAAATTTGAATGTTACTTGGGAGACAACAGGTAATAGTGGTGAATGCATGCTATATAGAATTTGTATGTTGGCATAGTGTATGGTGCATTTCTTCTCAATGGCCTGTTTTATTTCCAGTGCAGTGAAAAAGAAATCAGAGTTGGTGTTCTTACAATGACCCTTAGGGACATCAAGGACTTCCAAGTGTATGAATTTAAAAAAAAAAAAAAATTAAAAGGAGTTCAATTACTTAGCAACATTGTTTTAAATTGAAAATAGATATGTGTTATGTGCTAGGCATTATACTTAGGCAGTGAGAATTCAAAGATAAATAGGACACAGTCCAACTCATAAAAAGTTCAGTTAAGAATAAATGTATGCAGAAACTGACAATTAAGACCAAACACTTTGTTAAAAATCATTTGTCAGTATACAAAGCATTTTATTTTGCTTTCTTGACCCATCTAATAAGGATATGAGGTAGAAATGTACAAGTATTAGCTTTATAATTTACTCCTTTGGGATACAAATAAGAAATATGGGCTATAGTTTTATTTGTTTTATCACAGCATTGACCACTTCTGGCTTATGGTAGTGCAAGGGACTGCATCTGGGAGTTTAGGGCCTCAAGCATGAAAGTCTTTTTATATAAGCATTATGGTTTCTCCCCAGAGAGGTCTGTTTTTGTTTTGTCTGGTTTGGTAAACTAGATCATAGTTATCATTTTGTAGGCCAAGAATCCAGGTTGTCTGACCAAAAATGTTTAATTGTTGTATTAATGTAGTAAAAATCTTCAAATAGTGAGTTGGTTTTCTCTCCTGTTATTGCAATGATAAAGATACAAAATAGAATACTAAATCTATTTAAAAAATTTTAAAAATTAATGACATCAGGTGCAGGTGGTCACAGCAGGTTAAGTGCACATGGCATGAAGCATAAGGACCGACTGAAGGATCCCAGTTCGACTCCCGGCATTACACCTGCAGTGGGGTCACTTCATTGGCAGTGAAGCAGGTTTGCAGGTATCTGTCTTTCTCTCCCCCTCTGTCTTCCCCTCCTCTCTCGATTTCACTCTGTCCTATTCAACAGCAACAACAACAAGAAACAACAAGGGCAACAAAAGTGAACAAAAGTAGTCTCCAGGAGCAGTGGATTTGCACTGAGCCCCAGCAGTATCCCTGGAGGCAAGAAAAAATAAAAAGTCAATGACATCAGTGATTAATTCAATAAATTATTCTAGAAATGTCTACATGATGTCATTAATCTGATTTTGTTCATCTTATTTACCTATTTAACCTTACATGTTGGCCTGGCCTTCACATAGTCTTTTGGTCTAACACATTAACACATAGGAAAAACTGTCAACCCAGTGACTCAAAATGCCACTTATAGGAATAATATCCAAACTGTTTTGCTGCTACTGACACATTGTCCTAAATTGAAAGCTATCACAGAAAGGCAACAAGGGCAGTGAGTTACATGCAGATGCCTAGTGAATGATAACAGTTGGGCTTTATGGAGATGTAGGTCCTATTTTCACCAGGCAGAAAAGAGGACAGAGAGCAAGAAAGTGAAAGAGACAATCAGAAACTTCATATTTCTTACCAACTCTGAATCTCTAGTTACCGTGGAGAGTATCATATATAAAGTCTTGCTGGTTACCCTTGCAACTTTTGGTAGCCAGTTTTATTCAAAGATGAACATGGAAAGTTTTACCCAAAATTATCCTCAGAAATGATAGTCCGCTAAAGAGACAGTCCGCTAAAGAAACTAATATCTGATGCTTACTGCATACAACTTTATTCATCTAAACACTGCGAGATAAGGCTGCATTTTCAAATAGAGTATCTAAGTCTCTGGGTGATTGATTACATACATTTGTGGCAAACAAATCCACTGCACCTGGAGGCCATCTTTCCCGTTTTTATTGGTTAGGACTGAGAGAAATTGGGGGGGGGGGATAGAGAGGGAAAGCAAGAGATAGACACTTGTAAAGTGTGCACCCTACAGGTGGGGAGCTAGGGACTTGAACCCAGATCTTTGCCTGGGTCCTTGTGCTTAGTACTATGTGCGCTTAGCTGAGTGTGCTACTGCCTGGTCCCCAAAGAAGTATTTTCTTAAATATAGGTAATTACTATGACACTAATTTACAAAGTGCTTTTGAAAGGTCTATTTGTAGATGATGCTCCTGGAAAAAAACACTTCAGTGAACAAAGAGGCAGGAATTACCTGAAGCAGTAAAGAAGAAACAATTTGGGATTATATGAAGCAATTTGAGAGTTTGAAAGTTGTATGTGTTGGAAGCTGGGCAGTAGCGCAGTGGGTTAAGCGCACATGGCGTGAAGGATCTCAGTTTGAGCCCCCAGCTCCCCACCTGCAGGGGAGTTGCTTCATAGGTGGTGAAGCAGGTCTGCAGGTATCTATCTTTCTCTTTTCCCCCTCTCTTCCCCTCCTCTCTTGATTTCTCTCTGTCCTATCCAACAACAATGAAAGCAACAACAACAACAAAAAGCCTCTAGGAGCAGTGGATTCATAGTGCAGGCACCAAACTCCAGCAATAACTCTGGAGGCCAAAAAAAAAAAAAAAAAAGATGTCATGTGTTGCTAATAATAAATGTATATATTTAAGTGATTATGCAAATAGTATATCTCAGTTGTACACATAATACTTGAATTCCCTCTATAGAGTCCACTAACATGCCATTCAATTGAATATGCCCTTACTTTAAGATTTGGTGTCATAGACACCATATCCATCAACAGCTAAACTACATTTCATATCATCTCAGTTTACCTTTATTACATCTATTGCTTGGCAGACAACTTAATCCAGTGGACAAAATGACAGTATGTTCCACTATGTATATTCCCTTCATAGGCTTTCTCAAATATTAGAGTAGGATATCTATAAGAACTCTCTGACACACTCATGGACTTGTGAGAGATTTACTACTTCTTGTGGAGACTTAAACTAGTGAGGCATGAGAGTTAGGAGATGAATGTTGCATTTCTTGAGTAGAAAATTCTGAGGTAAGTTAAACATGACTTTGTAGAGGAATTTAATGGGAGGGTAGTTGTCAGATAAGTGGTGCGCTCAACAATGCGTGTTTGCATATGTTTTCTCTCTTCTCTTTCTCATACTCACTTGCCCTTTTCTTACTCCTCTACATTGTGGTGATTGAGGACATTGATAAAATGATACTAGCATAAGACCAATGCATATGTATTTTATCATAAGAATACTTTTTTTTAGGGGAGCAGGTGGTAGCACAGTGGGTTAAGTGTGCATGCTACAAAGCTCAAGGACCAGATCAAGGATCCCGGTTGGAGACCCTGGCTCCCCACCTGCTTCACCTTCATAAGCAGTGAAGCGGGTCTGCAGGTGTCTTATCTTTCTCTCCCCCTCTCTGTCTTCCCTCCTCTCTCCATTTCTCTCTGTCCTATACAACAATAGCAATAATAATAATAATAATAATAACAACAACCAGAGCAATAAAAATGGAAAATAATGGCCTCCAGGAGCAGTGGATTCCTAGTGCAGGCACTGAGCCCCAGCAATAACCCTGGAGGCAAAAAAAAAAATGAATATGAGATGCTCATATTTGGGGCCATATTTTAAACAAAATACCCAGACTGGTGTCACAATTAGTTTGGTGTTTCTTTAGATATGCCAGATAACATAGGAATACAATGAAAAAAAAAAAAGGAATATTAAGGGCAGACCCAGTTTAGCACATGTGTTACCATGCATTAGGACTCAGGTTCAAGCCCCTGGTCTCCACCTGCAGGGGAAATGCTATGCAAGTGGTGAGCAGTGCTGCAAGTGTCTCTCTGTCTCTCTCTCTCCCTCTTCATCCCTTCTCTCTGCTTTACTTTGTTCTAGTACATAAAATAAATGAATATAAAGTTTAAAAATATATTTGGCATCTACAAGAATAGTATAATTCTTATTATATTAACATCCATGTTTGTTTATTTCTACCTGGCAACCATTTCTTGCCTTGAGTCTATATATATCTTTGTATGCTCTAATCCTATTAATACATAGAGTAGTATTATAAAAACATCTGATCTTGGTACTTGGAAATATGCCTACTCAATAGCAATCATTTATTGTTAGGCTGAATATATATATCACTTCTAAGATCAATGTAGTGATTTGGTATTTAAAGTTTGTGGACCTGGAAGGACAGAATTCACTGGACTTAGTTTATTTAACTTGGTAGTTGCATGTCTGAGATCAGACACAGACTCCCTAAAGTCTTAATTTGATACAGATGAAAGAGAGCATTCATGATATTGATTTTTTTCCTTGACTTAAGATTTGATATACTTTTAATCAACAGATTGATGATGCTACCAGATGACAATAAACAACAAAGGAATTTGTAGTTTCACATATATATGTATGTACACACATACATACAGACATATACATTTGTTTATGTGAGCCTCCCTAGGTCAGGCACTTTGCTTGCCTTTTATATTTTCTGGGGTACCTGAAGCAGACTATTGTAGAAATGAAACTTGTTCAATTGAGTCTACAGAAGATTAAGAAAATATTTCAAAAGCTGAAGGGAATGATCTATAGGGCAAGATTAAAGGGGGACATGTAGTTCATCATTCTTTTAGGCAATGCTTAATAGAGGGTCAGGATTGAAAGTTCTGTTTCAAAGGGGCAAATAGTGGAGACATTAAAGAAATAAGTAAGACTATTGAAAATGAAATAAGAAGTATCTGGATACTAGAAAATGATCAAAGTTCTCTTATTTGTAATCTTTCAAGCTAACATGAAAAAGGTCAAATATTTCCATCTCTACTGCTCTTAGTCATTTAGATAGTCTCAAAGACTAATGTAGACTTTCTTTTTATTTTATTTATTTATTTATTTATTTATTTATTTATTTTTATTTATAAAAAGTAAACACTGACAAAAACCATCGGAAAAGAGGGGGACAACTCCACACAATTCCCACCACCAGAACTCCATATTATAGCTTTCCTATTCTTTAACCCTCTGGGAGTATGGACCCAGGGTCATTATGGGATGCAGAAGGTGGAAGGTCTGGCTTCTGTAATTGCTTCCCCGTTGAACATGTGCGTTGACAGGTCAATCCATACTCCCAGCCCACCTCTCTCTTTCCCTACTGGGGCAGGGCTCTGAGAGACCTGAGCCCCAGGATACATTGTTAGCGTTGTCTGCCCAGGGAAGTCTGGTTGACATCATGGCATCATGGTAGCATCTGGAACCTAGTGGCTGAAAAAAGAGTTAACATATAAAGCCAAACAGATTGTTGACTAATCATGAACCTAAAGGCTGGAATAGTGCAGATGAAGATTTGGGGGTCTCCGTTTTGTAGATACTTTCTCATCATCCCTCTCCATATTGAATAGGCACTCATCCTGAATCAGCTTATCTTTTGATTTCAGATGTTCAGGGGGGGAAGTCATGACATGCACACACACACACCCCCCCCCCGCAAAGTGCCAAATTCTTTTCCACTTGCATTTTTTTTTTCCTTACTTACCATGAAAATTTCATTTCATACTTTCCTTGGGGAATGCTTCTGTGAGTATACACATGGAACTCACTGAAAAACCCAAATTTAACGAAATTTAAACTTACTGAATGGGTGGTAAGCTTAGTTTCAGTTGTATCTGGGGAGACAGAAAAGACCAGATAAAATCCTGAAAATGAAACTACTATTATTTTCTCTGTAAGGACTTTAAAGACAGAAACAGGAAAGGAAATCTAAAATCTATTCGTATAATTTGTAATTTACTTAATCCAGAAAAATATACATCAACATTTTCTTCTGGCAAAGAAATGTGATTCAAAGGTAAGAAAAAATAATTATTTCCTTTAAGAAAATAATAAAGCTATTTGCTTTCTCCAGAGTCAATAAAGGTGACATTTATTTGATCTTTTTTCCAAGAAAATACCATAAGCCAAATTTGTAGCATCAACGCCGTTTATGTTCAGGATCACTTTGATCATGTTATTAGTTGGTTTTAACCCTGCTACTTTTTTCGCTTTAGTTTGATGTCATTAGCTGTGTTCACTGATAATACGTGAGGATGATAAGGTCTTAGTGTATAATTTAGAGCAGTCTTATGAGATTTGACTAGCCCATTTATTCTAGCAATTTCAATTCCTGATCGAAAACTTCTTTTCCTTCTTTTCATTACACTATAGTCTTCAAGTTCTGCTTCTGTTGATCCTCATGTCTTCATTTCCCAGTGTCCTATGAGAGAGGAAGATAAGTTACAGTGTGAGATTATAGTGTGCTGACACCTATCATTGGGAGATTTAAAAAAATGTACATATGTGACAACAATATTCTTGTCAATTATCATTTTCCTATAAATGGAAAAATACTATTCTTATTTTTGATTGTCTGGGAACTGTCATCTCCATAATCCTGGAAGAGAATTCTGTCTTTAGTAGTCTTTTATTTACAACTTTGCCAATAGCCAACTGTGAGTGATTGGATTAGTCACCAGTGTTCTATGGTTTTTCTCGCCTCATTTGACTAATAAGAAAAACCTACATCCCGTGACTTTAAATCCAAGTTATTCACCCTCACAACCATTAATATTTTGGATTAGATAACTCTTTGTTTAGAGATGATGACCACTATCCTGGGATAGTGCGGAGCACCACTGATCTCTACATTTTTGATGCCTGCAGCCAATAGCACCCATTCACAGATGGCAAAAACTATCTCTAGACACTGAGAAGTAATGTTGCACATTTGTGACATACTGTCCACAGGTGGAAGATACAGTTCTAGCTCAATATAGTTGAAGCATTCCCTCTTATTAAGTCCTAAAATAGTTTAATATAGTCATCTTAAGGAAATTTTTACATGTAAAAGGACCTGCTATATTTAGTAGAATTATATTGCCTTCTTTCTCTGATACAGCAAAAACTAGCTGTGTTTTCTCCCTTGTTTAAAAACAGTTTCTGTGTCACCAGATGTGGTCTGATCAAGATTCTTTTGATGGCACACTCCCCAAGCCAGCCAGCTTACCACACACAGCTGGCTGGTTACTACAGCATTTGTTTACAGTCTCTGTCTGTGGTTGCAAGCCAGCCTGTCCCAGGATTCGTTTCTGTGACACCTGCTTGTGTTCTTCTCCTCTTTGAAAACCGTGTGTGTGTGTGTGTGTGTGTGTGTGTGTGTGTAGTTTATCCCCCTGAGAATTAATGACTGGAAGCCACATCTGTGAAAAACTGTTTCTCCACCTAGACTGCACCTGAGAAAAAGCAGGCGGCCATGTTGCCTCAGTGTCCACATTTCCACACTGTTTGTCTGAAATCTATAGTAATATAGCCAGTACATGTGCAGACAGAGCGTGTGAAAGGAATATGTGAAGATCTATGGAATTTCACCCCTCATCTTCCCTGAGGACATACATCACTTAAACATAAATTTATTAGACATCATTCCATATGGCTTCCTGTCTTGGCAATATTGGTGTCAAATACTCAATTTCTTCTTTACTTATGATTTAAATTTTAGCTTCCCTGTTCCTTCACATTTTGGCTTGTCTTCACCCTAATTTCCATAAAATAGCCATATGATTTCACTACTCATACTTTAAAAATCATTGTGTATCCCATCAAAAAAGCCCTGTATCAGTGATCTTTAAGGTCAGTATCTTATCTAGAGAATTTCAAATTGAAAAGGGGAGAAAAACACCACTTTAATTAAATTGTAGTTCAGTAATCTTGGCCTTTAAATTGGCAACCATTGTGTATATGTCCCACAAACATCTTTATTCAGTTATCTATAGATAATATTTAGGTTGCTTCTACTGACTGGATGTTTTGCAGCTATGAACTTAGAGGTGCATATGTCCCTTTGAATTCCTATCTTCTGGATTTATACCTAGGAGTGGTATTGCTGAATCATAAGATATTTCCATTTTTATTGCTCAAGGACCCTCCATACCCAACAACAGTGCCATGGAGTTCTTTGTCTCTAGGTCCCCACCAACACTTACTGTGTCCATTTTGTTGACATTGGCTATTCTCACAGATGAACTTTCACAGGTACTTGTCAAGTATTATCTTCACAACAGTTTTATGAAGTAAATACTAGGCACTTTTTTTTTTCTGATATGAAAATTGAGGTGTAGACAGACAACTGCCCAATTCTGCTTACTCACAGTTGAAAGTCTCTCCTCTAAACCTACACACTTAGAAACTGCATTTAATGTAACTACAAAAAATGGACCTTCAATTTTGTTCATGCCAGGAAAAGGGTCCTAATATCTGGTGTGAAGGCAAAGATAGAATTATGGTAGGTAGCGTTGTAGCCTCCTGCTTATCTACAGGAGTTCTTGAAGTTCTAATATATATTATAGTAAATTCTTTCCAAAGAATTATCATTAGATATTATCATTAGTCTGATGATCAAATCTTTCAAAAAAATGTGTGTCCGTCTAAACACAATTGAGTCAAGAATAATCCTCAAATTTGTATCACAGGTCACTATTTTTCTCTTTCTTTCTTTCTTTCTTTCTTTCTTTCTTTCTTTCTTTCTTTCTTTCTTCCTTTCCATTCTTTCTTCCTTCCTTCCTCCCTTCCTTCCTTCCATCCATCCTTTCTTCCTTCCTTCCTTTCTTCAGCTCTGGCTTATGGTGGTATGGGGGATTGAACCTGGGACTTCGGAGCTTCAGGCATGAGAGTCTCTTTGCATAACCATTATGCTATCTACCTACGCTCATCACTATTTTTCGTATCCATTTTGTCCTTCAGCTTTGTCTTGTTTATCTGTATAGATGCAAAGTTTTAATATTTCACTTGGACAATAATTCAAGTATTTTGCTCCACTGGGATAGAGGCACATCATAGACATCTTCATGGTAATGATAATATTGCATTAATTAATTTATTCTTTCCATGATTCTGCTGTCTATTAGTTCTGTTAGGACAAGTTGTAAAAACTAGCCAGCCACAGGGTATACATTGCTTAATAAAGCCATGAATATAAGCATTCTCATTATCATCTGCTGAGAAATCTCTCAGAATTTTGTATCATCACAAAAATACTTATCACCTGTTCTTCTTCCTCCATATTTTTTTTCTAATTTTATTTTACCTTCTCATGCTTTATTTTGTTAGTAGTGAAGTTATTTGGATTTCCTTAGTTAAGTTCTCTGCTTCTCTTAAACAAAATCAAGAATGAAAATTTAAGAATAGAAATTTTATGTGTCTTATTTTGCTATCCACTCAGTGGACTGGATCACCTGGAGTCTGAACTTTCATCTTCCAATAATGAAAAAAGAGTCTGTCCTCTTCTCTGTTTATCATATATATATATATATATATATATATATATATATATACACATATATATATGTATATATATATATATTTTAGAATTTGATTCTCTCCTTTTATCTTACTACTAATAAAAAAATAGTGCAATATACATTTGCCAATGGCAATCATGTGAAAGTATTTCTGTTGGTGACACAGATATTTAAAGGCAACCTAAGACGTATGTGTGCAATGGGAGCATGAGAAAGGAATCAAATGAAATGTAAATTTCATGCAAACAAGTACATGACAAGCTGTTACAAATATTCTAAGAGATGTCGCTCCGTAAAACAAGATGCGTTACATCTAACACTAAAGTCTTTGACTTTTGATGTCACGTATACTGCATAATAAGAAAAAGATAGGACTCAAGATTCAGGCAGATATAACTTGAAAACAGTAACATAGCTAAGAACAAAGCATTTAGCATTAAGTACTGTTCTATGCTTTAAAGAAAGAAGGGTGTCTTTTATCCCTTAAGTCTGCCATAAAGTAGCTCTCTCAATCTCTCTCTCCACCTCACCTTCTCTCTCATGCGTGTATTCAAAGAAGCAACTACTTTTTTTTTTTTTTTACCATAAATTGAATTTCCTTAGCTGTAAAGAGCATTCTAACAAGAATAATATCTGTATACTTGTGGCAAGACTAAACACATAAATCTAAACCTTCACTCCTGACTTTAGAGCTCTTTGTTTTTTATGATAAACGTATAAACTCTTTCTTGGTTATATAACCTGGGGTTTTACTGAGCTGTCAACCTAAATGTTATTTGAACTTGAACACATTCACAACTGCTTGATAGGCCTCCGTTCAGTTAGTGTCCTTAGCAGGCAGGCCATTCCTCCATCTCTTGTATACACCCACCTGTATAGAAAGGCTTCCCAGCTTTACTTGCATGATTTGGAATCATGCTTGGTAAATGTGCTTGCTCTGTAAATGTTCAATGTTAAAATGAATCTCAGCCTTTTCTAAAATAAATACTGGGTCACTCAAAGATTGTTCTCAGCTGAAATTTCCCGTAAAAACAGAGTCTTCCAACATTAAAAACAAATTGTAACTACATTCGAACGCTAAAGGTTTAAAGATCTCTCTATTTTTCTTGGGTTTCTTGAAATTCACCTTAGTGTTCCAAAATTATATGCAGTCTGCTTCCAATAACCCAAGATCCTGTTTAATTGTACTTTTTATGCTCAGTATAGATCTAATGCTTGTTTTCATTTGTGTGCAAGTTAAAAACGGTCACTTAGTTCAGTTGCATTGGCTGGATGAATCTTAGAAGTTATAAGAGATTATATTTCCAAGAAGTTGAAATTCTCAATTTTTTCTTGAGCAGTATTAACTTTTTGTCCTTGAGATTATTATATTTTGGGAGGCTAGGCAGTGGTGCACCTGGTTAAGCTCACATAATACTAAGCCTAAGAACCTGCACAAGGATTCCAGTTCAAGTCCTTGGCTCCCACCTTCTGAGGAGGCAGGGCCACTTCACAAGCAGTGAGGCAAGTTTGCAGGTATCTATCTTTCTCTCTTCCTATCTTTTCCTCTTCTCTCAATTTCTTTCCTGTCAAAAAAAAAAAAGTCAAAAAAATAAAAAATGGCCAATTCATAGTGTAGGCCCTGAGCTCCAGTGATAACCCTGGAGGCAAAAAGAGAGAGAGATTATTATATTTTTTTAACAGCAGTGATTTTAGATTTAGTACCACTAGATTAATAATTCTTTTTGCTATTAGATCTGAACTTGACAGATTACATAAGCGCCTTAATTAAATGTTCTTATCAACTAACATTTTGCTATATCTTAGTTCTTCTAGACCTAGAAAGCCTTCTTTTTAGAAATAGAAAGTGTGGTATGGGAGGTGGCACAGTGGATAAAGCATTGGATTCTCAAGCATGAGGTCCAGAGTTCAGTCCCCCACAGCACATGTACCAGAGTGATATCTGATTCTTTCTCTCTCTCCTTCTATCTTCATGAATAAGTAAATAAAATCTTTTAAAAAGAATAAATAGAAAGTCTATTTTACTCTGAGAAAATAAACACAATTCATGTTACACTGTAGTTATTTCTTTAATCTGAAATAAGTTGGAACTACTTTTTAAAAATATTTATTTATTTATTCCCTTTTGTTGCCCTTGTTTTATTGTTGTAGTTATTATTGATGCTGTCATTGTTGGATAGGACAGAGAGAAATAAATGGAGAGAGGAGGGGAAGACAGAGAGGGAGAGAGAAAGACAGACACCTGCAGACCTGCTTCACTGCTTGTGAAGTGACTCCCCTGCAGATGGGGAGCCAGGGGCTCAAACTGGGATCCTTAAGCCAGTCCTTGTGCTTTGTGCCACGTGCGCTTACCCCGCTGCGCTACCGCCTGACTCCCAGAACTACTTTTTTTCAGTGTTTTTAATGGTTGTATCATGAATACAGACTGTCTACAGACATACATATAACACAAATAGAATAATAATTTCACAAAGGGATGCAACTTACATTTAAAATAATTGGAATGTAGATCCACCAAAAGTAGAAGTGTTTAACAGAGAAGAACCTTGTCCAAATAAGTACACACAAGGATAAACTAGTTACTTTAAAATTATATGAATTTTACTTCTTCCCTTATTCTTTATCAGCCATATATTTCACTGTGTTGATCATGTTTTAGCTTAGAAATAATGAACTCACTACAATATTTGCAGGTTCTAAGCCGTTTTTCCTTTCTTTCTTTCTTTCTTACTTTCTTTCTTTCTTTCTTTCTTTCTTTCTTTCTTTCTTTCTTTCTTTCTTTCCCCTTTCTCTCCTTCCTCCCTTCCTCCCTCCCTCCCTCCCTTCCTTCCTTCCTTCCTTCCTTCCTTCCTTCCTTCCTTCCTTCCTTCCTTCCTTCATTTTACCCAGGGCACTGTTCAGTTCTGGTTTATTGGTGTTGAACCTGAGTAACTTTGGTGCCTCAGATATGAAACTCTTGTGCATAACCATTATGAAAACATATGAAAATTACTTATATACAAAAGCATATAATATAAAAATATTTAAAGTAACATTAAAATGTATGTAATGTAAGCAAATGTAATATTATTGTTAAATAAATGAATTTATTTTGAATCATTTGGGGAGAGGATTGAACAGACACGATAGAAACATTTTCAACTCTAATAGGTGAGAGTACCCCTCACATTTGAATTATTGCTAATATATATTGAATGGATTTTACACCTTAATCCTCAACTCATTTAAATGAAGCATATATCAAAGCTAGTTCAAAAATATGTACTACAGACAAGTTATCATGTTAAAGGAATTCTTCATCTTAAGCAGTTAAAGATGCTGAGTGATATATATATATATATATATATATATATATATATTTTTTTTTTTTTTTTTTTTTTTTTTGCCCTGGTGAAGCATGGCTAATACACAAAATTGCTGATAAAAAATCTTGTCAATATGCTACCTCCAGATGGCTTGGAGATATAAAGTTATCAATCAGATTGCTACCTTTACCAAATATATCATAAATTTGATGGTCATTTTTCTTCTTATATTATGCCTCATTAAGTGAAATATTTCAAATGTGCCTAGATAATCTTTTGTATAAGCTGGTCTCCAGGTGTCCAGAATTACTTGACTCAGCTTCCCTATGCTTTTAGGGGTTTGGGATTTTGTAAGTTCCTTAGAAATTGTATCTCTGGATCTTGAGACATTAACTAACCAATGTTGATTCTCTTCTAAAAATAGGGTATGTTAAATTGGTTTGAGGTTATTAAACTCATATTCTCACAATGTGCCTTAATTTTGTCTAGAGAGATAGCTAGATAGATGATAGGTAGGTAGGTAGGTAGGTAGGTAGATAGATAGATAGATAGATAGATAGATAGATAGATAGATAGATGATAGACAGACAGACTACAGAACTGAAGCTTCCCTCAGTGAGATGAAGGCTGATCTTGAATCTGGGTCACACACATATGCAAGTTTCACCCAAAGTGTCTTTACTTGTGACTGTATTTCATTATTTCTGTTTATTAATTCAAATGCGAAATCCCCTTCACTTTGTGGTTATTCATAGGTTAGACATTTTTGCATCTCATTTTTTGTTTTTATTTTTAAAAACAATATTCATTCATTTTGGATAGAAACAACCAAATTGAGAGGGAAGGCAGATGTAGACAGGGAATGAAAAAGGGAGATGCTTGTAGCATGCTTCATCACTCATGAAGCTTCCCACCTGCAGGTAGAGGCTAGGAGCTGTTAAAATTATTTGATTGAAGATATACAATGTCATTGAATTCAACACTTTAATAATTGTATTCTTTGGATCAGACGTAGCTGTAAATATACATTATTGGGTTTTGCCCCTCATGAATTCAGTTGGTTTTATTGACCATTATGTTGAAGTCGATTTGACATTTCAAAAAACAAAAATTAGTGTAATATGGTCAACATCTAATCCCATTATTATCATTACTACCAAAAACTAAGTGCATAAATTTAAGTGACAGTGGCATGGATTCAAGTTTTTAATGGTGGGTTAACATACAAAGTGCCTTTATTCAATTAAAGATTATGGAAAGTAAAACTGAACTTTGAAAGAAATACGTTTCTTATTTTATGTGAGTGTGAAAGACTGAAAATTACACTTTAAGCTGAACTACATGAAGAACTTTCTTAAAAGATCTTGATTCAAATAACTAATGAATGTATTACACCCCTGACATCATTATTTCCTGACACACTCAAGATGAGCAACCTGTGTTCTTTGTTTTCTACAAATTGTAACATAATGGCAAATATATATTTTATATATGGAGTCCAAAGACTGAATGATTACATGAAAAAATATTAAATAACTAGTAGATAGCAGAGAGATCAATTTTAAATAAAAGCAACACCAGATTATAGGCCAATACACTAGAAGTAGGACTCATGAGCAGATTCACAGAAATCTTCAAAGCTCAATTAACAGGGCTGGGGAGATAGCATAATGGTTATTGCAAAAAAAAAAAAAATTCTATCTGAGGCTCCAATGTCCCAGACTCAGTCCCCAGCACCACCAGATGCCAAAGTTGAGTAGTATTATACTAAACCAAGTATATGAGCAAACAGACCCACAAAACTTTAACAAATACAAAATTAAAAAAAAAAAAAAGTCGAGTAATCCAGGAGATGGTGCAGTAGATAAAGCTCCCAAGCAGATGGTTCTAAATTCAATCCCTGGCAACACATGCACCAGAGTGACTTCTAGTTTCTCTCTCTCTCTCTCTCTCTCTCTCTCTCTCCTCCTTTCTCACTAATAAATAAATAAAATCTTAAAAAGAAAAAGTCAAGACCCTGCCTCTGTTTGCTGTGCCTTTATTGGCGTCATTCCAGTTCTGTATTTTCTATTTCCCATTTTCTTCTACTTTATGGAGTTAATTTAAGCCATTTTGTTGATTTTCTCAAGTTCACTGGATTTCTCCGATATAGCCAGGAGATATATGTGTTCTTCTTATTTTTTCATTTATCTCTTATCAAACAGTCAATAAATGTAAAAATAACCAAATGTAAACATAACATCAAAATTACTTAATGAGTTATAGCAAGAAAAATTTGACATGGAGGAGTATGTGCCAAGTATTTGAAAAAAATTTTCCTAAACTAATTTAACTCTCACTTTACTCCTTTATACAAGTTGAACAATTTCATAGTTAAATTTCAAATAATTAAGAAGAGCATGTGCTTAATTATACAGAAACACAACTGATGAAAGAAAAACCCGAGTTAAGTAAATAAAGCAAGTAATTTAAGGATAAATTTAAGGATAAATATCCTGATTTGATAGACTCTAAGGGAAATTAGAGAAATAAGACAAAAGTAAGAAAAAAAAGTATAATAAAAAGTATCAAGCAGAAAACAAGAGAAGCAAGTTAGAACTTTAACTTTACAATTGTCCAAATCATTTAAAACATAGATTATGGGTGGGAGTAGATAGCATAATTGTTATGCAAAGAGACTCTCATGCCTGACGCATCGAAAACCCAGGTTCAATCACCATCACCCCCTGTGACCACCATAAGCCAGAGTTGAGTAGTGCACTGGTGAAAAACAAAACTGGATTGCATAAATAGTATTAGCAACTAAAGTATTTATCTGAAAGGGAGAAAGGTAAATCCAGTCACATTCCCAGAATCCAAACTAAAGGCAATGGTATGATTTTAATTTAAAAGTCAGTGTAATTCACACTAACATGCTATATATAGCAACTTTACCTGAAGCAAAGCTGCTTAACATACAGCCATCACTTCTGGGAAGGCCTTCTCTAACCAGGAGCTCAAGAATAGCAATCTTTTTAAAAATATAAATAAATAAATGAGTATTTATTTATTTCCTTTTTGTTGCCTTTGTTGTTTTATTGTAGTTATTGTTATTGATGTCATTGTTGGATAGGACAGAGAGAAATTGAGAAAGGAGGGGAAACAGAGGGGAAGAGAAAGATAGACACCTGCAGACTTGTTTCACCTCTTACGAAGCTACATTCCTGCAGGTGGGGAGCCGGGGCTCCAAAGAAATCCTCACACAGGTCCTTGTCTTTGCACCATGTGTGCCTAACCCACTGCACCACTGCCCGACTCCAGAATAGCAACCTTTTATCCTTAACTCATGGTTTCATTCCTTCCAAGTTCCATTGGCATCTGGTAGGAGAAACATTGAAAAGAAATAGAATAATAATAAAACATGTCAAGTAAACAAATAAGACAAGGTATACAACTATTAAAATGACAGCCCAGGAAAAACTAATGCCAGAAATATTTGCTGTCTTCTCTCTAGGTAATGGAATTAAATAACACTTTTTAAAATTATATTTCTTGCCCACAGTTACATTCTTAGTTGTGAATGCCTTTTTTATACAAACAACATAAAAAGCATATGAGCATATTCCCAAAGAAGGTGGTTAGTCCACTGGGATTGTTATATATATTTAAAGCTATATAACATGTATTTATATATAATCTATCATTTGTTTCCCTAATAAGCCTGTGTTTCACTTAATATTTTACTGTTTACTACATCTACCTGACCCACGGCCCTGTGTAACTCTGAGTCCCTGTTGGTCTGAGCTCGCAGTTCATGGTCACAGCTGCGAACATTCTAGACTGTGCTCATTTCAGGACCAGTCTTCCTCAAGTGGCATCCTCCCTTTGGAGAGTGGGACAGTCCCTACCTTTACTACTTTATAGGGAGGGCAAAATCCTGGAGTGGCCCACAAGAGGGCTTATGCTGATGTTCGTGATGTTCCACCAGTGATGGTGGAGAGAGGGATCTATTAGAGGTCTAGGCCCATCCTATCTGTGTGGGAATCCAAGGATTCCCTAATTAGGGTCCCAGATAATAGCGTGGAGATTCTCTTTTCACTTTCTGCTCCCCCAACCCCCAACCACCACCGCCACCAGAGCACTGTTCAGCTTTGGTTTTGGTGGTGCAGTACGTTGACCTGGGACCTCAGAGCCTCAGGCATAAGAATCTGTTTGCATAACCATTATGCTATCTACCCCCGCCCAACCATTACTTTATCACCATTCTTTCTTCTTAAAAGTTTTCTTATCTTTGCATTGTTTTCTAATTGGCCTGTGAATTTCTTTTTATTGGTATACTTATATTATGTCTTACTTATATTTGAATGAATATTTCTCCTGGTGATTTTTTTTTTTTTTACCAGAGCACTGCTCAACTCTGGCTTATGGTGCTGCAGGGGATTGAACCTGGGACTCCAGAGCCTCAGGCGTGAGAGCTCTTTGCATAACCATTATGCTATCTACCCCTGCCCATCCCCTGCTGATTTTGAAGCTATTGATTTATTTTAGAACTTCTGGTAATTGCTGTTATAATGGGAATGATGTTATTTTTTTATATTTATTTATTTATTTTCCCTTTTGTTGCCCTTGTTTTTTATTGTTGTTGTAGTTATTATTGTTGTTATTGATGCCATTGTTGTTGGATAGGACAGAGAGAAATGGAGAGAGGGGGAGAGAGAAAGATAGACACCTACAGACCTGCTTCACCACCTGTGAAGGAGGGACTCCCTGCAGGTGTGTGTGTGTGGGGGGCTCAAACCAGGATCCTTATGTGGGTCCTTGATCTTCACACCATGTGCGCATAACCCACTGCTTCTTCTTCTTCTAGCGTTTGCCCTTCTTCCATAGCCAGTGCGCTAACAGCAGACTCCCAGGAATGGTGTTTTTAACCATCTAATTCTCGATTTAACAATCAGAATACAATAGTACTAAAGAAAAAAATGTATTTAAGTCTGTCCCTTTTTTTCGTTTACTTTAAAGACTGTTAACTCTCATATAGGAAACATGGAAATAAATGCTATTCTACTTCTACTTTTATTTAAATTATCAACTTGTTTGAATTTATATTGCCATGGCTTAACATTACAATTTATTAGATGATATTTGCAGAGTTGGTATGTTACTAGTTTTGCATTCTAAAGTAATGATTCTCACCTATACTTTACCAAGTATTTTTCTCTCAGCTCTTGTTGAGTGGTGTTTCTCTCCCTCTCTCTCTCCCCCTCACCCCTGTGTGTATGAATCCGTGTGATTTATCATAATTTATATTCTTACTGCGGTTCAAGTTGTTTTGGTTTGACAGAACTTATTGGACAAGTTTCTGTAGGGATTATAGCTTCTAGATTAACTGTGCATACTATTCTTTTAACATGGTTCCTTGTAAAATTGTTTCTCAAACTGAGCTGAATGTTACAATCACCCAGAGAGCTTTTAGAAGCCCAGTGCCCAGATTACCTATTCAGACCAATTAAATCATAATCGGTGGGGGGTAGATAACAAGCATTGATAGCATTTTGTTTGTTTTAGCTTTTTCAATAACCCTGTAAGTGATTTTAATCTTAGTGTGTTTACTGAAGCTAACAGCCCCTCCAGCCATTGCTAATACATTTGCTGTGAAATCTACACACACCAACCGCAGATGGACCTATTCCTCTCCCAGGTCTTTATATTGAGGTGCACATAGACTATAACTATCTTTCTGTCTGAGTCTCATTAACTTTTATCCAGTTGTTCTGACTGCAGGAGTTTGTGGTGCACACTTGATATGATGAGAAGTTACTTTTTCTCTCAGCCACTGTCAAGCTGGGTATTATATTGAATGTCATGGGCAACTCTAATGATGTCCTTTGACAGATCGGGTTTGCTCCCAACCACTCCTGATTTGAGCTCCTGCAAGTTTGATTCTCTGCTTGTCAGCTTATCACTACTTCCCAGACGGACTCTATTTCTGCATGTAAGAAACTACTGCTGCTCAGAACTTCCTCCATGCCAGCATATCTGTGCCTATGCCTTGCACAAATGCTAAACAGTTTGTTTCTCTTATATTGCTTGCTGCCTTCCTTTAATTCTTGGGTTATTATGTGAAGGTTTGGGAGAAAATAAAGGTAAATATGGAACCAGGTCTCTGTTCTTTTATTTTTTGTTGTTGTTGTTTTTAAGTATTTTATTTATTTTATTTTTGAGAGAGATGCAGGGAGAGAAAGATACAGAGAAATACCAGAGCACTGCTCAGCCCTGTCTTAGGGTTGTGCAGGGGATTGAACCTGGGACTTCGGAGCCTCAGGCATGACAGTCTTTTTTGCATAACCACTATAATACCTACCCCCGCCCCAGTTCTCTGTTCTTTTTTCCTACTTCACCTTACACTTATAGTCACTCTGTTCTTCCTTAAAAAATGTCTGTTAACTTATGTACAGTAATTATTTCTCCAAAGTCCACATTTATATCATTATCTCAACTCAGTAAATCAGCACATTTTTATTTTCTTTATTTATTTATTGGATAGAGACAGCTGGAAATTGAGAGGGAAGGGGGTGGTAGAGAGGGAGACAGAGAGACACCAGCAACCCTACTTCACCACTCACAAAGCTCGAACCTTGCGCATTGTAACATGTGCACCACCACCTGCCCCCCATAAATAAGCACTTTAAATCACTTGAAAATACATATTGACTCCTCTGTTTCAGAGTTAAAGAGTCTCTGTGGAACCTAATTTCACAATATATGTTGTCTATATATGATTAATATATGACTATTACTATTAATATATGATTATTGGATGATCATCAACTTATGTGTAAGAAAGGCATGGTATAACTGGCAGATGGTTCCCTTCTTTGGGATAGCAGAAAGCCACCTCCTTCAGTGCGCACACGCACACACACACATTCCTCATCTCAGGAATAAAATCAGGAAATGATATGTGTCATTTTGTAGAAAGTAAGTTAAATCAAATAATCATAAATGAATAATTTTAATGCACTTATAATTAGTTGAAAGGATATTAAAATGACAACTATACTATTTACCAAACTATAAAAATAAAAATTTCTGATAATACAACTGCAACAAGTATATGGAAAAAAACAATATTTCATATAGTTTGGGTAAAATTATAAGTTTTTGCTTGAAAATTTGGCATTATCTAACAACAAAACCAAGACACATTCCTTTTGACTCAAATTTCTTCTGATAATCTCTTAAAATTGATGCTCCTACATAAAGTCTAAGCATAAGAAAGTAAGACTGTGCATTTAAATTGTTTTAATATGGTCTTATCCTCTGAACAATGATATGTTCTAAGTACACTCCTGTAGCCAAACAGGGACTGTTTTGGATAAGTGCATCTTTCTTGAAGAGTACTAAATGGAGGCTAATTTGGGGTTGCGTTACTGCCAATGACCTCAGAAAATTCACTTTAACAGTAAAACTCATTCTTTTATAAATATTTAGGAGATAGTGACTATCCTACACTTACCTGCATCCCTTCTAACTCTTTATTCACTCATCAAGGTGAATAATCCTATCTACATACCAAAGGTTGGGATTTCACTTCCATGAATGGGACACAAAGTTTGGATCATAAAGGAAAACACAGGTTATGGAAAACATAGTAGCATAGTTTGTTTTAGGAAAAATGGAGAAAAAATTGCATTCCTGCAATAGAAGATGTCTATTTCTTTCTTTTTATCATTTTCTTTATTGGGGGAATTAATGGCTTACAGTCAACAGCAAAATACAGTAGATTGTACATGTATAACATTTCTCAGTTTTCCACATAACAGTTCCACCCTTTCTAGGTCCTCTTCTGCCATCATGTTCCAGAATCAGACCCTCACCCCCACCCCTCCACCCACACCCCCCACTCCAACCCAGAGTCTTTTACTTTGGTGCAATAAAAGATCTCTATTTCTGAGCCTGGTAAAAAGGATTCACTATCACCTTATGCTAATCTCTAGGTCAACACAATTAGTTTTACCCTGGGAAAAATTACTTTCTTTAAATTTATATAACTTGACACCCTAAGCTAGAAGTCAGCAGAAGTTAAATTTAAATTCATAGAAATATTCGCTTAATCACCTTGCAGCATAAAGGAAGATAAGCTTGGAGAGACTTTATACTGAAGCTAGATTAACGAAATGTTTTCCTCCCTGGTAAATTTTGCTTAATGCAGTGGGATACGTGTGTGAAAGAGATTTAATGATTCCTACTTAGGGAATTCTGGATGCTAGTTAGGATACTCACTACTACAAGGATCTGAAAACCAAATATGCATGGCTTAAAGTTACAGGAAAGCTAGAGTCTCATGTAACTATAAATTGAAAGGCCTAATAGCTTCTGGATAAGGCTGCAGATTCGCTTAGTGTGGCAGAGTGTCTGATCAGCTTCTCTCTGACCTTCCTCCCAGCATTGTGAGAAGACTGCTAACTAGTAAACATCATATCCTAAAAAGGGGAAAATCTTAAATTTGTTTTTCTTCTTAAAAATGAACTTAAGTTCCCAGGAGACCTCACATCATTTTGTTTTATGTCTTACTCACTAAGGTCGTGTTTCACACTCAAAATAAATTCATCACTGGCCAAGATTGAGGAATCCCCATGGATGGTTTATTGTAATCAACATTCATTGTGTGAGGTTGATGAAATGCCTAATATCAATTCTAAGCAGCCAATATTTGCAAAATTATTATTGAGTTTTCTTTATTTACATGGACAAATGCAAGGGATGTTTGCTTAAAACATAAAAAACCAAAACCCAGGGGTCAGGCGGTAGCGCAGCGGGTTAAGCACATGTGGCACAAAGCGCAAGGACCAGCTTAAGAATCCTGATTTGAGTCCTCAGCTCCCCTCCTGCAGGGGAGTCGCTTCACAGGCAGTGAAGCAGGTCTGCAGGTATCTATCTTTCTCTCCCCCTCTCTGTCTTCCCCTCCTCTCTCCATTTCTCTCTGTCCTATCCAACAACAATGACATCAATAACAACAACATTAATGACTACAACAATAAAAAACAACAAGGGCAACAAAAGGGAAAATACATAAATAAATAAAACTTAAAAAAAAACTTCATATCTGCATCTGTTGTACACAAGTTCTTATCCAAAATTAATACATTTCTTTCTGTCTTTTGGCATCTGAAACTCATATATATATATATATATATATATATATATATATATATATATATATCTATGTTTATTTGTTTTACATAGAGACAGAGGAGTGGAGAAAGACAGACAGAGACCACAGCATCAAAGATTCCCTCAGTGCTGTGGGAGTCAGGCTAAACCCTGGGTCATGCACATAGAAAAATCATCATTTTGGAAGTTAGGTGGTAGCGCAGCAGGTTAAGTGCAGGTGGGGCAAAGCACAAGGACTGGCATAAGGGTCCTGGTTTGAGCCCCTGGCTCCCCACCTGCAGGGGGGTCACTTCACAAGTGGTGAAGCAGGTCTGCAGGTGTGTATCTTTCTCTCCCCCTCTCTGTCTTCCCCTCTTCTCTCTATTTCTCTCTGTCCCATCCAACAATGATGACATCAATAACAACAATAATAACTACAACAATAAAAAGGGCAACAAAAGAGAATAAATAAATAAATATAAACAAAAAGAAAATCATCATCTTATCCAACTGATCTATTTCACCAATCAGGTATAGTGATCCTTATAAGTAGATAACTCGCAAATAAACATTTCTACAGTTGTCTAGTTCTCTAAATACTGTATGTGAGATACTGGTAGTGCTTCCACAATTAACTGTGGTAGAATATAAGGAGAATTTGGGGGCTAGCCAAGCAGCTTGTCTGTGCTGCCATGCATGTGCTCTGGGTTCCAATCTACCTTCAGTGCTGTGGTTTCCTCTCCCCCCCCCCCATCCCCACCATACTGTCTCCTCTTAGCCTTTGCCTCTTTGTTTCTATTCGAATAAAACAGTTAGCTTAGAGCAGTGAATACTTAGTGACGAAAAGCAAATAAGTAAATAAATTGCTTTTATGACCGAGGTATCTTGGTTTTTAAGCCTCTCATTTAAGCAAATAATGAAATTTCCTGAATCTGCCTCTTCATATACTACTTTTTTTTCCATGTGATGTCGTCAATTCAGGGGTTTTCATAGTCTCAATTAATTTCAGAACAACAGTACTGGAAAAGTACAGTAACTTGAAAAAAAAGAAATATATCTATGAATTTATTTTATTTCTACTGATTGAAAGATACTGGTTTTTAGAGGAAATGTCATTTGGTTCTAAATTATGTATACTGTGCAGTCTCTGTATGTATTTTCCAAGTGATTTAAATGAATTTGAATCAGCTCATTAGGTTCCAGACTGGTGCTGAACATAATGACTCATTGCTAAATGAATATTGTCTACCCTGAACTTCTCCTGTCTAAATCACTTTAATCACTGGAAAGATCATCCTTTTCAAAAGGACAGCCACATCCAAATGAATTCTGCAGCAGTTCATTAGGTAGTGATGTCATTTATGTTCCCTGGGTCAGCAAATGTGTTCCTGCTCAGCTTTAAAAATGGACTGACTGTGAGCAGATAAACAGGTACTTTGTATGCATCTGACATTCATACATGCACAGGAGGGAGGCATTATGTCGGCATGAAATGTTTCAATTTGGGACATTGCTATGTCTCAGATTCAGTCCCTCCCTCCCCCACCCCCCCAGATGAACAACTTTACTGGTCACAAGTCACTGTCTTTCAAGAAGCTAATGTGTCACTTGGTTTATCACATTTCTCTGACATCACACTGTTAACAGAAGGGTTCAAACTGGATTCTAGATTTGGCAAAATAAAATATGTACATTTAGGAAGACCATCATTTCTTGATGCTAAAATTTGGTGGTACTTAAAATGAAGTCTATTTCAGAAAGATGCTGGAAGCAACAAAAAAAAAGTCATGGTCAATGACTTGCATTGTCTCTTGAAATTAACATAACGCAAAACTTCAGACTGGGGTTTGAGTGTGTTTAGCTTCTTAGCATAGCTTTGAAATCTGCTTGCCCAGTGGTTCTTAACTATATATCCAAGAACAAAGATCAAGTAAAATCTGTATGAACCACCATAGGAAGGATTACACACCTTTTCCTGGGAAAATCTGCTGGGCTAGCGTGGGGGTGCCTCTTCCCAGGCACATACTCTCTGGGTTTGAGAGAACTCTACCGGAGCCAACCTGAGCTGCTACTCACTCATCGATGTGAAGGAGATGACTCAGGAATCAAACACGTAGTGGTGAGGCAATGCAATATCTTTATTAATCAGAGAGCCAAGGCTTTAAAAAGGCAGACCTGGAAGTGGCAAGTCAGAAACAGAAATGACTAGGAAAGGGGCGGAGAAAGACAAAAGGGGCTGGGAAGTTAGGAACTTCCTTAGAAACTGTTATGAGGGTTTTATTGGTAGGATTAATAATACTGCCCTACAGGCAGGGAGGGTCTTGAAGGTAGAAAAAAGATAGGTCAAAGGAGTGGAATGGGTGGGGATCTTTCAGGCAAAACAGTGATTATGTAGATAGGCCATAATATCAGGAATGCAGGGTGCTTTGTGAAGCTCCTCACAATTTCCAGACATCTCCCCCTTTCTTTTTGTCTAATGGCCAGAGTATCAGGAATGCGGGGTACTTTATGAGACAGGAGTCTGATAAGATGGGGCAAACCTTTGGGGTTACTCCTGTCCCTGCTTGCTCAACCTCTCCATAGAGAGAGAGGTTGACAGGATACACACACTCCTCAGGTCAAGCCCTGCCAGGCTCTACCACTTCCTCACAATTTCCTGACAAAATCTACTTCAGAGAAGTATTAGCTTATCTTAGTTCAGAATGTCAGAAATAAGACAAGTAAACTCACTATTAAACTAATAATGCATTCACTCTTTCAAAGTAGTTATTTTTTTATCTTTTATTTTTTTTAATTAGGGGTGGGGGGACGTATAGGCATCATAGCCTTGCTCAATCATCTATGGAATTTCAGACCTAGGACCTTGTGCTTGGTGAGGTATGTCCTCTACTAGATGAGCTACCTCCTGGCTACTTACTTATTTTTTTTAATATAGATGATAGATTTGATTCATTTTCTATAAAGTACCCCTGCTGGGGAGATAATTTCCTTCATATTGTATTGTCTCCTGGGTTCTATTCCTTCTACTTTCTCCCCTTTGATAATGATTAACCCATTGCATTTGGATCCCATTATGTATGAATCAGTGTCATAGTCATGAAACATATTAAGGATATAACTATACATCATTAGACACTGTATCACTGGCAACCAGTTAAAAATCTGAGGGTAGATAACATAATGGTTATGAAAACAGACTCTCATGCCTGAGGCTCCAAGGCCCCAGGTTCAATCTCCCACACTACTATAAACCAGAGCTTAACAGTGCTCTGGTAAAATAAATAAATATTTTAAAATGAAATAAAATAAAATAAAAACAAAATCTAATACTAGTTTATTCTTATATAGAATGAAAAAGTAATGCTAAAATGTTTTTTCAGCAATCAGCTAACAATATAATTTATTCCAACTTTGGAAGATGAAGCAAATACCTTTAAACCTGAACTAACAAGGGATACTAAAACATGAGGCACATCTTCATAGCCAGGATAAAAACAAAATATATGCCCAGATGGATTTAAGTTAACCATTTAGTTTTACTATTTTCCTTTCTTTTTGGTTTTTATCATCATTTTATTGGTTGGAGGGTAATGATTGACACATGGGTACAATTTCTTATCTCCCTAATTTCCAGTTTACGTCCTTTTCCACCAGCATCTGTTGTTGCCCCAACACTCTCTCTATACTCCCTTCCCCCTCTTCCCCAGAATCCTTTGCTTTGGTGCAATACTTTCTTTTGCTCTCACTGGCCTGGACTTTTTCAAATAGAAAGTAATAGAGAAACAGAAAAACAGAAAAAGTGGAAGAGGAAAGAGAAACCACTGTAAGAAAGATTTCTCTGATGTCATACAGTTTGGTGCTCAAGAGTTTTAATTTATGAAGAAGTACATAAGCAAAGCAGAACTATACAAGATTCAGACAAAAGGATTATACTAGCTATCACATGAAAGTTTTTTTTTTGTTGTTTTATACTTCTCTTTTATCAATTACACTGTTCCTTAAGGTCTTAGGTCTTTCTGATAAATATCGTGTGTGTGTGTGTGTGTGTGTGTGTGTGTGTGTGTGTCAGAAAATAAAAGTTGACCCAGAGTGGTTAAAGACAGAGGACTAAGTCTGTTAAAACTTGTTGAATGCTATGGAAATGTTCCAGTGTTTATGGAAGAAGAAAAACAAAATCTATGAAGGATGGTCTATGTTGAATGTAAAATTCAGGCTTGGCCCTGGCAGAAAAATCTTATTTCTAAAGAAAAGCAACTAGAGATAATTTTTTAAAAATATTTTATTTATTTATTTATTTATTAGTGGATAGAGACAGGAGAGGAAATAGTGAGGGAAAGAGACAGAGAGACACCTGCATCCCTGCTTCACCACTTGTGAAGCTTTCCCCCTGTAGATGGGAACCAGGGGCTTGAACTTTAGTACGTCACTTAACCAGGTGTGCCACCACCTGGCCCCCAGCAACCAGAGATAATTTTTAAAAATATTTTTTTAAATAATTATTTATTTATTTATTTTCCCTTTTGTTCCCTTGTTTTTCATTGTTATTGTAGTTATTATTGTTGTTATTGATGTCATTGTTAGGACAGAGAGAAATGGAGAGAGGAGGGGAAGACAAAGGGGGAGAGAAAGACAGACACCTGCAGACCTGCTTCACCGCCTGTGAAGCGACTCCCCTGCAGGTGGGGAGCTGGGGGCTTGAACCAGGATCCTTAAGCTGGTCCTTGATCTTCACTTCACTTGTGCTTAACCCTCTGCGCTACTGTCCGACTCCCCAGAGATAATTTAAACAAAATTATAACCTGAACTAGGTTGAGGTCAACAGTCCCAAATTCTCACTGTCCTCTCTCTGGAGAACAGAGTTGAATCTGATTTGATCATATAATTCAGAATGAGTTTGGTCATTTTTAAAAGGACCACATAAAACATAAAAATTAAAAAGTATTAAAATTATGTGACTGCTAATCAGCAATTAAAAATAGATTCTTGAACAACACACACAGTTGTTAGAATCTAGCAGGAGAGAAATTTTCAAATAATTACAATGCATATGTTCATGAATTAGATAATAAAATTGGAGAAAGGAATGGCACGATGAAAAATTTCAACCAAAACATTGAAACCTATTTTGTAAAAAAGTCAAATTAAATTGATACCTTGAACTGTTAATTAAATATCTAAAGTTACATCTTCAGTGAACAGGCTTACCAGGAAATTAGAAACAGCAGGATTAGTGAACAAAAAGGATAAATTAAAAATGCAATACTGTTGTACTGAAGGAGACAGAAAAAAAGGGATAGTGACATGTCAACTACACTCAAATTGTCTAGTATATGTAGAGACTCTCCAAGAAAAAAGAGATGAAGTAGTAGAAATAATTGAAGAAATAATGACTGAAAAATGTTCACAGTTGATAAAAATGGGTTAAGTCTCAATATTGAATACCATGTAGGATAAAATAAAATGATACTAAGACCAAAGGAAAATATAAAAGTAGTCAAATCAGAAAGAAACATTATGGGGCCAGGCAGTGGTGCAACTTGTTAAGCACACATTACAATGCTCAAGGACCCAGGTTCAAGCCTCTGGTCCCCACCTGCAGGATGAAAGCTTTGTGAGTGCTGAAGCAGGATGGCAAGTGTCTCTCTTTCCCTTTCTACCCCCCTCAATATCTATTTTTCTATCCAATAATTAATACATTTTTAAAATTTTTTAAAAGACATATTATTTTCAAGGAGTGACAAGATGGAAATTTACCTCTAAAGTAATGGAAGCTAGAAAATTATATAATCATATTTTTAAATGCTCAAGGAATATAGTTATGCATCTATGGGAAAAAAACACATTTTATAAATAAAAGAGAAATAAAATGTCTTAGAGGAAGAAATTGTTCATATTTTAATAATCTATTATGATGGAGACTAAACAGTGATTTTGATTCATCTCTAGAAAATAGAAAAGATATTAATTCCTATCTTTGAAAATAATAAGTTGACAAATACCCACAAGTTTCACTGATCAATTTAAAAAAGAGAGAAAAAACAACTTGCCATTATTAGAAACACAAGACTCACTTTGGACATTTTTAAGCATCAAAAGTAACTGATATTATGAGCAAGAATAACTTATTGACATTTATGAAAATATATAATACAGGATTTGTCTGAAAAAAATCAGTGACACAAATTAACAGTAAAATAAATCAAAACTCTTACTAATTCCATATCTGTTGGAGAATGTTAATCTGTTAGAACCAATCTCAGAAAGAAATTCTCATACTGATATGACATTAAATAGCCAAAATGAAATAATACCATTCAGAGAGTGGGGAATAAAAAAGCAGCCACACTTTCCTTATTACAAGTCCCAAGGAAAACCAGCAAGGGCAATATAGGAGTGGAAAATTACAGATGAATTTTGTTCAGTCCCATAAAAGCAGCAATCCAAAATCCAACCCTAGAAAATCAAATCCAGCCACATATAAATAGGACAATATATCACGAAATGTGTGTTTTATTCCAGGAATATAAGGTCTATTTAACATTTGGAAAAATGCATACATATGCTCACCAAAAGACGTGCACATGAATATTCATAGCAGCAGTATTCATAAAGCCAACCTGGAAACAACCCAAAAGCCTATCAACAATTGAATGGATAAATAAATGTGGGATATTCACACAATGTAATACTACATAGCAATAAGAATGAACAAAATATAGTCACTTAATAAATATAGTATTGATGGAAACAAGCCAGAAAGGAAATGTCCCTACTTAAAATGCAATTTGCATAGCGTACAAAAATAGGCAAAGTAATCCATGATGTTATTAAAAGTCTGGATAATGGTTTCCCTGGTGTAGAAGAAAGATCATGGTGATATGGGGAAGGCTTATGCATGTTATTGCATGAATGTGTTGGATATTTTTTTAATGTATCAAGCTGTACTCTTAAGCTATCTATATTCTTCTATATAGTAACTTTAACATTAAGAAACAAGTGTTATTTAAAAAACAAAAGATGTCTTATATTAGCACTGTGTGTCTTAAGCGATCAGCAGAATTCCCCACCCTGCCATTTATCATACCCACTTAGTGAAAATACTCAAGAATTAATAAGAAGTGAAGATGAGATAGTGTAATTTGAAGTAGGAGGACTCTGTTCATGATTTTCTGACTTAATAAAAGGCTGTCTTTGCCTTTCACAAATGATTATATATTTACAAGTTCTCTAGGTTGAATTTTTCACTAAAGGAAGAAACAGAAGATATCCATTGCTCATAAGTAAGAAAATAAAAGATATGGCTGGTGAAAATATATCCAAGAAATCCATTAGATAGAAAACTTAACTTCAAATAAAATCATTTACAGACTCAATCTTATAATTTTCTCCTTTGGCAGATTTTCAGTTTTCAAAATATGGCTTGTTCGATAATTCAAGTACCACAGCAGTGATGCTGAGTTAATTTTCTAATTTCTTAGTAAGAGAGTTAATCTGCATAATCAATTTCTGAAACAATGGCATATATTTTCCCTGTTAAATATTTTCTTGGGGTGGGGTAAAGACTACTTGACCCGTTGTTTAAAAGAGAAAAACAAATACAATCAGCTAAAACCAATATATATACAAAACCACCTAGAATGTACTTCACTGAGGTGGTTGTAGGGATGGAGAGAGTATGGTTCAGGTAGGGCCAGCCAGAGTACATGTCTTACCATGTCTAACCATGTGTGAGGCCACAGGCTAAATCCACAATACCACATGAAACCACCATGGAAAGAGTTAAGAGAACTCCATGATGAAGAGGTGGTGCTTTTCTCTCTCTAAAAATACAGAGTTAAAATTAGGCTAAATGTTGGAGGCAACTCAAGTTGCCTGAAGTCATGGGTTATATCCAAACAGTTTATTTTTTTAAAAAGGTGATGTTTGAGATATGCTGACATCTCTCCTGGGGCACATGTGAAATGGTAGTCCTGCGCTAACCATTTTATAAACCAATGTTTCCTCAATCAAGTGCTTTGGGGGAAAAAAAAAAAAAAGTACTGAATCCAAGCATTAGAGATAAAGTGAATAATATCTTAGCAGTGGTTGCTAGTTTTTAAGTAAATAAAGTAAAACAAATACCACTAATTAAAACAAATCACAAATTACAGAAAATGTAGGCAGACAAGAAACAAGAAAAAAGTAGAACAGGTAGGGCCAGCCAGGAAATATATGAGATATATATATATATATTCCTCAGTAAAATACCAATCCTAAAAGAAACCACATTTTCCCAAGCCTTGTGTCTGTGGAAATGTTGAAAGGATAGTGTGTTGGCCAATTAAAGTTGGTGAATGAGACTACATTTGTCAAAAAAATTTGTTTTTGGAGTGCTCCCTTTAAGCAACACATACTTAAGCAAGGTTTTCAAGAGAGAAGCAAGATGAATTTTACCTTTCTGTGAGATGACTCTGCCCATCAACTGATAACTAGATCTCAAAAGGTAAAGAGCTGATCTAGAGCCCCAACTATTTAAATAAGCCCTTCCAGATATCTCTAAAGCAATCTGTTCCCAGTTCATGGCACCTTGACTTTTCTACTCAGATCAGGCTCTGTAGACTTCAAAAGAAATGACTACCATTACCATTAAGAATAGCTTACCCAGATTTAGAACCATGTACCAAAATAATGTTTTTCCTCTTGGAGAAACCTACTTAATGACAAGGTAAACATCTGGAACATTTATTTTTTGTTCATTATGAAAGCTTATGTCTTTTTAAATAATTCTACTGAAGGAGATAAGTCATTGGTACAGGTATACAGTTTGCCACTCTCCTGTGTTAAGGTGTCTGAAAACCCCTCTCTTAGGTCCTTTTCTACCATCATGCACCAGGAAACCCATTCATTGCCTTCTCTGCCCTCCTTCCTTCCCCAGGGTCCTTTGCTTTGGTACAATACACCACACTGTGCACTGAGTCCAAGTTTTATTTTGTGCTTCCCCTGCCTGTCCTTGTTTCTTAAGTCCCATGTATAAGTGAGATCATCCAGTATTTGACCATCTCCTTTTGACAGTGAACCCTCCTCACTCAAGTCCCCCTCATTTCTTCAATTGTTCCAAATTCCTATTCCCTCTATTAATATGAGGATAATACTCTTCCATCTGTCCCACTTACTATAAAATAGCCACATACATTTTATATACTAAGGCAACTTTTTTTATCCTGTTATGAATCTTAGTCTTAACATTCTTAAAGGTTATTCCTATCTATGAGCTCAGTTTTTACTTATGTATATCTATGAAGTGTTGTTAAGATACTTTGAGATTCTTTGAGGAAAGGACTTGGCATTTTATGTTCTGTTTGTTTTCTTAAATCAGAGTCAAGTAGGTTTCAGTTCAATAAATTATCAGTAGAATAATACTGATATAATTCAAAGAGCAAAATACTAGAGAATAATATGTGAGGGGCATACTTTACCCCAATGTCCCCCATCTTTCAGATCGACTTTTTTGTATGCAGACAGGCAGCAATAAAAATAAATCACTAACAAGAAAAAAAAAACTCCCTTAAAAATTGAAACAAGATACTTTCATCTAGATTATTAAGAAAGTCATCAGAGAGTTGAATTTGAGTAATGATAACATTCAACACTGAAAACTGCTATCTTTTTTGTTTTCTTAAATTACAACAAAAATGCTTTGTTTTTCTAATTCTTGTTAAAGTCTGCACTCTCCTTACAAATCACTCTTGGGATATTAGTTTAATCGCCTCAAATAATGAACAGTTTGCATATACAAATGGTATTTTATTATTTGGCTATGCGTGGCTTACATCCTTTGTTGAATAAAAGGTATATTCATTACAGTCTAGCTGCAATGCAGATTAGATCAAATTGTTCCAAATGTTAAAATCAAGGCATTGATTATAGCTTCTTGATCAAATAATGTAGCCATACTAAATAGCACTTATCAAATATCTAGTATATGTTTATTAATTCATATCACTGTTTTGCCTTTCTGCTTCACCTCTGGATCCACTGTTATTTTTTGTTGTTACTGACAATGAGGTTTCTGTAGACTGTCTTCTCCTTATCTGACTCTGCAGACTTTGATAGTGAGTTTCTCTTTTAAAATGCAATAAAATGGGGATCGGGCAATAGCAGAGTGGTTTGGGTGCACATGGTGCAAAGCTCAAGGACTGGCGTAAGGATCCTGGTTCAAGCCCCGGGCATTCCACCTGCTGGGATGGGGAGGTCACGGTCACTTCACTATTAGTGAAGCAAGTCTGCAGCTATCTATCTTTCTCTCCCCCTCTCCGTCTCCCCTTATCTCTCAATTCCTCTCTGTCCTATCCAGTAATATCAATGGTAACAATAACAATAATGACTATAACAAGGGCAACAACAACAACAACAAAAAGGGAAAAATGGCCTACAGGAGCAGTGGATTTGTAGTGCAGGCACCAAGCCCCAGCAATAACCCTGGAAGCAAAGTAAAAAAAAGCAATAAAATGAAAGTACAAGGAGAGAGAAAGGAGTAAAACTGCATCTAGCCTTTAATGAGATATATAGCTAAGTCATTATACCAAAATCTTTGGCTGTCCATAGAACTCTTAAGCTGAAACTTCCTGAAACAATGAGACATTGGCCACACTGTTGATTTTATGAACCATGTGAATCTTTTTGCCTTATTATAAATCATCTGTGATGTGTAATACAAATCCATGTATAATATGCAAAAGTTGAAAAATATAAGTGCTGACACACAATGGTAATGATATGAAAATGTGAGTCTATGTTAGCAAGAAATTAGTACAGTTAACTACCAAGTACTTCTAAAAAGTAACCATGAACCACAGAATTTCATACATTGCCAAAGAATGTGTCTTGTGGTCTGGGAGGTGGCGCAGTGGATAAAGCATTGGACTTTCAAGCGTGAGGTCCTGAGTTCAATACCCGGCAGCACATGTACCAGAGTGATGTCTGATTCTTTCTCTCTCTCCCTCTATCTTTCTCATTAATAAGTAAATAGAATCTTAAAATTAAAAAAAAGAATGCATCTGGCTAGAAATAGAGATATGAATGCAGTATACTTGATGTGATATTATAAACCTACATGTGAATTTCACAGTATATAATCTGGCTTTGGACAGTTCTAACTGGATATTTCAGTAGTTTTCTCATGCTTTCAGATGTCAGGGCTACAGAAACCATGTCGTGGTCCTTTTTATTTAGATATCCTTTGACAATAACTGCCACTAACAAAATGGACCTTCAGGGAAAAAGATGGTGGCATCGGGAAGTCAGTTGATACTGTGTTTTTGAAACTTGAGTAAGTTGCTTATTTTGAAGAACTATTGCCAGTATCTCTTCCCACCGTCCAACTGTCAGTAGCATTTTGCAGTCATGCTTAAGGTAGTCCATTTCTGGATGTGTCCACCTGGATGTTTGGATGATGATATTACAGGCCTTTGTGTAGTTTGAATAGAAAATCTGATAGTTTCTTTTGCTATTTAAAGCACATTAAAAGTCAGTCAGTTGGGTAGGGGAGGAAAAGAGAAAGGAGGGTTGAAAGAAAGAAGTTGAGGCAAGAAGGAAAGAAAAAAGTTAAAAAAGAAAAAAAAAAAAAGAATGGAAGGAAAGGGCCAAACAGAAGGCAGGCAGGCTTCCTTAGCTAAAATAATTGTGTATTACCATTCTGAAGTAGTGTTATCCAGCAGAATCAACATCAAGCCATATAAAGTAATTCATTTGTTTACAGTACTAGAACTTCCCCACTCCAAGCCAACTTTTTTCAGATAAGAAGAGAGAAGCCAAGACAGAGAGAGAGAAGGGAAGATGCCATACAGCACCAAAGCTTCCTTCTGTGTGGTGGGTGGGTGCCTGTTGAAACCTGGGGCTTGTGTGTGAAAAAGCAGGCACACAATCCCGGTCTAGATTGACGGCATCTACAATGCGATTGAAATTTCCCTAGTACTCAGAAAAAATGAATACAGTGGGTAAAAATGTTAAGGATACATTTTATTTTATTCAGATTTTTGTCATTTTAACCTAATCTGTAAACCACCAGCAGAATGCATTCTGTACTTGGCAGTGCAACGCAAATCAGGTTGATCACAGTCCATGAGCAGAACTGTTGTGTTTGACTAGCTGCTAATGTAATTGTACAACACAGCTTCAGAAGTCTGTCGGGGTCTCTGGCACGGTGATCTCCAGGGGAAAGGTAACGGGTAACGGACCAGTTCTTTCTCGAGTAAAGACACCAGGGAGACCTGCAGCGTGCTCAGCACTCGTTTATTAGCAGGTGGACATGAGTTAAATAGAAAACCAAACAACGGGAATTATTGAAATATGTCAGAAATTACAGGTTTCTTTTTTTTTTTCTGAATCATTTGACTAGTTAAAATTTGCTGTATGTAAATTGATTTTCTGTGACTTTTGCCTATTTTTTATACAAGACGGTTTTTTTTTTAATTAAAAAAAATTTTATTGTTGTAGTTGTTGTTGGATAGGACAGAGAGAAATGGAGAGAGAAGGAGAGAATGATAGATACCTGCAGACCTGCTTCACCGCCGGTGAAGTGACTTCTGCAGGTAGGGAGCCGGGAGCTTGAACCTGGATCCTTAAGCTGGCCCTTGTGCTTTGCGCCACGTGTGCTTAACCTGCTGTGCTACCACCTGACTCCCTACAAGACTGTTTTTAAACTATCTGTTTCTATGAGCTCTTTATGTAATATTACTTCTCAGAATATTTTTAGGAAGGAGGTAGATTATAAATAAAGAGTAAAAAACTAAATAAACAGTAATCTGTATTTAGTTTCTCCTCATTTACCTCCTTTCTGCCATTTCAGTGTAGACAGTTTTGTGTCTGCTAATTGTTCTCATTCATCAAGTTTTCAGGTTTTAATAACATTCTTCCTTCAGAGATTTGCTGAGTGCTTACATCTCTCTTTTTTTTTTATTTATTTTTTATTTAAGAAAGGATTAATTAACAAAACCATAGGGTAGGAGGGGTACAATTCCACATAATTCCCACCACCCAATCTCCATATCCCACCCCCTCCCCCGATAGCTTTCCCATTCTCTATCCCTCTGGGAGCATGGACCCAGGGTCATTGAGGGTTGCAAAAGGTAGAAGGTCTGGCTTCTGTAATTGCTTCCTCGCTGAACATGGGCGTTGACTGGTCGGTCCATACTCCCAGTCTGCCTCTCTCTTTCCCTAGTAGGATGGGTCTCTGGGGAGAAATTACAGGTTTCTTAAAGATCAGCTTGCCCTTATGGTAGGGGGCTAGTATGACAGGAATTGATAAGATACAAGACAGTTATTCTCCATGATGCAAGCAACTTAATTATCCAAAGGTATTTGAGAGAAGCATAGGGGTTAAACCAGTAAGGTGAGACAGAGAGAAGATGGATATCAAAAGGCCATATAGTTTGGAATTTCTCTTGTCTGGGGTCTGAGGTGTATGATGGAGTGTGTGATAAGGTGTGTTCTTCTGTGATCAGAAGGTAAGGTGACTTTGAGTAAGTGAATCTTAAAGTAGGTGGCCATGTGGCCTGCAGTTAATGGGGAGAAGTATTGGGGTTTCTGTGGGCCTGCGAGTCAAGAAGGAAAGAACTAGGTCTGAGCTTCTCCCCTTTGCTCACCTCGGTTGAGAGAGACTAACCAAGAGGGTATCTTCTCAGACCTCCTTCCAAGGATGGGGAGTTCTCCCTAAGCTCTATCAAGCTCACACACAGTCCCAACAGAAGTCTTTATATAAACGACCAGGCTAAAGCTATTTTCTGGCTGCGACCACATCCCTGCTTAGTGTCCACCCTTGTTCTGGCCTTCATTTCTCACACGTTTCTCCCTACATGTCCCTTACACGGCACTGCTCTACGTGCACTGAAGATGGACCTAAGCAAATGCTTAAAAGCATGAATCAGGCATTAGTGAGCAATCAGACAGTTCTCTTGATAATTCCCTATTCTTTTTAAAATTTTTTTCCTTTATTGGGGGATTAATGTTTTACATTTGACAGTAGATACAATAGTTTGTACATGCATAACATTTCTCAGTTTTCCACATAACAATACAACTCCCACTAGGTCCTCTGTTATTTCCAGGACTTGCCCCCCCAACCCCAGAGTCTTTTACTTTGGTGCAATACAGCAATAATCCCTCATTCTTACCACACCCCCCTATCTCTTTTTCAAGAGCTAGTCAACTCATTTTATATTTCACTGTATTGGAGAAGGTATCTTCTTTAAAAACTTCCATCATCAGTGACAGTCACCTGGTAGTTGTTGAAAATGCTTACATGGAAAGAGCCAGGTGGTGGCACACCAGTAGAGTTCACACATTACCATGCCTGGGGACCAGGGTTCAAGCTCTCGTTGTACACCTGCAAGGTAGAGCAGTCTTGCTAGTTGTCTCTATGATTTGTTTTCTATCAAAAGAAAAATTTAAAAATAAATCAGAAACTGTGGAGGCATTGTGTAGACATGGAATCCCAGTGACTATCCTGGTGAATATATATGTATATATGTACTGCTTACATGAATGAGATAACAAATAAGAACTCTTGACTTGGCCTTTTTATATATATCTATATAAATTTATTTATTTATTTTCCCTTTTGTTGCCCTTTTTGTTTTTTGTTGTTGTTGTAGTTATTATTGTTGTTATTGATGTCGTCATTGTTGGATAGGACAGAGATAAATGGAAAGAGGAGGGGAAGGGGGGAGAAAGATAGACACCAGCAGACCTGCTTCACTGCCTATGAAGCGACTCCCCCGCAGGTGGGGAGTCAAACCAGGATCCTTATGCCGGTTCTTGCATTGACTTGGCCGTTTTAATGCAATTTAGGAACAAATCTTCACACAGAGTGTTTGCAAAATGTATCTCTTCAGTACTTTTTTGCCTATCCATTATTTTCAAAATGCAATTTCGGGGTCAGTAAGAGTGTTTACTTGGAGCAATAAATTCAACTAGGAAAAATATCAAAACAAAAACTTATTTCATCAGTCAAGTGCTAGAGAAAGAAATCCTGGCAATTACTTTATAAAATATAGCCTTTAGTTTATGGTTTTTGATATTGTTCATTCAAATTCCATTAAGAAAAAGAATCATCATTAAGTTTTTCTCATTTGAGAGCTCAAGAAATGATCCTCACCATTGCTCTCCTTTTGCTTGCTTGCTTTCTCCCTCCTTCCTATACTTCTCTCTGTCTGATCCTTACCTCTCATATCCACTTTCCTTTGCGGGCCCATGTAAATAGTTAGGGCAGCGGGTTACGCACACATGGCTTGAAGCGCTAGGAACAGCATAAGGAAATAATAAAGCAAAACATGTAAGTGAGAAAGCAATATAACTGTATACTCAGAGGTAGAATATTATCATGAATGAATGTCTTAATGCCTTCAGTGAAGCTGCTGTAACAAAATGACTCAGGTAAGCTAATAAGCAAAAGCATTTATTTCTCAAAGTTCTAGAGACTGGGAAGTTCAAGTTCAAGGCACTGGTGGATTCTGTTTCTAATGAGACTTTTATTCCTAGCTTATAGCTAGGCAGCAATCTTTCAGTATCTTCACATAACAAAATGAACTCAAGAACTATGTGGAGGTCTACAGGGATATTAATCCTATTCTGAGAAAAGTTCTTTCATAACTAAATCACCTTCTAGAGGCCTAACACCATCACATCTGGGATATGATTCAGCATATGCATTTTGCAGGAGACACAAATAGTCATTCTACAGAAAACTAACAGCAAACTAGGATTTAGAAGAAAAGAACAGAGCTCAGAGAGATAGGTCAATTTTACAGCATCAACAAGTAAACCTGAAGCCCCCGATACCGTGCGTCCAATCCCCAGTACTAATTTATGCCAGAGTGGAGGAGTCCTCTGGTATCTCATTTTCTCTCATAGTAAATAATAAATAAGCCATTATAAAAGAAAGATAAAAGTTATCATTATAGCCTGGGATTTTGAGTAAACTACCAAATCCATTGTTTCACTGTTTTTATTGTTTAATCAGGTGATACCACTAAATGGTTATTAAGTTCCCCCATCAGAACGACAGTTTTATGGTTTCAAGTGAGCTTGCATAAAAATGTTTGATTTTGTGCTACTTTCTTTCACCCTGGTTTGAGGTATATTTCTGGGTCAGTAGGCATGGTGGAAATAATTTCGAGGATATAAAAATTCAAGTTTAAGTTCTATACCTACCACTTAACTATATGTCCTTGGGCAAATTACTGACTCATCTGAAAACAGAGATAATAATACCTACTTCTCAGAGCTTTGCTGATGTCCTTGAACAATGCCTGGAACAAAATAGACTTGGGAAAAAAAATCTTCCTATTCTTTTTTGGTTCCTGGGAGGCCATTTTTTGACACATCTCCTCTGTATGTGAGAAAAATAGTTCTCCACAGGAAACTGGCTTCTTCCATAGCCAGTGCAAAGCAGTAAGGGTAGACTAGGGGAGACTGGGCCTCAGCCCACTCCTGGAAAACAACTTCTGATGCTCCGGGGGAAGCCATGCTTATAAAAGATCACCACAGAAGGCCAAAGGCACCCAACAAGACCAGGTGGTTACTTTAGGTAAATAAGCAGAGAGATTAAAAAAAAAGTTTCTTCAGACTCAACCTATTACAGAAGAGATCCAGAGAAATAATACAGAACACTGCGGGAGAAGGAGAGAAGGAAGGGGCGGAAAAAAACTGACGTATGGATCTGTCTGACACTACAGCAGGAATCTTGGCAGCTTTTTCATGTGGGATTAGGGCACAAATGACTTTCAGCAAGGTTGTCATTTTGTTCCATTGGCAGAAGAAATAATTTCGGACTTTTCCACATGGAAATTGTAAAAAGGAATAATGCTTTATTTTTCCTGTAATGTAAAATGAATACTTTGACACTACAACTCATCTTCCCTTGCACTTTTTAGTAGATAATAAGCGCATCAGGTTGTGATAGTGATACACTCATCCTTTGCATGATTTCTCTGAATAAACGAAGACATTTCATGTGTTAAATTATCATTATGCCTAATAATTCTGTTTCATGTGTCCAGGAACACGATTTTTTATTTCAGCAATTTGCATATGCACATTGTCTCATTATCTTAATATAATACTGCTTGAGAAGACTGATTCATAAATACATGATCGGAATATAATTACACTGATGAGGTCTGGTTTAAATTATCAGAAAACTTTGTAAATGTGTTTATATTCGTCTTTGTATAAATTAATCATGAAAGCAAGAATTAAGGATCTAGCAAAAAGTTGAATGGCTCTTAACTGGCTTTTATTTTTCTTCCCTTTTACACACATAGTCAGGAACATCATCTTCTAGTGGTGATATAGGTGTAGAATATTAATACACTGTCAGGGAAATCATGACAAAGTAAAAATGTCTTGATGCCTAGGGAAATTATTTTAGGGCAGAAAGAGGCCAGATGATGTATTTGTTTTTCAGTCATCTTTTGCTAGCAATATAAATACTCAATAGTTTTGTTATTTTAATAACATGTATTTCGTATTATGCAATTCACTTAAAAATTAACTGTTTCCTGTGTATCATATATGACTTGAGAACTAAAGGGATATTGATTATCAGTAACCCTATGTAGTCTTTCATTTTTTTATTCATTCAATAAGCTACTTAGTGACCACATGCTATGTGCCAGGCATAGAGCCAGAGTCCAGGAGTACAGATATTATAATAGCATAGACCATGCCCTCTGGGATCCTGCAGTTTAGCAGGACAGATAGATGAATGAGCAATTGCCATTGACTTTTGTTTGACTCAAAGCTGAGCAGCAACTAGCACCCCCACCCTGACACACACACACACTGAAACATATGATGATGCGCAGGTCAAAATGCATGAGCCTTGATATTCCAGTAAGCACACCTACAAGGGTTTTAAGCATGTCTTATGTTCAGAAAGACATAAATATGTTGTACTGTTGTCAACAAATATATTTTGGAAGGCAGCTATGCTCACCAGTATACTACCAATGAAACATTTTTATTTTGTACAATGTGTGTCCTAATGTGTTTTTTCTGCTCTATAAAAGTGCTGATTTAGGGAGTCGGGCTGTAGCGCAGCGGGTTAAGCGCAGGTGGCACAAAGCACAAGGACCGGCATAAGGATCCCGGTTCGAACCCCGGCTCCCCACCTGCAGGGGAGTCGCTTCACAGGCGGTGAAGCAGGTCTGCAGGTGTCTATCTTTCTCTCCTCCTCTCTGTCTTCCCCTCCTCTCTCCATTTCTCTCTGTCCTATCCAACAACGACAACAACAATAATAGCTACAACAATAAAACAACAAGGGCAACAAAAGGGAATAAATAAATAAAATAAATATTAAAAAAAATTTTTTTAAGTGCTGATTTAATTTAAAGAAAGGAGGAGGAGAGGAGAGAGATTCATTTTGTTGTTACACAGTTGGAATCCACAGGCCTTGGAGTAAAAATGTATCTATGATTATTTCCCTGTCATAGTATCTGATTAGGTGACTTTGTAGAGAGAACATTTAACCTTTAAAAGACATGTTTACTTGCTCATATTATGTGGAAGAAAATAACTATGCCACTGAGTGACTACAAAAAACATCAGAAAACATATTTTGTATTGAATACAGGCAGAGCTGTGTAATATTGAAACGTACTAGATACAGAAAACATTGTACCCATATAAAAAGGGCACAGTTCATCACATGCTACTTAGATATTGTATTTGGCTACTTAGATCACAGACTGAATCAGAGTCCCTCTCCTTAAGGAATTTTCTTGGACTTTTCCAACTATCTAAATTCTATTTAAGCCTTAAAGCCCAACTACTGTAGCTCCATGCATAATTTCTTTCTGTACTAGTTTCTTAGGGCTACCATTATAGATTATTGAAAACTGGGCATCTTAACACAGTAGAAATTTATTCTCTCACTGAAATTCATGTGGCTAGACAACCAAAATCAAAGCGCCACAGTTTTCATTTCTTCTACAAGTTCTTTGGAAGAATGTGTTGTCTCCTTCTCTTCTAGCTTCTACTGATAGTCAGCAATCCTCAACATTCCTTGATTTATATGTGCATTACTCCAATATCAATCTCCGTTTAGGCACATTCTTCTGCCCCATATGTGATTTCTGTATCTTTGTATCTTTTCCCTCTGTTCTATAAAGACACTAGGCAATGAATTCAGGGCCCTAATCAGTACAACCATATTTTAACGTAATTAACTCTATCTGTGACAACTTTATTTCGAAAAGAATTATATTCTGAGGTTGCTAGTAGATATGAGGAGGTGTTGGGGAGAACTCTCCTAACTAGTGGACTTTATTTCTATTTTTTTCTTTCCCTTCAATAGCAATTTAAGTCATGCTGAGCATGTAGCAGGTAAAAAGGTAGTACTTAGTTGATAATGGGTATGAACTTTTCTAAGAAAATTCTTAGCTCTGTAGCCAAAGACTGTATCTCTTAAACATCAAATATACTGTCGAGAAAAAAATCCACCGAATTGTTCACAAATAAGAATAAGCTATTATCACAGCAAGGCTGAAAGCATATTTCATACCCTCAACTACTATTAGCGATGAGTGAATAATAGGATGAATGTAAGAAGTAAGAACACTTTCAGCTTAAAGGGAACAGCTACTCTGTGAAAATGTGTATACAAACCAGAATTGTGTCTACATGAAAGCAAGGATAATTTTTTAAATGAATGAGCTATTTTTACTCAATATTTAATCACAATATTTCAGTGTTAGTGTACCTATTCTTTGCAATGCAAGGTACTGCCAGTGCTTTCCAAAAAAAAGTGAAAGTTGAAATTGAAAGCACTAATTTAATCCTATTATCATTTCTATCAAAGATAATATGTCCATCTAGCTTTTTATTTAAATTATAGTTTCTGTTGTGAAGAGTGGAAGCTTTAGGTAGTCTTAGCTTCTACTTTGGGGAAATTATAAATAAGCACTTTTTTATTTTAGATTCAGGCCATATTTTATTTTTATCTTGTTTTACAAAGTTCTTAGCATGCTATATTTTTAGGTGTATGATACAATTTTACATCTGTTGGAGTTCTGTCTACTCTTCACCACAAATGTTATTCATTTTAAAAAAATTGGTTTATAAAGCAGTATTTGTTTTAGGGATGCAATATCATCACACTTCAGATTAAATGTCAACAAACCAGCCCTACCACCAAAGTTACTAATACGCAAACTCCACTTCCCATTTATCTCCTGACCCACTGCTCCAGGTGTTGTCTCTTCTGTTGGTGATCTCAGGTGGTCTTTGTCAGAATCTCAGGATGTGTTTTGCTTGAGTTTGTCTGGTTTTTGTTGTTTCTATATATCTCATATATGAGTAAGATCACTTGTTGTTTGACTTCTCCTTCTGACTCCTTTCTCTTAGCATGACCACAGCCAGGTCCATCTACCTAGTGGTAAATGCAAGATTTCACCTTTTATTATAGCTAAGCTGTATTTCATTGTGCACACAGACACCATGTTTTTTATATACATTCACCTGTTGCTGGACACTTGGTTTGTTTGGCGTTGTCTATCATAAATAATCTACAATGAACATAGGTATATGTGTATGTTTTTTAGATTAGTGATGTCGTTGTATTCTTTGGATGGATATCTAGGAGTGAAACTGCTGTAACCTATGGCTTACTTTTATTGGGGATGATAGTCTACAATACAGTTGGTAACACATGGGTAGAATTATTTTTAGCAATTTGAGAAATCTCTGTACTGCATTTCATTGAAAATAGAGCAATCTACATTTCTTTCAACAGTGTGCAAGCTTTCTTTGTGTTCCACAACTACCACTCTGGTTGTTTTGATCTTTTTTAAGACTTTATTTATTTATGAGAAAGATAGGAGGAGAGAGAAAGAACCAGACATCACTCTGGCACACGTGCTGCCAGGGATTGAACTCGGGACCTCATGTTTGAGAGTCCAAAGCTTTACCATTGTGCCACCTCCCGGACCACTGATGTTTTTTTTTATATATATATATATATACATAGAACTTGATTGGTCTGAGATGACATCTCACTGGCTTACTTTTTCCCCTCCTCTCTCCATTTCTTTCTGTCCTATCCAACAACGAATAGCGTCAACAAGGGCAATAATAATAACCACAACGAGGCTACAACAACAAGGGCAACAAAAGGGGGGAAAAATGGCCTCCAGGAGCGGTGGATTCATGGTGCAGGCACCGAGCCCAGCAATAACCCTGGAGGAAAAAAGAAAGAAAAAAAAAAACAGCATTTAGAGAAAAGGCTCTCCTTTCTCCATTTAATGTTTTGAGTGCCATGTCAAAAGTTAGTTATCCATTGGTGTGAGGGCTTATTTCTGGACTTTTAACTCTATTCCACTGGTTTGTGGGTCTGTTTTGTTCCAGTCCCAACCAGTTGTGATTACAATGGTTCTATAATATGAGCTGAGTCCTGGAAGTGCTATGCCTTCAGATTTGTTTCCTTTTTCTCAAGATTGCTTTGGCAATCCTAGGTAGTTTCCCATTCTAATGAATCTTTTGCAGTTTTTGTAGCATTTCTCTAAAGAAGTCTGGTGGTACCTTAATAGAGATGACATGAAATTTGTATATGACTCTGTGTATTATGGTTATTTTGATGGTGTTAATACTTCCAATTCATGAACACTATATCTTTCCATTACTTTCTGTATCTTTTCTCTGTCTCTGTCTCTCTCTCTCGAATAGAGACAGAGAGAAATGGAGAAGGAAGTGGGGTATAGAGAGGGAGAGAAAAAGAGGGATACCCGTAGTCATCCTTCACCACTCATAAAACTTTCCTCTTGCAAGTAGCTTGAACACAGGTCCTTTGTGCATTGTAACGTGTGCGCTCAACTATGGTGTGCCACACTCAGCTCCTATCTCTCTCTGTTTCCTTGGACAATGGCTCATAATTTTCTGTGTACAGATCTTTCATATCCTTTGTTAAGGTTATTCCTAGGTACTTAATTACATTTGCTGCTACTGTAAAATGAGTTGTTTTCTGGATTTTTCTTCTAGTTTAATGTTTGCACAGAGGAATGCTACTGAATTGTGCATATTAATGTGTAGCCTGCCATCTTATGATATTGTTTAATAATTCCCAGGCCTTTTCTAGTACATCCTTTTGGATTTTCTATTTATATATCCATATTATTTGGAAATACCAGCAGTTCAACTTCCTCTTTTCCAACTTGTATCCTCTTAATTCCTTTCTCTTGCCTAATTGCTGTGGCTAGAACTTCTAAGATTTTGCTGACAGTTGGCAGCCCTGTCTTGTAATTGATCAAAGAGGGAAACTTTTGGTCTCTCATTATGAAGTGTTATGGACTATTGGTTCACTGGCAAGGTGATAATGAATACCATGTAAAGATCATCAACCCCCGGTTTTAAGATTGACGATTGAAGGGAAACTGAAAATCAGGGGAAAAAATATTATTCTCCTCTAAACCTTAGGAATTAAAACTACATGGCCTGAGGGAAGTTACAGCTGTTCTGAAGATTTTCCAGTTATAGAACTGTCTGGCTCAAACAGTATTGAATGAGATGATACATGTTAAATGCTGTATAAACTTTGCAATAAACATATGGACATGTTGCTATTCTTGTTATTCCTGTTATTTTTCCTAGCTCATCTATTCAACAAGGTTTCTGACAACCTGTACTTCATCTATTCTATGTGATGCACAAAGAACTCACCATTTCCAATGTCCAACTACTAATTAGACCTATTAGCAAGCATGAATGCTTACTTATGGAAAACTTCTAGAGCACATCCTAATAGTAATGCTTAAAAAAAAAATTAAGTTGTTTATAGGATGCAGAAGGTGAAATGTCTGGCTTCTGTAGTGGCTTCTCCATTGGACATGGATGTTGGCAAGTCAATACATACCCCAAACCTGTTTCTATCTTTCCCTAGTAGGTAGGATGAGGTTCTGGGGAGGTAGGATTCCAGGACACAGTGGTGAGGTCACCTGCCCATGGAAGTCAGGATGAAATCAGGGTAGCATTTTTTTTACATGGTAAGATATAAAGGGCAAAATGTTTAATAAACAGAAGCCAAAAAGTAGTAGAGCAGATGGGAATAGGCCTTTTAGGATCAAGGTCAGGGAAAAGAAGCTAGAAAGTTTATTTTATGTATATTCCTAGAGGCCCATGACTTTGGTTATTTCTACTGGAACTTGATAACTGACACGGAGGAAGTCTAAAAATATTGTCTGAGAAGATGGTGTCAGAGTAGAGAACAGGACTAGAAAGCTGGATCAGGACTGAAAGTACCTCCCAATCTTGAAGAAAATATAGAAGTACAATGAACTTATGAGGCAACCCCTCTGCAGGTGGGGAGCTAGGGGCTCAAACTGGGATCATTTTGCTGGTCCTTATACTTCATGCCATGTGCACTTAATCCACTGCCCTACTACCCAACCCCCACCCCTTTACTTTTTTTTTTTTTAATTTATTTTATTTTATTTATTTATTCCCTTTTGTTGCCCTTGTTGTTTTATTGTTGTAGTTATTATTGTTGTTGTCGTTGTTGGATAGGACAGAGAGAAATGGAGAGAGGAGGGGAAGACAGAGAGGAGGAGAGAAAGATAGACACCTGCAGACCTGCTTCACCACCTGTGAAGCGACTCCCCTGCAGGTGGGGAGCCGGGGTTCGAACCGGGATCCTTATGCCGGTCCTTGTGCTTTGCGCCACCTGCGCTTAACCTGCTGCGCTACAGCCCGACTCCCCACCCCTTTACTTTTATAATCTCATAAACCAATATTAAATCATTAAGAAAAATAATACTAAAAAATTTAGTTGGACATCTAACAACTAAAAGAATAAATCAGTCTGACATAGAAGCTAACTGCAATGTTCTAAGCATCTTACAATACTGCCTACTAGACAAACTGAAAAATATGCCTGAAATTTATCTTTCTACAAGTATAAAATCCTTGGCCATATCTTGTTTTTTATTTTCAAATTACAAGAACTTCATCCCATCCTCTCTGGCACTTCTGTAGTTTTTATTATTCCTCATATAGATAGCAAATCCCTTGACATATTTTTCTTTTGCCTGTGATTCCTTTTTCTAATCTCCCAGCTTTGATATTTTCTGTGTGGAATATGTTTTCTGAAATTCAGGTGTCATCTTTTTACTTCATAGACATTATCATTATTCTTTAAGAACAAGGAATAATTCCAAACCTCTAGCCTGATGTACATGATCATTCATCTTATTTTCAAATTTATTCTTCCAACTCTCAACCCATCAGTACAAGTTGTTCACTTATCACATTTTCCCTGTGAATACCACCTGTCTAGGATGTATGTAACTTGGGATAGTCTACTACTTCTGGAAGAGTATCTATCCATCATTATCTCTCTTGTCTAAGAAACGTCTTTCATCAACACTAAAGCAAACAATCTCAGCAAAGGCAAACCTTCTGAAGACTATATTAATTTATCATTCATATAGTCTGCTCTTACTTCCTAATGTTGAACATTTCTTGTTCTTTTTTTAAAAAAAATATTTTATTTATATTTATTTTTCCCTTTTTGTTGCCCTTGTTTTCTATTGTTGTAGTTATTATTATTGTTGATGTTGTCATTGTTAGATAGGACAGAGAGAAATGGAGAAAGGAGGGGAAGACAGAGAGGGAGAGAAAGAGCCTGCTTCACCACCTGTGAAGCGACTCCCCTGCATCTGGGGTGCTGGAGGCTCAAACCAGGATCCTTACGTGGTTCCTTGCGCTTTGCGCCACCTGCACTTAACCCGCTGCACTACCGCCGACTTCCCACTTCTTAGTTCTTAATAGTGAATACTTATCAAGTGCCTACACACCCAGAAATTACTATAAACATCTCCCCGGAGCACTTACCATGCAAAAAACTTAAACTGTAATAACAAGAAAGAGTACATTTTGGTATTTGTATACTGAGAGTCATAATCAGTATCCTTAACTTATGATTTACTGATTTTTGTAAGCTAATTTGAGCTGACTTCTATAAGATATAAAATTACTTCTTTACAAATATTGCACAGGGGGTAACTAGAGAACTAGGTCATGTTACTAATTCTGCTATTTTTATTCCTGCAAAATGTAGGAGAATAGTAGATGATATCTCAACATTACAGTGCTCAGAAACTTCAGTTTAAAAAGCGGTATATTGGTTGGTCTGGGAGGTGGCATAGTGGATAAAGCATCGGACTCTCAAGCATGAGGTCCTGAGTTCAGTCCCCGGCAGCACATGTACCAGGATGATGCATGGTTCTTTCTCTCTTCCTATGTTTCTCATTAATTAAATAAAATCTTTAAAAAAAAAAAGTGGTATATTGGGAGTCGGGCAGTAGTGCAGCGGGTTAAGCGCACATGGCATGAAGTGCAAGGACCCACGTAAGGATCCCGGTTTGAGCCCCGGTTCCCCACCTGCAGTGAGTCGCTTCACAGGCAGCGATGCAGGTCTGCAGGTGTCTCTCTTTCTCTCCCCCTCTCTGTCTTCCCCTCCTCTCTCCATTGCTCTCTGTCCTATCTAACAATGACATCAACTGCAACAACAGTAAAAAAACAAAAACAAAAAAAAAAAAACAAGGGCAACAAAAGGGAAAATAAATAAAGTTAAAAAATTAAAGTTTAAAAGCAGTATATTAAATTTCTCCTATGTTTTTACCCACTACTTCTCAAGTAGAATCAGTAGAATAAGTGATGATCTGGATGTTTATATCAAACTGCATGTGAGCTAAAGCTATAGCAAAATAAATGGTAGAATTGAATATTTTAAAGGATCTGGAAAAATGTACACTTTCCTACCAAAGAGTTACAACCAAAAACTGCTTCTATATTTCAGTCAATGTTTCCTGAAAGAACTTTTTTTCCCCTGCCAAAAATTTTACAAGAAAATGCTCAAATGGAAAAGAAAGCTTTTAACCGAAAGTTAATCGGGTATCCTAAATGGAACCTGAAATGAAAACGTTCACCCCCTTAATGTGACTCTCTATGGAACTTCAAAAGAAAAGACAGCCAGGCAGACATACACTAAATATAGAAATGCTGGTGGGCTATAGTTGTCACTAGCTGGGGATGGTCACTTTATTTTTAAATTCTTTTTTTTTCCCTGCAATTAAAGCAGTTGCTCATGGAATTTAGATTACTGAAACATCAAAATAGACATTGGCTGGAAGATTAGTATGTCTCTTTAAGGAGATTGTTCTTAGTGTTATAGAGGGACAAGTCATACTGAGAGGTCATTTTTTCATCTTAAGGAAAATGTTCCCCTATGAAGGCAAGATATTAAAGTCTTGGATTCTTTGAATAGGAACTAATATTATGACATATTCCACTACTTTTTTTTCAGTCTTTTTTCATGAAAATGGTCATTTTCAAATGTTGATATTGATTATCTAGTGACAAAGATGGACTTTTATATTTATATAAATGAATGATGGGGGCCGGTCAGTGTCTCACCCACCCAGGTGAATACACAGGGACCCAGGTTGGAACTCCTGTTCCTCACCTGCTGGGGGAACACACAAACAGTGAAGCAGGTATGAAGGTGCCTATCTTTCTCTTGCCTCTATTTTTCCCTCTCCTCTCAATTGCTCTCTGCCCTATCAAATAAAATAGAAAAAAAGGGCCTCTGGGAGCAGTGGATTTGTAGTGCCGGCACCAAGCCCCGACAAAAACCCTAGTGGCAAGAAAAATGTCAATGTAGTGATTTGCATGGTATAAGGAAACTATCAAAAAAAAAAAAGGAAACTATCATCCTCAGTTTTGCCCAAAGCCAGACATAAGTATTACCGAATATCTATTTAATCTACATATTTTGTGTCTTTCAGCTTGATTTTTAACTTTGTTCAGAGTTGAATAGTTTTGTATAGGAACATACCGCACAACACTTAAAATCCTAGTATAGGATATTCATTGACATTTGATTCACATCCAGATGTCTAACGAGCAATATGCCTAAACTACTATTGCTATCTCCCTGTTGTCATTCACATTACCCATAACAACAATAAAAACCTGGAAGAGGCAAAAGCAAAGGTCAAATAGCAGGGCCAGGGATGGACAGTCCATTCTACAGAAGCAGCAGGATGAAGCTTCAAGAATCTGTGTCATGGAATAAAGACAAGCCAGGTCATTGTTCTGCCTAAAAAGCAAGAAAATATATAAGGCTAGAGGATTCGAGGGAGTGGAAGTTCATCAGTTTGTTAATGATGGAAGAATAGTATAGGATATGGTATACCCCGATATCTGGCTAGTTTTTTGTTTTTTGTTTTTTTTTTTTTCTTCCTCCAGGGTTATTGCTGGGGCTCTGTACCTACACTACAAATCCACTGCTCCTGGTGGCGACTTTTTCTGTTTTATTGGATAGTACAGAAAAATCAAGAGAGGAGGGGAAGACAGGGAGAGAGAAAGACAGACACCTGCAGACCTGTTTCACTGCTTGTGAAGTGACCCCCCCCGGGGGGGGGGGGGCTCTAACCAGGATTCTTGCATTGGTCCTTGTGCTTGGTGCTATGTGCACTTAAGCCGGTGCACTACTGCCCAGTCCCGGTATACTCTTAATATCTGGACTCGCATATGGGGCAAACGGAGACTTCTTCATTCAGTTAGTGTAGAGAAGAAACAGTTGTGCCTGAGATTCTGAAGGAGCAGAAATGGGTTGCAATGTATGTGAAATGCCCTTTATCAATAACTCTAGGACCCAAGGCATAGAAAGCAACGTATGAGTGTGAGCTTGTTGGACTTTAAGACTTAAAATTTCATGTAAACTGTTTACTGTGTAACCTTGGGCAAATTTATTTAATATAATTTCCTTGTTTTCTCATTTCCAAAATGGAAGTAGTAACAATACACCCACCAAAGTGTTGTTATTAGTATTAAATGATTCACTACCTCTAAGTGCTTATAGAACTGTGATAATGCCTCATGTGTTTCCCAGCACTTTGCTGAAGCAGGGAGGGAGCATCTATTAAGATGGTTGTGCAGAGGACAAGAATAAAAAAAATCTAGAAACGTGTGTTAGGAATTCTCCCCCTTAGGTACCATTCTCCCTATTTGTCTCTTCTGTCCTACATAGTGCACTGTAGAAAGGGCAGGCAGTGGGTAGTGGTTTGTGTTAAATTTAGAAGAAAGTGTTTTTCAGAGCCACATCCTTTTTATAATCCAAAAAACCATCAAGAGGAAGAGTCCTATATGAAAACAAAAGAGGTTCACAATGGAGATTGTTAAGAAATCAAGTGAATGTAAATTGAGACTAATTAAAGCTCAAGTCTAGGTCAACATCTAAAAATATCAAATGGAGTTATTCTTCTCCTTAGTTTTCAAGCAGTACTCACATGCCCCCTCTGGTGAAAAATAATATTCACTTCAGCCTCAATTGTTTAAATCTAATATCCATAATACAAAAGTTTAAAGTATGTAAAAAGGCCTGAAAAATGTTACATATAGTCAAAGATAAAACATGCACTGTCAGCAGACTCACAGAGAATATGCTATCAAAATGCCAAAATAATCTAAAATAAACATGATATACTTGGTGATGAAAAAATTATAAGGTGGAAAAAAATGAATCAGCAGAGAAAAATAAAGAAATATGTATGGTATATCTACATATCATACATAGAAATATATAAAGAAAATTATAAAAACTGATGAAACAGATCAAAGTAAAAATAAACTCATAGTGACATATACTAGGTACATATTTAAGAGAACTCAATATTATCAAAATATTAGTTCTTGCCAAATTGACCTATAGGTTCAAAACAATTCCAATAAAAATTCTAGAAAGTATTTTTTTTCAGAATATTGACAAACTGATTCTTTCTTTAGATATTTATTTAATTTTGATGGAATACCAAAATTGAGAAGGAAAGGTAAAATAGTGACAGGCACACCTGTCACTCTACTTCATTGTGAAACTCCCCTCCTAGGGCACATCGAGACCAGGGACTTGAACCCAGGTCCTTGATTATGTGTGACGTGTGCTCAGCTACATGTGCCATGACCTCGACAAGCAGTTCTAATGTAAGGGATGGCAAAAGACTCCTCAGTTGCTCACACAATACTGAAGAAGAATTAAGTTAGAGAATTGGCGTTACCTGACTGCAAGACACACTATATCAGCTACAGTAGCTGAAACATTGTGGTACTACTCATGAAACAAAAAGACAAATCACAGCACTTCAAAATAAACCCACGTAAATACAGTATGTTGGGTTCTATGACACAAGCAAAGGTAATTCAGTAGAGGAAAGATACTTTTTTTTCTTTTTGCCTCCAGGATTCTGCTGAGGCTCAGTGCCGGCACTATGAATCCACTGCTCCTGGAGGCCATTTTTCCCCATTTTGTTGCCCTTGTTGTTGTTGTTATTGTTATTGTTGCCAATGATACTGTTGTTGTTGGATAGGACAGAGAAACATAGAGAGAGAAGGGGAGAAAGAGAGGGAGAGAGAAAAATAGACACCTTCAGACCTGCTTCACCACCTGTGAAGTGTCCCCCCACCCCCCACGCGCAGGTGGGGAACCGGGGGCTCGAATTGGGATCCTTACTCTGGTCCTTGCACTTTGCACCATGTGTGCTTAACTCACTGTGATACTTCCCAACCCCAAGATACTTCTTTTATTTATTTATTTTTATTCTTTCCAAAACTTTTCCTATGAGGGAAGATAGTATTTTAAACAAATGATGTTGAAACAACTGCATTTAGATGTAAACATTTACTCTAGCCAGAAACCTACATATTTTTTATTTAAAGTTACCTCAGAAAGGATCAAAGGCATAAATGTAAAATGCAAACTATAAAAATCCGATGAAACAACATATGAGAAAGTCTAAGTGACCTTGGAGCAATTCCTACTTGTCATGGCACTAAAATGACTAAATTGGACTCTAGCAATATGAAAATATCTACTCAGCACTGAATATTGTTAAGAGAATAACGAGAAAACCACAGGCCAACTGAAAATACTCCAGAACATATGTGTCAAAAGCATTGATATCCAAAATGTCTTAAAACTCAACAGTAAAAAGTAAACAACCAAACTAAAAATGGCACAAAGTTCTTAAAAGACATACAATTAAATAACATATAGACATGATAACTATATATGTGAAAGGATTCCCTACATCCTATACATACTTCAGGTAACAGCAAATTAAAACAACAGCGCAATGCCATCATATTCCTATAGAATTGCTGACCTCCAAAATACTGACACCACATGCTAGCAAGGATGTGGATCAATGGGCATTCTCATTCACAGGTGGACTGCACAGGTATTTGAAAGTTTAAAAGTAGACATGCATATCCCTTATGACCTAATGAATAACCAGCCACTCTGGTATTTGCCCAACTGAGCTGAAAACCTAAATCTGCACAAGAACCTACACATGACTGTTTATAGAAGACTTATCTATAATTCCTAAGTGTTAGAAGAAATAAAGATATTCTTCAATGTAGTAATTGAATGGATAAATTAAATGTAGGCTTTCCTCCTAATTAAATATATTATAAATAAAAGGAAGTGAACGATCATTTTACAAAAAGACATGGGGAGTTTTACTTATTTATTTTTCTTTTTCATTTATTTTTTTTTATTGCCACTGGGGTTATTGTTGGGACACAGTGCCTGCATAATGTCTCCGTTGTGGCCATTTTTTTCTTTCCTCCTTCTCTCCCTTCCTTCCTTCCTTCCTTCCTTCCTTTCTTCCTTTCTTCTTTTTAATTTCAATAGCACATAGAAAGGAAAATAATAGGAAAGGAGAGACTGGGACAGCGAAAGAAGAACACTGGCACTGCAGTATTGTTTAACTGCTTGTGAAGCTTCCCCCTGCAGGTGGCGGGGGGGCAGAGGCTTGAATATTGGTCCTTGGGCATAGTAACTCCTGGGGTTTACCTGGTGTGCCACTATCTGACCCCAACATGGAAAATTCTAGATGAATATGGTTCACTGAGAGATGGCTATCTAAATGTTTACATATTATATAATGCATAGAGTATATGCTCTTCCATTCAATTCAATCCAAGATGAGACAAAGTAGATGACTTCTACATTTCTTTTGTAAAAAATATTATTTATTTATTTATTTATTCTCTTTTGTTGCCCTTGTTGTTTTATTGTTGTGGTTATTATTATCATCATTGTTGTTGTTGGATAGGATAGAGAGAAATAGAAGAGGAGAAGACAGAGAGGGGTAGAGAAAGATAGACACCTGCAGAACGGCTTCACCATTTGTGAAGCTAGCTCCCTGCAGATGGGGAGCCGGGGGCTCAAGCTGGGATGCTTATAGGGGTCCTTGTGCTTTGCGCCACCTGCGCTTAACCTGCTGTGCTACCGCCCGACTCCCAACTTCTACATTTCTAACAGCTGAGTTACTACTGTGTATACCACACCTTTCTTAGTCACATATCTGTCACTGGACATCAGGGTTGCTTATGAATTCACTGTATTATGAATTGTTTTCTGTGAACATAAGTGCACATAGAGCTCTTAGGATAGTTGCTTTTATTTCCTCTGGATAAATCCCTAGGAGAGAAATTGCTGAGGCATGGGAGAGGTCCATTTCTAGCATGTTCTGAGAAGTCTCCAGACTATTTTCCACAGGAGTTGAACCAATCTATATTCTCACCAGAAATGTATAATCCTTGCTTAGTCTGTCATTTCTGCTGTATGACATTATCATAGGTACAAAGTAGTATCTCATTGTTGTCTTTATTTGCATTTCTCTAGTTAGACTTTGAGCATTTTTCCATATATCTGTTGGTTGTTTTGTTTTTAATTTTTTTTTCTTATCTTTATTGGATAGAGACAGCCAGAGATCAAGGGGGGGTGATAGAGAGGGAGAGAGACAGAGAGACACCTGCAATCCTACTTCACCACTCACAAAGCTTTCCCCCAGCAGTTGGAGATGGGGGGCTTGAACCCAGGTCCTTGTGCTGTAACGTGTGTGCTCAACCAGGTGCACAACCACCCGGCCTCCTCTGTTGGCTATCTGAATCTTTTCTTTGGTGGAGATTCATACCCTTTTTCCATGTTTTTAATATTTTCTTTTATTCAGTCATTCATTTTGCTGAGTTTAGTGATTTCTTTGTATATTTTAGTTGTTAGTCCTTTATCTGATGTATGGCATGTAAGGGTCTTCTCCCATTCCGTTAGGTATCTTTCTGTTTTGGTAATGATTCCCTTTGCTATGCAGACATTTTTCAGTCTGATGTAGTCCCACTGGTCTATTTTCAGTTTTGTTTTCCTTACTGGTTGACTTAAGTATTACTGTTATATTTTATATACTATCTATATAATATTCTGGGGGGAAAAACATTTGTATAAGTGTCAGTGTTGCCAGAGTTTCTGGAGCACAGCTAAGGGGGAAGTATGTGTCTCACTGAGGATTCGGGGGTGGGGGGGGGTGGGGGAATGCTACTGTAAAAGTGGGTGCATATCACTTTATGCTAGTTTAAATCAGAGAATGTCCAACCAAGGCTTGAACTCTGACATAAACTATAGGATTAAAATTAATAATGTCTCAGCAATGATTTATTTCTTCTAACAAAGTACAACAGATATGCAATAATGTAGAATCCGAAAAGGAATGAAAGCCATGATTGTTTTCCATTCAAGTTTTTCTTTTTTTAATTTAAAACTTAACCTAGAGTGAAATCTGTGACTTGAAAGAATAATAAATGTGAGGCCTTGGAAGAGAGTTCAACTGGTAGGGCCCACAGTTCATCATGAGTGAAGACTTGGGTTTGATGCCTAGTACCACGTGGGGTCACTAGGCACTGCCAGTCTTCTTTCCTTCCTTCCTTCCTTTCTTTTTTTTTCCTCTTCCTCCCCTTCCTCTGCTCCTTTTCCCCTCCTCCCCTTCCCCTCCTCTTCCCCTCCCCCCTTTTCTCTGCCAAAAATGGGGCCCACAAAGAATTGTGACAGGATGCTGGAGTGAAACATTTGTATGCTTAAAAGAATTAAAAAAAAAAAACTAAATCTCCATATGCATGAAGATTTAAAAATTAGCTCATATGCTAATAATTGCCAGGCTTATTTAAGTAAAAGAGAAATTGTCCCAATACAAATAAATCTTCTTTGGTGTCTTACTTTTCAGCTGCCTCCTGTAGCTTTATTTCTCAGATCTCCAGTCACAATATTTTCACGTGTCTCTTTGTCTCTTGCAGTTGTCATCTTTGGAGTATTTTTAGCCAGATTTATTAGTCAAACAAAAAAAAAAGTACCAATAGTAACAACTTCTCACTAGGCATGCTGAGTTTAGCCTTAGACATGAAAACACAATGTGGTTCAGTAGCACTTTTCTTAGAGAATCTCCTACTGAGAAAGATAGTCTCGCCATCACTTTTGTCCTCCAGAGAGATCTTCCTCTGAACTCCAAATTTACTGTGAAGGGGGCCAGAAATATATATATACATATATATATATATATATATATATATATGACGAAGAAGAAAATAAATTTACAAGAACAATTTCTCTACATGAGTTTTGTTTGTTTGTTTGTTTTGCATTTTCCCTGCTTAGAAAAGTAGCCTACATATACACGCCTCAGGTTTGAGCCCAGCCTCAGAGGACACATCATTTGATGCTGTGGTCTCTTTTACTTTCTCTCTTCCTCTCTATCTCTATTTAAAAAACAAAAACAAAGAAAATTAACCTAGTGTATTCCAACACTGTGGACTTGAGGCCACAAAAAAATCAGACTTTGCTCACAGCACTGTCACCTGTAAACTTTAAGTCTCTTGAGCTATTGGTCTTCATTCCTATAAAATACCTCAAAGTCATGATGTGATTAAGTGATATGTCTACTAAGCACTTGACAAAGTACTCAAGGATCACAGTGTATGTTGCTGTAATAATTGTTATAATAGTTACTACAAGCTTGCATTGTCAAGATTTATAGATTTTTGGTAATAGTTGAACTTCAAGAGGTGTAAATAATTATACTTTAAAGTTATCTGTGGGCTTGGTTGGGGACTGGAAACATTTTCCAACAAACTGTTTAAATGTAGTTGATACAGGAATCCCATGGGGAGGTTTATTAAAGCTGACTGTGGAATCATCTTCAAATTATCTGGTTCGGTACGTTTGGGCTATAACTTGAGAATGAATCAATCTTTCTTTTTCTATCTCTTCCTCTCCCCCTCCCTCTCTCCCTTTATTCCTTTAGCTTTCTCTCTCCCTTTAAAGATACTGACAGAGAGAAAGAGAAAGATTCTGTCTCTGTCTTGAAAGAGAGTGAGAGGAGGGGGGAGAGAGAGATGGAGGGAGGGAAAGGGAGAGAGAGACCACAGACAGAAGCTTAATTCAATGTGGTAGTTCTCAGACTCAAACCTCAAACAGGTTCTCACACACTGCAGAACAGTGCACTATCCAAGAGAGATGTTATACTGGTCCTGTGAATGAACTTTTAAAAAAAATTTTTATTAGTTATTTATAATATTATCATGAAAATGGTGATATAGTTTCATAACATTCCCACTATTAAAGCTCTGTGTTCACAGTGCTCCCAACAAAAACCACCATAGTTCTCCCAAGATCTTAGAGACGGACAGACTGTTTTATCGTAGTTGCAATCTCACATGTTTTACTTCGCTATACTCCACATGTGAGTGGAACTATGTGAGTTACCTTTTACTTCCTTACTTCACTAAGCATATTCACCTCTAGTTCATTTCATTTTGTCCCAAAGGATACTATATCCTATTTTTAAAGTTTATTTATTTATTATTGAATATATACAGAGAGAAATTGAGAGGGGAGGAAGAGATAGAAATGGGGAGAGACAGAGACACCTGAAGACTGCTTTACCACTCACAAAATTTTCCCCTGCAGGTGGGGGCTGGGGTCTCGAACCCTAGATCCTTGTGCACTGTAGTATGTGTGGTCAACCAGGTGCATCACCACCTGACCCTTAAAGTTTGGTTTTTTTACTTTATTTTTATTCTTGTTTATAACTTTTTTTCAGTTTTTTTTTTATTTATAAAAAGGAAACATTGACAAAACCATAGGATAAGAGGGGTACAACTCCCCACAGTTCCCACCATCTGATCTCCATATCCCATCCCTCCTATGATAGCTTTCCTATTCTTTTTTGTTTTTTAATTTCTTTCATGGGGAATTGTTTTATATCCAACAGTACATACAATAGTTTGTACATGCATAAAATTTCCCAGTTTTCCATATAATAATAGAACCTCCACTAGATCCTATGTCATCCTTTTTGGATCTGTATTCTCATCACCCATCCACCCCAGAGTCTTTTACTTTGGTGCACTACAAACTATCAGTTCAGGTTCTACTTGTTTTTTGGGTTTTTTTTTTTTCTGATCTTGTTTTTCAACTTCTGCCTGAGAATGAGATTATCCCATATTCATCTTTCTGTTTCTGACTTATTTCACTCCACATGATTTTTTCAAGGTTCATCCAAGATCGGCTGAAAATGGTGAAGTCCATTGTGTGTATATATACCACAACTTGCTCAGCCACTCATCTGTTGTTGGACACCTGGGTTGCTTCCAGGTTTTGGCTATTACAAATTGTGCTGCTAAGAACATATGTGTACACAGATCTTTTTGGGTGTGTTGGGTTCCTTAGGATATATCCTCAGGAAAGGAATTACAGGATCATAGGGTAGGTCCATTTCTAGCCTTCTGAGAGTTCTCCAGACTGTTCTCCACAGAGGTTGGACCAATTGACATTCCCACCAGCAATGCAGGAGGGTTCCTTTGACCCCACACCCTCTCCAGTATTTGCTGCTGTTACCTTTTCTGAGGTATGACATTCTCACAGGAGTGAAGTGGTATCTCATTGTTGTCTTTATTTGCATTTTTCTGACAATCAGAGACTTGGAGCATTTTTTCATGTGTTTCTCGGCCTTTTGGATCTCTTCTGTGGTGAATATTCTGTCCATATCCTCCCCCCATTTTTGGATGGGGTTATTTGTTGTCTTATTATTGAGATTTGCAAGTTCTTTATATATTCTGGTTATTAGCTTCTCCTCTGCTGTATGGCATGTAAAGATCTCCCATTCTGTGAGAGGTCTCTTGGTTTGGATAGTAGTTTCTTTAGCTGTGCAGAAGCTTTTTAATTTTATGTCGTCCCATAGGTTTATGCTTGTTTTAGTCTTCTTTGTAATTGGATTTATTTCATTGAAGATGTCTTTAAAATTTATGTAAAAAAAGAGTTCTGCCAATATTTTCCTCTAAGTATCTGATAGTTTGTGGTCTACCATCCAAGTCCTTGATCCACTTGGAATTTACTTTTGTATTTGGTGAAATACAGTGGTTCAGTTTCATTCTTCTGCATGTTTCAACCCATTGTTTCCAACACCATTTGTTAAAGACATGCTGCTTTCCCCATTTAGTAGTCTGGGCACCTTTGTCAAAGATTAGATGTCCATAGGTGTGTGGGGGATTTACTTCTGGGCTCTCAATCCTCTTCCTTTGGTCAGTATGTCTATTCATGTTCCAGTACCAAGGAGTTTTGATGACAATGGCCCAATAATACAATTTGAGATCTGGGAGTGTGATGCCTCCAGTTCTGTTCGTTCTTCTCAAGATTATTTTGGCAATTCTAGGTCTTTTCTTGTTCCAGATAAACCTTTGTAGCATTTGTTCTATTCTCCTAAAAAATGTGGTTGGGATCTTGATGGGGATAGAATTAAATTTGTATATGGCTCTGGGTAGTATATTCATTTTGATGATGTTAGTTCACCGAACCCATGAACATGGAATATCTTTCCACTTCTTTGTGTCTTTTTCAATTTCCTTGAGTAACTGTTACTTGTCTGAGAAGGTTTTTATGGCTCCATCTAGTCTGAATGAGTCTAGTATTCTTGGTTGTAACCCTTTCTCATTTAACACTCGATAGATATCTTGCCATTCTCTTCTAGCCTGAAGTGTTTGTGTGGAGAAGTCTGCTGCTAATCTTATGGGTTTTCCTCTGTAGGTGACTCTTTGTTTTTCTCTTGCAGCCTTCAGGATCCTTTCTTTATCCTAATTCCTTTCCATTCTAAATATGATGTGTCTTGGTGTCTTTAAGTATGGGTTCATTCTGCTTGGGACCCTCTGGGCTTCTTGAACCTTTATGTCTTTGATGTTGTCTAGACTAGAGAAATTTTCAGTTATTATGTTCTGAAGAATGCTTTCTTCCTCTCCCTCTCTTTCTTCCTCTGGTAAGCCAATGGTATGTATATTGTTTCTTTTGAAGTCATCCCATAGGACTCTGTTTTGTTTTCAGGATCTTGCTAATTCTGTCTTCAGCCTCATTGATTCTATTCTGTCTCCCCTCTACTGTTTTCTGGAGTTCATCTATTTTGTTACCCTGTTCTGATACTGCTTTAGCTTGTTCATCTAATTGTGTTCTTAGCTCAGCTATTTCAGCTTTCAGCTCTCTAATAACCTTGAGATAATTATTGTTTTCTTCCATAGTCTCATTTGTTGTTTCTGCATTTTTTATGGCAATTCATTTAAAGTCTTTACTCACTCCTGTGATTATTTCTGTAGCTAGTGTTTGGATATTGACCTCATTATTTTATGCTTCACCCTTTGAGGGGCTTTTAGCTGGACTCTTGTTCTGGTTCCTTTCTCCAATATTTCTTCTTGTTGGTTTAACCATTTTGTATATTATATTATGAGTTCACTGTCTCAGTACTTTTCAAATTACTGATCACTCTTGCCTGGATTGATTTGTGTCTAAGTAACATAATAAAAGGGTTCACAGTTGTGGAGTTAACAGTTGTTTCAGTAGTATTTTAAACCCTGAGTTGGAGCTCAGTGGCTTAAAAGCCTATTTTGTACTTTTTCTTCCCTGTTGGCTTTGGAAGCTTCTTAGCTTAATCACTGACTCCTGACCAAGAGATAAAACAGGGCAGAGATAATCCAGTGGTTATGCAAAGAGACTTTCATAGCCCCACCTCTATGCCACTGAGGTATGGGTCTTCTCCTGAGTTTCCTGGTTAGATCTTTGTCCCCTGGTGTCCCTCCCTGCCACTGCTCCAGATTCTGAGGGCAGTAGCAATGAGACTCAGAGTTGCACTTGGTGAGTCTCTGGGGAGTCCTCTCTTCCCTTCAGCCGTCCCCTTGTTGGTGGAACAGACTGGAGGTGGTGTCTCTGATAAACTGCCAGACTGTTACCAGCCATTTAATCTCTTCATAGGCTCCTCTCTGTCTACCAGACCTGTTTGCACTCACCAGTGATTTTGTGGGTTTCTGAAGTCATTCTATTCTTGTCTTGTTTCATTCCCAGGTGGTCTCCTTTGGTATTCCTAGTTGATCTAGGAGAGGAGAGGAGAGGAGAGAAACAGATCTGCTGCTGCTCAGCTTTCCTATTCTTTATCCCTCTGGGAGTATGGACCCAAGGTTATTGTGGGATGCAAGAGGTGGAAGGTCTGGCTTCTGTAATTGCTTCCCCGCTGAACACAGGCGTTGACTGGCCCTGTTTATTACTTCTTAATCTTTTTATTGAAGTAATTAATACTTTATAGGGCAGCCATTGACTCATAATTTCATTATGCACCAGGATGCCAAAGTTCTCTTCTGTCCTTCCCTCCCCATCTTTCCCCACAGCCTTTGCTTTGATTCAATACACCATGCCTGGTCCATTTTTCACTTTGTGCTTTCCCTCCTGCCCCTGTCTATTAACCCTCACTTATAAATGAGATCATTCAGTATTTGTCCTCTTTTTGGCTTATCTAACTTAATATGGACATTTTTTGTTTCATAATTTTTATTAGTGATTTAATAATGATCAACAAGACCGTAGGATAAGAGAGTACAATTCCACACAGTTCCCACCACCAGAACTTTGTATCCCAATCCTCCATTGGAAGATTTCCTATTCTTTATTCCTCTGGGAGCATAAACCCAGGATCATTATGGGGTTCAGAAGGTGGAAGGTCTGGCTTCAATAATTGCTTTTCTGCTGGACATGGGCATTGGCAGATCAATCCATACTCCCAGCCTGTTTCTGTTTTTCCCTAGTGGGGTAGGGATCTGGAGAGGTGAGGTTCCAGGACACATTGGTGAGGTCGTCTGCCCAGTGAGGTTAGGATGGCATCGTGGTAGTATCTGCAACTTGGTAGCTGAAAAGTAGTAAGATATAAAGCAAACTCTTCAACAAACAGAAACCCAAAGGTAGGAATAGAGCAAATGAAACTGGGGGTCTTCATGTGGGAAGAAGCTTGGAAGTCTGTTTTAGCTATGTTAACATGGATATTTCTAGTAGGTTTCTCTAAGTGATCCTACTAGCCAGAGACCACATTTGAGTACCATTATTTAATGAGGCTAAATGAACTTTGGTTGGAAGTGATAGGACTCTGAAATCAGCATATTGATGATAATACCTCATCTTCAGACCTCAGAGTTTCAGTGTCCTGTTCAAGTGTTATCAAAGTGCCCTGAGAATTTACTGGACCCTGCTGCTGTACCATACTGCAATCCTAAAGTTGATATTAATCTCAGAATTTAAAATGTCTTTCTGTGTCTTAGGTGTTTGATTTTTCTCCACTTCAAAAGGCTACTTTCTTTCTTTCTTTTTTTCACTTTTAGAAAAAAAATGCTTAAAAAAGAAGGGTAAAATCTTTACATGAGAGTACATGGCCTTCTAAAAGCATTACAGTATAGTCTAAAAAGCACATTAACAAGACAGCTCTAGAATACATATTTTGAGCAAATCTCTAAGCCTGCAATTTGAAGGCCCTTTTAACCACCTCTTGTGTCTCAAAGATTTCAATCTTTGATTCTTAACACTCAAAATGATGGTTCCAGGTTTTTCCTCTGGTTGCTTAAGACTTAGACATACCATTACATGAGCATTTGTTTATATATATTTTTAATTTTTACTCCTTGAATATGTACTCAGAAATTAGTTCTAGGTACCACCTGTTGATATATGTGAAGATGACAGCAGTCCATGACCATGTTTTTCAAAACTGTAGGATTTAGGTAGGGGAGACAGAATAATGGTTATGCAAAGACTTTTGTGTTTTGAGACTCAGAAGTTCCTGGTCAGTCCCCCATGCCACCATAGCCAAAGTTGAGCAGTGCTCTGGTTGGTATCCATGTCTATCTATCTATCATCTATCTATCTGCCTACCTACTCTCCTCTTTCTGTATGTTTCTCGATAAGATAGATAAAATATTTTTTCAAAACGGTGTCATTAAAAACTCTAGTTCACATAATATGAAGAGTGAAGTCAAGGGGCTGCATGACAGTACACCCAGTGGAGTACACATATTACCATCTACAAAGGCCCAGGTTCAAAACTCCAACCCCTACCTGCAGAGGGGAAGCTTAATGACTGGAGAAGCAGTGCTGTAGGTGTTGCTCTCTCCCTCTGTACATCTCTCTGTCTTTCATCATTAATCAAAAAATGGCCACAAGAAACAGTGAAGTCATGCTGAAAAATCTCAGTAATAATCAGGGTGGTAAGAAAAAAAGAACAAAATCAAGAGGTAAGGGACTGGGTGGTGGTACAACTGGTTGAGTGCACACATTACAGTGAGCAAAGACCCAGGTTGAAGCTCCTAGTCCCCATGGTATTGAGTCCTGTCCGATATTTGCAATTCATCTAAGTGGGTGAAGATAACAGTTTTATGCAAGAACATCTTACTTAAAATTTGAGGTCAAAGGAACATCAAGTTTCATCAGAGTAGATAAGTAGTGTTTGCCTCTGAACACTGAAACTTTGATAGGACCCAGCTCAAGAAAGAGACAATTTCTCAAAGCATACTGAGAGGAAGAATTGAATTGAAGGAGAATGAGAACAAAAAGAAAGGAAGATGACAAGCTAGTGAAGCAGACCCAGGAGAATGGTCATTCCACTCACCTGCTCTGGAGTTTATGAGAAGGAACTACATAGACCTTTGTGGCTATGCAGCAAGAGAGAGAGAATGACTCTGACTTACTGAAATGTCTGTATTTCTTAACCCATATTTTCTGACTTCAACTAAAGACATCTGGTTGTTAAGTTTTAACATCTAAGCTAAAATCATCATTCATGAATTGCTAGAAATTTTATAGCCCAGGAAAGCACTTTTTTTTTTTTTTAAATAATGCTTTAGATTTTAAGGGGTTTTATGGTAGATAATCCTCTCTGGAGTGGGTAGATTCCAAGGGTGTGAAATAATAAATACATTTGCTCTTTGCCATGCTGTGAATCATCTGAAGTCACTCAAGCAGAATTAACTTTAGTTAAGAATACTTTAATCTCTATCATCTGTAAATCCTCTATCCTCATGTCCTTGCTCTACCTCCTTGGTTTGGTCTTCTGGCTCTTGCTGACTTTCACAGTTGTCTTGACTTTTTAAGTGTCCTGTTCTCATAGACATTATTTTCTCAGATCAGACGCCTGGAATTACAGTCATTGGTAACCATGAGGATGGGTTTCCTGGGACCAACCTCCAATTTGGTGGAGTCCTATTGAAATGCCAATCAAAGTTCCAGGCAGCAGGGGGAAGAAGGCTTCCCTGGGGCATTTATATTCTGAAATGTAAATTATGGTTTGCCTTGACTTCCACTGAAATCTTTAAATGTCCTCCTCCCTTTGTTCAGAAAACATTCTCTGTGCAGCTGGGGATGCTATTTCCAATTAACAGACAAATCTACATGTGAGAAGAAAAAAACTACGAACATTCTTAGAGTTAAACTTAGAAAATATCTCATAGGCAATGTCAGCTTTGCAGTATCTTGGAAGAATCATAGTTTGGGTGGAATGTGATAGCATTATAAATTATGCTTATTGGATTTTAAGAATCATAAGGAAACAACCATGCCAGCCTATTTACTTTGTCTAACATTAAATTAAAGAGCATTTTTTGAAATATAAATAGAAAAGAATCTCTTTTGTAATTCAGATAATTACCTTTAAATATTTATTGCTCCTCTGAAATGTGTGGGAAATAATGAGGGAAAGTCACCTTTGAAAAAAAAAAAAAATCAAGGTTACATGCATCGCTCAAAAAGATCTACATAGAAATCATACCTTGACGCTTTTTGTAATTTTTCTGTTGGTCAAATTCTTTTTTAAAATTTTTTAAAAAATTTTTATTTATAAAATGAAAACACTGACAAAGCCATAGGATAAGAGGGGTACAACTCCACACAATTCCCACCATCAGAACTCTGTATCTCATCCCCTCCCTTGATAGCTTTCCTATTCTTTAACCCTCTGGGAGTATGGACCCAAGGACATTGTAGGATGCAGAAGGTGGAAGGTCTGGCTTCTATAATTGTTTCCCTGCTGAACATGGCCGTTGATAGGTCGATCCATACTCCCAGCCTGTCCCTCTCTTTCCCTAGTGGGGAAGGGGTCTGGGGAAATGGAGCTCCAGGATGCATTGGTGGGGTTGTCTGTCCAGGGAAGTCTGTTTGGATCATGGTAGCATCTGAAACCTGGTGGTTGAAAAGAGAGTTAACATACAGAGTCAAACATTTGGTCAAATTCTTAGCTTCCATAATACATTCCTTTTTATAGCCTTATGTTTGCTATGCCATTTTGTAGTCTCTTTGACTAAAGGGAGAATATATTTCATCACCTCTTGATTTTGGCCAATGAGATCTTTACTGACCTGATAGTGTTAATATCAATGAGTGATGAGCCTGAAAATGCTTAACAACTGGTTCTCTCACATATGAATCAGTTTCTTCAGTGGAGAAACAATGGTTGAAGGAAAAGGCTCCTGATTTGTCACATATGTTAACTTCATAGTGAAATACTCCATCATGAAAAATTTAAAGCTACCTATAAGAGATTGGTGAATGAAGGGGTTGGGAAGTAGCGCAGTGGATTAAGCGCACATGACACGAAGCTCAAGGACTGCCTTAAGGATCCCTGTTTGAGCCCTGGCTCCCCACCTGCAAGGGAGTCAGTTCACAGGCTGTGAAACAGGTCTACAGATGTCTATCTTTCTCTCTCCCTCTCTATCTTCCCCACCTCTCATGATTTCCTCTCTGTCCTATCCAGAAACAACGACAGCAATAACAACAACAATGACAAGCGAGGACAATAAAAGGGGGAAAAATAGTCTCCAGTAGCAGTGGATTCATAGTGCTGGCACTAAGCCCAAGTGATAAACCCTGGAGGCAATAAAAAAATTATATATATGCAATAAATGGAAGCTGTTGCACGCATGTGACTTAAATAATGGTTTCTAATAATTAAAAAAAAAAAAAATTAAAGGCCAGGGAGATAGTTCAACCTGTAATAGCAACAACTTGATTGTCTGAGTCCCCAGAGGCCACCAGTCAGTTCAGTCCCCAGAATTCCCTTATGTGGAGCAGGACTCTAGTACTCTGGTTCTGTCTCTTTGGCTCTCACTCTCATTCTCATTCTCACTCTCATGATAGAATGATTAAAAAAATAAAAATTACGGTTAAGAGGAAACTTCATAACATAGTATTTTACAAATTTGCCAGTCTCAAAACCTCCTGGACATTTGCAAACAATTTTACACTTGTATTACAACCCATTCTATTGGAACAGAAAATACCACTTCTTCCAACTTCCACTGTTCATACCCTGGTATAAATTCCCATAACTCCTCTCTCCATGAGCACCACTCTTTTTGCTCTTTCTTTCTAGTTTTATGTATGTATGTATGTATGTTTGGTTGGTTTTGGATAATTACTGTTTTATTTCATTTTAAAATATTATTATTGAGGCAGTGATGATCTAGAAAAGTACATGTTCTAGGGGTATACATTTACATTTTTAAAAATTTCTTTATTGGGGAATTAATGTTTTACATTCAACAGTAAATACAAAAGTTTGTACATGCATAACATTTCTCAGTTATCCATATAACAATAAAACCCCCACTAGGTCCTCTGTCATCCTTTTTAGACCTGAATTCTCCCCCACACCCACCCCAGAGTCTTTTAATTTGTTGTAACATGCCAATTCCAGTTCAGGTTCTACTTGTGTTTTCTCTTCTGATCTTGTTTTTCAACTTCTGCCTAAGAGTGAGGTCATCCCATATTCATCCTTCTGTTTCTGTCTTATTTCACTTAACATGATTTCTTCAGGGTCCACCCTAGATTTTATAGCTGAGTAGTATTCCAGTGTGTGTATATATATACCACAACTTGCTCAACCACTCATCTGTTGCTGGACACCTGGGTTGCTTCCAGGTTTTGGCTATTGCAAATTGCCAAGAACATATGTGTGCACAGATCTTTTTGGATGGGTGTGTTGGGTTCCTTAGGATATATCCCTAGGAGAAGAATTGCAGGATCATAGGGTAGATCCATTTCTAGCCTTCTTAGAGTACTTCAGACTGTTCTCCAAAGAGGTTGGACCAATTGACATTCTCACCAGCATTGTAGGAGGGTTCCTTTGACCCCACACCCTCTCCAGCATTTGCTGCTGTTACCTTTTCTGATGTATGACATTCTCACAGGAGTAAAGTGGTATCTCATTGTTGTCTTTATTTGCATTTCTCTGGCAATCAAAGGCTTGCAACGTTTTTTTCATGTGTTTCTCGGCCTTTTGGATCTCTTCTGTGGTGAATAGTCTGTCCTTCTCCTCTCCCATTTTTCTGGATGGGGTTATTTGTTTCCTTGTCGTTGAGTTTGGCAAGCTCTTTATACATTCTGGTTATTAGCTTCTCCTCTGCTGTATGGCATGTAAAGATCTTCTCCCATTCTGTGAGGGGACTCTTGGTTTGGGTAGTGGTTTGTTTCTTTTGCTGTGCAGAAGCTTTTTGATTTTATGTAGTCCCATAGGGTTATGGTTGCCTTAGTCCTCTTTGTAATTTGATTCATTTCATTGAAGATGTCTTTAAAATGTATGCAAAAAAAGAGTTCTGCCAATATTTTCCTCTAAGTATCTGATAGTTTTCTACCATCCAAGTCCTTGATCCACTTGGAATTTACTTTTGTATTTGGTGAAATATAGTGGTTTAGTTTCATTCTTCTGCATGTATCAACCCATTTTTTCCAACACCATTTGTTGAAGACACACTGCTTTCCCCATTTAATAGTCTGGGCACCTTTGTCAAAGATTAGATGTCCACAGGTGTGGGGGTTTACTTCTGGGCTCTCAATTCTATTGCACTGGTCATTGTGTCTATTCATCTTCCAATACCAAGGAGTTTTGATGACAATGGCCCTATAATACATTTTGAGATCTGGAAGTGTGATGCCTCCAGTTCTGTTCTTTCTTCTCAAGATTGTTTGGGCAGTTTTGGGGTCTTTTCTGGTTCCAGAGAATGATTTGTAGCATTTGTTCTATTCCCCTAAAAAATGTGGTTGGGATCTTGATGGGGATAACATTAAATTTGTATATGGCTCTGGGTAGTATATTCATTTTGATGATGTTAATTCACCCAACACATGAACATGGAATATCTTTCCACTTCTTTGTGTCCTTTTCAATTTCCTTGAGAAATGACTCATAATTTTCAATATACAAATCTTCCACTTTTTTGGTTAGGTTTATTCCTAGATATTTTATTATTTTTGTTGTGAAAGTAAAAGGAATTGATTTCTGGATTTTAATTTCTTATAACTTAGTGTTTGCATAGAGGAATGCCACTGACTTTTGAATGTTCACTTTGTAGACTGACACCTTACTGTATTGCCTGATGATTTCCGAAAGCTTCTCCCTGGATTCCTTATGATTTTCTACATATACTATCATGTCATCTGCAAATAGGGAGAGTTTGACTTCTTCTCTTGTCTTCCCTTTAATTCCTTGCTCCTGCCTGATTGCTAAGGCATGAGTTTCCAACACTATGTTGAACAATAATGGTCATAGTGGGCAGTCCTGGGGAGTCGGGCTGTAGCGCAGCGGGTTAAGCACAGGTGGCGCAAAGCACAAGGACCGGCATAAGGATCCTGGTTCGAGCCCCCGGCTCCCCACCTGCAGGGGAGTCGCTTCACAGGCAGTGAAGCAGGTCGGCAAGTGTCTATCTTTCTCTTGCCCTCTCTGTCTTCCCCTCCTCTCTCCATTTCTCTCTGTCCTATCCAACAACAACGACAATAATAACTACAACAATAAAACAACAAGGGCAACAAAAGGGAATAAATAAATTAAATAAAATATTTTTTAAAAATTTTAGAAAAAAAAATAGTGGGCAGTCCTGTCTGGTACCTGATATGAGGGTAAATGCTTCCAGTTTTTCACCATTGAATATGATGTTGGCTGTAAGTTTGGTATATATAGACTTCACTATCTTGAGGAATTTTCCACCTATTCCCATTTTTTGTTTTTATCATAAAGCGGTGTTGTATTTTGTCAAAGGCTTTCTCTGCATCTAGTGATATGACCATCTGGTTTTTGGTCTTGCTTTTATTGATGGGTGGATCACGTTGATTGACTTACATATATTAAACCAACCTTGCATCCCTGGGATAAACCCAACTTGGTCATGATGAACAGTCTTTTAATATACTGCTGTATCCAGTTGGCTAGAATTTTGTTCAATATTTTAGCATCTATGTTCATCAGAGATATTGGTCTGTTGTTTTCTTTCTTGGTTGTATCCCTGTCTGTTTTTGGTATCAAAGTGATGTTGGCTTTATAGAAGCCAGAAGGGAGTATTCCAGTGTCTTCAATCTTCTGGAAGACTTTTAAAAGTAGAGGTATTAGTTCTTCTTTGAAGGTTTTGTAGAAACCGTCCGGTCCAAGACTTTTATTCTTGGGGAGGTTTTTGATAAACTGTTTTAATTTCATTAGCTGTGATGGGCCTGTTCATGTTATCTAGTTCCTCTTTACTTAGTTTTGGAAGTTCGTAGGTATCTAGGAAATCATCCATTTCTTCCAGGTTCTCTAGCTTGGTGGCATAGAGTTGTTCATAGAGTTACCTCACATGATATGTTGAATTTTTGTGGTGTCTGTTGAGATATCTCCTCTTTCATTTATGATCCAATTTATTTGGGTATTTTCCCTTTTTTGTTTTATGAGTCTGGCTAGATGTTTTCAATTTTGTTCACTCTTTTGAAGAACCAACATATACTTTGGTTGATCTTTTGTATGGTTTTCTTATTTTCAATGTCATTTATTTCTGCCCTAACTTAGTGATTTCTGTCCTTCTGATTGAGTTAGGGTTCCTTTGTTCTTCTCAAGGTCTTTACGATGTGCAATCAGGCAGTTTATTTGTGCTTTTTCTTCTTGCCTAATGTGTGCTTGTATGGCTATAAACTTCCCTCTCAGGACTGCCTTAGCTGTGTCCCAGATATTTTGATAGCTTGTGTCTTGATTTTCATTGAACTCTCGAAACATTTTGATTTCTTACTTTATTTCCTCTTTGACCCAAAAGTTGTTAAGAAATGTACTGTTGAGCTTCCACATTTTGGGACTATTCCTAATCTTCTGTTGATTGTTAAGTGTTAGTTTATTTCCACTGTGGTCTCAGAAGATGCTTGGGATGATTTCAATGCTCTTGAATTTGCTGATGCTGTCTTTGTGGCCTAACATATGGTATCTTTGAGAATGACCCATGTGCACTTGAGTAAAATGTATATTCCAGTTTCTTGGGATGAATGACTCTGAAAATGTCCAAAAACTTTAGCTTATCTATCTCCTCATTTAGCTACCTTATGTCTTTATTGATTTTTCTGCCTGGATGATCTGTCAAGATGAGAGAGTGGGGTGTTGAAGTCCCCTACTATGACTGTGTTTCTGTTAATATATTGCTGTAGCTCTTTCAGTAGATGTTTGATGTATTTACATGGATTCTCTTTTAGTGTATAGATGTTAATAATTGTTAAGTCCTCTTGATTGGTTGATCCACTGGGCATTAAGTAGTGTCCATCCTTATCTTTTTAAATTTTATTTATTTTATGTCAGATATGAGAATAGCTGTTCCTGCCCTTTTTTGTGAGCCACTGGCATGTATGATAGTTTTCCATCCTTTCAATTTGAGTCTGTGTTTCTAATGTTGAGTTAGGTAGGTTTCCTGTAGACAGCATATTATTGGGTTGTGTTTTCGGATCCATCTTCCTACTCTGTGCCTTTTATTAGGTGAATTCAAGCCATTGACATTAATTAATATCAAAGATTGAAGATATTTTAATCCTATTCTTATAAATTTTTAGAGTGTTCTGATGGAAGTCATATTTATGGTGGTCTGTTTATAGGAGACCTTTCAGAACTTCTTTTAGGGCTGGCTTGGTGATAGTTGATCCTTTCAGATGTTGCTTGTCTGAGAAGGTTTTTATGGCTCCATCTAGTCTGAATGACAGTCTAAAAGGATACAGTATTCCTGGTTTAAAGCCTTTCTCATTGAATACTTGATAGATATCTCGCCATTCTCTTTGGGCCTGTAGTGTTTGTGTGGAGAAGTCTGCTGCTAATCTTATGGGTTTTCCTCTGTAGGTGACTCTTTGTTTTTCTCTTGCAGCCTTCAGGATCCTTTCTTTTTCCTTGTTCCTTTCCATTTTCAATATGATGTGTCTTGGTGTCTTTAAGTCTGGGTTAATTCTGTTTGGGACCCTCTGGGCTTCTTGAATCTTTATGTCTTTGATGTTGTCTAGACTAGAGAAGTTCTCAGGTATGATGACCTGAAGAATGCTTTCTTCCCCTCCCTCTCTTTCTTCCTCAGGTAAGCCAATAATATGTATATTGTTTCTTTTGAAGTCATCCCATAGGACTCTGTTTTTTTTTTCAGGATCTCTTAATCTCTTTTTGAGATCTCTTTATTTCCTTTTTAGTTGTCTCCAATTTGTTCTCAATCTTGCTAACTCTGTCTTCAGCCTCATTGATTTTTTTCTCTATCCCCTCTGCTGTTTTCTGGAGTTCATATATTTTGTTACCCTGTTCTGATACTGTTTTAGTTTGTTCATCTAATTGTGTTCTTAGCTCAGCTATTTCAGCTTTCAGCTCTCTTCTTCTTCTAGCGTTTGCCCTTCTTCCGTAGCCAGTCAACAGCATCAGGTTGAGCCTGATGTAAAGTTTCGAGACCTCCTTTGAATCTGGAGAGGTGGCAGTCATTGACTATGTGGGTCATAGTCTGTCTGGAGCCACAGGGGCAGTTCGGGTCGTCTCTGGCTCCCCAGAGATGGAACATAGCGGCGCACCGGCCATGGCCTGTTCGATAGCGATTGAGGAGGGCCCAGTCATAATGTGCTAGGTCAAAGCCAGGTTGACGCTTGCAGGGGTCTGTGATGAGGTGTTTGTTCTTTACCTCAGCTGACTGCCAACTCTGTTTCCAAGAGTCTGGAACAGAGAAGTTCAGTGTAGGCGTAGGAGACCAGATTGGATCACGAGATGTCAAGCGTTGGGCAGGGTGGGCAAAGATATCCGAGTATATTGGCAGGTCTGGTTGAGCGTAGACATGGGAAATGAACTTAGATGATGCCGCATCCTGACGAATATCTGGCGGGGTGATGTTGCTAAGAACTGGTAGCCATGGAACTGGAGTGGAATGGATGGTTCCAGAAATTATCCTCATGGAGGAATATAATTTGGAGTCGACCAAGTGGACATGGGGGCTACGGAACCATACTGGGGCACAGTATTCTGCAGTGGAATAGCATAATGCCAGAGATGATGATTGCAGTGTGGAAGCGCTCACGCCCTATGAGGAGCTGGCTTAACTCAAGTTGGACATGCTAAGATCGACCCAGTCTGGAAAAGAGAAATTTCCCATGAGTGGTCATCCCACTTCCGTTTATCTTGTCCATCTCCAAAACTCTCTCCCTTTACACTGTCTGAACTGGAAGACGCTTTGAAGAGAGTTAAACCGGGAACGGCTGCTGGCTATAATAACATCACCCCAGAACTCATTCTTAACTTGGGCCCCACAGCAAAGAAGTGGCCCACTACATTCCTGTCCCACATCTTGGAATCCGAATCTATGCCCAAAATTTGGTGTCGTGTGAAGATAATAGCAGTTTTGAAACCAAAGAAAGACCCAACACTGGCCGCCAGCTATAGACCAATTTCTCTCCTCTCCGTGTGTTACAAACTCCTTGAGAGGCTGCTTCTGTCACGAATTTCTCCTCTTACAGAGAAATTCCTATCACCCGCCCAAGCTGGTTTCCACCCAGGAAGATCTACCTGCGAACAAGTCCTGGCCCTCTCAACTTACACTGAAAATGGATTCCAGAAGAATTTAAAGACGGGTGCTGTCTTTGTTGATCTCACAGCAGCCTATGACATGGTCTGGCACCGTGGTCTCCTAGTAAAGATCTCAAGATGCCTGCCTGCATGGGTGGCCAACACTATATTGTTTCTTCTCCAAAACAGAAGATTCTGGGTGCATCTGGGCGACAAGTCTAGCAGATGGAGACTTGTCTCAAGTGGCCTCCCCCAGGGCTCTGTTCTGGCTCCTACGTTATTTAATATTTACATCAATGACCTCCCAGAAACTTCTTCAAGGAAGTTCATCTACGCCGATGACATCTGTTGTGCAACTCAGGCATCCAAGTTCGACATCCTCGAGGAAACACTCACGAAAGACATGTCTCTGATATCTGATTACTGTAAAAAATGGCGACTAATCCCTAGCACTGCAAAAACGGTATCATCTGTTTTCCATCTACACCATGCCTCGGCCTTGCGCGAGCTTAATGTGCAACTTGACGATATGAGAATCCAGCATGAAGCCCAGCCAGTCTATCTTGGCGTTACTCTTGATCGCACTCTGTCATTTCACGAACATCTCATAAAAAACTGCAGCAAAGGTAGGTGCGCGGAATAATTTCAGCTCTCTAATAACCTTGAGATAATTAGTGTTTTCTTCAATAGTCTCATTTATTGTTTCTGCATTTTTTATGGCAATTATTTCAAACACTGTACTCACTCCTGTGATTATTTCCTTAGCTAGTGTTTGAATGTTGACCTCATTATTTTGTGCTTCACCTTTTGGGGGGCTTTTAGCTGGACTTTTGTCCTAATTCCTTTCTCCAATATTTTTTCTTATTGGTTTAACCATTTTATATATTATTTTATGAGTTCCCTGTCTCAGTACTTTTCAAATTACTGATCACTCTTGCCTGGATTGACTTGTGTCTAAATAAGGTAATTAAAGATTTCACATGTGGAAATGTGGAAATTGACAGTTGTTTCAATAGTATTTTAAACCCTGAGTTGGAGCTCAGTGGCTTAAAAGCCTCTTTTTTCTTTTTCTTCTTCTTCTTTTTTGTAGGCTTTGGGAGTCTGAGGGCTTTTACACTCTAAGTATGCTTCTTAGCTTAATCACTGACTCCTGACCAGGAGATAAAGCAGGGTGGGGCAGAGATAATTCAGTGATTATTCAAAGAGATTTTCACAGCTCCACCTCTAGGCCACCGAGGTATAGATCTTCTCCTGACTTTCTTTTTTTTTTTTTTTCCTCCAGGGTTATTGCTGGGCTCGGTGCCTGCACCATGAATCCACTGCTCCTGGAGGCCATTTTTCCCCCTTTTCTTGCCCTTGTTGTTGTAGCCTCGTTGTGGTTATTATTATTGCCATTGTTGATGTTGTTCTTTGTTGGATAGGACAGAGAGAAATGGAGAGAGGAGGGGGAGACAGAGATGGGGTAGAAAAAGACAGACAGCTGCAGACCTGCTTCACCGCCTGTGAAGCCACTCCCCTGCAGGGTGGAGCCAGGGGCTTGAAGCCAGTCCTTGCACTTTGTGACACATGCGCTTAACCCACTGCACCACTGCCCGACCCCCTACTTTATTTTTTAGTTCTTTGTCCCATGGTGTCAGCACAGGGCCTCCCCACTGCTACTCCAGATTCTGAGGGCAGCAGCAGTGGAGACTCAATCGTTACATTTGGTGAGTCTTAGGGGAGTCCTCTCCTTCTTTCAGCCGTCTTTTTGTTGGTGAAACAGACTGGAGATATTGTCTCAACTGGCAAATTGATGGACTGTTACCAGCCCCTTAATCTCTCCTGGGTTCCTCTCTGTCCATGAGCTACATGTGTTACTCCCCTGTGATTTGGTGGGTTCCTGAAGTCTTTCTAGTCCTGTCTTGTTGTGGTCCCAGGTGGTCTCCTTTGCTATTCCTAGTTGACCCAGGAGAGGAGAGGAAACACAGCTGCTGCTGCTCCATAGCCCCGCCTTCAGATGTCACATTTACAAATTTTAATGAGGTGTGTCACCACAGCAGTACCCATCAATAAAATACTTATAGCCCTCCACCCAAGTCCACTGCATTACTTCATCTCACAACTTCTCCTCCCTCTTCCTTGTGTTTCCTCAGTTCCAGAGTCAGTGACTAAGGTCTGTTTTCATTTGAGATTATTTTACACCATTCTTTGTTTCATAATATCTCACACAAAAATGAAACTACTTTGTGTTTGTCTTTATTCTGAATTATTTAGTTTAACATAACCACCTCTATTGTCACCCACCCTGGAACAAGGAATAAGATAATATTTTCTCAAAGCTGAATAAAGTCCATTGTGTATGTACCATGGGTCAAATTTTTTTTTTTAACCTCCAGGGTTATCACTGCCTGCACTATAGTATGAATCCACTGCTCCTCGAGGTTATCTTTTCCCTTTTGTTGCCCTTGTTGTTTATTCTTGTTGTTGTCGGATAAGACAGAGAAAAATTGAGAGAGGAAGGGAAGACAGAGGGAGGAGAGAAAGACAGCTGCAGACCAGCTTCACAGCTTGTGAAGCAACCTCCTTACAGGTCAGAAGCTAGGGGCTCGAACTGGGATCCTTACTATGGTCCATGCGCTTCATGCAGTGTGTGCTTAATCCTCTGCGCTACCATCTGCCCTGAGACAAATTTTCTTTCTCACCCCCCTGTTGCTGAGGAGTTATTCTGATGCAGTCTCCGCCCCCAGGTTTTACTACGCCCCGCAAAATCCTAGCAGTGCCCCCTTCAACCAATCCTGGCCCCACACGTCACCCCTGGTTGTCGCCCAATGAAAAGCCTCCTCACCCCCCTCTCTCTCTCTGGGCTCTCAGCTCCCCCTCTCTCAGATCTCGCCCCCTTCTCTTCCCCCGTGGTCAGGTAGTGGGGACGGCCATTGCTGGCTGGCCCCACGTGGTCTGAACCAACCCCCCCCATCCTATAATAAAGATTTGTGTACCCCTTTGCTCTGGATGTCCACTCTCTTCTCCGCGGTGCAGCCCGACACCAGACCGCCACAACAACACCCCACACACACACACTTTACTTGGGGCTTACATCTCTAGTTTTTTATATGAATTCTAGTAAAACAGAAGCAAGTTAGATAATTCCTCTGCTCAGATCTTTCCAAAACCTTCCTATCTCACTTAGATAAAGGTATAATTTTCTTTCAGGGGCTCCAAGATTCCCCAGGATCCTGTTTACCATCCTTCTAATTGTCCTTTCCTTCTTTATTTGGTGGGATGGGGTGGGGGTTAGGACAGAAGCTGGAGCCTCACTAAAGCTATTTTTTTTCCTTTTTTTAAATTTTTTTATTGGGGGACTAATGTTTTACATTTGACAGTAAATTCAATAGTTTGTACATGTATGACATTTCTCAGTTTTCCACATAACAATACAACCCCCATTAGGTCCTCTGTCATCCTCTTTGGACCGGTACTCTCCCCCACCCATACCTCAGATTTGGTGCAATACACCAACTAAATGTTTTTTTCACTCATATATTGAGACAGAAAGACAGAGACATCATATTACTCAAGCTTCACTTAGTGTTGTGACACTCTCAGATGGTGACCACATTCAAACCTGGGCTGTATACATGGCAAGAAGTTAGATCTCCACCCCCAAACTGTTTCTAACATTTCATATAACCTGAGAGTGCAGGCCATACTCCAGTCAGCCAAAAAGCTTTTGTTCTTGCCATTCCCTCTGCCCTGAGTTAGCTGCTTGCATCATGATTACCACTGTCTCTTTTAAATTCTCAGAACTTAAATAGAGATATGTTTCTCAGTGCAGTCTTCTCTGACTCAACACTATCCCTAAAAAATGTGAACCCCATTTCCATTCTCACTTGTGGCAGTACAAATCTAATAAAACTGTGTATTATTGTATCCTGATTTGTTTATAGTTTCTTCCATAAGAATTTAAACTCTGGGGTTACAAAGCAATATCTACCAGGGTAAGGTGTTCGCATTGCTGGCTGTCAGCCCAAGTTCAAGTTCCAATACCACATAGGAGATGCTGTGGTATCAGGAGAAACACTGAGGCCATGATGTGTCTCCCTTTCTCTGTTTGAATGAAAAAGTGGTCCAGGGAGTTGTGAAAGCATGATGCAATTGGCCTCTTGGCAAAACACACATGCACATGCACACGCACACTAAATGTAAACTTGTGTGAATAGGAATTTGGATGTTTTGTTTTCTGCAGTATTTCAGACCTAGAAAAGCCTCCCTACATGATAGGAAATAAATAGTTGCTGATTAAATAAGTTCTTGTTTATAAAGTGGTAAAGATTAGCTGAGCTCACTTTCGTAAAAGGTTTGGCAGTTTGTCCTATAGAAATTTCCAAAAGAATGCTCTGCCTGCCATAGTTGTATTTATCTTAAAGCAAGTCAAATAACGGGGGCAATGTGCAAAAGAGGAGGAAGTGAATTATAGCTTAAGAGACAGGCACATTTTAAAGTGTTCTAAATAAGTCTCTAGCAGACCTGATGATTTTTTCAAAACTATTGAGAATCTTTGACTTAGCATTATAAAATAACAAATTTCTAATTCACTCAGATCTCTCTCCATTTAAATTCTCAAGGGAAAGTAAACAAAGTGACAGATGAAACAAATGTGATGAAAGGCTTACAATCTTGGGTACTTCGCCTTATGTTCGAACTCAGTGAAGAGCTGGCTTGTCTCCGGAGTCTTTGCCAGTAAATAAAAACACTTTGCCTTTGCTGACTCCCTTTCTACCAGCTTCACTGGAAATAATATCTTCAAGGTGTTTTCATTTCTTCTTTGGGTCTGTGTCCCTCAGTGAGTCCACTTCTTCTTACATGTTTTCAGTCATTGTCTATGTTAAGATTATAATCAATTTTTCCTGACTTTCCCTAGTTTCTCATGCTTTCAAAAGTTTTATGTCTCTTTCTAGTTTTAAAATATCTTTATATTTAATCTACAACTCTATTCAGGAACATGAAACTCTGTCGCCAGCATATCAGTGGTTGAGTTCTTTCCGCAGGGTCCGCTCTTTATTTGGTTGCTTTGGGATGCTTTTTCAGAGTTTAGCTTTTCTTTTTTTAAATAACTTCTGCATATTTCTCTTTCCCTTCTCTACTTTCAGCTTTATCTACGAGTGAGTATAGTGTAATCCATTACTAATACTATCTCTTTGTTATTATTAGGATTATAAAAACAATTCTGCTGCATATTGAATATTGAGGATAGGTAACATATACGTAACAACCATTCAGGGGTAAGAAATAAAATATTAGAATCAAGTTGAACCATTATGTTTAATCTTTTTTAGAAAAAGATGTTTTACTTTGCATTTAATTAGATAGGACAGAGAGTAATTGAGAGGGAATAGGGTAGAGAAGGAAAGAAAGATAGATACCACTCATGAAGCTTTCCCCTGAAGGGCTGGGGGCTTGAATCTTGGTCCTTGTGCATGACAACATGTGTACTTAACCAGCTGCATCCCTATCCAGCCCCCGGGTTTAAACTTCTGTAGTCATAGTCTTTATTTTTCCACAAATAACTGATCTCCAAATTTTATCATTTATCTTACCCATGCATGACTTTATTTTTTATTTATTGTAATGTTATTCATTATTTTATAGAGACGGAGAGTTAAGGAGAAGATAGAGATAGATACCTGCAGAAATGCCTCACTGTTCATGAACCTTCACCCTGCAGGTAGTGACTAAGGGCTTGAACCTGGTTCCTTGAGCAGGGTAACCTGCACTCTTCCAGGGGTGCTACCACCCAGCCCCTAAATATATGACTTAACTATGTAAAATACTTGTTCCTATTTATTTCCTTAATGGATAAACTATATTTTAAATATCATGTAAATGTTTTCATCATATATATATCCCCAGAGTATGGCTCAGCTCTAGCTTAAGGTGGTGCAAGGGATTGAACCTGGGACTTCAAAACCTCAAACATGAGAGTCTCTTTGCATAACCATTATGCTATCTCCCCTACCCAATTTTACACTATTTTTGCTTTCAGCTTTGTGTCTTGGAGATTCTTTTATGATTATGTGTATGGTTCTAGCTTACAGTTTTCACAATTCCATAGTATTATGTTGTGTAAATATAACAATATTTATGTTAATAGATTCTTATCTATGTTCCTTGCCCCTAAACTCTTTAATATCCATCCTTCCTTTTTTATTTTATTGATTGCATATCAAAAGTAGTTTCACAGGAGACAGGGAGAGAGGAAAGAAAAGCCAAAGTAGTACTGGGGTTTGAACCAGGAACCCCAGCATGCAAGCCCATCATTCAGAAACTTTTTTCAGAAACTGAAAAAAGTTGAACCATTTCTCCAGTTAAAGAATCCATTCCCCTTAAGTGTTGTTTAAATAGTCCTTAACTGTCATCACAGTCAATCTGTTCAAGAACATAAGTAATTTTCAATTGCTATTAATACCAACACAATGTACTAATTCTCCCATGGTTAATTGTTAAGATACTTGACTGTGTCTGCTTTTCTGATACCATCATTCTCCCCAGCATTTACTCTATCTATATATTGATAAACCTAATGTCTTCCCACCCTTAATAACATCTTCTAACTACACTATTTAAAGCTAGTTATTGGGATGATTTTCCTCTCTACTTACCTGTTTCACTGTTATTTGAAAACATGACCAAAATATGTGGGTTTTTTAGAAAAATGACTTTTACTTAATGTAAGTATGTTTCTTCTACTTCAATACCTCACTCTTCCCCTTCCTACCTCTACCAATGTACAGGAATTATTCCTGGAGTAGAATTAAAGGATGAATAACCAAGTGAGATGAAATGGGGAGCAACTGAAGTTTAAAGCAAATTAGTGAAGGGACAGGAGCAAAATTTCTCCAGCTATAAGCTACATCACATACTTTCAACATGCAGTGGAGATGGCTAGTTTTCTAATTTGAGAGTAATGAAATGATCGAATAGTACTTTCCTATAGGACTATTATAAAGATCAGTGGGTTTCTATACCTGAAATAGGATGATGACTGACACTCAGTCAGTACTTTATAATTGCTGTTCAGACAATATTAATGAACTCAAATGCCAGACTATAGTTCTCATATAGTGAAGATTGTCCAAAGGAAATGGCATGATAAGCATTCAATTCTTGATAAACTCTCTAAATGCAGTGAAAAATAATGAGCTGGAGACAATGCAAGAGATTCAAGGTCAAGGCAACAAATTCAGGCTAATCAGTTCAGTAACCACTTAAGCTATGGATGTGTTACTCAATTTGGTGATTGACCCAGGATGGTAGATTAGATGACTAAATAGGAGAAAAAGTCATCACGTAAAACAAAGAGATACTCTTTAAGAAACAGAGAATTTGTGAGTCGGGCAGTAGCACAGTGTTAGGTTAAGCGCACGTGGCGTGAAGTGCAGGACTGGAGTAAGGATCCTGGTTCGAACCCTGGCTCCCACTTGCAGGGGAGTCACTTCACAAGCAGTGAAACAGGTCTGCAGGTGTCTATCTTTCTCTCCTCTTCTTTGTCTTCCCCTCCTTTCTCCATTTCTCACTGTCCTATCCAACAAGAATGACATCAATAAAAACTACAACAATAAAACAAGGGCAACAAAAGGGAATAAATAAATAAATGGATAAATAAATAAAAAGGGAAAATAAATAGATATTTTAAAAAAGAAACAGAATTTCCTGAATATTTCTTATTCAATCATCAAACACGTGGTTCTCATATCTTGTGCTCAACAAGTGTGGCTGATTATGACTGAGACAAAGAAACTGTTCTCTAAATGAGGTGTATTATGACATTAATGAATCATATGCATTACGAGTGATTACATTAATGTTCATGTAATAAAATGAGCACAGTTTTTTCTACTTAAAGATAGGCATTAATTTTCAAAAATAAAACATGATTCTAGTATGACTCTTGGATTAAGCCTTGAAGTCATTTGTTTTATGATTGAAAAAACTTTGTCTCTAGAGTAGTATACTAATTGTGGCTGTCAGATTCATGTTCTTTAATTGTCCTGAAACATGAGTATGTGCTTTACAATGGGAATTTTATAAGTAGGCTTAAAATACAAGAGGGAATGTACCTGGAAGTTTTCTAACATAGGAACCAAATTCTAAGTATTTATTTTAGTCCAATAACCATTAATCTGACTTTTTTCAATGTTTACCATATATATGGTAGTGTTTAGGAAGTAGAGAAATAGGTATAAGGGGCAAATGTGCTGTCTTGAACTGAATTATAGTTAAATCTAGAACAAACAGACCACTATAATGTAGAGAATGTCACACCTAAGCGCCAAATGAGTACTTTCAGGGTTCTAAGCACCCTGACCTTGTTCCCACTCTCCAGAAATTCTTCCTCCTTTTTAAATGAAGGACTATTCACCTTCATTCGGAACAGTTGTTGCTTGATGTGTGACTCAGAGTCCCACTACTTGAACAGCCCAGTTTTCCCTCTTCCAGAAGAAGCAGATGTTCTGGTGGAAAGTAAACAGGAGAAAATAAGACAAGGCATCTCATAAATGCGGTAGAAGTGAGACTAAAGAAAGCAAATTCTTATTAATGTATTCAATCCGTACGAGGCCCTTATTTTTCATGATACAATGATCATCACGAGCCTTTGTTTCCGAAGGCAATGAAATCAGCCACAATTGCAGGTTACCATCCCTAGAGTGATGAGTTGCTGTTAGAAGTTACATGGGGTGGGTGCTATTTCTCCCCAGGTAACAGTGAAAGAGTTGTCAACTCACTCTGGTACTCCTCTGGGACCCAAAAAGGAAGAGAAAAAAAAATAATAATCTAAGTCTGGCACCTAGGTTCTTGCTGAGGGGGGTTGCCGTGGCAACAGAATATAGCAACTGTTTTCAGAATTCTAGGACCTTGGCAATTCTCATGTGTTTCTCTGCCTCAGCTCCTATGTATGCACAGACATATGGATACCAGAACTCGTGCCAAAATTGAGAAGTGGGTTTGAAATGCATGCCAGGATTCCTCTGGGTTACACAGGACCTCAGTCGACCTCACAGAGTTTAGTTTGCTCTGCACCACTTCTGATAGCATGACCCATCTGGTTCCATTGCCTGCTGGAGCTCAGTTGCTCCAGCGATAAAATAAGAGGGTTGGACTCAGCAAGCACAGAGGTTAATGTCAACTCCAGAATGCTTTGAATTTCCATAATTTTATAGAATTTTCTCCCACAGTTCTTCATGGTTGAGCTTAAATAGACTGTACTGAGGGGAGGAACATTACCTCCATTAGACCTTCTATTGATGCAGGTAGTTATTTACATACAGATTGAGGACTGGATTGATATTCAAAGAAAGCATTTAACTCATCCTGTATAATATATACTTAAGATGGCAAATGTGTGTGTGTGTGTGTGTGTGTGTGTGTGTACTATCAGAAACTTGAGTATAAGAGTGTGTATATGATTTGGTCTCATATAGAAATATTTAAGATAAGAAATGGCACTTGGGGCCGGGTGGTGGTGCACCTGGTTGAACTCACATGTTACAATGTGCAAAGACTTGGATTCAAGCCCTCAGTCCCCACCTGCAGGGGGAAAGCTTTGTGTTTGGTGAAGCAGTGCTGCATGATGTCTCTCTGTCTCTCTCTGTATCTGACCCTCCCCTCTCCTTATATCCCCCTCCCCTCTCTCTATCCAAATAAATAAATGAAGATAATATTTTTTTAAATAAATGACATTCAAGTAGGGTATCTGAGAGAATAGAGATATATTCTAGTAGTGATATATTTTAATTAACCAATTAATTAATGGTTGTCTTCCAGGGTTGCACCACTCTGGGCTGACAGTTTTCAGATAGAAGGGCAAGGTGGAAAGACAAAGGTGGGGGGAGAGGGAGAGGGAGAGGGAGAGGGAGAGGGAGAGGGAGACACTACAATATTGAAGTTTCCATAAATGCCATGGGGCCCAGCTTGAATCTGGGTAGTACATATGACAATGAAGTATGTTATACAAGTGAATGATCTTATTTATTTAGTAGTAGTAATATTGGTATTTATTTATTTTTGATACTTTGAATAGAGACAGAGAAATTAAGATGGAAGAGGAGATAGGGAGTGTGTGTGAAAGAGAGAGAGAGAAGTGCAGCAGCACTGCTCCACTACTTGTGAAGCTTTCCTCTACCTACAGGTATGGACTGGGGCTTAGAACCCAGGTCCTTGCACACTATAACACGTACACTCTTACTAGGTGTGTCACTGCCCCTGGCTCCCTACTCATTTTTTCAATCTATGACTACATCACAAGAAAAGCTATTTTAGCAATACATGTCAGGGTCTTTGTCATGCCTTTGTGTATGTATTTACATATCTAAGAGAGTGTGTACCTGTCAAGCAAGACTCCAGTTGGGATTCAAATTCAATTCCACCCAACATAAATTCTGAAAAAATTTCAGTTGTTATGAGCCTTTTGTTCTATCTTGCAAACTACTGTATCCCTAAGCACTTTGGGCATTACTTGATAAATATTTTGGAGTAAAATGAATGAATGCATATGTAAGTGATATAGAGTAGGAGTATTTTACCTTCTTCACATTTACTAAATAATGCCTCTTGAGAGAGATTACTCAGGGGTATCCCAGTTACATATGCCTGTGTAGCAAAGAGATGGCAAAAAAAATTAAAAAGATTGTCAGAGAAATGCAAATAAAGAGAACAGTGAGATACTCTTGTGAGAATGTCATATCAGAAAAGATAGTAACAACAAATGTTGGAGAGGATATGGGGACAATGGAACCCTCCTGCACTGCTGGTGGAAATGTAAATTGTTCAACCCCTGTGGAGAGCAGTCTGGAGAACTCTCAGAAGACTAGAAGTGGACCTACCCTATGACCCTGCAATTCCTCTCCTGAGATATATCCTAAGAAACTAAACACACTCATCCAAAAAGATTTGTGTATACCTATGTTCATAGCAGCACAACTTGTAATAGCCAAAACCTGGAAGCAACCTCAATAGATGAATGGCTGAGAAAGTTGTGATCTATATACATAATGAAATACTACTCAGCTACTAACAATGGTAATTTCTCCTTCTTCACCTCATCTTGGATGGAGTTTGAATGAATCGTGTTAAGTGAGATAAGTCAGAAAGAAAAGAATGAATACGGGATGATCTCATTCATAGACAGAAGTTGAAAAACAAGAACAAAAGGGAAAACACAAAGCAGAACTTGGACGGGAGTTGTTGAATTGCGCCAAAGTAAAAGACTCTGAGGTGGGGGAAGTGTTCAGGTCCTGGAACATGATGACAGAGGAGGACCCAGGGGGGGTTGAATTGTTATGTGGAAAACTGGGAAATTTCACACATATGCAAACTATTTTTTTTTTAATGTTAACTGTAAACCATTAATCCCCCAATAAAGAAATTTACATTTATATCAGGAATTCAAGAAAACAGTACAATGCAGATGGTTCTTTGCCCACCATGCTGGAAATTATCCACTAGGATGACTAGCCCCTTGGGGAAAATTCTTAACAGCTAGGTACTTAAAGATCTGTGACTGAAAAATCCATTTCCAATGTGCCTTCTTCAGTCATAGATTCTGTGCGTTGGAGTACTTATTGGGCTGTTGGAAAAGTCATGACATAATTTTCTATATTGTCCTATGCACAAATGTGTCATGAGTTTTCCAACAACCCAATAATGTGAGGCTGGTTTTGACTGATAGCCAGAATACCTACTCAGGCTTGAGCTTCACTCAGCAGGGAGACTGGCTTTTGAGAGAAAAAAAGAGCTGGAACATAAACAATTGATCCAATATGTCAGATCAGAAACTGCAAGACTCCTTTTGACCTAGTCTTGGAAGAAGCAGTATCACTTCTTTAATGTTTTATTAGTCTTAACTGAGTCATATGAGGTTTTTTTGTTTTTTGTTTTTTTTGCCTCCAGGGTTATTGCTGGGCTCAGTGCCTGCACTTCAAATCCACTGCTCCTGGAAGCCATTTTTCCCATTTTTGTTGCCTTGTTGTTGTCCTTATTGTTGCCATGGATGTGTTGTTGTTGGATAGGACAGAGAAATTGAGAGAGGCAGGGAAGACAGGAGAAGAGAAAGACACCTGCAGACCTGCTTCACCGCTTGTGAAGTGACCCCCCCCACAGGTGGGGGAGTGGGGGGCTCTAACCAGGATCCTTAAGCCGCTCCTCGTGCTTTGCACCACATGGAACTTAATCCGCTGCACTACCACCTGACCCACTCTCGTGAGTTTTAAGTGAGTTTATTTATTTTATATTTTTTTAATTTTATTTATTCCCTTTTGTTGTCCTTGTTTTTTTTTTAATTGTTGTAGTTATTATTGATGTCCTTGTTGTTGGATAGGACAGAGAGAAGTGGAGAGAGGAGGGGAAGGCAGAAAGGGGGAGAGAAAGACACCTGCAGACCTGCTTCACCGCCTGTGAAATGACTCCCCTGCAGATAGGGAGCCGGGGCTCCAACCGGGAACACACGGGTCCTTACGCTTTGCACCACTTGCCCTTAACCTGCTGCGCTACCGCCCTTAAGTGAGTTTAAATCGATCTAGACTATAAAATAAATTCTGTCTACTGGTATGGTGAGATGGCAAAGATAGAAGAGTGCAAAGGACTACAATCAAAACATGCCCGTATGAGGCTGGCAGACCCCTCATCTGGGACAGTGCCTTCTGTGCCATATGTGTGGCCTATGTGCCAACCCAACACCCAGAAAATCAGGGGAGAATTTAATGCTGGGGTGTCTCCCCTCTCTCACTCAGTTTCTATCTGAAAAAGTCAGCCTGGAGTGGTAAAGCCCCCAGGGGGGGAAGATAAGTAAGCACACTGATATGCTGTGTGTTTCATTGTACCTCACATTCATCCTCTCTGCCAGTTTTCACTGCTGTTACTTTTTTTTTTTTTTTTTTAACCAGAGCACTGTTCAGCTCTGGCTTATGGTGGTGCGTGGGATTGAACCTGGGTTTTGGGAGCCTCAGGCATGAGAGTCTGTTTGCATAACCATTATGCTATCTACCCTCTCTGCCCTCTGCCAATTTTTAGAATGTTCTGGAGTTTCACTTTCTTATGTTGAAATGTGTTTCTATTCATTAGTCCTTCTTGATGCATTAAGAGGCTCTTCACTAATATATATATATATATATTTAAATATCTTTAATTTTGAGGAATTTGTCTTCATAGGATATTTTATTTATCTTTCTTTTTTTTTAATCACTTTGAAACTTTCTTATCCAATTGTTAGTCTTCTATATTGGCCACCTCTAGCTTTTCTTCTACCATAATTTGTTGTCTTTTAAAAGCTTTCTGTCTTTCTTATTTTTTTATATTGCCAATTTAACTTTTATCTATGCCCAGTAATTTATATCATCTAGTGAACTGGTCGAATATTCTATCTTAGCTACTAGATATCTTATTAAAAAAAAATAGTTCAGTGTGCATCTAATTTTAGATATTTCTTCTTGCCTCATGTTCCCAATTTACCTCTATTATTTAAGTATGTAAATAGATGAATAGAAGCAAAATCAGAGTGCTTAAACTTTAAATACAGAATAAGCATTTGAGAAATTGTTTTATTTATTTGTTTTAATTTTTTATTAACTTTATTTATTTATAGAACAGAAGCAGCCAGAAATCCAGAGGGAAAGGGGAACTAGGGAGAGAGTCAGAGAGACACCTGCAGCACTGCTTTACCACTCGTGAAGCTTTCCCCCTGCAGGTGGGGACTGGGGACTCAAGCCCTGGTAAGGACCTTTGTAACATATGCACTCAATCAGGTGAGCCACAACCTGGCCCCTGAGCAATTGTTTTAAATAATCATCTTGATTATTTCTTCCTTCCTGTCGCTGTAGGCCCGCAACAACGACACGGACACCAGAGTCTTCTTCCTCAATTCCCTTTATTTCCTTCTTATGGCCACCTTAAGTACCTTTCACTGTTACATAGTCAGCCAATGGGCATTAAGCAAGCATACAGCATTCATAGATCATGCAGCCTTCTACCAATCATAAAACAGTTCACGAGTACAGCACGCAGTCTGTTCAGTTGGATCATCCAACTTCCGCAAAGTTGTTTACCACTTTACTGGTTTAGCCACCACGTGGTGGTGCCATCTTAGGGGCGTGATGTGCAGTGTCATTATGGCTCCCGACACTTCCTTCCTTTTTTTTTTTTTTTTGATAAAAAATTTTGTGACTTTCAGGTGTCAATTTTATCTGGCATACCAATTCCATGCGAATATATAGGTAGTGAGGTGGAAATTCTGGGTTTGGTATGCATATCAAATCAGGACAGGAGATGAGCTCAGAATAACTAGAGAAGTTCCCCCTGCCCTGTTTTTCTCACAGTTCTGCCAGTTAAGAAATAACTTTTAGGACCCAACAGTGGTGCACCTGGCTGAATGTACACATTACCATGTATAAGACCCCCTATTTCAAGCCCCATCTCTATAAAAATTATACAGTTTGGGGATGAGTAGTGGCACACCTGGTTGAATGCCCATGTTATAATGCACAAGGACCTGGGTTCAAGCCCCTGGTCCGCAACTGCAAGGGGAAAGCTTCACAGGTAGTGAAGCAATGCTGTTGGTGTCTCTCTTCCTCTCTACTTTCCCCTTCCCTCTCAATTTCTGGCTCTCTCTATCCAATAAATAAATACCAAAAATTAAACAATTGTATTTAAAATATAAATAACTTTTTTAACCTTTAGACAAAAAATGGTTTGCAAAGAGGTATTTTTTCCCCATTACTTTAATCCTCTACTATGGGACTCAGAGGGTAGGGACTAAAGTAATGAATACTAGAAAGTTGCTTTCTTCAACTTTTCACCTCAGCAGTTCCGTTAAGCTCTTTTCACAATGACTATCCAACAGCAACAACCTGGACTTTTCTGGGTAGAAAGGTCAAAACATAGCTCCATGACTCCATTAACACACACACACACACACACACACACACACACACACACACGGCATACATGTGACCTCACATTTCTCCCAAAGTCTCCCTTCCTTTTATCTCTCTAATTTCTCTAGGGCTGATTACTAAAGGAGAAGGTTAGCAGTCCAGGCTAACTATCTATGTCATTAGAAATGGAAAGTTCCTCCAGTAACTTTTCTAATTGAATATATTTCTACATACAAAAGGGATAACAAAATATCTTTGTAACTAAATGTCCCAATCATAAACATCTCTAGTGATGCACCCATAGGATATACATGTTCTTACGTTCGTCCCACATTCTCCAAAATATAAATAAGTCTCAATTAATTGTTGGCATACTCTGTGTAAGAAAAGGTTTCCCTGACAGAGCTGGACCCTGTAGAAGGGGTCTGAAGTTGGAAAGATGGATTAACTACTGAACTACTTGTTTTCATATACTAAAGGAAGTGGAGCCAATTTACAAATATATTCTCAATACTTTTTTTTTTTTTTTTGGCATTAGATAGGTATAACTTTATTTAGTCCTCTCACCAATACTGTAGGTTAGGGATCATAGCTATATCTTTCCTGAAGGGACAGCCTGAATTACACATGTGTCCTTGAAACAAGTGAAGAATTAAGCGGCCAAAAAAAAAAAAAAAAAAAAAAATCAACTGCTTTGCCTATAAACAACTGAGGTTTGAGCTCTGGTATGACATAAGAGTATTACTATATTAGGGGGAAGTCTGGTGTTTCTCTCTCTTTCTCTCTGTCTCTTTCTCTCTCCCTCTCTCCTGCTCTCCCACTCCCTCCCACCCTTTCTCAAATTAAAATATTGGCCTGGAAAAGGTGAGATGACACATACACAAAGTCCCAACCTCCCCCCCCCACACACACACACAAACCATATTTTAAAAAAGGAAGTTAAGAAGTGAGGATTTAGAGATAAATTATCTGCCCTTGATTTGTTGGTGCCGATACATTGCAATATTGCTATACTCCCTTGTAAGATGCCATTTCATAAAGAACAGCAAGGTTCACACTTACAAAAATGCTTCCCTTCTTCTGAACGTTACTATCCAGGGAGATATGTAATTTAGAAGAATCTTGTCTGAGCCCTCTGATTTTGCTTCTGCTTGTTCAACTATATCTCCCTTCCCAGATAGCTGCTCACCTGAGGTCACCGCTGTAATTTTAGTCTACATAATTTAATAGACCTGTGACCAGTGTAAGAGCCATTAACAACCTAGTAGTAAGCATTCAGGCAAATTTAGTCTGTCTTGTACTGAAGCTTTTATCATGGAATTTTAAAGTAATTAGATTAATAAATAATAAACTACCTACCGGAGACATTCACTATAAAAGAGTGCACTTCGAATGTACTGGCACATGTTATTAAATATAATTAAGTTATCCAACAGAAGAACTGAAACAGCATTTCTCACAGTCCTGCAAAGCCTGTGAACACAGAGCTGGCATAGAAAGCCCACCCAGTCTGCTTTATCATCTGAAATAGGATTAGATTTTTCTGCCTCCATGAAGTCTCGAGTAAGGTCTGTCTGCTCATTGAAGAGACACCCTGGTGGATGTCATCAGACAGCAATTGGTAGAAATTGTGTTGTATTCGATAAAGCTAAAGGAGAAAAAAAAATCCTATGATTTATAAAGTACTCATGATCCAAATTTAGAAGAAGAGATTAGAAGAAAATTTAGGGGAAAAAAATTTGGACAGTTACCTAGAAAATATTGACTACTCTGATAATCAATTCCATGCCTGTATGCTAGAAGTAAACCAGCTAGATTTTCATTTTTACGTGAAATATGAGAATTGACACTCAATTCAAGTGTTCTGAATCCACAAATCTGTGCAAGTTTTAAAGTACAAGCAGCAGGCTTTCTCTTCCTTCTTGTATTATTCCAGATCAGACATCTCGATGAATAAAGAAGTAGACTGACTTTACATTTCTGTATCACTTTTATTTTATATGCATTTTTAGTTGGGCTCTAAGAATAAATAACAGATATTAGTGCAACTGTTGGCCTCCAACTTAATAAGTCATGAAATGAACTTTGGGTCAGTGCAGGTACATTGTAAAATTTACCACTATCTTTATACTACCTTTACTTTGGGCATTAATTTCCAAACCCCTTCACCTTACCAACTGAGTGATAACAAATCTAATTCTGAAACCATCACGAAGTTGAAATGGTCATATATAAGGAAATACCAGGTGTTCCATGAATCTCCCTTCTTCTCCACCCATTCCCTATTTTCACTAGCAGAAACCTTTATGTTGATCTGGGGCCTATGCAGTGGCGCACCTATTTAAGCAAACGCATGGCACTGTGTGCAAGGACCAGGTTCAAGACCCCATTCCCCACCTGCAGGGAGGAGTTTCACAAATGGTGAAGCAAGTACTGCAGGTGTCTCTCTGTTTCTCTCCCTTTCTATCTCCCCTGCTCCTCTCAAATTCTCTCTGTCCTATTAAATAAAGAAAACAAAGGAGAGGGGGATGGCTTCCAGGAGCAGGAGATTCTTCCTGCAGGCACTGAGCTCCCCAGCAATAAGCCTAGTGGCAACAAAAGAAAATCCAAATCCTGCTAAGGCCAGAGTTTTAATGGGAAATACTTCTTGTTAATTGCTTTGAGGTTGGGGGGTGGTTTCTTGGTTGGCTATTTGATTAGCTTTCTTTTTTTAAAAATGTTTTAATTAATTTTAATTATTTATTGGATAGGAATTGAAAGGGAAGGAGGTGATAGAGAGGGAGGGAGACAGAGAGACACTTGCAACACTGTTTTACCACTTGCAAAGCTTTCCCCCTGCAGGTGGGGGACCCAGGGCTTGAACTGGGTCCTTGTGCATTGTAACATGTGTCCTCAACCAGGTGTGCCACCACCCAACCCCTCTGCTTTTATTTTTGTAGAACGCGCTATGAGCAATCTCAACTGAGAGTTAATGAGAGGAAAATGGAGCTTTTCTCATTCCTAAAATATGATATCTGACATTGTTGTGCAAATCACTTCCCCAGAGGTGGGACTTACTTATATGGCAATAGATTCAACAAACATTAAATTCATCCTTAACTTTTATTTTGAGGTAGTAAGAATTGAATGGAATTGAGATAGTTGTCTAGGGCCCTAGACAACCCCCTTATTCATTTCCAAAGTAAATTGTTGTTTTTGTTTGTTTGATTGGTTTTAATAATGAATGCCAAGTATAACCCCAGAACTCTGCCTGAGCTGAGCTATTGTGTTTCCTGTCCAGCAGTAGCTAAGCTGGATTCAGAGCAAGATATGTTTGTGACTGAATTCACAGAGGATCACTGCATTGGCTATTATGCTAAATAAATAAATAAATAAATAAGTGCAGACTTAATACTGATAACAGACTTCATTTGGGCAGAAGCTTACAACTCAGAAACCAAAATTGGTACAGTACAGCAAAATAAATAAGTAAACAGTATAACTGGTAAAAAAAAAAAACACAATATGGTTGGCACTTCCATATTACTTAGGTGAGGCCTTCAGGTGGTGGGTCGGGGCATGATGGGCCTGCAACCAAAGAGTTTCTCTGTCTACCAAGTGAAAACATATCTAGAAGGTAGCTGTCTAAAAGTCAGGAAGAGGATCCTTACCAGGAGCTGCATCTGCTGACAGTGACAGCTTGATCTTGAACTTCTCAGCTCAAGAATTGTAAGAAATGTCTATTACTCAACTCACTCAGTCATGACATTGTTTTATAGTGGCTTGAGATAACTAAAGTAAGTGCTGTGCAAGGCATATGTGTGTTTCTGTGTATATGTTTGAAGAGTTGCTCATATCAAGATTAGACTTAACTACAAACCTTAACAGAGCCTTCAACAGTCTAAACCAAATAGCAATTCCTTAAGGGGAGGTTTTTTTTTTTTCTTTCTTTCTTTTTTTAATTATTGGGGGGATTAATGGTTTACAGTTGACCGTAAAATACAGTAGTTGGTACATGTGTAACATTTCTGTTTTCTGAGTAACACTCTAACCCCCCACCTGGGTCCTCCTCTACCATCATGTTCCAGGACCTGAACACCCCTCCCCACCCCACCCCAGATAACTTTACTTTGGTGTAATACAACAAATCTAGTCCACCTTCTGCTTAAAGTTTTTCCTTCTGTTCTTGTTTTTCAACTTCTGCCAGTGAATGAACTCATTCCATATTCATCATTCTCTTTCTGGCTTATCTCACTTAGCATGATTTTTTCAAGTTCCATCCAAGATGGGCTGAAAAAAGGGGACATTACCATTTTTTATAGCTGAGTAGTATTCCATTGTGTATATAGACCACAACTTTATCAGCCACTCATTTGTTGTTGGACACTTGGGTTACTTTCAGGTTTTGACTATTACAAATTGTGCTGCTATGAACATAGGTATACAGAGATCTTTATGGATGGGTGTGTTTGGTTTCTCAGGATATACCCCTAGGAGAAGAATTGCAGGGCCATAGGCTAGGTCCATTTCTAGCCTTCAGAGAGTTCTCCAGACTGTTCTTCATAGGGGCGGGTCAATTTACTAACAGTGCAGGAGGGTTCCTTTGCCCCTACAACCTCTCCAGTATTTGTTGTTACCATCCTTTCTGATGTATGACATTCTGACAGGAGTGCAGTGGTATCTCACTATTGTCTATTTGCATTTCGAGAGGAGTTTTGAGTATAAGATTTCCAAAGTATTTGACTGGGAATATCCCTTTGTGATAGACCAGCCCTTCTAGGTTTGCCATGGCATCTTAGTGGTTAACAGTAGCTGACTGGATAGCAAGCAGAAGTTCATTACCAAGCACAGGTGTAGGAATGCCACCACAAGGTTGAATTCATCTGGGTTCAAACCTTTCACTCTAATCTCAGTTTGAGTGAGGAGCATTTAATAAAACATGGCCACACATACCACTCCTTCAGACCAGGCTTGAGACAGGATGGCAAGTAGCCAGCTAAAAGAAACACTCAGTGATAACTCAGAAGTTTCAGCAGTGTCATTGAGGTTTCTTAATGGGCATTTTCTGCTGCCCTGAGGAAACGGGTAAAGAGAGATTTAATGAAGCTTGCTGGGTCTGTTGCTGTGTAAGTCCCATCTCTTGGGAAGTGACTGGTACAGCAATATCAGATGTCAGTGGAACAGACATTTGACCAGTGTGGCTCCATTATATTTACCAGTGTGCAAGCTATAAGCCAAGCATCAAATTCATGACCCTAGGTGCCTTTGTACAGATGTGCATATATGCTGATTTTTAAATCCACTGCCCACCAAGCAGAGATAGGGTTTAAGAGGTGAAATCTGACATGAGATTTGGTGACCACTGATAGAGATGGTTTAATTTTTACAGTTGCATTTTTTTAAGTTGAAAATCCCTCACATGCACTCACTCATACACACACACACATGAAAGAATTCAAATTGCCCATGGCACCCATGGGAAAGGAGTGCTATTACTCTGCTTCAAAAGCAGTTGTCAGATCTCTGGTAATACCTCCAGCCCAAGCCTTTACCTTTTATGTGACAAGGACTCTGAAAAAGCTTGATAGCTTGTTCTAGGCGGAGGGTAAAAAATGAAAAATGGATAGATGGAGTTTATTTGAAGTTAAAGTTGAGAGAAAAAGAGTGGCAACAATTCATATTAATCTATGATATTTTATCCTTATTATTCATGTTTATCTTCTGAATGTCAGGTCAAACTGTGCCCAAAGTGGGCTTGGTCTCAAATTGTCTGTCCGGAATACTTGAATTGTATGGGATTAAATTGAATTGAATCTAATCGAATGAAATAGATTCTGAGAATTTTCACCTCTGTCCAAGGAAAGGTTATTTAGGAGCTCCTAGATGTAAGTGGAATCGTATTAGTTCTCCAACCCGTGCCCCCCAGTGAGGCATATTAAGAAAGGGAAGATGAGATTTATGTCCCAGTCAAGAAGTACTAGCAAGGAAGAGGAAGCCTCAGTGTTTCGAGTTCAAACAAGAAGAAGGTCAGAAGCATCATGGCACAGAAGAAATAGATCTGACTAGAAAAGCTATATGGAATTTTAAGACTGAAACATTCCTAGGGATTTCATTTTCAGCTCAAGCCTTGGTAGAGATGAGGTAGGTCTTAAGATAGAGCAATACTGATGGCCTAGTCACTCAGTCAGACTGGATAACAAGGGACCCTGATAGTCAAAGGATACGGAACTAGTTGTAACCCATTGTAGTCACTGGTGGTGTTCCAAAATTCAGAAAGACCAAGAGAGAGTTGTTATGGCAGATGAAATCTGAGTAAGTAGTGACTTTGAGCTCTGATATTAAAAATTCCTACCTCTTTCATTCATGATTAGATTGGCTCTCTTCTGCCTATCTATGGTGATGAAACACATGAGCCCAGAAAAACATCTTTTCATATCAATTCAGATGACTTCCATATATATATATATATAATTAGTACATTATTTTTTGCTGTTCAGTTTTACATTCAAGGACATGCTTTATTTGACTGGTGGAAATTACAGAGTTCTGCTCTCCTGCTCGAAGTTGGCCATAGAGCCACAAAACTCTATTATACTCTTGAAAAAAGGTTTTAAAAATCCATCTTCCTACTAGACAAGATTGGAGGGGCCTCAGAACAATTACAAAAGTGCTAGAGCTATAAAAATATCTGCAATGCCCCAGAGCCCTAAGCTATTTCTTAACTTTCCAAACCAATTTTCTTATTTGTAAAATTTTTTTTTTTTATTTAAGAAAGGATTAATTAACAAAACCATAGGGTAGGAGGGGTACAACTCCACACAATTCCCACTGCCATTTTGCTAAGAGCCATTCCTGTGACTTACCCAGTGGTCATTCTGTGCTAAGTACTATTCCAAGTATTTTGTATGAGTTAGCCTCCTATAATCCCCACAATCACTCATTCTTTTCCCCATTTTAATGATAAGGAGTTGACCTATGGAAGGAATAAAGGATATCCACGAAATGGATTCACAGAAAATACAAGTGGAACTTGGATGCCACTGAAAAACAACAACAGAACAGGAATCCCTGCCATCCAGTTTATATCTGTTTACTTATAATCAACAAATTGAGCTCCTTAATGGAGAAATTAATATAACATAAAATGAAAGACCAAGAAAACCCCCCCCACACACACACACACAGAAAAATCCCAGTAAGCATCATTTCCCTTCTTGCCCTTCTTGTTGTGGCCATCACTTTTCTTCCTTTCACAGCCCAGATTGTGGTCAAGGGAGAAAAAACTGGAGGTGTAATGTGAGTTTTAACTTTCCATATGATTCTGACAAAACTTCCTCGTTGAGAACTTGTCTTTTCTGTGAACCCATTTCATGGTTTGGTAACATCCATTCTTAGGAGGTTCCTTCCTTACTTCTGACTGAATTCAAGTATGAATGGCTGTCAAGGTGTTCTCTTGTTCTATTAAGAACTATTTTACAGCATTCCCAGGAGTTTGGATTATGTCAAACATGTTTGGTCAAAAGTTGTTTGAATCCCTGGGGGCTCGATTTTCTCCTACTATTTGCTGGTCTAGGCATTGCATAGTTTTATCGGTATATGTCTCTAACAGCAAATATATTCCTTTTCTTGAGTTTCTGACTACTATTTCCAAGTTAGATTCAAGTGTGATGTTCTGACATCTTAACTGCTGGCTGAGCTAGAGGCATATGTTCCATCTTTATAATTTCTTCTTTTTCACAATACTGGTGTCCTTACAGCGATAGTCAACATTAACTGCATTCCTAATATATATTTTAAGAAATTGAAAAATGCCAAACCATTCTAGAAATATTCAACCTCCCCATATATTATTGGGAGTGTAGGGACTTGTGTGTTTTCACTTTCATGAGCAAAGATGAAGACTATACTTAGAAATGCCATCATTTTTTTCCAGATCTATGTGACTCTAATCTCCGTGCATGTCCGTGAACACTTTCAAAGCAATTTAGTATGGTGGAAATCAAGAAAAATAAGATACGATGGATGAGTGTATTATTAGAATCTTAAAGATTCATGTTGCACTTGCAGAGAATTGGAAAGCAGAATCTCTTTAGCACTTAAAAAAAAAATAGACTGGAAGTCGGGTGGTAGCGCAGAGGGTTAAGCGCATGTGGCGTGAAGCACAAGGACGGGCATGAGGATACCGGTTCAGCCCCCCGGCTCCCCACCTGCAGGGGAGTCACTTCAAAGGTGGTGAAGCAGGTCTGAAGGTGTCTGTCTTTCTCTCCCCCCTCTGTCTTCCCCTCCTCTCTCCATTTCTCTCTGGCCTATCTAACAACGACGATATCAGTAGCAACAACAATAATTGCTGGACTAGCTTCATGGGCAGGAGACAGACAACCAGGGACTCATGGCTGAGCTGTACACAGTATCTCTTTATTCATGCAGAACACAACACAATCTAAGCCAAGCTAAACTAAACTAAACTAAACTAAAAACACAGTCCTGTATATACTCACCAAGTAGGGCGGAAACAGGATGTGACATAAAGAGGGTGGAGTGAAAAGTGACTGGTGCAAATCAGGGTGTGACAAGGAGAGGGGGCGGAGCAGGTGAGAATTCTACCACTGAACCACCAGTGCTCTGGAGGGGTGTGGTGCTTAGTTAACAGTGGTTATGTAAATAGAATATAGTGTTAAACAGGGGGGATTAAACCAAATGAAACAGAAGCGGTTATTAGAAGCAGAATTAGAAGCACACCAACAAATAATAACTACAACAACAATAAAAAGACAACAAGGGCAACAAAAGGGAAAATAAATAAATTTAAAAAAATAGACTACTGCTCCCCAACCCCAGTGAATTATGAAATTTTCAGGTGGATTTTAAAGGACTCAGAACCCCTGAAGTGACAAATGTTTATAGTGGTATTTTGTGGAGAGGGTAGTCATATCCTTTTTTGGTTTTGATATACTCTTAATGACCTGTGACAGCTGAATTAAGGATACTACAAAGCTAGAGAATGTGAGAGCGATCTGGCTGCAACATCTGTCACCCTATTGATCTCCAGGGTTGATTGGGCTGATCTGGCTGGCTAGGTGGGTGTCTCCTTCCTCCCTCACCGCTCCATGTGCGTCCCTCCCAAAGCTGTGTGCTAGGTTGAAGAGGATGGCCTTTCCTGAATAGAGACAGAGATGGACTGGCTTTAGATAGAGGGTATAGGTACCTGCACTCCCCTGCTAGAACCTTCAAACAAGTTCTTCAAGGATACAAAGCTAGAAAAAACAGATGTGCACTTCATGATCATATCTATATTGAATGAAAATTTGGCTTTCATATATTTGCTCTTCATATTTATTTCTAACCTATTTGCATTATTGTGTTGGCTTTTATGTTTTGATTCTTTGAAATTTTATAGCTTAAAATATTGTGTGATTTATAAAAGTTATATGTATCCTTAAGACAAAGCTGAAAAATATTATTATAGTGTACACATTGATCTTCCTAAGTCTCCTATTACTGAATTATATTTATAAAACTCTCATGGAAGATGATTTGCTACAGTCTCTCTCTTTTTTTATTTATGTATTACTATTAGATAGAGACATTGGCAAACACTAGAAGAAGAATTAGATAGAGACATAGAGAAATTGAGAGGGGAAGGGGGAGCTAGAGAGGAAGAGAGACAGAGAGAATCCCACAGCCCTGCTTCACCACTTGTGAAGCTTTCCCCCTGCAGGTGGTGACCAGGGTCTTGAACCCATGACCTTGTGCAATATAATGTGTGCACTTAACCAGGTGTGCTACCACCTGTTCCCGATTGGTTACATTCTTCCTGAAGCTTTTTGACTTTTTGTCTCACATGTTTTGAAACATGTTTACTCATATACTCAAAACTGAAATGTCCCTGACTTCCTGGTATACATTTAATCATTACTTAGTGCTTATTTTTAGTTTTGTTAGACATAGAAATAGCTTCACTATCTCTTTTAATGTGTACCTAAGTCATTTCTTTTTCTGACTATGTTTTATTATATTTATTAAGATATATCATTCAGAGTCATATGCTAATTGGCCAAAAATGTGCCAAACAGTACTTGGTGCTACTAGTGATACAGATGTTTGGTTCCCTTTCCTCAAGGATAGAAACCCTCAGGGAAAGCTTTTTTGCCACTTGTACCTTTCTACCTTCCTTTGTGTAGCCTCTCAGACTCACCATCTACTCTAGCCTCTCTATTTATTACTTGAGTGAGTGCCTCATTTTTCATCTGCCCCTCACTGTTTCTGTCTCTGTAGGAGGCTAAATAAATACTTTTGATTCATTTTTCCAAGCCTGCAAAGGATCTAGGCTCTCTTCCAGCATAATGTACATGAGTTATAATTGGGAAAGTTGATCTTCAAATTGCAAAATATCTAATTGTATTTTTCCTGCTCCTGTGTGATTCGAGACTTTGGTGGTGGTCTCATTCCTTGCAGTTCTCCAGTTTTAGATTTCAAAACTCTCACTCATATAGGTTCAGATAGAAAAATGACAAGGTCCATGAGAAAGCTCACCTGGGGCATGTCTGCTTTGTTATATGTGTGGTCCAGGATTTTTTTTTCCTTTGTTTTATTTCAAGCTCTTTCCCTAATCTTGCTTCGGTATTTTTTTTTTTATTGATTATTTACAAAATGACAGGAGTACAGTTCCACACTATCCCCACCTCCAGAGGTCTTTGTCCCTGTTCCCTCCATTGGAAACTGCATGGTTCTCCCAAGGTCATAGATATGTGTTGACTATTACTTCTATAAGCCTGTGTGTGTGTGTGTGTGTGTGTGTGTGTGTGTGTGTGTGTGTGTACACTTTTCCTATGGCCCTGCCTTCTCTTCCATTTTAAGTCACATCTACACCTATTACCACTTCTGATCCAGGTTTTAACTCAGCTCCCATCATACTGGAGAAAGCTTCAGCATTGTGTTATCCTTCTTTCTTTCTTTCTCTCTTTCTTTTTTTTTTTTCATCCTGTCTGAAAAAAACCAGTATGTTCATAGCAGTGAAGCTCCATGACAAAAGAAAGAAGGGGGGAGTGGGGAGGAAGGGAAGAAGGAAGGAAAGAAGCAAGCAAGAAATAAGACAGATAGGATCCCTGTCTTATGTTGAATGCTTGTGCTGAATGACTTGGACTTTGGAAATGCTGAGAAGAAAAAATGGTGGAGGGGCACCTGAGAAGTGTGAAGTTCCTCTGATGACAGAAGCAAGTGGCCATGTCTGTGCCTTTGCAGAAAGAAAAAGTACAGAGCTGCTGAGTAGCAACCATTTCAAAATCCAATAGACTATGCCTAACTGAGCTTAATATTTTTTATTATTATTTATTTTTATTTATTTTCCCTTTTGTTGCCCTTGAGGTTTTTATTGTTGGTAGTTATTATTGTTGTTGTTGATGATGTTGTCGTTGTTGGATAAGACATAGAAAAATGGAGAGAAAAGGGGAAGACAGAGATGAGGAGAGAAAGAGAGACACCTACAGACCTGCTTCACCACCTATGAACTGACTCCCCTGCTGGTGGGAAGCCAGGGCTCAGACCAGGATCCTTATGCCTGTGCGCTTAACCCAGTACACTACCGCCCAACCCCGAGCTTAATATTTAAAACTGAGGTAAAGGCTAGATACTAGACCAGAAACTTTAAAATCCTAATTTTTCCCTCACCTCAGTTGGAACTTGAAGGAGAAGTGTTTGATGGGGGATGACTCAGGAGTAGAGGGGTGAATATTAGCTAAACTGGTATGTAGGTGAAACTCTGCTAAGAGAGTTAGAAAGGGAGAATACAGATTAGGGTAGAGTACTGCACCAAAGCTAGGACGTCTGGGTAAGGAATGGAAGAAGGGACCTTGGGAGAAGGGACTGGGGTCCTAGGTTGGAGGTGGCAGACAACCATGATGTGGTGTGGAGAAATGGTTCCACTTGGATATTGTATGACTTTGGCATGTGTGTGTGAGACGAACGTGATAACCACTACACTATGGAAACGCTTTGGCTTGTATGTGACCCTGTCAAATCAAACCCCCACTACATTGGTGTTGTGATTTCTTTCACTATATCTCTCTCAGTAACAAAGCAAATAAACTAACAAAAAAAGGGGGTGGGGAGGAGCTACAGTAAAGAACAAACTAAACGTTCTCAGAGAATCTGTCCCCCAAACACCAGACAGTTTTAGAAACTTTATCACTCTTGTCTTTAATCAATGAATGATTTACAGTTAAAATAGGGGAATCAGTCAATATTAATAATCTGTGAGCAACTGAATATCTTGCAAAGGAGGAAGTGAGTATAGTGGTACAAAAAAAAAAAAAGCTAAGCTAATGAAAGTAAAAGTAAGATTTAGTTATGAGCTTTGTGATAGGCAGAGTGAACAGAATGAACCACTTACAGGTACTTGAGCCAATTCATAGCATGAAGGAGAGAAAACTTAGAGGATAAACTGTATCAGAGATACTTACTTTGATGAAACTATAAAGTTATCTCTAAGGTTATAGTTAATTGCAGTGAGGGTCTCCCATGCTATTTTCTAAATAGTCTATACAATTGGAAATAGTTAAAATAGTTAAATATACACCGATGTCTTTATAAGACTTTACAGTTCATGGGAGACATAGTTACTTCTTTCAAGTCTACTACTACTCCAATTATCCTACTTCCTTAATCTGCACAGTTATTTACAGGGAGATACTCTATTTTAATATGCTAGCACTTGTCTCTAAGATCAGAGTTCAGGTTTTTCAATTAAAGCATTACTTTTTATACTTAATAGTTTCTGAAATGGCTTATGGAAAATTTGCATTAAATTATGGATTACATAAACTGGGATTTCAGTTTACATAAATTAAAGAGGTTCACATTGACACAAAACTCCATAATCCATCATTGTGACATATTCCCCTTTGCTACAACAGGGGTAACACTCGAGGGAATCATGTTGAGTGAAATAAGCTAGAGGAGAAGGATGAATACTGCATGATCTCACTCACAGATAGAATCTAAGAGCCAAAACAAAGGACAATAAAGGGTGAAAACTCAGTGAACCAGAGTCTTTCACAATAGTCAAGGACTCAAATGTTTGTTTAATTTCCACCAGGATTATGTCTTTACCTTTTATGAAATTATATGCCTTTAAATGAGGGCCAGGTGCTTGAACCCTGGTCCTTGTGCATGGTAGTATACACTCTACTGAGTATGCCACCACCTGGTCCCCAGACTCAGGAGCTGAGAAGGGGTAAGAGAGGGTCGTTCACGCTAGCTAGGGATGGGGCTCTAAGGCCCTATGATGAAGCAAGATGGCTGATGGTGAAATGTACTGATGCTTCTTGTACTGTTATGACATCAAAAACCCTGGAAATCAACATCCTAAGAAAATGATATTAATCTTGAAGTCAAAAATTTTAAATATATAATAATTTAAAGCTATTATATCTTTCTAAAAGTAGAAGTCAGTAGATAAGCTGACAGACAGATGAAACAATGTTGAAACTTTTTCTTCCTGGACCCAGATCAAATGAGAATACTACCTAATAAAAATAAATTTGGAAAGGAAGGAGAAAATGAAGGAAGAAAGGAAAGAGGAGGTAAGGAGAAAGGGAGGGAGGGAGTGAGGGAAAAGTTGACTTAAATCAAGGTACAACTTGATTGTGCACTACCACAAATATCTCACAGAGTTGAAAATGGAGACAAGGATATTCTTTTTTTTTTATCATTCACTTTTTTTTGCTATATAAATCTATTTTTTTAATTTTTTATTTATAAAAAGGAAACATTGACAAAACCATAGGATAAGAGGGATACAACTCCACACAATTCCCACCACCAGATCTCTGTATCACATCCACTCCCCTGATAGCTTTCCTATTCTTTAATCCTCTGGGAGTATGGACCCAAGGTCATTGTGGGGTGCAGAAGGTGGAAGGTCTGGCTTCTATTACTGCTTCCCCACTGAACATGGGCATTGACAGGTTGATCCATACTACCAGCCTGCCTCTCTCTTTCCCTAGGCTGTTTTTTTCATGGAGGGGGTATTGTGCTAAAATGAAACATGGAATTCAAGAGAAGGAAGGAACATCATCTTCTTTATTTGTGTCTTAAAAACACAATAACTAACCTATTAGGAGTATATGACTAACCAATATTCTGAAAGTAAAATGTGTATTGCACTGGGCTCAGTTCTGCTGATCTGGCCAGGGTTGCAAGATCTCAACTGGGTGTATCCATTTGCCTAGAAGCGAGCTCCAGGCTAGCAGCAGACTTACCTAGTCTAAGGGCCCCCAGATACAATGGTTTGTTTGACATACTGTCTCATCCTTCCTCAGGCTAGTCCAAATCTGTTCACATAAAAAAGCCTGAGAGAGAAATATCAATGTTGAGAAGAAAGGTGTAAGCTGAGGCCCAGTGTTGAACAGTGTTAACATATCATTTGGCTGCATTTTATTGAACAATGTATGTCAGAGTTTAGAAACATAAAGAAGATGTAGACTAGAACTCTGATCACAGTATAAAAGTTTGCACTCATATTTTAGCAGGCCACAGTGAAGCCACTAGCACTTGACTAAAGGTGCTACAAAGGATTAGAATGTTCTTATACTGGAGAGGGAGATCGAAGTCATCAGGTACCCTGGCATCAATCATTCTATGTCAATAGATAAAATAATTTACATTAGACAAGATTCTTCGGAAATAGTTAAAAGTCATACTAAAAAAGTCAAGCTGATTATAATGTAGCTTGGCTTATGGATGACAGAATGTGCAGGACACCTGTTCTGGAAATAAAACACATCATAACTTTACCTCTTTCTTTACCAGTGGCACTTTTACTGAATCTGAATAAAGGGACAGCATTTTTTTTTTTTTAAGATAAGTATAGTGTAACTTTTAGAAGACTTAGCAATAAATTATAAATGAGCAACTCTTGGCAAACCACATAAAAAAATCCTGAATTTAACTACTCATCTTTTAAGCGGAAGAAATGAGATCCATCTAATAAATCAAGAACTATAAAGAAGATGTACAAAACTGATTATGGAATCTATAAGAAATAAGAGGGTAGGAACACAATTCAGCTGTGTACTCCAATCACAAAGCATTCTGATTAAAATATGTTTCCAAAAACTTCATTGCAATATTCTGTGGACAAAGAGTTGGGTTTGAGTAGTATTTTGACTTTTACATAAACATTTAATATATATTGCCAAGGTTCAAAATAATACTGGTGGTGGGTTGTTTTTTTTTTTTTTTTTTTTTTTTTTTGCCTTCAGGGTTATTGCTTGGTGCCTGCACTAGGAATCCACTGCTCCTGGAGGCTATTTTTTCCCCTTGTTGTTTATCATTATTGTTGGTGTTACTATTGTTGTTGGATAGGACAGAGAGAAATGGAGAAAGGAGGGGAAGACAGAGAGGGGGAGAGAAAGATAGACACCTGCAGACCTGCTTCACCTCCTGTGAAGCGACACCCCCCCCCTCGCAGGTGCGGAGGGGGCTTGAACCAGGATCCTTATGTGAGTTGTTGCTCTTCACACCATGTACGCTTAACCCACTGTGCTACCGCCCAGCCCCCTGGTGGTGATTCTTAATGATTTCCCTTAAATTAGGAGCAAAACTCTTCATTTTCATTTATCTTTACTTTCTTTGACTCTTAATTAATCTGATAGGTCTGACAGTAGTTAAGTAGATCTCTTTCAATAAGGCTGCATATAAATCGCCTTCTTGATACAATTTAAAGACGAGTGCACACTGTCACATGCAACTTACATGTTATTCACGTTATTTACAGTATGCTCAGGAGGAAGACTTGTGGTTGTCCTCATTATATAAGTCTCAGAAACTAAAGGGATTTTCAAGGTCATCAGCAAGTTACTATTAGAGAAGAAAGATCCTCAAAGGCAGATTTCTCTCACGTTCTGACTTTAATCCATAGTGCTGTTTGAAGAAATGTGAGCACTTGCTACGTGCCATGATTTGTTTGCAGCATTGTCAGGTGGTCACTTAGAGAAATAGTTTCAAGACAAAATATAGTCAAATTATCTTAATGTGCTTATTAGAAAAGATAAGTTTGTCTTTTCATTAATTTCATATTACATATGAATAGTATACAAATAAAGCCAAAGCTAAATCAACAATAGTTTCTCACTTTTCATTCATGTGATAGTTAAAGGATTTAATTCCTAAAAGGTTCAGAGCACTAATATGTAAATCTATAGATGTACATACCTATACACGTATATGTATAAAATGATGGACTTGATAATTATAATTATGATCACAATCAAAAACATGCCTGTGGCACTTTGGAATTGAAAAATATATTGATATCAAACATTATTATATAGAGCAATAGCAAGAGTTAAGTCAGATTAGACACACTTTACAGTTAGAAAATGGGATTTCAAATGCAATAAGCCCAGCAGATGCCAGTAACTGGTTTTTACCAAAACCTTCAGGAAACGTGACTTAATATTTCAAAATAACACAAATTTTCCACAACTTCAATTAGACATGAGCACATATATGAGTCTAGAGGAAATTTGAAACAAAAATGAATCTATATAGAAGATACATTCCATTACTCAGTGATCTAGAATCTGAATTAGGTTCTAAGAATCAGAATATAAATGAAAGTAGATACACAGAGTCCCTGACAGAGCATAAAAGCTTCAAGGTTAGAAGGAAATGAACAGACATGAAAACAAGTATTGGAATGCAGAATCTCAACTATTACATTTTGGGTATTTGACTTAATGAGAGGAGATTACTTAAGTAGGGGAAGGGAGGGGGCTTGGTGTCCTGATATAAGAGGGCAGAAAATAACCAAAAGTGGAAGTGAGAGTGTTTTGCAGACACCCAATACAAAGACATGAGCAATTGTACCCATGTACCAACAGCTACACTATAATCCGTTAACCTCTAGTTAAGTAGAAGAATAAAGTACAAGTAAAAGATCTCAATATGATTGTAATGGTTAATTTTCTGTGTGAACTTGAACTAATTTGTAGATAGATGATAACGTATGCCTGGGTTTATTTATGAATGTATTTTTTTCATCAAAGATTAGAATCTGATTCAGTACACTGAGTGAAGTTCCCTGTTACCATAGTGGGATGGCATCATTCAACCCATTAATGTATAGTCCGAAAAGAACAAAGCTGAAGAGAAAAGGCAAATTTCTCTCTCTCTCTCTTTCTGTCTCTATTCCTATCTCCCTTTCTCTCTTCCTCACTTTCAATATAAATATATTTTTAAAATACATTCAGTGGTGTAAAGAAAACATGAGAAGTTTCCAGAATTTCCTTTTAGGATGGAGCAGGAGAGGAAGTAGATGTACTAAGCTTGTGAGTTTCTAAAACACACCAAATAATACATCAGGTGGGCAGGGTTTGTGTGTGTGTGTGTGTGTGTGTGTGTGTGTGTGTGTGTGTGTGTGTCAGGTGTGAATACAAAAATCTTAGGGAGAGAAATTTAGAGTACTTGAAAAAAGAAAAAAAATTCTGTTTGTTGTGTGTTACAATGTTGAGAATATCAAACATTTGACCCTGGAGAAAACAATTTAAGTAAGTCAAACAAGAGCTGTCTAGAGAAGAAAATGGAAAGACTGTTATGCTACAGTTGATCTGACACATGTGTTGTTAACAAAGTCCACTGTGCTACTTAACTACTAAAACAATCACTGGACTTAATGGTATGAGACCCTTTGTTTTCAGACTTTGGTAGAATTATAAAAACAGAAATTATGTTCAAATGGGAATGAGGCTTAAAGTAAACCAGTTTAGAATGAAGTAAGACATAAAAAGTTTGGGCATAAAGCAGTAGAGATCAGGAGATTAACAAGACAAGGCACAAAATGAGAAAAACAATAACAAAAAATTTATGGCAAAGTATTGGTATTCAAAATAAATCCATTAGGGCTGGGTAGACAGCATAATGATTATGCAAAAGACTTTCAGGCCTGAGGCCCTGAATTTCAAGTTCAGTCCTTAGCATCACAATAAACCAGAACTGGTTGTTCTTTGGTAAAAACGCGGACAGACAGATCCTCTTTGAATTCAACAATAACAAAATTAACAACCTTTTTTTTTTTTTTAAATCAGGGGGTTAATGGTTTATAGTACTGTCTTTAAGAATGAGCACAACGTCTTATCTCCCATCTGTTGGTGATAGGAAACACACCAGGACCCCTGTCCCTTCATCCTCTCACTTTCCCTCCTTCCTCTAAGTCCTTTACAAATATACAGTATACCAGCCATACAAGCTCACATTAGGAAACAAGAAAAAGCACAAATAAACAGCCTGATTGCACATCTTAAAGACCTAGAAGAAGAACAAAGGAACCCTAAAGCAAGCAGAAGTACAGAAATAACTAAAGTTATGGCAGAAATAAATAACATTGAAAATAAGAAAACCATACAAAAGATCAACAAAAGTAAATGTTGGTTCTTCAAAAGCATGATTCACAAAACAAAAAGGTAGAGACTCAAATGAATCGGATCATAAATGAAAGAGGAGTTATCACAGCAGACACTGCAGAAATTCAGCATATTATGTGAGAATTCTATGAACAAATATATGCCAGCAAGCTGGAGAACCTGGAAGAAATGGACAATTTCCTAGATACCTAGGAACTTTCAAAATTAAGTAAAGAGGAACTAGATAACATGAACAGGCCCATCACAGCTAATGACATTGAACCTGTTATCAAAAACTTTCCCAAAAATAAAAGTCCTGGAGCTATGGATTTACAAATGAATTCTACAAAACCTTCAAAGAAGAAATACCTCTACTTTTAAAAGTCTTCCAGAAGATTGAAGAGACTGGAATACTCCCTGCCAGTTTCTATGAGGCCAACATCACTTTGATACCAAAAGCAGACAGGGACACAACCAAAAAAGAAAACGACAGACCAATATCTCTGATGAACATAGATGTTAAATATTAAACAAAATTCTAGCCGACTGGATACAGCAGTATATTAAAAAGATTGTTCATCATGACCAAGTGGTGTTTATCCCAGGGATGCAAGGTTGGTTTAATATACGTAAATCAATCAATGTGATCCACCACATCAACAAAAGCAGGACCAAAAACCACATGGTCATATCAATAGATGCAGAGAAAGCCTTTGAGAAAATAAAACATCCCTTTATGATCAAAACACTACAAAAAATAGGAATAGATGGAAAAGTTCTGAAGATAGTGGAGTCTATATATAGCAAACCTAAAACCAACATCATACTCAGTGGTGAAAATCTGGAAGCATTTCCCCTCAGATCAGGTACGAGACAGGGATGCCCACTATCACTATTATTTTTCAACATAGTGTTGGAAGTTCTTGCCATAGCGATCAGACAGGAACAAGGAATTAAAGGAATACAGATAGGAAGAGAAGAAGTCAAACTCTCCCTATTTGCAGATGACATGATAGTATACATAGAAAAACCTAAGGAATCCAGTAAGAAGCTTTTGGAAATCATCAGGCAATACAGTAAGGTGTCAGGCTACAAAATGAACATTCAAAAGTCAGTGGCATTCCTCTATGCAATCACTAAGTTAGAAGACATTGAAATCCATAAATCAGTTCCTCTTACTATGGCAACAAAAATAATAGAATATCTAGGAGTAAACCTAACCAAAGAAGTGAAAGACTTGTATACTAAAAATTATGAGTCACTATTAAAGGAAATTGAAAAAGATACAAAAAAAGTTCCATGTTCATGGGTTGGAAAAATTAACATCATCAAAATGAATATACTACCCAGAGGCATCTACAAATTTAATGCTATCCCCATCAAGATCCCAACCACATTTTTTTAGGAGACTAGAACAAATGCTACAAATGTTTATCTGGAACCAGAAAAGAACTAGAATTGCCAAAACAATCTTGAGAAGAAATAATAGAACTGGAGGCATCACACTCCCAGATCTGAAATTATATTATATGGCCATTGTCATCAAAACTCCTTGGTACTGGAACATGAATAAACACTCTGACCAGTGGAATAGAATTGAGAGCCCAGAAGTAAGCCCCCACACCTATGGACATCTAATCTTTGACAAACGTACCCAGACTATTAAATGGGGAAAGCAGAGTCTCTTCAACAAATGGTGTTGGAAAAAATGGATTGAAACATGCAGAAGAATGAAACTGAGCCACTATATTTCACCAAACACAAAAGTAAATTCTAAGTAGATCAAGGACTTGGAATGGTAGACCAGAACTATCAAATACTTACAGGAAAATACTGGCAGAACTCTTTTCTGCATAATTTTTTTTTAATTTTTTATTATCTTTATTTATTTATTGGATAGAGACAGTAATCGAGTGGGAAGGGGATGATAGGGAGGGAGAGAGACAGAGTGACACCTGCAGCTCTCCTTCACCACTTGTGAAGCTTTCCTTCTGCAGGTGGGAACCAGGGGATTGAACCTGGGTCCTTACGAATTGTAACGTGTGCTCACCAGGTGCATCACCACCTGGCCCCTTCCGCATAACTTTTAAAGACATCTTCAATGAAATGAATCCAATTACAAGGAAGACTAAGGCAAGCATAAACCTATGGGACTACATAAAATTAAAAAGCTTCTGTACAGCAAAAGAAACCACTACCCAAACCAAGAGGCCCCTCACAGAATGGCCATACATCAGACAAGAGGCTAATAACCAAAATATATAAAGAGCTTGCCAAACTCAACAACAAGAAAACAAATAACCCCATCCAAAAATGGGGGGAGGACATGGACAGAATATTCACCACAGAAGAGATCCAAAAGGCCGAGAAAAACATGAAAAAATGCTCCATGTCTTTGATTGTCAGAGAAACACAAATCAAGACAACAATGAGATACCACTTCACTCCTGTGAGAATGTCATACATCAGAAAAGGTAAAAGCAGCAAATGCTGGAGAGGGTGTGGGGTCAAAGGAACCCTCGTGGAAATGTAAATTGGTCCAACCTCTGTGGAAAACAATCTGGAGAACTCTCAGAAGGCTAGAAATGGACCTACCCTATGATCCTGCAATTCCTTTCCTGGGGATATATCCTAAAGAACCCAGTGCACCCATCCAAAAAGATCTGTGTACACATATGTTCTTAGCAGCACAATCTGTAATAGCCAAAACCTAAAAGCAACCCAGGTGTCCCAACAACAGATGAGTGGCTGAGCAAGTTGTGGTCTATATACACAATGGAATACTACTCAGCTGTAAAAAATGGCGACTTCATCATTCTCAGCCAATCTTGGATGTACCTTGAAGAAGAAATCATGTTAAGTGAAATAAGACAGAAACAGAAGGATGAATATGGGATGATCTCACTCTCAGGCAGAAGTTGAAAAACAAGATCAGAAGAGAAAACACAAGTAGAACCTGAACTGGAATTGGCATGTTACAACAAATTAAAAGACTCTGGGGTGGGGGTGGGTGTGGGGGAGAATACAGGTCCAAAAAGGATGACAGAGGACCTAGTGGGGGTTGTATTGTTATATGGAAACCTGGGAAATGTTTTTCATTTACAAACTATTATATTTACTGTTGAATGTAAAACATTAATTCCCCAATAAAAAAAAATATATATATATACATACATATATATATATATATATACAAAATATGCCAACCCCAGTTCAGTTTTACCTAAAGTTTTTCTTTTACTGTTCTTGATTCTTAAGTTCCCCCTCTGAGTGAGACATTTGGCACTGGTCTTTCTCTTTCCGATTTGTCTAACCCAACATGATGCCTTCAAGTTCTGACCATAGTATTTCAAAGGAGATGACTTCATTGATTTTTCTGTTTCCCCATCAGGGTTATCCCTGGGGCCTCCGTGCAGGCACTACATATCCACTGCTCCTGACAGCAATTTTTTTTTCCGTGGATAGGACAGAGAGAAATTGAGAGAGGAGGAGAGACAGAGACGGAGAGAGAAAGGCACCTGTAGTTAGATACTGCTTGTGAAGCGACCCCTACCCCCCTTGCAGGTGTGAAGCCCAGGGCTTGAACCGGGATCCCTGTGCAGGTCCTTGTACTTTGTACTATGTGTGCTTAGCCTGGTGTGTTACTGCCCAGCCTCCTACTTCATCGTTTTTAACAATTGCATCATATTCACCACAACTTTCTTAGCCATTCATCTATCATGGAGCATCTGGGCTGCTTCTAATTTTGGGCTATTACAAACTGTGCTGCTATGAACACTGGTGTACATAGGTCTTTGTGTTTTTGTTTTTCCTGGGTAGATCCCCAGGTAAGGGATTGCTGAATCATAAAGTAGGTCCGTTTCTAGTGTTCTGATGAATCTTCAGACTGTTTTCCATAGAGGTTGGATCAGTTTACATTCCTACCAACTATGTAGGAGAGTCCTTTTCCTCCCATAGCCTCTTCAACAGTTAAAGTTGTTTTTATTTGTATTTCCCTGATTGTTAGTGACTTTGAGCATTTTTCATATGTCTCTTGGACACTTTGGCCTTTCTTGTGAGGATTTCTGCCCCTGTTTTCCCTTCATTGTGCAGTAGGGTTGTTTGTCCTTTCACTGTTAAGTTTGCTGAGTCCTATGTGTATTTTGGTTATCAGACCTCTGCCTAATCTATGATGCATAAAGATTTTCACTCATGCCACGGGGGATCTCTTTGTTCTAGTGGTGATTCTTTGTACCATGCAGAAGCTTTTTAGTTTGATGTACTCCCATTGGCTTATTTTTCTTTTAGTTTTCCTTACAACTGGATTTGACTTAGCAAAGGTATTTGTAAAACCTATGTGTAAAAGAGGTCTGCCTATGTTTTCCTCTAAATATCTGATGCTTTCTGGCCTTACAGTCCAAATCTTTGATCCATTTGGAATTTTCTTTTTTACAACCTAACTTTAAAGTAGCAAAAGATCTGGGCAGTTTACCAAGAAAGACATACAGATGGTAATGAGCATATGAACAGATGCCACACATCATCTATCAAAGAGGAATGCAAATTAAAACAACACTGAGATATTGCTACTTATTACAATGGCTAAAATCCAAACTGTTGACAACACCAAATGCTGACAAAGATGTGGAATAACAGGAACTCTCATTCATTGTTTACAGGAGTGCAAAGTGATACAGTTATTTTGGAAGGCAGTTAGGTAGTCTCTTAGGAACCAAACATAACTTACTATGTAACCCAGCAACCATAATCTTTGGTACTTGCCCAAAGTAGTTGAAATCTATGTCCATATAATATCTGTACATAAACTTACATAACAATTTTATTCGCAGTTGTTCAAATGTGAAATCTATCAAGATTTCCTTTAGTAGGTTAATGTGGTAGGAGCAGTTCTAGAGAAAATAATACATTATCAGATGGGTGAAGAGTTAAGTACTATATGAAAATATGGAGTAGGGCAATATTGCATACTCACTTTGGATCGATGGTCATAAAATTACTATGGAATTAGTCTGTGTTGTTATTGGTATTTTTATTGAAGTTAGATGCAGTTGCAAATCAGGTGTGTGTTGGTATGGAAAAGAATCTAGCATGGAAAGAATACTAGTGTTCAGATTCTTATGCACACAGCAAATGTGAGTATGTGGACTTGTTCAAGATTGCAATTTTACTACATATATGTAAATAAACAAAAAAGAGAGGCAAGAGAATATACGGCATTGCCAAGGATAGATAATGAACTCATACCGCTGGACTACAGAGAGCCAGACATTTGAGTGACTTTGGTTTTTACATTAAGGCAGAGTGTATATTTTTAATATTTTATTTAATTATTTGTTGGATAGAGAGAGAGAAGTCAAGGGGGGAGGAAGAGACAGAGAAAAAGAGACACCTGCAGCACGGCTCTACCATTTGCAAAGCTTCCCCCTTGTAGGAAAGAAGTCTGGCCTTGAACCTGAGTCCTTGAGCATGGTAACACATCAGTTCTACTGAGTGTGCCACCACCTGGCCCAAGTAAAAATACTATCAACCCCCCTCTGGCTATTCTTTTGATACTAGGTTAGAGGATGGATTAGAAAATGAGAATTGTGTCGTCAGTAAGTCTAATAAACTAATTAAATGTCAGTGAGACTTTGAAAAGCTTGAAATGACTCTGATAGGGGAAGAGGGATGTAGTAGAAGCAAATATTTTGTAGTCATTAAAATATTTTATCATTTTTTTCTTTTACAAAGAAATGTATGAAAGGAATGACAATCCCACTGCACATTGTAGAACAAAGAGGGAACACTGGGAAATGAACTAGAGAACTACAATGCGTACGGTTCAGAGATCAGAACAGGACATTGAAAGAACCAGAGGAGTACTTCAGAGGGTTTATAGGAAAATATAGAGAGAATTCTATAAAAATTAAAAGTATCCAAGGGTCATTGCCAACTTAAAAATTTTCGAAAAAGATACACTATGGAATATATGTATGTATGTATGTATATTATCTGGGAGCTTATCACTAGTACATTGTTGAATGTCTGGGATTAGATCAGTAAATCAGTTTAATTGGGAATAGTCTATATAACTCAATCTTGGAGATTAAAACACTCAGAGTAAGGGTCCCTACAATGTCAGTAATCTCCACAGAGCATTCCTCGTGCCTTCCAATACGATAAAGATAATTATCAGTGATGAGGCAGAAAGTTTCACACAAAAGAAATTGCGGTGCAAAGTCCCTTCTGCCTTGTCCTCGTGTTTAGACTTTAGACTTCAGTTTGTGTCTAGAGAAAACAGAGACGAGAGAGATGGTGTTTGGGGACAGGCTTACGATGCTAAAGTAATTACAAAAGCAGTTCTCTATTTGGGTCACTGCAATCCTCAATCTAGAGTTCAGCTTAACTGCTCAGGAAATCTGAAGTCATCCAGGTGTTAGTGCTGACTCAGAGGAAGTGACTAACTTAACCAAACTCCCAAAAGGATTATAAGCAAACCAGAAAACCAATTTAATGCCCACAGCTTTGAATTGACCTGATTTCTTATGCTTACCAAATCACAAGCCTGTCTAGAACAATCAGAAGCCATGTTAGACCAGAAACATCTGGAAGGCTTGATGGCAGAGCACAGGTGGACTTTCCAAAATGCAGAATATTCATTGTCTTGTCCAGTGAATCTCCCTTGGACAGAGTTATGTTTTCAGTTGTGCACTCTTCAGACTTCTCTCATTTTCTGTGGTTAAATACACATGAACTTAAAAAAAGAAAACCGATCTGGCTAGCACCTGTTGGTTTGCATGACGACTCTGAACAACTTAATGCAAAATGATGACTTTCTTTTCTTAAATTTTTTTATTATCTTGGGGGCTGAGTGGTAGGTAGCACAGTGTTAACCCACATGGTGCAAACCATGGACCAGTGTAAGGATCCTGGTTCAAGCCCCTCACTCCGCACCTGCAGGAAGGTCACTTCACAAGTGGTGAAGCAGGTCTGCAGGTGTCTGTCTTTCTCTCCCCCTCTCTGTCTTCCCATCCTCTCTCAATTTATCTCTGTCCTATCCAAAATGACAGCAACAACAACAATAACAGCAATAATGATTAATAAGGGCAACAAAAGGGAATTTTTTTATTATCTTTATTTATTTATTGAATAGAGACAGAAATTGAGAGGGTAGGGGGTGATACAGAGGAAGAGAGACAGAAGGACACCTGCAGTACTGCTTTACTACTCGCAAAGTCCCTTGCAGGTGGGGACAGGGGGCTTGAACCTGGGTCCTTGCACATTGTAACATGTGTGCTCAACCAGGTGCACCACCACCCGGCCTATGATGGGTCTCTTAATTCATTTTATTACATAAAAAAGCAATTTTTTGCTCACCAGGTACATTGTGAAGATAAGACAAGACATCTAGTTCCACACTTGACACATGGTAGATACCCAACAAGGTATGTAATGAGGGAGGAAGGGAAAGCCTGCAAGGTGCTGAACCTCCCACACATACAAGTCTTGCACTCTACCCACTGAACCACCACCCCCACCCCCAGCATCTTTATGTTGTTTTTATATAGCCACTCAATCTAATGAACCTCCAACCTTCAAGCGAGGGGGGGATGGCACTAACAAATGACAAGTAGAAAGGATTCTAAGAATTGCATGCATCTGAGTCTTGTTCATTCAGTTTTTAACACTTCAACTATATAGAGATTAACAGATTAGAGTTTAAAATAACACACCTTGCTGATGAAACCTGTATTTATTTGTTGCATTTATTTAAAATTTAAAGAATACAAATATGTAAGAATTCTGAGAAACTAGAAGAACTTCTAGAAAAGCTAATAAACTAAAATAGATTATACTTTTAAAGGAGAAATCTGCAATTATAGTGGAGGCCAGATGGTTCTAAAGGAACACAAGAACAACTGGAAATATAAATTATGAGATAATGCAAGATTAGTCAGTGAGGAATGTTAGATGATGTTAGTTAAGAAATTATTGTTAACATGGGAAACCAAGACATGAGAAAAATGTATTACAACAGTGATCTATGTAATGAAACATATTAACTACACAAGTTAAGGCAGAATTGCATGCTAGAAGTAGATTAAAAGGAAGATTTTTACTGAAAACACTCATTTATCTGATACTTAGTCTATTTTGAGGGATAATGTTTGCATGTGAAGCAGATCGTTAGAAAGTACAACTTAAGAAAAGTTATTGAGATTAGTTTATCTTCAGTAACTAATCACAGTTAACTGTGTGTGTTCGTCTCACAAGAATTCAATCATGATCTCAGTAAATTCAGTACTTGAGAAGAATAGAATTAATTGCTAATTGCCTTTACAATTTCAATTAATTAAGGATGATAACATGTACATCTATTAAGTGGAATGTAAGTATGTGTTTCAAGCTAGATAACTAGCCGTTCCCATCATAAGTGCTCTTTGATAGAGGAAATATTATTGATGAGGGATTACTCAGGATCAGATTTGCAACTGAGTATGGCCGTGTTCATTTTATTCATTTACTATAACTGGTGAAATTATAGCATTTTTAGTTATAACTTTGGATAAAGTTGGCAACTTTCATCCATCAGAGAATTTAAATTGAACATTGTAACTGAACAAGACATTGACACATCTTCTTGGTCAAAATGTTCATGACTTTTCCTGAGCATAGATAATTGTAAACAGATTGCTACTTCACCTCATATTTTACCAGGTGTTGACTTGTTTAAAAATTTGGCTGTTGTTATTACTTTTAATAATTTATTTTTACTTATGTTCTATGTGACAAATATCAAGAGAGTTTCATGAGAGAGAAACCACAGCATCACACTGGCCCATAAGGTCCCAGGAACCTGAGGCTTGCATATCCTGTACTCTACCAGCTGGATAATTTCCCCAAATCAGGATTTTATATATTCCTAAAATGTTTCTTATGCTGCTGAGTGTGTCAAAACTGGTCATGATTGAATTGAAGTGGATTGAAGCCTAAGTGTCATGATCTAAAATACAGTGGTTGGGAGATAATTCAGCATTGGAGCACAGAGCTTCCGTGTCTGAAGTTCCCAGGTTCAATCAATCCCTGGCACTACTTTGTTCCAGTGCTCAGTGGTACTTCTGTCTGTCTCTCATAAAACAGAACAAACGTTTGTCTCTATTTGTGTACATGTGTGAATATATATATATCCTATAAATTATGTCTAATCCCAAAATCCAGAAATATATGTCATTATTAGATATATGAACAAGGTGAGGCTTTTGTTTGAAGATTGGTTACACTGGGCTGTTCATTTTGTATTGCATAAAAAGGGAAATGGCATTGATTTTGTTACAATGTCCTAGATAGGGAAAAATGCAAATAGGTATTATTCTGAAGAAGCAGATTTTTTTCCTCTTTGCAGGGAAAAACTATTAAAAGTTATTCTTATTTCCATATTTTACAATGTGGTTATGGGAGTGATTTTCATTCTGAGAAGTGAACTTGAAGAAAGGAATACCACACATTGCATTTCAAAGTACTATAGGATGTTTCTACTATGTCTAAATTTTACTCCTGATCTCTTTCCTGACTTTGAAAGCACAGGACTTCTTTTTTAAGTTTTTCTTTTCCCTGTGCAAAGCACATTTTGAATTTCTTTAATGTAGCTTGCAAGCTGGTTCTGTATTTATTTCACCCTTGCATAACTCAAAAGTAGTGGAACAGATTGTGCTCAGATTGGGCAAAAGCAATTACCAAACCCTTAGACTAGGGCAAGTCATGGTTCCAGAAGATAATTTTGAGGAAAGTCATGATGGCACGTAAATATAGGATTATTAAAGTTTTTCACTGAGAGTTTAGCAGCATAGCTCTTTTTAGCAAAGAACTTCTCTTTGGAGTCTGCAGTATCCTTCAAAAATTGGGTAGCACATTTTATATTCTGTGCTAACTTTGCTCCTAGGATGTTCTTGTCACTCCATGTTCGTTACAAATTATGACAGCCATGAAAATAGTGACTGATATTGATAGACTTAGCACTAACCATAGGCCAGGGGTTTTCTTAACAGGGATTTTTCTGTTGTGTGTTTCAACTGATTCTTGCAATCTTAAGTCACAAGACTTGTTTTATTTCTCTTGTTTTAAAAGATAAGGAGATTGAGGCCATTTCACCTCTCAGGAGGTAGTATCAGGATTCCAATTCAATTCTAAGACATTTCTATTAGATCATGAAAGTTGACTATGTGACAAGCATTGAGCCTAGTAGGAAAATGCAGAGATGAAGAAGATAGGATACGGAGTTCTGGTGGTGGGAATTGTGTGGAGTTGTACCCCTCTTATCCTATGGTTTTGTCAATATTTCCTTTTTATAAAATAAATAAATAAAATTTTTAAAAAATAATTCCTTTCTTTGTGAATTATGCAGTACTGAGAGATGAACACAAAGTGAGATTAAAATATTGAATAATTATTATATTGTTAGTGGTGATGACTGTTCTAAAGGGAAAAAATAAATCTCAACACTCCCTGAAATAAGAAACCATGAACTGAGATTAGATGGTCTTTATGAAGAAGGGAACATGTTGAGACAAGAAGTTAACAGATTCTGATTCCACTGCTCACTTTTCAACATTATGGTCTAGTTTGGAACAATGATTGTCAATAACAGAAAGAATTTCCAGCTTTTTTTATTTTCTATTTCTGAGATTTCAGTGCTCTGAGAAAACACTTTTTAAATTTATAGAAAGAGAGGAAGCAAAGGATACCATAGCACTAGAACTTTCTCCAATATGGTATAGGTCAGTCTCAGACCTAGATCATGCATGACTAGGCAGGTACACCATCCAGATGAACTATTTTACTGGTCAGAATTCCAACATTAGAAGTTGAAAATACGAAATCCTCAGGATCTGAGAACTACCTCTCCTGTAAAACACACATATTGCCATGTGTGAGAACCCAAGTTGATTATTTATTTTTATTATCTTTATTTATTTATTAGATAGAGACAGCCAGAAATCAAGAGGGAAGGGCGAGATAGAAAGGAAGAGAGACACCTGCAGCCCTGCTTCACCACTTGTGAAACTTTCCCCTGCAGGTGGGGACTGGGGTCTTGAATCTGGGTCCTTGCACATTGCAATATGTGTGCTTAACCAGGTGTGCCACTGCCCAGCCCCCAAGAGAACTCACGTTAAAGCCCCAGGCATCACATGAAAACACTGTGTGTCAGGGGAGCGGTGCTTTGGTGTCTCTCTTTCTCTATTTTTTTTTCTTCTTCTCTGTCCAGAAGAAGAAGGAGGAGGAAGAAGGTGGGAGGTCTGGCTTCTGTAATTGCTTCTCAGCTGGACATGGGTATTAGCAGGTCTTGTTTCTGTCTTTCCTTAGTGGGGCAGGGCTCTGGGGAGGTGGGGTTCTAGGACACATTGCTGAGGTCATCTGCCCAGGAAAGTTAGGTTGGCATCATGATAGCATCTGTAGCGTAATGGCTGAAAAGCATTAAGGTATAAAGCAGAACAAACTGTTTAATAATCAGGAACCCTAAGGTAAGAGTAGAGCAGATGAGATTTGGGTTCTTCATGTTGGTAGAAGCTAGAAAGTCTATTTTAGGTATATTCCAAGGGACCAGTGACTTTACTAATTTTTGCCTGAGCCAGAAAGCTAACATGAAGGTGGGTATAAGTATTGTCTGAGGAGATGGTATCAGAATTGGGAAGAGGACTAGAAAGATAGGCCATGGCAGAGAGTAGCTCCCACATATGGGAAAAGCATATAAATACCATTAACTGTCAACCCACATATCTGACCTAGGGCCCATGCCTATTCAGCATAGGAACCTGTGTAACCTCTGCATCCCTGTAGGTCTGAGCTCTCATTCCATGGTTATAGCTGGAAACATTCTAGGCTGCACTCATTTCAGGACCAGTCTTCCTCAAGTGGAAGAGTATGTTCACCAAGCCTCCATTCAGAGAGTGGGGCAATTTCTACCATTTTTATTCCACATTGAGGGCGAGGTCCTATAGAGGCCCACAAGAGGGTTTATGATATTGTTTCTGATTAAGATGACCAGTGATGGTGGAGAAAGGGATCTGTTAGAGGTTTAGGCCCAACATATCTATGTGGGAATCCCAGGATTCCCTGATTTGGGCCCCAGATGATGGTGTGGCCTGGTAGTGACCAAAAGGGCCATCGTTAAAGTGTGACAGTCTCTTGCCCTTATCCAGCTTTTTTTTTTTTTTTTTGCCTCCAGTGTTATCAAACTAGGATCCTTACGCTGGTCCTTGCGCTTCATACCTTGTGTGCTTAACCCGCTGCTCTACTGCCCCCCACCACATGCCTAATTTATCTTTTGTAGTCCTCACTTTATCTGACTTGATTAGACTCAGATTGAGGGAAGTGAAATAGGAAGTATGTGAGGAGGGTATCTAGGTCTAAGTAGAAAATATTTGATTAAATACTTTACAGTGTAAGTATGTGAGGAGGGTATCTAGGTCTAAGTAGAAAATATTTGATTAAATACTTTGCAGTGTCTTTTTTAGGTCTCTGTGCTTGTTTACTGTATTTATTGGGTCGCTGCAAACTTATTGTTCTCTTTTGCTTTAAGGTATCTACTTTCCTCCAACTTATGGGTGCGCGTGCACATGTACCCCGTCTCATGGACCCTGGTCTATATCTAGGTTCTGTAGCTTTGTTAGGAAGTGTGCCAGCCAAAATGGAATCGAGAGTCCTATGAGCTAGGAAAGGTCTCAGCAGGGTATTGGAGCTGAAAGGTTGGCATCCCAGTCCTGGCGTCTTTGGACACAGTCCAAACATGTGAAGTGGCACCGGTTGCATTGATTTGGTTGAGCTCAGCAGATGTGGTATCAAATGGTGTGGATCAAGAAAAATGAGCCCCAGAGGTTCCAGGATGGGGAGAAATACGGGTTGGAATGTAAATTGGTCCAACCCTTGTGGAGAGCAGTCTGGAGAACGAACGCTCACAAGGCTAGAAACAGACTTTCCTTATGACCCAGTAATTCCTCTCCTAAGGCTATATCCTAAGGAGTCAAGTAAACCCATCCCAAAAGATAAGTGTATACCTATGTTCATAGCATCACACAATTCATAATAGCCAAAATCTGGAAACAACCCAGGTGTCCAACGTCAGATGAGTAGCTGAGAAAAGTGTGGTATGTATACAAAATAGGATACTATTCAGCTATTAAGAATAATTAACCCACCTTCTCTGCCCCATCTTGAATGAAGCTAGAAGGAATTATGTTAAGTGAGATAAACTAGAAAGAGAAAGTTGAGAATGGGATGATCCCACTCTTAAACAGAATTTTGTGAAAGAAGAACAGAAAGGGAAATGCAAAGCAGAATCTGACTGAGTTTGGAGTATTGCACCAAAGTAAAAACTCTTTAGGGGAGGGGGAGGGTAGACTTTCAGCTCCACTATAGGGGAATGATGGTAGAAACACAGACCTCTGGTAGTGGGAATGGTGTTAATATATATTTCGTCTATTAACTTGTAGTTTTATAAATCACTATTTAATCAATATGGGAGGGGAAAAATAGACTGAATATCTCAAGCTTTTTTAATGCGTAGACTGCAGTTCTTAGTATATAAGCACTTAACATTTCTAATTAGTAAACTGAATTTTAAGATGGCTTAAAATGTATTTTTTTATCTTTTAACTGTTACTAATAAGTTTATTTTTAAATTTCTTTATTGGGGATTAATGGTTTACAGTCGACAGTAAAATACAGTAATTTTGTACATGTGTAACATTTCTCAGTTATCCACATGTTAATGCATTTCTAATGATAATTTTTAAAAATATTTTATTTATTTTAATGAGAGAGATACAGACAGAAAGACCAGAGCATTGCTCAGCTCTGGTTTATGATGGTGCTGGGGACAGAACTTGGGAACCCTGAGTCTCAGGCATGAAAGCCTTTTGTATAACCATCATGCTGTCTTCCCAGTCCCCTCTGATGATAACTTTTTAAAAAATATTAAATCAACCATAATCTTAAACCAGAAGCAACCAGTCTTGTCAGCATATAAGATATTGTTATTTGTAAATAGCATTAAATGACATAAGTCATGATAAGGTTTTGTATGGTACAGTAAATCCTAATCATGGGGTTTTCAAAGTAAACAAAGTTCCCAAATAACTTGGTTATAATAACAGTCATCTCTTGCCTTCTTAAACTCTAAGATAGCAAGGAACCTTCCTCATTCTGTATTTCTTGGCACCTTAATCAGTCATACACTGATGGATCATACAACTGAACTCTCTTGGTATTCTGTCTTTATACCTTTCACACAAATGGGTACTCTGAACAGCTTTTGTTAGATTTCACTCAGAACTTGGTTAATTGAGAGGAAACCTGGAGCAATCTTTTCCAAGTTCATATTTGTGAACTATAATTTACCTAGCTGACTGGTAGAAACTATATCCATGAATCTTTTGGAGAACAATATTTTTCTTCTGCTAGCACCAACAATTGAAAATAATGGAAAAGTCCTAAATATAATTGCCATTGAGGAACAGATGACAGAAAAAGGATTTTGAAGAGTGGAAACAGTAAACTTTGAGCTCCTTTAATGAATGCTGAGCTAAGATGTTTGAATCAAGTGTACTTGACTCCTATCTTTTTTTCCTTTGCAGTGGCCATGGAAACCTCAGAGTTGTTTATGTGTGTGGTGGGTTGAATGTCTGTTAGAAATGTTCTGGGAAAAGGAACTTCTAAAATATTAAAACTAAAGTTTTGATGCAAGTCAGACACTGGATTCACGGAGGGTAGAAGAAACAAATTACTAAAATTGAGATCCATTGTTCTCTTGCGTTGGAAATGTGATTCAACTGAGTGGTCTTGGTTGTAGTTGGCTGTTCTCTCTCTTCAAGCAGACTGGGTAAAGAACAAGATATGAACAGAGAGAGAGAGAGAGAAAGAGAGAGAGAGAGAGAGAGAGAGAGGAGGAGGAGAAAGAGAAGGAGAAGAGGAAGAAGAAGAAGAAGAAGAAGAAGAAGGAGAAGGAGGAGAAGAAGGAGGAGAAGAAGGAGAAGGAGGAGAAGGAGGAGAAAGAGGAGAAGGAGGAGAAGGAGAAGGAGAAGAAGAAGAAGAAGAAGAAGAAGAAGAAGAAGAAGGGGAAAGGGGAAGAAGAAGAAGGGGAAGAAGAAGGAAAAAGAGAAGGAGGAGGAGGAGAAGGAGAAGAAGAAGAAGAAGGGGAAAGGGGAAGAAGAAGAAGGAGAAAGAGAAGGAGGAGGAGGAGAAGGAGAAGTAGAAGAAGAAGGGGAAGAAGGAGAAGGAGAAGGAGAAGAAGAAGGGGAAGAAGAAGGAGAAGGAGAAGAAATAGATGCCAGAGTGTTATTCAGCTCTGGATTATGGTGGTACAGGGGATTATTATCTGGAAAGTCTTTTGAATAACTTTTATACCATCTCCCCTGTCCCAAAATTCTCTTATTAAAAAAAAGTAAGTAAATTCTTCAAGTATATAGAATACTTGGATAGAAAAACATGTCTTTGATGCAGTCATAACATAGTAGATAAACTATCTCAGATATCTATATCAGGCAACTTCCCAAGACCCAGAAAGGCAATATCTTGGAAATCTCCACTTGTTACTGAAGTGGGATTCCAGGAACAAATAAGCTAAAGATTAAATACAAATGTCAACTGAGAAAAATAATCTTCCTAATTCTTGTCAAAATAGCCATGTCTTATTTAGTGTTGACTTGAGATAGTTTGATAAAATGGGTTTTAATCTGTTCAGCAAGTCCTTATTGATGACTTTGGTGCTCTCTCTGGGAAGGATCTTAATAAGTACCATAAAGAGAATCATCATTGTGAGCAAGTAGAACTGGACATAGACATTCTATGTATAGAATCCAATGCTTTATTATTTTCTAGGTCACCACTTTCAATCAAGGCAACCAAATTCTAACTTTGAGTTAACACTGATTTCAAATTTATTTTTGACATGTACTTAATTATAATATATAATTTCATAGTTTACCCATTTATTTGTTTATTCATTACTCTTTAATTCCTGCAAATATGTTAGCTATAGATTGTGGGAGTTTGCATAATGACTTTGGTCACACTTTGAATGTGTGAGTTATTCTGTCTCTGCTAAAAATGTTCTGACCACATTTCTCTATAAAATGGGCATTCTTGGTTTCTGAAAGCTTAACATTGGAATGTATATGAATGTTTCTTAGTCCTGGTCTCTTCCAGTTGGATAACTGCCCCCTTTTAGAAAGCAAATACCTCCTGGTTGACAGAAACATGACAGACTTCAATGGCTGGTTCTTACTTAATCCTTTTAGAACAAAAGATTAATGCTACTTTAAATGACTTTTTTTACAGATAGTATGCATATTTGACTTGCTGTGTTTTTATTTTTATTGTTTATCTGTTACCTTCTTTGCATTTATACTTAGTGTGGATTTAGGTTCACAGGAAAATGAAGGGGAAAACCAAAGATTTAACAAATATCTCTTACTTCCAAAAGAAACACAGTTACCCTTACTAAGAACAATGCCCATTAGAATGGTACATTAGTTACAACTGATGAACTTGACACACCACAATAATCTAAAATCCAAAGTGGTCATTTCACTTGGTATAGTAAAGTGTGCTATGAGTCCTGCAAATACTACCACCAGGGCACACAGAGTAATTTCACTGTACTTTTTAAAAGCATTCTGTGCCCAGCCTCTTTACCCTGCCTTCTCTCTTCCAACTTCTGCCAGTCACTGATACTTTTACTTTCTCCATAATTTTAACTTTTGCAGAATATAATATTTTTGAGATGATAGAGTGGTAGCCATTTCAAAAAATCATTTATATAACCTGGGAATATGCATTCAAGCTTTCTCCATGCTTTTCCATAACTTGATACTATTCTTTCTTTCTTTCTTTCTTTCTTCCTTTCTTTCTTTCTTTCTTTCTTTCTTTCTTTCTTTCTCTCTCTCTCTCTCTCTCTCTCTCTCTTTCTTTCTTTCTTTCTTTCTTTTTTGTCTACTCTTCCCGCAACCCCCACCCCAAGTTTTTTACGTTGGTGCCATACTTCAAACTCAGTCAAACTCTGCTTTGCATTTCCCTTTCTGTTCTTTTTAATTTCTGTTTATGAGTGGGATCATCCCCATTCTCATCTTTCTCTTTTTGGCTTATCTCACTTAACATAGTTCCTTTTAGCTCCATCCAAGATGGGTCAAAGAAGGTGGATTCATTATTCTTAATAGCTGAGTAGTTTTCCATTTTGTATATAGACCACAACTTTTTCAGCCACTCATCTCTTGTTGGACACCTGGGTTGTTTCTCAGTTTTGGCTATTATAGTTTGTGCTGCTATGAACATAGGTGTACAGGTTTTTTTTTTTTTTATGGATGTGCTGATAGTTTCTTTTTAGTGTTGAAAAATATTCCATTGGCTGGATATACCACAGATTTTGTATCCATCAACCTTCTAGATGACTTTTTGGTTGCTTCTAAATGTTAATAATTGTACATAAAACTACTGTAATCACTTATGTATATAGGTTTTTGTGTAACCATGAGTTTTTCACTTTCTTTGATAAATACTAAAGAGTATGATTGCTGGATCACATACTAATATGAGTCTGTTTCTTTTTCTTTTTCTCTTTCTCTCTTTTTTAAAAGAAATTACCAGGTTGTCTTTGAAAATGGCTATAGCATCCCTGGTAGGTAGTATTCCTTGACTTCCTGTTGATACCCATTCTTGCCAGCATTTGATGCTACCAAGGTTTTAGACTTCAGTCACAAACAGCTGGGCCATGGTAGCTCATTATTTGATGCACAATATTTCTACATTCTTAAATTTATTTTTAAATATATCTTTGAGGATTTCTGCCTCTATGTTCATGTAGATACTAGTTTGTCATTTTTTTTTTACTTGTAATGAAACTTGGTTTTTAGTTTAGTTTTTTTTTTTTTTTTGCCTCCAGGGTTATTGCTGGGGCTCAGTGCCTACACCATGAATCCACTGATCCTGGAGGCCATTTTTCCCCCTTTTGTTGCCCTTCTTGTTGTAGCCTTGTTTTGGTTATTATTGTTATTATTGATGTCGTTCGTTGCTGGATAGGACAGAGAGAAATGGAGACAGGAGGGGAAGACAGAGAGGGGGAGAGAGAGACAGGCACTTGCAGACCTGCTTCACTGCCTGTGAAATGACTCCCCTGCAGGTGGGGAGCTGGGGGCTCGAACTGGGATCCTTCTGCCGGCCCTTGCGCTTTGCACCACATGTGCTTAACCCACTGCACTACCACCAGACCCCTGGTTTTTAGTTTTAAAGTAGTCTTGACTTCATAACATGAGATAGAAGTATTCACTCTGTTACTATTCTCTGAAAGATATTTAGCACAGTTCATTCTTTAGATATTTGGTAGGTGTGCTATGAAATCTTATACTGAATTTTAATCGACCTGATTTTAAAACTGGACTTTTCTTATTGTCTGTAATTCATCTCTAGTCAGTAATTATAAGTTATATGATATATATATATATGTGTATATATATCCCTGAAATAGACAATTAACTATTTTTAACAAGATAAAATATTGACTTAAGTATGTTTTATTATAATGTGTATTCTGATTCTCAGCTTATACCTTAATTCCACATTTACAGTGCAAGTCCTTGAATAATTTCCTGAAATTCTCTAAGCCTTAATATCTTTGTAAGATGTGGTTTGTGATATCATCTTTATCATTCAACCATGATTATTCTGGAAGTCAAGTCAAGTAATATAGAAATAAGTACAATGCTTATATGCATGTGTGTGTGTGTGTGTGTGTGTGTGTGTGAAATGAAAGCTTAAGCACATCAAAAAGTGTTATGCTATTACGTAAGATGTAATTATCAATTTGCCCCAGGTACATTTGGGTATAGAAAGCTTTAAAGAAGAATATTGTCTTTAACTTACAAGTGTCAGGTCATGTGTTTGATTTCTGGCATTGCATGTGCCTAAGCTATGTTCTCTCTCCCTCTCCCTCTCTCTCTCTCTCTCTTTCATAGAGTAGATTCAAAAAAATCTTTCAATTTTGATCTGATTTAATTTTATAGGACACAGATAAATTGAGAGGTAAGGGGAGGGATAGAGAAAGAGAGAGACAGGGAGACATCTACAGCACTGCTTTACCACTCATGAAGCTTTCCCTCCTTCAGGCTGAGGGCAAGAGCTAAATCTGAGTCCTTGTGCACTGTAATGGTGTGAGTGCTCAGTCAGGCTCACCACCCCCCAGCCCAGATTAAGAAATCTTTGAAATAAAACTTCTTCAATTATCTTATTGTCTGTTTCCCCCCTCCCCCGCCCCGCCACTGGCTATTCTGACATTCCATCTCTTTCATTTAGTTCTATAATTTGTGCACCATTTCCATGGATTTCTACAGTTATTTCAGGACAGTGGCTGGATTTAAAAATATAAAGGATGTTAAATCTGTTAATCTAACCTGACAATTGTATCTAAGACTTTCATACTCTCAGATGTGTAATTAATGCAGGACTGTATACTCACATTTGAAATAGCATAATAGGTCCTGGAAGGACCTCTCCTATACACTCTATTGGTTTTCATGTGAGACACATCATGAAAAACAAATCTATGTATTTTGCTAGAAAACGTCTCTTTCCCTTTTTCAGTTTATCTTTTCCATTTGAAATTCAGAGAGCTTGAGGGATAACAGCAGATCCTGCCTCTGACTGAGCATCAATAGGAATATATCTGTTATGTAATTGAGGAGGTTATGCCATTAGGAGAACTAAGTCTTTGACCTATAACCTGCTGTTTGTTGCATGTGTAGTCAACACAGAAGGAATCATATTATTCATTGCAGTGGCCAAATGAGAAGCAATGTGGATGAAATTTGCTAGAGCAGGAGTTTTCGTTTAATTAAATCTGATTTTATAACTGCCCAAGAGACCTTACTGCAAAAGGGAGGTACCAAAATCCTTTCTTCGTATATAAGTCTCCCAGTAACAATTTTTCCTGAAGTAATTAAAGTCTGCTGAGTGATTTCAGTTCTCAAGAAATGTTGTTGTTTTTGAGGCAACACTCATTACTACTCTCTATCCATAAAGCACCTCTGTTAGCCCTCTGACCTGGGGCAAATCACTTAACTCCTCTGACCTTTGGTATAAGAAAAGTTATGCATATGTGTGCCCACTAAACAAAGCTGTCCCCAGGATTATATGAGAGAATGAATGTGATTTAAAAGGGGAGCCCACACCCATTATCTCCACTCATTCTTATAATACCAGTGGGTGCAGAGTAGGCTAGGCTATTTAGGTCACACAGTGGTGTGTGTGTGTGTGTGTGTGTGTGTGTGTGTGTGTGTGTGTGTGTGTGTGTGTTCGCCCTTGCATATGTTTAACCCTAATTCCAGATGAAGACTGAAGTTCAGAAAAAATACAAGCTTCCTAATTTGCAGAGCTAGGAGGCTGTTAACTGATACATTACATCACAATTAAATTGGATTTCTAAATTATGACCATATTTAGGATTTTCCCCCCCACTTTATTGAGGGGCTAATGGTTTACAGTACAGCTGTTGACATGGGTCCAGCTTTTCATCTCTGTAGCAGGTGTCTGCAGAACACTATCACTCTCAGCTTAGGATGTTTCCATTATTGTACGTCAAGACCCTTTAGGTCCTCTCCACCGGCTCCGGCTCCCTCCTCCTACTTCCCCACAGTCCTTTGCTTTGGTGCAGTACACCATACCCAGTCCAAGTTTCTCTTTGTTTTTGTTTTGTTTAGTTTTCCTTTAAGTCCTTGTTTCTTAAGTTAAATATATAAATGAGATCTTCTGGTATCTGTCCTTCCCATTTTGGCTTATCTCATTTAATATAATGCTTTTAAGCTTCCCTTTTGATAGCCAGTATATTACAAAAACATCATCAGATGTAAAAGATCAAATGGAAGACTGCCAGGAATTATTCAGACTGACCTAGAACTAGGAGTGCTTGCTCTGGAATACAGTGATTGGTAAACTGGTCGGTTTACATCTTCTGAGAGATGATCATTCATTTATTAGGAATTATTTTTAGTCCATTGTAAAATATAATCATTATCAAAAAATAAATTATATGATGAAAATATGATTAATAGTCAAAATGCATCAATTCTTGCATCTTTTATATTTTATTTTCATCTTGAGTATATCTACCTAGTAATGATCTTGAGTATATCTACCTAGTAATGCTGTATAATGAGCCAATATTGCACACCCAACAAAATGGATAGTATGTCATTTCTGAAATTAGGTTATCAAAGACCATAGATTCTTTTTTTTATTTAAGAAAGGAGACATTAACAAAACCATAGAATGAGAGGGGTACAATTCCGCACAATTCCCATAACCCGATCTCCATATCCCATCCCCTCCCCTGATAGCCTTCCCATTCTCTATCTCACTGGGAGTATGGACCCAGGGTCGTTGTGGGTTGCAGAGAGTGTAAGGTCTGGCTTCTGTAATTGCTTCCCCGCTGAACATGGGTGTTGACTGGTTGGTCCATACTCCCAGTCTACCTCTCTCTTTCCCTAGTAGGGTGGGGCTCTGAGGAAGTGGAGCTCCAGGACACATTCAGAAACATAAAGATGAGTATGGGATGTCCCCATTCATCAACAGAAGTTGAGAAAGAAGAACAGAAAGGGAAACTAAAAGCAGGATCTGATAAAAACACTGTGGTGAAGGGGAGGGTAGCCATTGGGCTTCCCAGCACGGCGGGGGGTGGGTGGTGGGGATGGGACACAGTATTTTGGTGGTGGGAGTGGTGTTTATGGACCATAGATATTTTTTAGAATCCCTCTTGCTTGCTCATTCTTCTGGATATTTCACTTTTGGAAAGCCACCTACCATGTGTTCAGGACACACAGGCAGCCCATGGAGAGGCTCATGTGTCAAGGAAATGCAGTCTCTCACCAACCATCAGAGAGCAACTGAGGACTGCCAATAGCTATATGAGTTTGGGAACCTTCACATGACTGCAGTGCTGTCTGCCAACTTTACGTACTTCAGGAAAGACCTTGAGCCAGAACTAGTCAGTAAAACTGTGCTTAGCAGTGGATAACTATTGATACTATAGCAGCAAACTATCTAAATGCTCTTCAGTTTGATGTCTGATTTTAGAAGAGTTCTAAAGTTTTATTTAAGAAGTAAATAAAAAACTAATTTTCTTTCTGTTAATATAGAAATCATGGACACACCCAAGATTATATCCTCTATTTGTATAAATATTTTCCTTATGTATTTATACAAATAGAGGATATAATCTTGGGTGTGTCCAAATACAAATGAGAGAGTAGGCTCACACAAAATTAATCAGCTCTGCTATGTGAACCTCTGTAATCCTAGGGACAGGTTTATACATTCAAGTGTAAATTTAGAACCAAATGAGTGTAGCTTACTTGATAATCTTTCTCTTTTCCCTTTAAATATCAACTGTCGATACAGAAAATCAGCCAGAGCTTGCCGAGAACTCACCAGGACATGTGTTTAGGTTATCAGTAGTTCCTTCTGAGTTAGATTTAGGGTCATATGGTTCTCCTTCTCTGAGTAAGAAAAGAAGGGTAGCTAGGAAGAGTGATAACAACATGTAGTGATTCTATTTTTGTTGAAGTCAAACAACTACTAGAACTTTGAATGCTTTTGCATTTGAAGGAACTTTGATGGAAATCCTAGAAGTAAATTAAGACTTTAGCATACTTGCTAATATTGATATAGTTCTTTTTTAATTTTTAAAACTTTTTATTTATTAATTTGGAGAGAGACAGAAATTGAGAATGAAAGGGGAGGGGTTAGAGAAGGAGCTATAGATACCTGCAGCACTGCTTCATCACAGCTCTTAAGGTGAGCCCGCTGCAAGTGGGGACCAGAGGCTTGAACCTGAGTCTTTGCACACTGTAATGTATGAGCTTAACCAGGTGCACTACCACCTGGCCCTTTATTGCTATATTTTCCCAGACAGTGGTAGATTTCTTAGTTCCTGTAATTATATAAGCAAAGACTTAAATAAGCTATCAGCCTCTTAAGAAGATTTCTGTATAACTAAATCACTAATCTAATGGTCAGTCCACATCATTCATAAACTGAGTTAAAAGATAGTTTACACAGGGGGCCAGGCGGTGGTGCACAGTTTAGTGCACATAGTACAAAGTGCAAGAATGGTAGTTCGAACCCCTAGCTCCCCACCTATAGGGGTTTGCTTCACAAGCAGTGAGGCAGGTCTGCAGGTTTCTCTCTCTCGCTCTCTCTCTCTCTTAAATTCTCTCTGTCCATTAAAGAATGTTTCAGGGCCAGAGAGTAAATTTGGAAAATCTGGACACAAAATAGCAACCATTTTACAGAAAGATAAAAGAAAAACATTTATTTATAGTTTCATTTATTTTTATATCATCATTACAGTAATCAATTCATTAGTAGCCTTCAGTGCATACTTTGGAAACATATGTAAACATAAATGAGTAAGCAGTTAAGATTTTTTTTTTGTTTGTTTTTGCCTCTTGGTTTATTGCTGGGGCTCAGTGCCTGCACGACGAATCCACTGCTCCCGGAGGCTATATTTTTTGTTGCCCTTGTTGTCGTTATTGTTATTGTTGTCATTGATGTTGTTGTTGGATAGGACATAGAGAAATGGAGAGAGGAGGGGAAACAAAGAGGGGAAGAGAAAGACACCTGCAGACCTGCTTCACTGCTTGTGAAACGATACCCCCTGCAGTTGGGGAGCGGGGGGCTCCAACTGGATCCTTAATCTGGTACTTGCACTTCGCACCATGTGCACTTAATGCCGTGCACTACTGCCCGACGCATGCGTTTAAGTTTTAACTTTTTCCCCCCTTACTGGAGTTATAAATGATTGACAGTACAGTTGTTGGCACATAGGTACAGCTTCTCATCTCCCTGTTGTGTCTGCAGACCACCTTTCCCCCAGCTGAGAATCTTTTACACCGCCATCCATAAAATCCCAGAGCCTCCTCACCCTGGCCCCCATGTCTCAGTCCCCACAGTCTTTGGCTCAGCACACCACACTCAGTCCAAGTTTCACTTTGTGTTTTCCCTTTCTGTCCTTGCTTGTTAGGCTCTACCTGTAAGTGAGACCATTTGGTATTTTGGTTTATCTCACTTGATATATTGCCTTCTAGGTCTATCTGTTGCATCAAATAAAACTGTGTACCAAAAATTATGAGATTTAAAGATTACAGTTCCACATTCATATATGGGTACCACACTCACCATCAGAGTCCCTGCTCTCCCCCTGCCCCATTCTGTTAACTAGGATAGTGCTCACAAACTCTGAGGCACTATGGTTACTAAGTAACTTTGGAAACCTCTTTTAAATTACTAATGACAAAGTCATGAAATTAACACAGTAGGACAGCAAAACAGCTCACTTGGCTCTGTGCACAGGTCAGGTTTGAGTCCAGCCTCCACCACAGTGAAGGAAGCTTTCTTTGGTGCCCTGGTTTCTAGCTCACTTTGTCTCTGCTTCTCTGTATGTCTGAAAAGTCACATGAGAGCAGTGATGGCCCTGGTGATGACCAAAAAGTAAAAGCAATGAAAAGAAACATCAGAGGATGACTGGTAGACTGACAGAAAAAACTAAAAGAATGCAATCAACCAATCATCACTATAAACTGTAATGACTTTAGAAATATAAATAGAAGGGGCTGGTGGCATACCTGGATGAGTGCACATGTTGCAATGTACAAGGACCCAAGTTCGAGCTCCTGATCCCCACCTGCAGGGGGAAAGCTTTGTGAGTAGTGAAGCAGAGCTGCAGGTGTCTCTCTGTCTCTTTCCCTGTCTCCCCTTCCCTCTCGATTTCTTGCTGTTTCTATCTAATAAATGAATAAAGATAATAAAATTTTTAAAAAGAAAGAAATATAAATAGTAGCAGTAAAACAACTTACCTGGATATTGTGTCTCTTTGCCATATGCAACTGAAGGTCAAGCCCAGTTACCACTGCATTGAAGAAAATTTAACTGCTTTGGTCTCTTTCATTCCTTCTGTCTCTATGCTTCTTTATCTTCACCTAAAAAGCTAGAGTTAAATTGAAAATAAACTAAAGATTCCCAAAGACCTCTTAGCCCCTAAGCCGTTAACCCACAGGGAAATGATAAAAATAATATAAAAAATAACTTCATAAAGATGATCTTATTCCTATAGTCAACTTTTCTATAATTAATTACTGTAGCTTATGGTTTATAACAGTTATTATCATTAACCAAATCCTGTTTTAGCAGAGAAAATTGAAGAATATAAATCCAAAAGCTATTTAGCTATTATATAAATAAACCATGTTACTTTTCTTTTTTATTTTACAATTTTAGTAGTTTTAAGGTAGCAACAATGAGCATTTAAATAATGTCATTTAAAACTATTTGCATATATTCATAACTGAAATATTTAAGTGATAATTTTTCCTTAATGACTGGTGTTTAGTGTGTTTTCTTACTTGGAAACTGTTCAGACATGCAAAGATTATTCATGAAATAGCCTAATCATGTGTCTACTGACTTCATTGAATTTATGCTCGTTATAACTAATAAGAACATTAAATCCTTATGATTTGAAAATCGCAGAAATTTTAGAAGACACTACACTACCTATCCCATCTCTGTAGTTCAGGCTATCCTGTCTTGCACAAAACTTGAAATCACCTGGCAGTTCCCACATTCCCTGTGGCTACCTGGCCTTCCATGGTCTTACCTTGACCATGGACAGCATAAGAGCAATATTAGCACAGGATTTTCACCTTATCATGCTTTCTTTTTTTGTAGTTTCCTTCTTCTGAATCCTGTCTGACCAAGCAAACTTAGTTTCTACTATCTCCTCTACCCAGTGTCCTCTGTTTAAGTCTATAACCTAACACTTCATGTGATGCATGACTACCAGACACTTGAATATCTTCCAGTTTTTCATTTTATTATTATGCTATGAAATTAAATTTTATATTTCAATTGAATTTTCTATTCAATTGTTCTTTTTTGTCTTCCTTTTTGGAATAATAAAACAAAAATCACAGATATTTGTTTGTTTTCTCCCTCTCTTTTATTTCTTTTTATTTTTCTCCTCCTCCTCCTCCTTCTCCTCCTCCACCTTCTCTTCCTTTTTATTTGCCACCACAATTACTACTGGGGCATAGTGACTACACAACAAATCCATTGCTCACAGAAGCCATTTTTTTCTTTTATTAAAAAAAATATTTTATATATTTATTATTGGATAAAGCCAGAAATAAATTGAGAGAGGCAGGGAAAATAAAGAAGGAGACAGAAAGATACCCATAGCCCTGCTTCACCACTCATGAAGCTTTACCCCCCACAGGTTTCCTACCAGGGGTTTGAACTTGCGTCCTTGTGCACTGTAATGTGTGTGCTTAACCAGGTGCACCACTACCTGGCACATATTGTTTCCTTTGTTTTATTTGATAGGACAGAGGAAATTTAGAGCAAGGAAATTAGAGACAAAAAAAAGGAAGGGAGGGAGTGGGGTGAGGAAAGGGGGAGAGAGAGAGAGGGAGAGAGAGAGAGAGAGGTGCCTGCAGTACTGCTTCACTACCTGTGATGCCCACTTTATGCACATGGGCACAGGTCCTTGCTAAGGAAAAGTGTTCACTCAGTGTAGTCCACTAATGCCTGGTCCTCACAAAAAGTTGGCTTCTGCAGACAAACAATAAATAACCTTTCAATGAATCTTGTCTTGACAATTCCCCTTGTATATGCCACTGGAAAATTACTGATTTCAGGAAAGGTAGGAGTCATACCCTTTCTCTTTTTTTTGTTCTGATATATGTGTGTGTTTTTTTTTTAATTTTATTTATAAAATGGAAACACTGACAAAAACCATAGGATAAGAGGGGCACAACTCCACACAATTCCCACCATCAGAACTCCGCATCTCATCCCCTCTCCTGATAAAGCTATTCTTATCCCTTTGGGAGTATGGGCCCAGGGTTATTATGGGGTGCAGAAGGTGGATGGTCTGGCTTCTGTAAGTGCTTCCCTGCTGAACATGGGCATTGACAGGTCGATCCATACTCCCAGTCTGTCCCTCTCCCTAGTAGGGCAGGGCTCTGGGGAAGCGGGGCTCCAGGACACATTGGTGGGGTTGTCTCTCCAGGGCAGTCTGGTTGGCACCATGGTAGCAGCTGGAACCTGGTGGCTGAAAAGAGAGTTAACATATAAAGCCAAACAAGTTGTTGACTAATCATGAAATCATGAACCTACAGGTTGGAATAGTTCACATGTTGAGTTGGGGGGGTCTCCATTTTGTAGATAGTTAGTAGGCCTATTTTAATTATATTCCAAAGGGCCTGTGACTATACTAGTTTTTGTTGTTGTTGTTGTTTGCTTGTTTTTTGTTTTTTTTTATCCTGAGACTGAAATCTGATATGCAGGTGGATCTAAGTTATTATCTGGGGAGATGGTATTATGACTGGAAAAAGGACCAGAAAGCTGGATCAGGGAAGAGATATGCCCATTGAGAAGGTCTGAGAAAAGGAAATAGAAGTGCCCATCAGCTGTGACTCCTCCATCACCCGTGTTGCCTCAAAATCTTATGTTATTTTAATATTCACAAGTTATCTCTCATGAGCCTTTTTTTTTTCTTCAAATGTATTAGAGATACATTTTATCTCTAATAGTTCTTTTATTTATAACCTGTTACTTTGAAGGGTCTAGTCCTGGAGTTCATTTAGATTATAAAATTTTCTGACTTCATAGAAGAGGTCATGGGAGGTCAAAACAAAAAGAAAAGTGAGAAGTTAGACCCAATCTAAATGCAGTTGTACATTAAAAATATAACAAGTAGGGGAAATTAGATTTCAACAAATGTAGTTTGATTTTTACGTGACTTGAATTTTTCGATCATATTTAGTTTAACATTAAGCAGTGGTTCTAAGCAAGGTTTTCCACCCTTTTTGGAATGTATAAAGGTTCATTGGTAAATAATGTTTTCTGCCCAGACATCTTAATTTCTAAACTGTGTCTCATGAATATGAAATAACTTATTTTGCATGGTTTAGGTTTTTGTCTACATGAATACTCACTTTTTAGTATTTATTTTTTTATTTATTTCTTAGTTACTGGGAAAAAAAAAAGATAAAAGTAAGGGAGAAATAACCAGAGTGTTGTCTTGGCACATGTGATGCAGTGCGGCGAACTTGAGAGCTCCTTGTTTGAGAGGCCAATGTTTTAACCCACTGTGCCACCTCCTAGGCTGATGAGTGTTTTCCTTTCTGTCAAGTTCAAGTGAATATGGCTCTAAGACGAGTATTTATGGATTTTAATAGTGAAGTGACATTGTGAAGGGAAATGAGTCACTTTCAGGAGCCAGGTGGTGGCATACCTGGTTAAGTGCACACACTACAGTCCACAAGGACCCAGGTTCAAGCCCCTGGTCCCCACTTGCAGGGGGAAAGCTTCACAAGGGCTGCAGGTGTCTCTCTGTATCTCTTCCTCTCTATCTACCCTTCCCCTCTCAGTTTCTTTCTCTCTATATACAATAATAAGTAATTTTTTAAATTTATTCTAGTTTATTTTATTTTTGCCTAGTAACACTATTTTATTAGAATAAATTTTTTTTTTTTAAAAAAGAGTCAATTCTAATGTCAAACAAGCTCTGTTTTCTCTTGGGAGAAAGTTTATTCATTTACATGAATTTGTCATTTTTTGTTTTTGTTCTTTTATTGCCACCTGGGTTATTGTTGGGACTTGGTGGCTGCATCATAAATCCACCACTTTTGGTGGCTATTTTTTTCTTATTCTTTCTTTATTTTATTTGATAGGACAAAAAGAAAATTGAGAAAGAATGAGGGAGGGGGGGGGGAGAGAGAAAGATAGAGAGAGGGACATCTGCAACCTTGCTACTCATGAAGCTTCCCTCCTGCAGGCGGGTACCAGGGCCCCGAGCCCAGGTCCTTGTGCATGCATCTCAAATATGCATCTCATATTTGCTCTATGAGATGTGTCACTGCCCTGTCCCCAGGGAGATAAGTTTAAAAGTTATTTTTTACTGAGTTCCAGGCTGTTCTAAGAGTGCAAGCACAGAGCCTCTTCCAGGGGATGCAGTGAACAAAAGATGCAGAGGAACTTTTCTCAAGGTATAGAAGGAAATAGGAATACTACCATCTATGAAAGACCGAGAGGAGTGGCAGTTGGTCGCTCAGCCCTGATCATGAGTCCACATTGACCAAAAGGCAAGTGTCAGGCATCATCTATCTAGCTTGAGAGGTTTTTAAAACCAAGGATGGTTAATGGAGTTAGAGCTTAAATGACTCAAAATAAAATTAGTGGTGGTGCTAATGCAGCGAGGTGTTATTAAAGTAAAAGAGTGGCTTGAAAATCTCTCCAGCAGATAAAACTATTTAAGCCACACAAGCAGAACAAACAAAAGTGTAGCTTATTACGATAACATTAGCAAAACTTAGCTTAGGTAAACTTTAGTAAATACTGCTGATAGCTATATTAAAAAAATCCAAACCTTCTTCTAAGATTGTAATAAAATAATTATTTTCATCAATCTTCACTATTTGCCCCCAATATAATATTCATTTAAATGGCTAAAGCCTCCCCATTTCCACTCTGTGAATCATCACAGGTGATACCTGTGATACCACATCTCTCTACACCATGCCAGTTTTAGATATGAAAACTCTTAGTCTGGGTGAGGTTAGATAGCATAGTGGTTATACACAAAGACTCTCGTGCCTGAGACTTCTAAATTCCAGGTTCAATCCCCAGCACCACCATTAGCCAGAGCTCAATAGTGCTCTGGTAAACAACAACAACAACAATAATAAAACTCCCATTCTACAAGGTATTCTATTATGCACAGAAAAAATCCATTCTTTCTTTCATTTTTAAAACTTATTTATTTCACTAGAGGGATAGAGAGAGGCCAGAGTTAGACTCTGGAATATGCAGTGCTAGGGACTGAATTTTTTATTTTCTTTAAAGAGAGAAAGAAAAGTTAAATGTGAAAGCACATGTTTCTACATAAACCTGAGACTTTAGCCATACAGCGCCTACACTTTACCCACTAAATCATTTCTTGGGTTGTATTGAAATCTTGCTAAATATTACTGTATTCATCTGGCCTTGATATTTTTTTATTTTTGTATTGTTTGGATATTTTAAAACTCAGATACATAATACCTGCCCTGAGGGTTGAGAAATCAATGCGAAAGTGAAGTTCAAGATTGCAGTTCACATTTTAAAAGAACAAAGAAAGAAGCAAAAGAGGCGAAGTTCAGAGATACCACATCCAGTAAACTAAAAAGCCCAGGCAGGGGGCTGGTGGTGTGGTGCACTTGTCATCATTCTTGTCCAGTTGAGTGCACTTGCCATCATGCTTAAGGACCCAGGTTCAAGCCTCTGATTCCCATCTGCAGGAGGGAATGTTTCATGAGCAATGAAGCATTGCTTCAGGTGTCTGTCTGGTTCTCTCCTTCTCTCCCTTACCACTCTGAATTTCTCTCTGCCCTAACAAATAAAATAGTAAAAAGGTCCAGCAATAACCTTGGTGTCACAGAATGTGAGCTCAGATCTACAGGGATGCAGAGGTCACATAGGCTCCTAAGCTGAATATGGGCCCCAGATCACATCAAATCAGTGGGGTTTACAGTCAACAATATTTATTTATTTATTCCCTTTTGTTGCCCTTGTTGTTTTATTGTTTTAGTTATTGTTGTTGTTGTTACTGATGTCATTGTTGGGTAGGACAGAGAGAAAATGGAGAGAGGAGGGGAAGACAGAGAGGGGGAGAGAAAGACAGACATCTGCAGACCTGCTTCACTGCTCGTGAAGTGACCCCCCTGCAGGGTCAGTGTGGGATGCAGAAGATGGAAGGTCTGGCTTCTGTAATTGCTTCCCTGCTGAACATGGGCATTGACAAGTCGATCCATACTCCCAGCCTGTCTCTCTCTCTTTCCCTAGTAGGGTAGGGGTCTGGGGAAGTGGAGCTCCAGGATACATAGGTGGGGTTATCTGTCCAGGGAAGTCTGATAGGCATCGTGGTAGCATCTGGAACCTGGTAGCTGAAAATAGAGTTAACATACAGAGTCAAATAAATTGTTGAACAATCATGAACCTAAAGGCTGGCATAGTTCAGATGTAGAGTTGGGGGGGTCCTCCATTTTGTAGATAGCTAGTAGGCATATTTTAGTTATATTCCAAAGGGCCTGTGACTATACTAGTTGTTTTTTTTTCTTCCCTGAGCCTGAAATCTGATATGCAGGTGGATCCAAGTTATTGTCTGGGGAGATGATGTCATGGCTGGAAAAGGACCAGAAAGCTGGATCAGGAACAGAGTTGCTCCCTAATATGGGAAAGGGGTATAAATATTGTTGACTGTAAACCCCACTGATTTGATCTGATCTGGAGCCCATATTCAGCTTAGGAGCCTGTGTGACCTCTACATCCCTGCAGTTCTGAGCTCACATTCTGTGGTGTTGTTTTTTTTTTTTTTTTTTTTGTATATTTCTACTTCCTTGAATAGTGACTCATAGTTTTCAGTATATAAGTCTTAAACTTCTTTTGTTAGGTTTATTCCCAGAGATTTTGTTGTTTTTGTAGTTATAGAGAATGGGACTGGTTTCTGGATTTTTCTGACTTAGTGCTTGCATAAAAGAATGCTAGTGACTTTTGTCTGTCAATTTTGTAGCAAAGCACCTCAAAACTCAAAAAAGAAAACAATACCACAGAGCAGCTGTCTCACTGGCTGCTCCTGCTTCCCAAATAGGCAGCCCCAGGGCTGGGAAATTGGGTTGGTGGCTCTGTGTGAGACTCACAGCATGGCTTGCCTTTGGCCTTCCCAGCACTCTTCATGGATTATAATTTTCCTTTGTAGTTTTGCTCCTACTGGCCTGGAAATCCCACTTCCATTCAGAGATGTCAAGATCTGAAGAGATTTCCAGAGGAGAGTCAGCCTAGCTGTTGTCTTCATATAGCCATTTTAACTCCATCTCCTTCTCAAGAGAGCTTATTTACTTTTATTTTTTTATTAGTGATTTGATAATGATAATGGTATAAGAGGGGTCAAATTCCATACAATTCCCACCACCAGAGTTTCATTCCTTCCCCTCCTATTTTTTATCTCTCTTGGAGTACAGAGTTTTTTTTTTCTTTTAGAACACCAACATCATTTTTAGGACGTCTTTTTTTTAGCAGTAAGTCAAATAATTTGGTGAATTTCGGTACCATCTAGATAATACTGATTTTTTTTTTCTGAAAGAGGCAAAGTCTTATATAAGAGCATCTTCTGAAGAATCTTCACACAATCAACATAGAGAACATAAAATCATATGTCAAAATAAAATACTCAATTCATCCAGAATGGCAATTTGCTGAAATGGTTTACAAAAAAACAAAAGCACACGTTTTCAGGTACTGTCTGAATCCAAAGTGCTTGCTCAGATACACAGCTCACTCTCCCTGCCGTGCCAGACAGTGACTATGACCAGGAAGCTAAGGTGCCACACCTACCTCTCTGTTCCCAGAGCTGCTTTGGTAACTGCCAGCGAAAACTCTATTTAGATGTTGTTTGACTGTCCTCAGAAAGACATCATTAGTTAATTAAACTGTAGCGATCTAAGCACCTGTACCAGTAATGGGAATTTCAATTCTACTGACAAAAGGATATTATTTATAATGAGCTTCACTACCAAATGAGTTCTGAATGTGGAAGGCTAACCATTAAATTGTGACTCAGAGCATTACCCATAAAGTCTAAAACTGCACTGGCTGATTGCAACCAGAAACAGGATATAGAGAAAACATAAGAGCTAATGAGCCCTGCCTATAGGAATACTGTGCTTTGTGAGGGGCAATCTTCTTAGTTTGCTGGGATAGAAATGGGGCAGTGGGGGATGTGATTCAAGAAGTGAGCATTATTTTTCTTTTGCATTAACATAAAATTCAAAAGGGAATTCTATTTTTTTTGTATTGCTATAATCTTCCTCATTTTTTCTTTAGGAACTGTAAGCAACAACAACTACAAAATATTAGAATAAGTAGCTCGATGATATAAAATATCTGGGGTAAATGGTCTATGGTCTTTCTTTTTGTTTCTCCCTTTTCATTAAAAAAATAATGCACACCTTAAGGTTCTATTTATCCTCTAGTAACTATGTTGTTAGGTCTAAATACCAAGATAGAGATATCTGCTCTTTCTTCAGCATTCACCTCCTGGACTATCATAACTCCACTGCACTCTGCCATGATCCATGGTGATCTTACATAAGATCATGGTGACCTTCGCATAAGCTTCCATTACAGCAGTCATTCATCTCTTTGATATTTCTCTCTTCAAATGAACTAGTCCACCATACCCAAACTTCCCCATCACTGGAGATGACACCCCTCCACAATTTCAAGCTTAACTTAATCTCTTTACAATTCACTTAATTCAGTACAGAGCAGACCCTCTTAAACCCCACAAAGACTCACAAACCATTCCTATAGACCTTACTCTTGTTTTGCTTTCAAGTATCCCTGACTCAATAGATTCTACTGCCCATTTTCACCTTCCAGAAACTGCTCTATATGTTCTGATGTTGTTATACTTGCAAAGCCAATAGCCCTTGTGAAATGCAGATATCTACCTAGTCTGTGCATCTGCTCCATAGCTATATGTGCTAGAGAAAAAAAGTAAACTTCTGTCTCAAGTCATTTTTATAATTGAGGCACAATTAACATATAGTATTATGTTAGTTTGAAGTATAGAGCATGATGAATAGATTTTTGTATATATTGTGAAAAAGTAATGACAATTGAGACATTAAAATAATTTTTCTCTTACCTTCCAAATGTATAACTCTAACTATACTTAGCATAGCATACATTATGCCCTTAGCGTTGACTTACTTTTTGGAAGTTTGTTCCTTTTGATTACTTTGACGCATTTTGTCCACATATCTGTCCTATTAGTCATCACAGATCTCAGATTAGTCTGTTCTACAAATATGAACTTTCCTTCTTTGTTTTGCCTGATGTAACTTTTCCACTATAGTTACTTTTCTGATGATGACTTCACTGACAAAATACAAACAACTAGAAATGATTGTTTCCTGGGGTGGGTGGTGTAGTAGGTAGGACCATGTACATTATAGTGCGAAAGGACCTGAGTTAAGATTTCAGTCCCCACCTGGACTGAAGAAGCTTCATAGGCAGCAAAGCAGTGCTGCAGGTACTCTTTGTCTCTTTCTCTCTCTCTCTTAGCTCTCAATTCCAGAAGTGGTATATTTGCCTTGCAAGCACTCCATCCCAGTGGTAAGTATGATGGATTTTTTTTTTCTCAAAGCATTTACCTTCACCTGCCTACTCATAAGTCTACCTCTCTTCTTATCATTGTGAATTGGTTAGTTGTGTCCATATTTAGACCATATTCTTACCTGTATACAAGAAGAGATGTTCTCCCAAGCTTATAGGAAATTAATTATAAATTCTCCACTCTCCTTTAATATTATCAAACTTTCCCTTTCCGTTACTGCATTCCCATCAGCTTTCAAACATGTTGGGTTTTCCTGTACTTAAAAGATTAGCTGAGGTCTGGACGTGGCCACCTAGTTGAACGTACACATTTCAATGCGCAAGGACCCAGGTTCACCTACAAGGGAGAAGCTTCCCTTCCACTCTCAATTTCTCCCCGTCCTATCAAAGAAATAGAGTCAATACTTTTCAAAAAAGTTAGACACCAAGTTCTGGTTCTCATCACTGCTTCATTACCCTGCAATTATTTATGACAAAATGTCTTAAGCTTTCTCTTCTTCCCGTCACTGATACTGCATCTGTCCCTTCCTTCATATCCTCTCAAATTAGTCATTTGCTCCTCACCATTCCTATGAAATGGATTTTCTCAGGTTCATCTCTGATTTCTACAATGACAAAGCCCATGACCAATTCTCAGTCTTTATAAATATAAAGTTCATTAAATATTCTCTGGTTTGCCTAGAAGCAGTTGCTGGTTACAACTCTTGTTCTACTGTAGATATGAGTAATGCCACTACGTTTGTGCTTATGAGTGTTCTAGCAAGTGTTTGAGCAGTAAATGGACATCTTAACACTCCGTCTTAGAATCTGAAAGCTGAGCACTCCCTTCCCTTTGAAAGTTATTTATACCAAGTCTCTCACAGTCTTCTGTATTCCTCCTGGCTCACTTGATATTGCTTGACAGCACTAGCTAACTGTCTCTCTTCTTCCTGTTTTCTAAGGGTGTGAGTGTCCCAGGAACCCATACTAGATTTCTTTTTCTTTTTATTGATCTGTACACTATGGTGATATCTATTCATGACTTAGCACTGCTTGTTGCCTTCCTCTCTTTCTTTCGTCTCTTCTTTCTTTCTTTCTCTTTCTTTCCTTTTTCTTTGACACCAGAGTTATTACTAGGACTCCATGCCAGCTCTATGAATCCAGCACTCTGGCAGCCGTATTTTTCTCTCCCCCCTTTCTATATTTACTTGATAGGATAGAGAGAAATTGAGAGGGGAAGGGTGGCAGAGTAAGAGAGAGAAAGATAGATACTCGCAGCCCTCTTAATTGCTTGTTAAAGTAGAGAGCAGGGGCTTGAATCTGTGTCCTTGTGCGTGATAACTGTGTGTGCTTAACCAACCGTTCCTTCTTGTTAAGATTATTTATTCAGTATGAGAGAAAGACAGAGAAGTGTTCCATGAAATTCAAAATGAGGATAAGAAGGGGTATAAAAGGTAAATTGTTAAATAAAATACTGAAAACTCAGTTATTAGTTATTTTGGGTGAACAATGGAAACATGTACCCCATGTAGTATTTTGTATATATTATGCTAACATTATTCATTATTTGTCTGGAGTCCAGATTTTAACATTTTCATACTTTTCTTTACTCAACTGGACAAACTTTAGTTGCTAGTTGTTTACATAAATAATGCCTACCAATCAGTGAAATGTTTTATTTACATAGATAGATATTTTTCCTTTTGCCTCTTGGGTTATCGCTGGGGCTTTGTGCCTGCACTGTGAATCCACTGCTCCTGGAGGCTATCTTTTCCCTTTTGTTGCCCTTGTTGTTTATTATTGTTGTTGTTGCAATTGCTGACGTTGTTGTTAGATAGGACAGAGAGAAATCGAGAGAGGAGGGGAAGACAAAGAGGGGGAGAAAAGACAAGACACCTGCAGACCTGCTTCACCACTAGTGAAGCGACCCTCTGTAGGTCGGGAGCTGGGGGCTCAAACCGGGATCTCGAACCGGGATCCTTGAGCTCCATGCCATGTGCACTTAACCCGCTGCACTACCACCCAGCCCCCTAGATATATATTTTTTCATCTGTATATGTTGAAAATCAAAACTATCCAAAATTGTTGTTAGAGGGCCAGGTGATGACTCAGCTGTAGAGCATACACATTATCATGTTGGAAAACCTGGGTTTAAGTCCCTAGTCCCCACCTGCAATGGGGAAGGTTTATGAGCAAATTTGCTTTAAAACAAGTCTATAGAATGTAATATATGATAGATAGATAGATAGATAGATAGATAGATAGATAGATGCATTCATAAGCACTATTGCAGAAAGTATCAGGCCCCAGTGGTGACTTTAAAAGCAGTTCCTTGTTAGGCAGATCATTCAATATCTCTGAATCTTCATTGTTTGATTTTAAGCATAGTTTAGCTTGCGGGATCTGGTACTGTTTTTGATACAGAAGACAAAACAATGACTTAAAATGTTACTGGATTTATGGAGCTTGGAACCTAGTGGAGGAGAAACGAATAAGTTGGCACAGAGATACTAGGTAATAAAATAGTAATAAAAACTATAATGAACACAACAAGAAGGGCAACAAAATGGGAAAAATAGCCTCCAAGAGCAGTGGATTCGTAGTGCAGGCACCGAGCCCCAGCAATAACCCTGGAGGCAAAAAAAAAAAAAAAAGAAAAAAAAAACTATAATGGAAATAATTCAGAGTGGGGTAACAGTGTAGGGAAAATAGAAAGAAAGAGACAGAATATGATGGAACAGTGAGTAGGATGTATAGACAAATTCATTTGCAGGAAAGCATTTGCCAGTGCCATAAAATAGCGCATCCTTTAGAGGGTAACACAGAAAGTAAAGAAGCTGGTATGATGGAGTTTAAGGGTCATGGGGAAAGTAAAAGAAGATGGAGTCAGAATAGTCCCTTTAGTTTATGTTTATTCTTACTTCCCTTGCTTTGCTGTTGGACTTAACTATTTGAAGACGCTTGCAAAGATGTCATGCAGTGTCTTGCCAATGACTTTTCTTGTTTTAATCCTGATTAGAGGTAATGAGGAGTTAGAAGAGAGTGCTAATGATAGAATTTGTCTCACATAATATGACTCTGAATGCATTTGCTGATAACTTTGATGGTGTTCTGACAGAACATGAAAAGATGAATTTATAGTTGATAGCTCTTCACTTATCTATCAATGGAGCACTCAAATACAAAGCAGCCTGTGAACTAGAGGTTGGAAATACGTGAGTTCTGGTGTAGGCATAAAATAATTGAGCATCTGGGAGGTGTCTCATCAAGGGCATCTCAGGACTTACATACATGAGGCTGCAGGTCTAGTTCCTAGTTCCGATTACAGAGAGGTTCTTTGCTGTCTCTCCCTTCTTTTATGACTAAAAACACACATTTGCAACAACAAGAAAAGTAAAAGATGAGACTATTTTTCCATACTTAAGTAGAAATTTAAAGTAGATAGTCTGTTTTATGTTTTTGCAGCTTTGAGGAGAAATCAGGAAGCCATCAGTCCCTTACAACTGTCCCTGTGAATGAAAAGGAACTAGAAGATACCTTATCCAATTTATGTATTCTACATTCATTGTTTAACTATTTTCCCAAAAATTTCTTCTCAAAGATTCAAGAAAAGAGGGAGCACTTAATTCTCAAGATATTTCCTTCATTTCTGGAGCTGGATTAAACTGGACTAGTTGAATTTTTTTTTCAAGCTTTCTTTCTTCCTGATCTGAGGAGATAACGTAATGCTAATGCGAAAAGACATTAGTGCCTAAGGCTCCAACATCTTAGGTTGAATTGCCAACACTACCACAAGCCAGAGGAGTTGCAAAGTACTCTGGTGAAATAAATAATGAATAAATAAATAAAATAATTTATTTACTTATTTCACAAGAGAGACAGATTGCTCACAGCATGGATTATGATGCAGTTCTAGGAATCAACATCAAGGCCTCTCTCATACATGAAAATTCTGCACACCACTCACTGAAGACTTTCAAAGATCTCATGGGTTTTGTTTTGTTTTTCTTGTTTGAGTCAAAATTTGGTTTTCTGAAATATTTGTTCTTTGGTCATTATTTAGTTTTATGAAAATTCAGAGAAAAATCCCAGTTAGAGACATTAGCATAAAATGGCATTAATTACTTCTGACGTCTAAGTCCTCTGCTGTGTCTTAAACAATCTCACTTCTGAATAGTTCACTGTACACATTGTGACTGGTTGTCTTTACTGTAGATAATTAAAGGATTAGCAGTGCCCCCTGTAAAGAAAGCATAGATCTCAGAGTGAGATGGCCCAGTCCTTTTTATCATTTATACTAAGATGAAAGTACAGTGAGTTTTCAAGCATTTTGGAAAGCTTCATGAGTCCACGTTTCTCCATAGAGAAAAAGCTTACAGTATAAGAGGGAAAAAGTTACAAATTTAGAGCAGTATTTTCTTTGAACATAATAAATTTTCACTTAACTTAAGATTTGTTCCTGGGACTGTAATTAGAAACAAATTTCTTTAGATTACTGATATTCTCTGGGGAATATGGTAAGAATGCTTCTAATTAGTACAATTTATCTCTTTGTGTTTTTAATCTATTAAACCAACTTAAAACCTCTTTTTTTTCTTATGGGTAAATGCAATGCAAATTCTACTGTATAAAAAAAAAGTAAACACAAACAGGTGTGGACTTTCAGTAAACACTATGCACACAAGCAACAATGGGAACACTTCCTGGAAGGGCTGCATCTTACCACCCAAAATAAAAACAAATCACTGCTTTCTCTTAAAGGCATTCTATACCATAGAAAGATTTGGGAACACACTAGATGTTCTACACTATAACATTAGTAAAATCTCTGCTAAAGTATGCCATGAAACATGACCCAGAAAATTGGTTTAAATTGACTTGCAAAAGGACACAGTAGTAAACAGATTTGAAAATGGCTAAATCATGAGAAAGATCAATAATCATTACAACTGTGGTTGTTCTATGTTTTGGGTCACAGTGTCAGGTTAATCTTCCTATTAGGGATGCTTCCATCACTGTAATCTATAAAAGTAGTAATTTTAGAAATACCAGATTCAAACCTGATTACACATGAATTTTACGCTGAATTGTGTTATGATTCTGCCAGTCTTCTCACCAAGGAATAGAGTTACCCCCACAGAAGTATGAGCAGGTTCTGTGGCTATTTTGGCCAATAGTACACAAAAGAGACCGTGTGAGAATTTTCCTGCTCCAGGACTAAAATCTTCCACTCTTACCTCATAAAACATATACTCTGGGGTTGCTCCTCTGGAATGCCAGTTGTTCTGTGAGAAAGCCAATCCACAATGTAGAGTAGCTACTACTGCTAACTAGTTGTGAGAGACCACTCAGCCTATAGTTCTCATGGGATGTCAGCTCTAGTCAACATTTGAAGACTTTTTTTTTTTTTGCCTCCAGGGTTAATCACTGGGGCTAAGCGCCTGCTCTATGAATCCATTACTCCTAGTGGCCATTTTTTCACTTCTTTTTTTTTTTTTGGATAGGACAGAGAAAGTTGAGAGGGGAGGGAAGAGAGGAGGAGAGGAAGATAGATACCTGCAGACCTGCTTCACCACCTGTGAAATGACCCCCCCCACACACACACACACAGGTGGAGAGTCAGGGGCTCAAACCAGGATCCTTGTGCAGGTCCTTGCACCTCATATTATGTGCGCTTAACCCTGTATGCTACCGCCCAGCCCCCTGAAGACCACTTTCTAAGAGATACCAAGCAAGAACCCCCATCACAGGGAGTCAGGCGGTAGCGCAGCGGGTTAAGCATATGTGGTGCAAAGCGCAAGGAAGGACCTGCCTAAGAATCCCGGTTCGAGCCTCTGGCTGCCCACCTGCAGGGGAGTCACTTCACAGGCTGTGAAGCAGGTCTGTAGGTGTCTATTTTTCTCTCCCCTTCTCTGTCTTCCCCTCCTGTCTCCATTTCTCTCTGTCCTATCAAACAACGACATCAATAACAACAATAATAGCTACAACAATAAAACAACAAGGGCAACAAAAGGGAATAAATAAATCTTTTAAAAAAATTTTAAAAAAAGAACCCCACCACAACTACTGCAACTTACAGAACTTTGAGAATGCTATCATAAATTTGGGGGATTAATAAATGTGGTTATACAACAGATTAAAAACAGCAATCTTTCTATAGTGACAAATTTAATCAGTAAAGTATTAAGTTCTAGTCCTTTATCAAACATAGATGCTCTCATTGATTGACATTAGAAAGTAGTTGAGAGTACTCACACTAAATATCAAGATATTATTTACAAACAAATGTAATTCCTACTCAGAAAATCTTTCAGGAGTTTTGTTTTTTTTTTGAAGTCACTGGAAAGAGAATTCCACAGTATCAACTTTGCCTTTATTGTCTGACTGAAGGTGGCAATTAAGTTATATTTTAATAAGGTCTGAAAAGCCTAGAAGAATTTGTTATACTTGCATGTATTCTTCTACTGTTTTTATATTATATTACTATAGAGATCTCAAATTATATTTTAAATAGTCATACTTGGGTAAAAACTATAATTTAGAAAGTGATGCAGAGCAAACCAGAATTTCTTCTTTAAAAACATAGTTTTAGGGGCAGGTGGTAGTGCACCTGATTAAGCACACACAGCACCGTGCACATGGACCTGTGTCAAGCCTCTGGTGCCCATCTGCAGGGGAAAGCTTCACGAGGGCTGAAGCAGAGCTGCAGGTATCTCTGTCTCGTTTTCTCCCTATCTCCCCCTCCCCTCTAAATTTCTCTCTGTCTCTATCCAATAATAAGTAAATAAGAAGTTTAAAAATATTTAAAAAAACATTTTGGGGACTGGTGGTGGCACACCTGGTTGAGTGCACATGTTACAGTGCACAGGGACCTGGGTTCGAGCCCCTGGTCCCTGTCTGCAGGGGAAAGCTTCATGAGTGGTGAAGCAGGGCTGCAGGTGCCTCTATGTCTCTCTCCTCTATCACACTTCCTTCTTAATTTCTGGCTGTCTCTATCAAATAAGTAAATAAAGACGATAAAAAAAATTTAAAAAAAAACAGTTTTCACTATTTACAAGAATTGTGATATTTGTGAAATGGTAAGCAACACAGCAACAAATACAGAGCCTTTTTTAGCCAATACTAGGCACCCAACAGCTACCCTTTAGTCAGCTGATTGATGACCTGGCCTACATACAGAGGTTCCATGTCATAAAGACAGACAACTTTGTACATCCTTCCTGCATGCGGTCAAAAACTTCAGGCTGCAAGGCAAATAAATTTATATAAGTCAACACCTGGAAGACTGCTTTAAGTTTTTCCATCATCAATCTTTATCTGACTCTCTGACAGTTTGTGTCATGGTGTTAAACGTTCCAGTACTATCTGGGTCTGGACTTTAGGTATAGTGATTTAGTAAAGACTCCAGTCCTTTCAAGAGAGAAGAGAAATAAACATGGGATTGAGTTAACGTTTTCCAGTACTCATATCAACTATACATAAAAACAAAATGCTAACAGTTAAGTATCTCACAATTTCATTTCACAAAATTTTCTAAACTGAAATAAAATCATTAGGAGGGGCCAGAGATTTTTAAATAATTGTCACCTTTACTTTAAGAAAATCATTTTCTGTCATCACTTAAGAAATGTGGTCAGCTAATAAGATCCAGTACTGACTCCTAATGGGACTATTGCCAACACTGCAAATTCCTACCTTATCAAGACACCTTAACTTCTTCCCACATGTATCTTTGCTTTAAAGAAAAAAAAAAAAACTGAAAGGAAAGACAGATGGTTTCTACATTTAGTTAGCATGATAACAGGAATGAGAAAGAGATAATGTGAAAATGTCAGGAATAGATACTTTCTTGGCATTTCTAACTATTGGCTTATGTGAGTTATCTTTTTGGTATCTCTACCACAAAAAAGAGGACTCAAATAAAATTACATCGAAAGAAAAAGAAAATTTCTTCTTTTGTCCCCAAATGATCTTGAATCAGAGGGAAAATAACAGCTATTCTTTCTGTTTTCTACAGGTACCTTACTCTCTGCTACCTATCATGACACTGTTTATACAGAACCTTACAGTGCATTGTGCATAAGAATGTGCATGTATATGTGTGAAAGTATTCTTAAGAAAAGTCTTTATGTTTTTATTGGAAGGCTAATGGCTTACAGTGCAGTTATTGGCACAGGGGTACACTTTCTCATCTCACCAAGACAGGTGTCTGCAAAACACTCTCACCCTCAGTTAGGACCATTGTGATCCTAGATCTGAAAGCCTTCCTCCTCACTACCTCCTCTTGGTCCTCCTTCGCCAGTCTTTTGCTTTGGGACATTACTCCAAACCAGTCCAAGTTTTACTTCATGTTTCCCGTTTTAGTTCTTGTTTCTTAAGTTAGAGGATTTCAATCTTAAAATCTCAAAGTATACGGCAAGGCTGCAGAAGGGTACATAATTCACAGACATTTGGAAGCAGACATTTTTCATGCTTTATCTATTAGACAGTGAACTTTAGTGTTTGGGGAATGTTTCCCTCTCTGTTGGATACTGTGTCACAGTGATTATAAGCCTAAGTGAAACAAAAATGAAACGGGATGGAGAGATAGACTGACTTCTAAGATGCATTTAAATAAATGGCAGTGTATATGAAAAGATCTTATGTTCATACAAATCTGGTACGTAAAAGTATTTGAGTTGGAATATTTGCCACACACTAGAAAGATGGTAGGGAATATATGAAGGTATAAACTGGCATGATCTGAAAATGACAGTATGATCTGTTGCCTAACACTTTTTTTTTCTTTTTTATCAGTTCTTATATGCCTCCTCTTCTGAAGTCACGTTTCCTTCGGGTTTTGTCAGGTTGGATTGTTTCTGAGATTCATAAGAACTATCTATGTGGTTTTTCTTTATCCCCTTCTGCCCTTCACCTGGCAGTGTTTCTTTCAGTGTCCCACAACCAGGAGGCGCATTGCAAATAACAAGATGATGTGCTTTCAGCTTCTTTACTCTTCCAATTATTTGCCCTTCTCCACTGTTGTATTTCTCCTATCCTTGGTGGCCAGTAGGATTAAATCACAGACTCAGAAAATCAAGAAAAGCTATAGCAGAGAGAATTTTCAATTGGAAACTGTAGAGACAAAAACGTCAGAAAACTTCAAATTTGAAGCTATGACTGATATTTTTGCTTCCTGAGAATGATGTTCTCCTTGATTTATATTGATTTCACAATGTGTTATAAAGGTGGGGTGAGACTTAGCATTCACACTGAAGACCATGGATAGGAGTTGGTGAAAGGAAATTCTTTAAAAATGTTTACCCCTGATACTAGCTTGAAGTGCATAGATGAAATAATCAAAACTAGTGAAAATGTTCTATTATGAACTTATCTTCTTGGGTGAATGGGAATATTAGCTATAACACTGATTTTCTACTCAGAGCTATTTTAGCTCTTATGGTTGGTTGAGTGTGAAACTCAGCACATATAATTCTCAGGCTAATACATAATGGGGTCCCTAGAGATTTTGAAGATGGTTTAAATTAGCTGTGTCTGTCTTCCATCTACATTGATATCATCTCTGTCACTAGCAATTAATTAACAGTTACTGTTGAATTCAAAATAAACTAAATATAGGACAGATTTTTTTTCTCTAAAATTTTCTTTTTGGGTTACTTTCATGGGAAAATGTCATCAGCTAGGCAGTGATTTATAATAATTTTTGGTTATCATATTCTTTCACCATTTTTTAGAGTTTTATCTTATTAAATAAGTGACTGTATGAGTGTGTTTTATATACCTACATACATCTCATATCACCCCTCTCTGAAATTGAACTTCATTGTTATTGCATCTTTCATTTTGGAACTTTCTTTTAAATTTTTGCTCAGTTACTTTTATTAAGAAAAATATATTAGTTTTTTTGGTAATAAATTCTATCAGTATTTTATATTATGTTTTCAAAGTCTACTATGGTAATATAAAATACCTTCAGCAGCCCAAAATTATATCTCTACTTCCATATTTTTATAAATGTATTTTATTACAACTGGATATTAGTACATCTATACCTAATTTGATGTTAGATAGAACTCTAACATACCTCCTCAACTTGTCCAAACATAATTGATGGAAATAATTATTTTAGCCATTGCTTGAGATTTCAATTTCATTATGTATTAAGTTTTTATAATAGCTTTTTGGGTCTATTTCTCAACTGTATAGTCACTTTCAGTGCTCTGTCATTTTCTGCATCAAATTCTGCTTCCATTCTTTGTTTTCTCCCAGTCTTCAGTTCATTCTGTTTTTTTTTTTTTTTAGGGACAAACTATAAAATAATTTTGTCAAATTCTACATATAATCTCAGTAGATTTTTTTTTTACCAGTCTGCATTCAAATGATGTGTTGCCAAATAAAGAACCTCAAAGTAGTCAGTTGACTTGAGGTAAGAGTTTTCTTCTTTTTCCTAAAGAAATCATTTGGAACCCTAAATGCTACAAAATAAGATAGGTGAGTGCTTAATCCAGCAGTAGTGTAAAACATTAAATACAGAGGAATTTTTTTTTTCCTTTCACTTATCTATATACACCAAGACAGGATGCTTAGGGAGTTGCCTCTGGGGGCTGGGCGGTGGCACATTTAGTTGATCTCACATGTTACCATGCACAAGGACCTGGGTTGAAGCTCCCCAGTGTCCCCTCCTGCAGGGGTGGGGAGAGGGGCCTTCACAAGAGGTGAAGCTGGTCTTCAGGTGTTTTTATTTCTTTCTCTTCACCCACTACCTCCCAATTCACTGATTTCTCTCTATCTCTATCCAATAAGTAAATAGATATGTAAAAATAATATTTTTTCTACATTGTAGTGCTATGAGTAAATCTTTATATACTTTTTTACCTACCAGATGAACCACCTTTTTACCCCTATTTTCCCTCCAGGAATATCACTGGGGCTCAGTACCTGTACTACGAAACCATTTCTCCCAGAGGCCACTTTTTTGCTTTTTCTATTTTAGTCAATAGTACAGAGAAAACTTAAGAGAGGAAAGGGGGATAGATAGGTAAAGAGAAAGACACCTGCAGTCCTGCTTCACTGCTCTTGAAGCTTCCTTGCTGCATGTAATGAATGTGGGGAGGAGGGGATCCAAGCTACATCCTTCAGTGGATCCTGCTATGTGAACTTAACCCAACACACCACTGCCTGACCCTTAGTTACATTTTCTATTCCAGTCCTAGATCATGCAGTTTTTCAGGGATCTCTGGTTTCTGTTAGTAAGGAAAGATTAGAACCCAACTTCCGAGTGTGAAGCATATTCACTGATATTAGATGCCTTGTTTCTAGGTCTGCTTATCTGATAAAGCGAGGAAATAAGTACATATATATATATATATACATATATATGAACTTGTAAATTTATATACGTGCACATATATTTCTATATGTGAAAATCTGTATCAACCAAACAAACATTAACTAAAATTGAGATTATATTGATGTATCCACATTCAATCTGTCACCTCAGGGTCATTTAGAAATATTTCATCTTGAGAGCCGGGCAGTAGTGCAGCAGGTTAAGTGCACATAGCGTGAAGTGCAAGAACCCACGTAAAGATCCCGGTTCAAGCCGCCGGCTCCCCACCTGCGGGTGGGAGGGGGTTGCTTCCAGGTGTCTTTCCCCTCCTCTCTCGATTTCTCTCTGTCCTATCCAGGAACAACAGCAGCAATAAGAACAATAATAATCACGAGGGCAATAAAAATGGGAAAAAATGGTCTCCAGGAGCAGTGGAATCCTAGTGCAGGCACAGAGGCCTAGCGCACACACACGTTTTTCATCTTGCTTACCTGTAAATTCAGCCTCTCAAAAGTAGAAAAAAATATGACTTCTGCCCTCTGCCATCAATCTAATTGTTCCATTCCAGTAGAGATCTATACCAGTGTTAAGACTGGTCTTACAGTTATGGAAATAGATATCATCAACTATAGTTCAATGATTATGTACAATTACCTTTGTCTTCAGTCTTAGAGAATTCAGATATCCTGAGTTACTTACATTCCATGTATTTCTCCCCTACCCTTGCCAGCGAGATTTTTTTCATACGTTGACAATACAGATATTTGTGTTCTGTTACATCCTCTACTTCATCTTAGAATTCCCCAAGTCGTAAATAATTTTTAATTTTATTTTTAACTTTATTTATTTTATTTGATAGGACAGAGAGAAACTGAGAGGGAAGGGCGGGGGGGATAGAGTAGGAGAAACAAGAGAAATGCCTGAAGCTCTGCTTCACCACTAGTGAAACAAGTGGGGGCAGGGGACTTGAACCTAGGTCTTTACACACTGTAATGTGTAAAAGACCACCCAGCCCTTGATTTTGTCTTTTATCCAATTTGACTTAATTTAAATGAGTTCTTGGGGAGTCGGGCGGTAGCGCAGCGGGTTAAGCGCAGGTGTCACTAAGCTTAAGGACCAGGATAAGGATCCCGGTTCAAGCCCCCGGCTCCCCACCTGCAGGGGAGTCACTTCACAGGCGCTGAATCAGGTCTGCAGGTGTCTATCTTTCTCTCCCCCTCTCTGTCTTCCCCTCCTCTCTCCATTTTCTCTCTGTCCTATCCAACAATGACGACATCAGCAACAACAATAATAAAACAACAAGGGCAACAAAAGGGAATAAGTAAATAAATAAAAAAAAAAGAAATGAGTTCTTATTGCTGTAAATTTCTGTTGGTTTTAACAAACGTGTGAACAAACACATGGAATAGGCTCATTGTTGTAGTCAGACAAAATAATTTCACCCCAAGGCAATACATATTTAAAATGTGCATCTTTGCATGGTTTGATAATCCATTGATTCCCAAACCTAAATAATAACTTTTTGCATAGACATGTCACCGTTTGTGTCCCCCCCATTCATCCACTGTACAACATCTTTCTTGCTTTCAGTTTTTTAGAAGATGACTCAAGCTACCATAAACACATATGTGCAGTTTTGAGTGGACATAAGTTTACTTATCAGTTGGATAAATGTCTCGGAGTGTGACTGTAGGGTCATATGCTAAGGCGAAGTTCAGCTATGTGAAAAACTTCCAAACTGTTTCCCAAAACGGCTCTACCCTTTTGCATTCTCACCCCCAGTGAATGAAAGTTCATTTTATTTCATGTCCTCTCTAGCAATTGGTATTGTCACTTTGGGTCTTAAGTCTTCCGATGGGTTTGTAATCGCAACTAATCATTGTCATAAATAACAGTTCTTCTCATGTTCATTTTGAGCATTTATGCATATGACCATTTGCCATGTTTATATTGCTCGTTATATAGTGCCTGATCAGTCTCTTAGACATTTTTTTGATCAAACATCTTGTTTTGAATGTTGGAATTTAGCAGTTCTTTGAATATTACTAACAGAATTCTTTATCACATGTGTGTCCTGTAGATATTTTCTCTATGGCGTGTCTTGTAATTCTCTAAAACAACATCTTAGAGGAAAAGAATGTATTTTAAGTTTATCTTTTTTTGTTTTCTTACATCTTGCTTTTTATTTGCACCTAAAAATCATCACTAACTTCAAGGTAATCTATATGTTATCCATTTCTTTTCTATTTATTTATCTATTTATTTTTGCGTCCAGGGTTATCGTTGGGGCTCAGTGCCTGCTCTACAAATCCACTGCTCCTGTAGCCATTAATTAATTAATTAATTTTGGATAGAACAGAGAAACTGAGAGGGTAGGGGGAGATATATAGGGAAAGATAAGACACCTGCAGACCTGCTTCAGAATCAGGAGGGGGAAGGGGGAACGAACCAGGATTCTTGCACCAGTCCTTGCACTTTGTACACTATGTGCACTTAACCTGGTGCACCACCATCAGGCCCTCATTTAAGGTTTTTTTTTTTTTTTTTTTTTTTTTGCCTCCACGGTTATCACTGTCTATCAGTGCCTGCACTATGAATCCACTGTTCCTGGAGGCTATTTTTTCCCTTTTTTGGTGTGTTGCCCTCGTTGTTATTATTATAGTTGCTGTTGTTGTTGGATGTTTAGTTTCTGGTCCACTTTGAGTTACTTTCGTGAAAGGACAATATTTGTGGTTTCTAATACATAACACACACACACACACATTTGGTTGTTGCAGCACTGGCTATTAAAATAATATGGTTTTTTTCCAACAAATTTACTTGTTCCTTTGCCCAAGACTATCTGACCATGCTTATGTGTACTTCTGAGTTATCCTCCTTCATTGATATATGAATCACTACTACCCTAATTATATGCTGCCTTGATCATAGTGTTCTTAAAATTAATCTTGGAGCTACATAGCACAATCCCTTGAAATTTGTTCTAGGTATATAAGATAGAATATATACTTATACAGTTTTGAAGACTTAATATATACTTATGCATATTTCATCAATATGTTAAAATATTGGGCTGCTTCCATCTTGGATGGAGCTTGAAGAAATCATATTAAGTGAATTAAGTCATAAACAGAAAGATGAATATATGGGATGATCTCACTCTCCAGCAGAAGTTGAAGAAGAAGACCAGAAGAGAAAATACAAGTAGAACCTGAACTGGAGCTGGTGTATTACACCAAAGTAAAAGACTCTGGAGTGTGTGTGGGGAGAGTACAGGTTCAAAAAGGATGGCAGAGGACCTTCTGGGGGTTGTACTGTTATGTGGAAAACTGAGAAATGTTATGCATGTACAAACTATTGTATTCACTGTCAAATATAAAACATTAATACCACAGTAAAGAAATTTAAAAAATATATTGGGTTGGAGAGGCAGCATAGAGATTATGCAGAAGACTTTCATTCCTGAGGCTCTGAGGTCCTAGGTTCAGTCCCCAACAATACCATAAACCAGAGCTGAGCAATACTCTGCTCTCTCTCTTTTTCTTTTTATTTCTTTTTTTCTTGTTTTTTTATTTTTCTTTTTCTATTCTACTATTTGTATCTCTCTAATTAAAAAAAATACTGAAGAATATGTATGTTAAATGTCAATTACATGCTAAAATTAAATGTTTTGGGATATATATTGGGACATATAATACAATATAGCTAAATATTATCTAGCAGAAAATTATGTTTTATTTTTATGTTTAATATTTATTTATTTTTATTGAAGGGAGAGAGGAGAAAGAGAGAACACGAGAAACACCAGTGCATTACTCCAGCACCTGGGATACTGAGGCTAAAAATCAAGGCCCTGGGGGTCAGGTGTAGCGCAGCTGATTCAGCGCATATGGCGCAAAGTGTAAAGATGGCATAAAGATCCTGGTTCAAGCCCCCTGGCTCCCCACCTGCAGGGGAGTTGCTTCACAAGCGGTGAAGCAGGTCTTCAGGTATCTATCTTTCTCTCCTCCTCTCTGTCTTCCCCTCCTCTCTCCATTTCTCTCTATCCTATCCAACAACAACAGCAAAAACAACAACAATAAAAATAATAACAAGGGCAACGAAAATGGGAAAAATGGCCTCCAGGAGCAGTGGATTCGTAGCGCAGACATGGAGCCCCAGCGATAACCCTACAGGCAAAAAAAAAAAAAAAAAAAGAAGAAAGAAATCAAGACCTCATGTATTATGAGAGTTCAACCCCTTATCCATTGTTCACTTCCCAGGCTGCAAGAAAACTAAAAATTACATATGTGATGTGATTCACATCATGTTTCTTTGGGATCAAACACTAGTCTATAGAAGAAATGTAAGAAATGAGAGGGATTTTTGTTTGTTTGTTTGTTTGTTTGTTTTGGGGAGGGTTAGTTTTGTTTTTCATCTGCAGGGTTATCTTTACAGCTCTGTGCCTGTAGGACTTCATTGCTCCCAGTGGCCATACCCTTTGCTCTTTTCCTTTGCTAGAAGATAATCAACAGAGGGGGAGGACTGAAAGAGACACAAGAGAGATACCTGATGCGCTGCTTCCGCCTCTCATGAAACTTCCTTGCACATGAGGGCCACGGTCATGAGCTAGGATGCTCTCACACAGTCATGTGTATGCTCTACCAAGTGTGTCACCATCTTGCTCACAGAGATGAAGTTTCTGTCAAGGTCAGTGGGAATGGTTAGAAAGGTAGACTACATCTGAAAAAGCAAAGCATAAAAAGTTAAAATTTGCAAAATCTATAATATTTTGGGGTGAAAGGGGATAAATTCATAGAACTAGTTGCCAGAATCACCGACTTGAGACTTTAGTAGATAATAATAGTCTTATTACCTGAGATTTATTAACGATGAGCATACATTTTTTTTTTCCCTCCAGGGTTATTGCTGGGCTCGGTGCCTGCACCATGAATCCACCGCTCCTGGAGGCCATATTTCCCCCTTTTTGTTGCCCGAGTTGTTGCAGCTTCGTTGTGGTTATTATTGCCATTGTTGACGTTGCTTTGTTGTTGGATAGGACAGAGAGAAATGGAGAGAGGAGGGGAAGACAGAGAGAGAGGGGAGAGAAAGATAGACACCTGCAGACCTGCTTCACCGCCCGTGAAGCGACTCCCCTGCAGGTGGGGAGCCGGGGTCTCGAACCCGGATGCTTACGCCGGTCCCTGCGCTTTGCGCCACGTGCGCTTAACCCACTGCGCCACCACCCAACCCCTGATGAGCATACATTTATAGAAATAATTTGCTTGCTTCTGTTTCCTTAATTTTTTCTTTTTTCTTTTTACAAGTTCTTGTATATCTGTTCTCTAAGTTTCCAAATATGAGTAAAACCATCTAACAGTTTTTTTTCCTCTTATTACACTAAGCATAATCACATTCCTGCTTTTTTTTTTTTGTGGTTCCAAAGGATGCAACATCATCTTTTTTGATTATAGAGTAGTGTTCCGTGAAGTATGTGTCTCATAATTTCTTTATCCAGTCATCTGTTGATGGATATTTTATCTGCTTCCACTCTTTGGCTATTATGAATAATGTAGCTATGAACATAGGGGTCCGCTTGTCCCTTTGAATTAGTGGTATTGTTAGATCATAAGGTAATTCCATTTCTATTTCAGAACTCTCCATACAGTCTAACAAAGGGGCTGCAACAGTTTGTGTTCCCACAATCACTGTAGCAGAGTCCCTTCTTCACCACAAGCTAGGCAACACCTTTCATTTCCTGTTTTGTTGGTGTAGGCCATTCTCACAGTTTTAAAGTGCATTTCTCTCTTTTTAAATTTTTTTTAATTTTTTTATCTTTATTTATTTATTTATTGGATAGAGACAACCTGAAATCAAGAGGGAAAGGGGACAATAGGGAAAGAGACAGAGAGATACCTGCAGCCCTGATTCACCACACACAGTACTTTCCCCCTGCAGGTGAGGACTGGGGGCTCTAATCCAAGTCCTTCTTCTTCTTCTAGCGTTTGCCCTTCTTCCGTAGCCAGTCAACAGCGTCAGGTTGAAAGCTGTCAGGAGCTGCTTGCTGCTGGCTTTGAAAGTGACTGGGATCCATGTGGATTCAGTTGGCTAGGAAGGATCGTCAGTTTCCCCAAGGAATGGGTACTCACGGGATGCACCACGGGAAGGTCGATCCAATGCATCCCATCCAAGTCCTTGTGCATTGTAACATGTGCTCAACGAGGTGCACCACCACCTGGCCCCTGCATTTCTCTGATGATAAATAAAGTGGAGCATTTCTTCATATGTTTGTGGGCCATGTGGATATCTTATTTAGAAAACTATTCAGTTGTTTGGCCAATTTTTAGTGTGTTATTTTTTTTTTTCTTTTGTTGATCTGTACCAGTTCTTTATAGATGTTTGATATCAGTCACTTATCTGATTTGTGTTGTACACCTATCTTCTCTCAGTTACTAGGTTGTCTGGTTATACTTGTGTAGTTTTGATTTGTAGAAGCTCTTTAATTTGATATCGTCCCATTTATTTACTCTTGTTTTAATTCCCCATTCCAATGGGGGGGGTTGAGTCTCCAAATTCATCTTTGATGTGAAGACCCTGAAATATTTCACTGATGTTTTCTTCTATATATGTATGTTAAGAATACATTATTACTGACCATAAGGAAAAGGTATGGACTATGTATGTAATTAGCGTATGGACTATGTATGTAATTAGCGTACAGCTGATGTCATGAGCATAACACAGACCTATAGAAAAGGACATAAACTCTCAAGGTATTGTGGGTATGGGAGACTACTTAAGCAAGCCTCTGTTGGAATTTCAGCCCTTTTGCCTTTCACCTTTCACTTCTTCTACACTCACTCCTGCGTGCCCTTCAACTTGGTCATCTCTGTTTTCTCTTGGAACTGTGCAATGCTATTTTTCCTGGGACCTGTGCATGTTATAACTGAATGCTGGCAAGGTAAATTAAAAGACTATATGGTTTCTGCCTCTTGTATAGCTAGCCTTTTCTGTCCTATTTCCCCATCATGGCTTTTATGCATCTAATAAACATGCCACTTTAATAAACCCCAGAAGTAAATCCCGCAGTAGGTTTTAATTTTTTACTATATAGAGTTTCCGGTCTAATATCTAGGTCTTTGATACATTTTGATTTGACTTTGGTATGTGGTGTTAGATGGTGGTCTAGTTTCATTTTTTTTAATTATATTTTTATTTACTTATTGTTGGATGGAGACAGAGAGAAACCGAGAGGCAAGGGGGAGACAGGGAGAGAGACAGGGAGACACCTGCAGCCCTGCTTCACCACTTGTGAAGCTTTCCCCCTGCAGGTGTGGACCAGGGGCTTGAACTTGGGTCCTGTGCACTGTGATGTGTGTGCTTAACCAGGTGCGCCACCACCTGGACCCTAGTTACACTTTTCTATATGTGGCTCTTCAATTTTCCCAGCGCCATCTGTTGAAGAGACCTTCTTTACCCCATTGAATGGTTTTGGCCCTTTTGTCATAGATGGCTGTGTATGCGTAGGCTCATTTCTGAGCTCTAACTTATGTTCTACTGAACCGAGAGTACATTTTTTCCCAGTACCACACTGTTTTAATTATTATTGCTTTGTGGTATAAACTGAAGTTGGCGAGTTTCTAATTTTAATCCTCAATATCACATATACTGGAGTGAAGTTCTAGTTATTTCTCTCTCCTTTTTTTTTTTATTTCTTCCACATATAAAGAAATCTTTAAGAAATGCAACAGTTAAGCTCAGAACTCTAATATGCCTTACTTCTCCCCTATGTATTCAATATTTTTTTTATATATTTTATTTATTTATTTATTTATTCCCTTTTGTTGCCCTTGTTGTTTTATTGTTGTAGTTATTATTGATGTCATTGTTGTTGGATAGGACAGAGAGAAATGGAGAGAGGAGGGGAAGACAGAGAGGGGGAGAGAAAGACAGACACCTGCAGACCTGCTTCACCGCCTGTGAAGGGACCTGCCTGCAGGTGGGGAGCCGGGGGCTCGAACCGGGATCCTGACACCGGTCCTTGAGCTTAGCGCCACCTGCGCTTAACCCGCTGCGCTACAGCCCGACTCCCTGTATTCAATATTTTAATTGAAAAAGTATAGTGGCTCTAAGTGATACCTTCTTTCTCCACAGTTTACTTCAATAATTATCTCCCAATTGAAGGCAGCTAAGTATATGGGGCAACCACTTCTATCAAGTCAAATAGTATTGATAAGACTCAATCTACCTTGATGTAACTATACTTTTAATACAGCAAGGTACCCAAATAATCACCGGGAACTTCTTAGGGTTTTTTCTCCCTGGCAGAACCTGAACTCCACTTTTGCTGTCATCAGAACTTACTACAATATTGAAATTCTGCACTGTCTTTCAGTTGTTGTTCAGTAGCTCCCATATTCATCTCCTGAGAGGCTTACTATTATTAAATGGCCGAGGGGAATTGTTCAACACTAGTGGAGTAACTTTACACTTTCCTTCTGATTTGTTAGCTTGAAATTATATCTTGGTAGTCTAGAAATGCTATTTTTTTTTGCATCCAGATTTTATGGGGTTACTATTCCAGCTTTTGTTAGTTTTAACAATTGCCTTGTCCTCGACATCTGTCTCTTTTAACGATTAAGAATGAGGAATCCCTGGGGTGGAGGATAACATGCAGAAAGTTTTCTATGAACCTGCTTTTATTCTGGATGTTTTTGTCCTTGAGTCCTTATTGCTTCAGCAATTCTCCAGTGCACTCAAGCAAGTATTTGTTTAGTTACAAGTTACTACTTACTACCTCATCATCCACAGCAGAAGTCCAATTTTTATGGGTCATGAATTCAATCATTCTGATGTGATATTGCTCCAACGGATCGCATCTGCATTTTTTTTTCTAAGAGTAAGACAAAGGAAATGTTATTCTGCTATTTGAATAGTCCATATTTTTTATTCCTTTGAGTTTTAGCTCTTCTGTTTTTCATTGTTTTGGGTACATCTTATATGTGGAATGTACTTGGATTTTCTTTTAGCCCAAAATATGACTAGAGGATTTCAGGATATGGCACTCAAAACATAGCATCTTAGTATAAACATCGTAGTTTAGAGTTGCAAGCACTTTTGAAAGTAGTAAAAGCAGGGAGACATTTTCAGTTAAATGCCTTTATTTGTCTGAAGGCAAAACAAAACAAAAAAAACAACCAAGAAAGACCCAGTTTTTATCAGTCTTCTTCCTGGGAGTATTATCAACCTCAGAAGATTAATTATCACAGGGCTGGAGACTAGAAGTCAGTATCACACCCACACAAACCATGTTACAAGCTGTATTCCTCTATGGCCCCATTCATATTTCTTAAATTCATTACTCTCTCCATACAAAAGTATCATTTCCTACTTATTTATTAGTATTAAGATAAAATTTAGACCTGAGTTCTAAATCACACTGACAAGTTCCTCATTTCTCCATGGATATGTCATATAGACAAAGATATAGATATAAATATAGATAGATCATACATGTTAATAAACTTGTATCTACTTATTCTTATTTGTCAGGCTTTTGTTAAAGAGACTGTAGCCAAGAACTTAGAAGTTTAATGTTCTCATATAATTTACAACCCCCTCTGTAAGAAACATTTAACTGGATAGTAGCACAAGAATCTTCAGTGTGTTAAGGAAATGTATTAGGAAAAGGAATAGGGGCAAGTTTACTTAGGGGAGCAATTTAAATTCAAGCACAGCTATTTAAAATGTTTTAAATAGAGAGAATAGAGAGAGGGAGCCAGGCTGTAGCACAGTGGGTTAAGCGCACATGGCACAAAGATCAAGGACCCGCATAAGGATCCTGGTTCGAGCTACCTGCAGGGGGTTCCTTTCACAGATGGTGAAGCAGGTCTGCAGGTGTCTATCTTTCTCTCTCTCTCTGTCTTCCACTCCTCTCTCGATTTCTGTCTGTCCTATCCAACAACAATGACAACAATAATAACAACAATGATAAACAACAATGACAACAAAAGGGAAAAAATTCGTTAAAAAAAATAAAAGGAGTAGAGGTAGAAAATACACTTACAAGACTCTCCTCCTCCCTATTCAGGGATGGAACCTGGCTCTCAGCTATATCTCACCGAGAAAAAAAAGAGAACTAGGTGGATGAAATCCTTTCTGTTGTTGTTGTTCCTTTGTTTTGACCTTTTTAGTCTCTTTCCCTCTTTGCTTATAACTGATCAGATTGCATCCAATGGTGACTCTCCTTTGTGTTTGGCTCACCTTACACAGGTGAGTGTCTGGTGGATGGTCTCTAGAACTTTCAGGTTGGGCTGGGTTTTGGATAATCCTGGCTACTGGTATATGCTCATCTGTATGTCTCTTCCTATGTAAATTCTTAACTCTGGGCTACAAGCCTCCTTTCACAGATTCTCTAACTTAACTGAACTTGGACCAGCTGCATTATCACAGAAAGCCAAACACCATCACAGGAGCTTTTGAAAAAAAAAAAAAAAAGGAAAAATGTTCATTTGTTGCCATTGGAACCCACAATGATGGCCTGTACAATGTTCAAATCAACTCCACTGCTTTTGCTTTCCCAAAAGTTTTGACACAAGTAAAAGGTGGTGAACTGGGAATTCAGGAAGTAGGTTGAGTGGCAAGTAGAGAGGAACTTAAGACTTTCAGATGTTCAGATCTTCCTGCTGCCTCCTGGACCATGACATTTTTTTTTTGTCTCCAGGGTTGTCGCTGGGGGTCCGTGCCTGCCCTCGAATCCACTGCTCCTGGAGGCCATCTTTTTCCCCTTTTGTTGCCCTTGTTGCTTATCATTGTTGTTACTACTGTCATTGCTATTGCTGTTGTTTTGTTGACTAGGACAGAGAGAAATCAAGAGAGAAGGGGAAGACAGAGAGAGGATAGAAATATAGACATCTGCAGACCTGCTTCACCACTTGTGAAGCGACTCCCCAGCAGGTGGGGAGCAGGGGTTTCGAACCGGGATCCTTAAGTCAGTCCTTGCAGCCATGTGCATTTAACCCGCTATGCTACCATCGGGCTCCCACTATGGCATTTGTATTCATGATGGTTCTTTCTCAATTTCTTCTAGAACAAATTCTATACTAGGCCTTAATTTGCTCTTCATTATTTTAAAGGGTCAGGAGAATAGCTATAGATGTCATCACAGTTTTTGTTTCCAAAAGCTGTAACTTTGAAAACCAATTCCAGGGCCTGGTAGTGGCACCCCTGGTTGAGTGCAAACATTACAATATGCAAGGACTTGGGTTCAAGACCTTCAGTCACCACCTGCATGAGGGAAGCTTCATCAGTAGTGAAGCAGTACTGCAGGTGTCTCTCTCTCTCTCCTCCTTCTCACTCATCCTTCTTTATCTCTGTCTGTCTCTATTTCATAAATAAGTTAGACATGAAATTGCACTGTCACGAGACTTTGACAACAACATCCTGGGACTAGCCCATCGCTATTTTCCTCCCTCTCTCACTCTCTCTCACTCTCTTTATGAGGATTTCCAAGCCCGTAGAGGTGTATGTAAGTCAGCATACGGTTCACCAAAGTCCTGCCACCCCACCCCCACTGGCCCCAATGACTTAGCTTTCATGAAATTGAAGAGACTGTTTGGTTGCCAATTTATTTTCCTTCAGATTATATATTACTCATCTATATTCTACATGAATGAAACCATCTATAATTGTCCTTAACTTCTTTCCTTATTTAGCTTAGCATAATCAGCTCAAGTTTCTTTTACTTTATTCCAAATAATACCACCTCATCATTTTTTTTTACTGTAGAGTAGTAGTTCCAATGTATAGGTATTCCACAACTTCTTTATCTAGTCCTCTATTATTGGGCTTTCAAATGGTCCACAGACACATGTATAAATGTTCCATATCATTTATCATGAGATGCAAATTAAGACCACAATGAGATAATGCACCTCACATCAACAAAACAGGAAATGACAAGTGCTGGTGAGGACTTGGAGACAAGGGAACTCTGACACTATTGGTGGAAACATAAACTAGTATAATTCCTAGGGAAAACAGTTTTGACAATGCTATTTTCTTTTGACTTTAAGTACCCATGAACCTGAGCTGATTAGAATGGATCAATGGAGGCTGTGCAGTGAGCTGTCTAATCTACTCTTCTGAAGAGATTCCTCCTCCATTTTCTGCAAACACACTGTATAACCATCTACTGAGCATGCTTACTTCTCCATCATAAATATGCATTATTTTTTTCCTTGAAACTAATTTCGTATAGATGACTACATTACCTTAGTATGAACTCAGACCATGACTTCCTCTCCTTTGAAGCTTACTTTACTATGTTTGTTGTCTACAACTTTCCCAACTTATACGTTATCATTTTGCCAATAAATGGTTTACTTTTATGGCCAAGTGGAACATTTGCAGAGACATAAAAGTTATCTAAGTCTCCATCTGCTTGTGCAGTTCTTCAAATAGGAGTAGCTCCATCTTGTGTGAAGAAATTAATTTCAACAACAACAACAACAAAAAATCAAAAGGAAAACATTTATATAAAAAATCCATCAAAAATTAAGGAACAACTAAGTAGAAAAGATGGAGTTTATTGGCAAGATGGCAAAGTATAAGTTTCCAAAACACAGAGACAACCCTGGACCTATACTTCCTACCTAGTCTGTTCTATCTTACCCTAAGCAATGATGTAGCCCCATCTCCTCAGATATTTTCTAATGTTTCCTCCTAATTTTTTATTCTTTATTCTGTAAAAGATTCATGTATCTTGGGGGGGCTGGCGGTAATGCACCAGGTCAAGCATATATTGTATCAAGCATAAGGACCCACGCAAGGATCCCAGTTCAAATCCCCAGCTCCCTGCCCTCTCAACTCCTGTCAAAAAATAAATAAATAAATGAAAATGGCCACCAGGAGCAGCGGATTTGTAGTGCAGGCACTGAGCCCTAGCAGTAATCCTGGAGGCTGAAAAAAGTGGGGAAAAAAAAGATTTCTGTATCTTCACCTCATTTTGTGATTCTCCAAAAGGAGACAATTCATCTAATGAGTGCTACAAATTTCTTATCACCTAAATTGTACTCTTTCATACTTTTTGACACTAGTTTTTGTTGTCCACAAGGATATAACTCTGTTTGTTTCTACTTAATTCTATTGGTTACTGTATTTGCTTTAGGAACACCTTCAGGAAAAAAATGAGAAGGGTAAATTATCTGAACTCTTGAAGATCTGTGAATGATAGTTTTTTCTCCTTGACATAAAAACAAAGGCATTTGCACACACAATTGTTTCCTTTTCTTCAGAATTCATGCTGATTAATATTGTTACTTAGTCATCACCAGGACTTTACCTCTCTGTGCCATGACTTTTTCAGACACAGAGTGACAGGGACCGAGGTGGAGAAGGAAAGAGGCGACAGCCCTACAACTTCCTCCAGTGTAGTGGGGTCATCGGGCTTTAACCTAGGTCATGTGCGTGGCATAGCAAGCACACTATCCAAATGACTTATTTTGCTGGCCTCCAAATTTATAAGAATTTCTCTCCCCCCCCCCCAATCTGATACTTGGTGTTGCATAAACTTCTGTTGCCAAGAATTTTCTTTATTCTTTGTAGACAATCTGGCAGTATTTAATTTAGTGTGTGTGTGTGTGTGTGTGTGTGTGTGTGTGTGTGTGTGTGTGTTCCGCCTCGATGCTGGGAGAAAAACAATTTGAACTTTTCAAAATGTTACCGTGTGTTGGTTTCTTTTCCTTCCTTTTCTGGGTCTCAGCAGTTTCTACTAACAAACACATTTCTTTTTATTCTGAGGAATGGTCCGTGTTATTTATCTGAATACTGTTCTCCCTCTATCTTCTTTACATACTTTTAAAAATAAGATTTTATTATTTATTAATGAGAAAGGAAGAAAGAGAGAAAGAACCAGACATCACTCTGGTATATGTGCTACCGGGGATTGAACTCAGGACCTCAAGCTTGAGAGTCTAGTGCCTTAGCCACTGCACCACTTCCTGGACCATGTTTACGTACTTTTTCATGGCTAATCATGAAGAGCACATCCTCATCTACAGATGGGTGACAGAAAACCCAGAGATTTTTATAGCTACCTCAAACTGCTCAGGCCACTATGCTTCTCTTTATTTGCTAGAAGGGAAGAAAACCAGTTAACATTAAGCTTTTACAGAAGCCAGAACTTCCACCTTCTACATCCCACAATGACCTTGGGTCTATACTCCCAAAGGGTTAACGAATAGGAAAGCTATTGGGAGGGGATGGGATATGGAGAGCTGGTAGTGGGAATTGTGTGGAGTTGTACCCCTCTTATCCTATGGTTTTGTCAGTGTTTCCTTTTTATAAATACATTTTTAAAAAGTGGATTGGCAAAGTAGCTCCCTTAGATAGTATGTTGCTTGGCTGTATGCATGACCCAGGTTCCAGCTCAGCCCCCACCACATGGAAGGAGTTTTGGGTATTATAGTCTCCTGTCCCTTTCACTCTCTGCCCCTTTGTCCCTATGTTATTAAAAAAAAAAAATGAAAAAGAGTGAACTTCAGAAAATATGTGTCAATCAATGTCACATAGTATTTTGGGGTCTTGGGGAGCGATCTGAGTACATTTCTTAGCTTGAAGCTCTTTTGTGATGATTTTTCCTCCTATTGAAATGTGTTTTCCTCAGATATGCCACAAAAGGAAAACTCGAGCTAGACAGCTTACAGAATGCCACCTCAGAAGAGCCTTTTGGAGACTGTCAGGGCTAGTGACTAGGACTCTCACACCACCTGTAAGGCAAAGCAGCGCTTGTAAATTCCTCTGCTAGCAGCCATGCCATGTGGCTCCTTCAGCAAGGCTGTTCTTTTTTATTAAGGAGTCTTTGCAATACCAAAGCAGTCATCAGCTTATGCAAATTCCTATGGGTTCAAAAAAGAAAAACCGAGAAGACCTTTTAAGCTGCCTATTAACTTATTATTGCTGAAAGCAAGAAAAGAAAAGCATAAAGGGGAAGGGGGGTGGGGTGGGGAGAATTAAGGATCTAATAACAGTGAAAGCTTGCTGCCCAGGTTGTGTCTCTTGCTGTGTTTGAATGATTTTTTTTTTTCCTTTGTGACAGCCTTGCACTGGGCTATTTTTAGCATCTTTTTAATAATTGAGCTGTAGCAATTGTGCTCAGCAGCTGGAACAGGCAGAGAAAATAGCAGCTCAAAGACATAGTGCAGCTGGGTCACAACTTCAGTCAAGTTACATTATGGAGCAGACCTTTCTCAAAGGTAGACTACTGAGGTGAAGGGGGTGGGGAAAGAAGCAACTTGGAGAGTATAAAAAAGAGGAAGACAAGGAAGTCATAGACCAAGAGATCTTTGTTATGCTGCTTTTTTCAAATAAACCTGAGATGGTGCCCCACTGGGCAATGATTTTGATGTTAAAGAAAGTGAAGGGGAGGGTCTTGCTATTTAAAGTGGCAAACAGGATAGGGACATGGGGGTTTTCAGCAGAACTGACTTCTCCATATTTCTAGCTAAGCAGATAAAGAAGATTCCTGAACAAACCAAGACCCCCATGGTATTGTCAGTGGTGTGAAAAGTTGACATCACTGGAGCCATATTGAAATGGGGTCTCTTGAGGGGAATGAGAAATCAGGTTCATTGCTTGGTCAGATGAAATGAATCTCAAAGGACACACATTCAGGTGTATGGTTTCTAAATCCATTCTTTATCAGTTGTGCAAAGTATAGTTAAGAAAAAGACTCAGGGAATAGATTTCCTGACAGTCTCTGGGAGCAAAAAAATCTCAGGGTAAAACCCAAGGCCAAGGACCAAGGTGCAAGACCCCTCTTTGTCCAAGCCCCTCTTTTTTGTAACCCTTCTTACATCACACAAGGGTCCACTTTTCATTGACCTGATGGAGTAAACTTCTCCCCCTTCATATAGTGCAGAAAGAAAAAAAAAAAAGGAAAAGGGGACCGTTCACCAAGTGAATCTGTTCCATGTGTGCAAACCTAGTGAAAACAAAATGTACTCTCTAGGGCCCTCTGTGGCCTAAATTTTCCCTCAACAGGTCTGAGAAGTCACTGCAGAAAAAGTCATTCGGGGCCAGTAAAATAGTCCAATTGGGTAGTTTACCCATTTTGACATGTTTGTGGCCCAGGTTTGAGCTTCATGTCCACTGTATTGAAGGAATTTTTGGTGCTGTGGTCTCTCTCTTTCTCCCTCTCCACCCCCCCCCCCCCCCCCGTGTGTGTGTGTGTGTATCTGAACTGGCAACTGCAGAAAAAAATACAGGAAGAAAAGTAGTTGTTTTACTGTCCTTTTTAAATTGCTTCTAACCCAGAACTGGCAATAGAGCCTCTTGTTGAATGTACATCTACCACATGCAAGGACCCAGTTTCCCTAGCTTCAAGCCCCTAGTCCTCACCTGCAGGGAGAAAAGCTTAGGTAGTGGTGAAGCAATGCTACAATTGTCTATCTTTCTCCTCTCACCACTCTTTCCTTCTCAATTTCTCTTTATGTCTGTGCAAGAAAAAACAAAATTAAAATAAATAAGCAAATGGCATCTGACCCTTGAACTAAACAAGACCTCAAAATTCTAAGAGGTCATTATAATGAGAAAACCTTGTCCGAAGAAATGATAAAGAAAAATTTTACCTACTTTAACACTGTATGCACCACCCCTCCCCTGACAGCTTTCTCATGTAACCCACTCATCTAGTCATTTTTACCTTAAAACTCTTTTGTCTGAACTTCAATTCATGTTCCATGCCCTTATCTTTTTATTTATTTCTATAAAGCCCACCTCCGGGGACCAGGTGGTAACGCAGTGGGTTAAGCGCACAAGGCGCGATGCACAAGGTCTGGCTAAAGGATCCACGTTCGAGCCCCTGGCTCCCCATTTGCAGGGAGGTCACTTCACAAGCAGTGAAGCAGGTCTGCAAGTGTCTATCTTTCTCTCCCCCTCTCTGTCTTCCCCTCCTCTCTCCATTTCTCTCTGACCTATCCAACAACAATGACAGTAATAACAACAATAAGAAGAAGAACAGCAATAAACAACAAGGGCAACAAAATGGGGAAAATGGCCACCAGGAGCAGTGGACTCATAGTGCAGGCACTGAGCCCCAGCAATAACCCTGGAGGGAAAAACTAATTAATTAATTAAATATAAATAAATAAATAAACCCTCCCCGCATATACCAGTCTTGCTTTAGGTCTTTAGCCTAAGTCAGTGTGCTGCAAATTATTCAATACAATGCCCTGATATTCCCAAATAAACACATTTTGGACCAGTTAGCTCACTAGACAGGAGTGCAGGAATTACCATGTGCGCAACTCAGGTTCGAATCCTAACACCATATGGGAGAGGCTATGATGACTGAGAAAGTTTCGGTACTGTGGCATCCCTTGTCCCTTCCTTTTTTTCTACTTGAAGAAAAGGAGACCCTAAGCAGTAAATGGCACATGAATGAGGTCCCTGTTCCATCAAGAAATGAAATCAATATGCTGATTTGCCCTCCAATCTAAATGTTGTTTTACTAAAATGGGTGCCGAACACTGGAAGAGAGATCTTGTTGCCATTGAAAACTGAGCTCACTGCGATGAGGGAAGTGGAAGGCTCACATTCTCTATGATCTTCTTATCTTAAAAGGGTCCACTGAGAGAAATGTACACCTTATATGAGGAAATTAGGTTCTTCAAAATCCAATTCTCAGAGGGCCGGGTGGTGGCGTGGTTGAGCACACATGTCACAATGTGCAAGGACCTGGGTTCGAATCCCTGGGTCCCACCTGCAGAAGGAAAGCTTTGCAAGTGGTGAAGCAGGGATGCAGGTGTCTCTCTGTCTCTCCCCTTCTCTATCTCCCCCTTCCCTCTCATTTTCTGGCTGTCTCTATCCAATAAAGAAAAGGAAAGAAGAAAGGAAGGGAGGAAGGAAGGAAGGAAGGAAGAATAAGAATCCAATTCTCAGATCCGTCATTAAATGCTCAATTTCAGGGAATGGGTTGTGGTTCAATTCGTTGAGCACACAGATTACAGTGCACAAGGACCCGGGTTCGAGTCCTGGTTCCCCACCTGCAGGGGGAAAGCTTTGCAGTGGTGAAGCAGTGCTGCAAGTGTCTCTCTGTCTCTCTCCCTCTCTATCTCCACTTTCCCTCTCGATTTCTGACTGTCCCTATCATATAAATAAAGATAAAAAAACAATTTGAAATGTTCAATTTAGGCCATCAGGTAACGGAGTATGAGGTACATCTCGCTAGACCAAAATGGCTGGTGCAGCACCTACATAGATCTGATCAATGGAGATACTTAACTTCAGTAACCTAGGCACTCTAAGCAAATGAACAAACAGGTAACCTGACGATCAGGGTTGTCTCTGACTAATTAAATGTTCAAATCATGTAGATAGTTACCGGATTGCTTATGTCTCTGAGTGAAGATTGCTAAAGACTGATGAGATTGTGAGGTTCCTTCCTCAGCACTTCAAACACTTAGCTTGTTCAAAAACGGTTGCTTGCTGTTTTTTCTCTGCTGTACTATATAATCTCTGCTGTACTATATAATCTTTGTCCTTCGAAATCTTCACTTGTTTACCTTGCTGACTTCCCTCCTTTCTCCCTTGAATATCCCTCTTACGCTTGAATATTCTCTTCCACTTTCTAGCTGATGATTCAGACTGGAACCTTTCCTAAAAGGAAAAGTTTCAGAGATGAAGTGGGTAGGTGTGACATTCCATCCAGCAGAGGTCAATGTGACAAAGGGAATTTCTACAGCTACCTAAGTAAATAAATGCACAGGCTGTTAGCACAGTATAGTAAAGGGGAATGGCAGTCCTTGATGGTTTACCTGTTCTAAAAGCAATTCTCCACACAAATACATCACTCCACCATGTTCAAAATAGTCATGTATTTAAAAGCTAGGCTTTTAAATAGAAGTGGAAATAGAAAGCCAACAGAAAGAAGATAGTCATTTTACTGCATTTCTTAAACATCAGGATGAATGGCCAATCCATGCTTTCTCCTAAACAGAACAAAAGAAACGGAATGAACAGGGTTTAGATGTCATGCTTACATGGTTTTCAGTATCTGGCACATATTTGCTGTCTTTTGGGGGAGGGTCAAAATGGAAGAATTTTCTGGTATATTAACTGAAGCAGCAGCTTGGATCAGCATACATGTATATATGGTATATATGAGGACTCCCTGTTTGTTTTTTTTGTTTGTTTTTTTTTTTGAAGTGAATTCATTCTGTAGAAAAATGATATGCAATAGAGGAGCACTTGGATAGATTTGTTTGGCTAGAGAACACTTTCAGGAGATCTAAAGAAGATGAGATGATATTTGTTGGCTTGTCTTTGTGTGTATTTCCCACCTTTTTTCTGTTTCTTCCTTGAAGCACAGAACATGCAGGCGTTCCCTTCCCTCAGGCAGCCAGAGTTAGCCGCGTATCGTTCAACCGGTAGGCATTTAGGAGAATACCAGCTGTCAGTGTCACAGGGCTCTCTGAAGGTCCACCGCAAGAATCCAATTGGATCCATGAAATTGAAAATGAAATCTGAGAGGCTTGGAAGGATTAGAACTTTAGAGTATGAACTTGGCCTCTTCTGAATTACCTGCCTCTGGTCACATGATTTAAATGCACCTTATTTTGGTTTCCTGGAGTTTCCTGAACAAATTGTCACAAACCCAGGGGTTTAAAATAACAGAGATTTATTCTCCCAGTTCCGGAGAGAGAACAGAAGTTCAAAGTCAGTAGTAATACCTGGCCTAAATCGGTGTTGCCAGGGTTGAAATCCCTTTGGAAATTCTAGAGGTGGAGTGATCCATTCTTTGTATCTCTCATCTACTTGCTGTATCACACTTCACTTAGTGCTGAAGTCTCTGTCTCCTTGATTGCATTGCTTCCTCCTGTTTTTGTCAATTTTCTCTTCCTTTCATAAGAAACTGTATCCCGTGTATATACACTGCCCTATTAAGAATCTGCCTTCTCAAATTCATTTAAACACCCTTGACACTCTAAGTGAGATATTTAATTTGCTGTTGCTTACTTTCTAAAACATGTATTTATTTATTTGTTTTCATAATGGAAAAAAGCACTCACCAGAGATGCAGGGGATTGACCCTGGGAACTCTGGGGTCTCAGGTATGCAAAGTCTGGTATACAACGTACATTCCTAGGGAGTGGGGTAGGTTCTATGTTTGCGTTTTACACGGTGGTTTTTCTAACAAGAATATCTAATGTTTATTAAGTGATTGGCATTATGAACTTTTAGAGGGACTAATAGACGGAAACATGACTGCCAGTTATTGACCTACATAAAAAACGATTTGTCTTACTCACAAACATCCACTTCTTTGAAACACATATTTATTCTACAAGAAACTTACTACCAATACCTCAAGGTCATATTTGTTATTGTTACCAGCACTAGTTTCATCGTAGGTGGCCAAGTTCTTAAACTCCTCCTTGAACTTGTCATCGGCTACCTTCTGCTCTTGTAAATGAAGCATTGTATGCCTTGTGGCTGAATGGCAGACTATCCCTAGTTCTTGATGAGCAGAGTTATACTTTTTCTAATTTTTAATTGTCTTTATTTATTTATTGGATAAACATAGCCAAAACTTGAGAAAGAAGGGGGTGATCGAGAGAGAAAGAAACAGAGAGACACCTTCAGCACTGCTTTTCCACTTGCAAAGCTTTCCCCTTGCAGGTAGGGTTCCTTGTGCACTCTATATAGCATACACGTATGCTCAGCCAGGGGCGCCATCACCCAGCCCCTTATTACTATTATTATTATTATTCATTTATTGGATAGAGACAGAGAGAAACTGAGATGGAAAGGAGAGATAGAGAGGGAAAGAGAATAAGAAATACCTACAGTACTGTTTACCCATTCATGAAGCTTCCCCATTTCAGGGGGGGAATACTAGGACTTAAACTTGAGTCCTTGCACATAGTAACTTGAGTGTTCAACCTTGTTCATGACCAACTGGCCTTATGCAAGTTATGTTGTATCTTCTCTCAAATCTTCAGGCCATTGGGCAGTAGAAAAAAGAAAGAAAGAAAATGAAACTGTGAAAGAAGTGAGAAAGAAAAGGGCAAAGTATAAAAACTAAAAACATGCTGCTAAGAAGCATGCAAAAATCCACCTGCAGGGGGAAAGCTTCACAAGTGGTGAAGCGGGGCTGCAGGTGTCTCTGTCTCCCCCTATATCACCCCCTTTCCTCTCAATTTCTGGCTGTCTTATCCAAATAAATAAAGATAATTTTAAAAAGAAAGAAAAAAAAAATCCATCCGAAATATATTTATTCTCAGAAAACAACAATGTGGAGAATCTACAAGTATTGAGTCATGCTCTAATGCTGAATTCTAAAGAGTCACTTTAGTAGTTGCTGAAAAGTCCTGCAATTGTTACTCCAGTTTGCAATTATTACTTCAAAATTAAATCTGAAAACCTACGTCCATCACTTAGCATGAATCTCAGATACTAAAGAGTAGATATTCAAAAACTGAGAATGAGAAGACAGAAGAGGAAGAAGAAATCTCTATCAATTTTTGAAATCATGGCAAAATAAAGTACTCAACAATCTCTAACCCTCGGCTAGGCTTCTGAAGGCAAACCACACAGAACACAGATCTTTCACTTAAAAATGAAGATGTAAAGGAGATAGAATGGGGCAGCCGCCCCCATGTGTAAAAAGTAATGGAGTTAAAAGGAGATAAATGAAAACACAAATGTATGCCATGTAAGGGAAATTATATACAAAAATACATGTGTTTATGCAAATGTATATGTATACATAAGACCTGTCTGTACATGAGTATTTCCCGTAGACATAGACACAAGAGTTTATGTCAAGTTATGTTATTTTAATAGTAAAATGATTAGTAGGGCAGCACAGAGATGAATAATTATTCAGTTCTATTGTCACTCATGGCCCACTAGTCAAAAATAAAAATAGTAAATCAGACCATACCCTTGGAAAAATTTTTTTTCTTTGATTTTTGCTCTTAATGCAACATGATTTGCACAGCATCAAGATCTGTTGATGGGTATGGGCCACTGTGTGTGTGTGGGGGGGGGGGTGGTGGTGCACCTGGTTAAGTTCACATGTCACAATGAGCAAGAACACAGGTTCAAGCCCCCAGTCCCCACCTGCAGGGAGAAAGCTTCAAGAGTGATGGGGCAGAGCTGCAGGTCTCTCTCGTCCTTTCTCTCTCTTCCTCTGTCCCTATCTCTCCCTTTCTACTCCCCCCTCCCTCTCAATTTCTCTGTCTCTATCCTATAAATAATACACAAAATATTTAGAAAGAGTTGGGTCACTGGTCCCTAGAAGCAAATGTCTATCCAAGGAACAGATTTAAGTATGCAGAGAGTAGACTGTTGAAAAGACGCACAGGGATGGCACAAGTATCATCTATTTTCAGTGTCAACTAATGGAAAATTGTATTTCTGCCACCTGTTAAGATGCACTGATCTCTTTCTTAAATACCGTCTGCTGAGATAGGATACCTGCTGAAAGAAAATGTTACTTCAATTCTTTGACATATGCTTTTTGTTGTTGTTGTTGTTCTCTTGGGAACTAAATTATCCTATTATTCCTTTCAGGCAGTAAAAAAAAAAATTAACCATGATACTTGACTTTTAAGCTGCTCACATTTTTAGAAAATAGCATTTTCCTACTGAGTAAGAAACAGTATATATTAACAGTACAGACTTTAGAAAAGTAATGTGAACAACTGAACAGAAAAGTCAAAATTGTACAATAATTCTAATACCCAAAGATGACTACTATTAATATATGTTAAATCCCCTTCAAAGAGTTTTTTTCTTTTTTAATATTTATTTATTTATTTATTCCCTTTTGTTGCCCTTATTCTTTTATTGTTATAGTTATTATTGTTGTTGTTGATGTTGTCGTCATTGGATAGGACAGAGAGAAATAGAGAGATGAGGGGAAGACAGAGAGGAGGAGAGAAAGACACCTGCAGACCTGCTTCACTGCCTGTGAAGTGACTCCCCTGCAGGTGGGGAGCCAGAGAGCTCGAACCCGGATCCTTATGCTGGGCCCTTGGGCTTTGCGCCACCTGTGCTTAACCTGCTGCGCTACTGCCCAACTCCCATAAAATACCATTTTAGATTTATTTTATTTATATTGTGTTTGAGAGAGGGGCACAGAGAAAGAAATATCAAAGTATCCTTGTGGCATATTTGATGCCAGAGATTGATCCGGGGGCCTCAGACATGCGAGCCCTGCATTGGCTATTGAATAATCTAATCTCCCTGGGCCATTGCTTTGAATGTGTATGATGTGTCAAGAACTTCCTATCTATATCTGTCTGTATTTAGCTAGCTAATTAGATAGCATTAGTTTTTCTGTCAATGAGAAAGGATTTTTTTTTTTTTTGAAAAGAAGGGGGAGACAAAGAGGGAGAGATAGAGAAATAACCTGTAGCATTGCTTCACCACTTGTGAAACTTTTCCCCTGCAGGGGAGGACAAGAAAGGAACTTTTTATGAAGAGTTAAGGAATTGTTTCACATGACTAAATAGGCTGCTAAGTCCTGGGTCAGGGTTGCAAAGGACCAAGATCGTCAAGAAAAGCCAATGGTGTTAATATTATCTGACAGCAGTTAGGTGGTTGGGGAGAGTGGGGACTCAGGGTAGAGGGGGTCCTTCCATTATAGTCTAGTTTTCAAATGCTTAGATAAGCCTCTATAGATAAGCCTCTATAGAGAGGGCAATGTATTTTTACTACAAGTTCACCAATTTTAGAGTTCATTTCATTCAAAAACACCCTTATAAAAGTAACCAGAGGCAGTTAGGCGGTAGCGCAGTGGGATAAAGTGCAGGTGGCGCACAGCGCAAGGACAGGTGTAAGGATCCCGGTTCGAGCCCCCAGCTCCCCACCTGCAGGGGAGTCGCTTCACAGGCAGTGAAGCAGGTCTGCAGGTATTTCTCTTTCTCTCCCCCTCTCTGTCTTCCCCTCCTCTGTCCTATCTAACAATGATGACATCAATAACAACAATAATAACTACAACAATGAAAAATAACATGGGCAACAAAAGGAAAAATAAATAAATATTTTTAAAAAGTAACCATAATAATGTCTGGCCAACTAAAAAACTCTTTCTGCTAAGTGTCGATCAACAGAGCTTAAAATAATAATAATAATAATAATAATACCTGGGACCAGGTAGAACACACACATTATCATGCTTGAGGACCTGGATTCAAGTCTCCTGCTCTCCACCTAAAGAGGGGAAGCTTCATGAGTGGTGGTGATGTGCTGTAGGTCTCTCTCTTTATTTCTCCTTATCTAACTCTCTAATCTCTCTCAATTTCTCTATCTTCCTCAACAAAAGAAAGGGGGCTACCAGGAGCAGTGGATTTTTCATGCAGGCACAGAGCCATAGTGGTAACCCTGATAGTAATAAAAAGTAAAATGAAATAACAAGGATAGATAAAAGAACTTGGAGTGTGGTAGTGATGCATTTGGTAAAGAGTACATGTTGCCATGCAAAGAGACTGGGGTTCAAGCCCACAGTCACCACCTGCAGGGAAGAAGCTAACAGAGTTGCAGAGAAAGTATCTCTCTTCCTCTCTGTCTTCCTCTCTTTCTGTCTCTGTTTCTATCTCTCTTATTGGTTTAATATGATCAACAAGACCATAGGATAAGAGGGATACAATTCCACACAGTTCCCACCACCAGAGTTCCATATCCCATCCCTTCCATTGGAAGCTTTCCTATTCTTTACCCCTGTGGGACCATGGACCCAGGATTATTATAGGGAGCAGAAGGTGGAAGATCTGGCTTCTGTAATTGCTTCTCCACTGGACATGGGCATTGACAGGTTGATCCACACCCCCAGCTTGCTTCTGTCTTTCCCTAGTGGGGTAGGGCTCGGAGAAGTTAGGTTCAAGGACAAATTGGTGAGGTTGTCTGTCCGGATAAGTAAGGTTGGAATCATGGTAGCACCTGCAAGTTGGTGGCTGAAAAGCATTAAGATATAAAGCAGGGGGGAAAAGTTTAATAACCAAGAACCTAAAGGTCAGGATATAGCAGATGAGATTTGGAGTCTCTATTTTGGACAAAAAGCTAGAGAGTCTATTTTAGGTAAATTCCAAGGTGCCCATGACTTGAGATGAGTAATGTCTTCCTATCTCTGTCCTCTCCTTCCCTCTCCCTGTTTCCGACCTTATATTAAAAGAATATGAAAGAGGTACCTACTGGGAATGGTGAAATTGTGTAGGTACCAAGCCCCAGAGATAAATGTAATAGCAAAATAAATAAATGAATGAACACAGGACTCTTGTTCTTCTTCTTCTAGCGTTTGCCCTTCTTCCGTAGCCAGTCAACAGCGTCAGGTTGAGCCTGATGTAAAGTTTCGAGACCTCCTTTGAATCTGGAGAGGTGGCAGTCGTTGACTATGTGGGTCATAGTCTGTCTGTAGTTATGAGCCAGAGTTGGTATGTCCCATGGCATGCAGCTGTTATTTTTTAGTACGTGAGTCTAGATGTGAAATTTTTGAATAATCTTTTTTTTATTTGGACAAGGGGGTAGAAGTAGGAAATACTGTTGAAGTATAAGGAATAAGCAAGTTTCTGTCATTTTAAAGAGGAGCACACAGTAGGACTAAGAAAGTTATCATTTGATTAAGGCAAAATCAAGGAACATACACAAACTGTTTTGGTAAGTCATGCTCTGGTGCCCACCTGTCTCCCACGTTCTGTTCTATGTAGCAGAGTCCACGTATACCATGAAGAAGTATGTTTCAGGTATGTCAGTGGCAACATGTTAATTTCCACTTCAATTCAATTAACCTTATTATGGAGTTGTTTCCAGATTCTGTAATTAGGTTTGCATTCAATGTTGGTGAGAGTTCCATCTTTATTCATAATTTCATATATGGAAACATTATAAAAGACCATAGCTCTATTTGAAACTCAGGTGCAATTTTAACCAATATCATATGTTCCAAAGATAAAACCAAATACCACTGTCTTCTTAAGCTGTTAGGTGTCCCCTTCCTATAACCCACAAAGGACAGTGACCTAACAAACTGAAGTGACTTGATAAAGTTCCTTCTTTGTTCTCTGTGGTAGATTTTACGTTTGTAAATGAAACTAATCGCATCCAACGTGAAATCTAATTAAAACCTCATTGAACCATCTGTGTTCTTCGGTTAAAGGACATGTACTACTAAACGTGTTGAAAAGGAGGTACTGAAAGAGTTACATAAAATTCAGATCCATTCTCAAAGACTGGGTGGTGACAGAGTGTAAAATACTCCATAGTTCTTTCCACTCTTCAAAAACTCCTCAGAGGTACAGCTAATTTTCCTGTTACAGACTAGAGTTTGTATCACCAAATTAACTCTCACAATATTGAAAATAGGAAAGAGGGAAAACAAATATGAATGTGGATGTGCATGTATGCACATATCACACACACACACACACACACACACACATTCTCTGGTGAACCTCTTCCTGCCCCACTTTTTAAAAAATATTTTTCTTTATTTTTCTGTTCTTTTCTTAAAATATTTTATTTATTTATTAATGAGAAACATAGGCGAGAAGGGAAGACTCAAGTATCACTCTGGCACACGAGCTACTTAGGGGCGGGGGGAGGGTTGAACTCAGGAACTCATGCTTGAGAGTCCACTGTGCCACCTCCTGGATCTTTATTTTTATAATATTTGATAGGAAATAGAGTGACAGATTGAGAGAGTAGAGAAGGAAAGAGAGAAAGACCCTGTAGCACTGCTTCATTATTTATGAAACTTCCTCCCTGCAGGTGGGAACCAGCGGCTTTAACCCTCGTCCATGTGCATGGTAACGTGGACTCAACCACGTGCACCTCCCTCCACCCCACACCTATGCCCCACGTTTGATACACAAATAAACTGTGATGGCTATCTTGTTTATCTGGAAAATTTTAGATTTCTTCTGTATACTAATAGTCCCAATTCTTATTTTTTGCCCTTTCTTTTCTTTTCCAGACAAATGCTTACAGAGAGAGACAGATAAAGAAACAGAGGGAGAGAAGAAAAGGCACCACAGTGCTTCCTCCAATGTGGCAGAGACTAGACTTGAACCTGGATCAGAGTTCTGACAAAGCAGGTACACTACCAAGGTAAGCTATTTTACTAACCATTCCCAACTCTTAATTATTTCAGTCTTGTAAGCTCCAAATGTTACATAGTAAATATATATATATATATATATATATATATATATATATATATATATAGTAGAAAAATAATAAAAAATATAGAAAATATTCTATTGGATTAAAATCCAGACATCTAAAATAAAACTTTAATCATCTTGGTTTAATTTATACTAGTGTGACCTATACTTAGTTTACTCCTCTCTAGACGGAGTCTTACTTGAGGTGTTAAAAAAGGTTTCAAGGGACATGTGTTCAGTCTCCAAGTCTGTTTGAAGGCTTAAAGGAGGAAAAAAAAAAGACGTTTCCTCTTTGCAGGTCTTTCATTTAAAAAAAAAACCTGGATGCCCTCCAATTTATTTATATTTCAGCAGCTGCAATAATGGCTTCAAGATGAAATAAAACCATCTCTGAGTTATGCACGCACCAGTTGTTCAAGGGGAATCTGGGACAAGCGGCTAGGGATTGTAAGATCTTAAGGGATATGGGAGGGCTTCACCCGGGACAGCCTGATGAAAGTTATAGTCAAGAGTGGTGAAGTGTCTCTTATTTTGCCCCTTTGTTAAACTTTCTCTCTTTCTTTCTTTCTCCCTTTCTTTCTTTCTTCCTTTCTTTCTTTCTTCCTTTCTTTCTCCTTCTTCCTACCTCCCTCCCTTCCTTCCTTTATTCTTATTTCCTTCCTCCTTCCTTCCTTCCATCCTTCCTTCCTTCCTTCCTTCCTTCCTTCCTTCCTTCTTTCCTTCCTTCCTTCCTTTCTTTCTATTTGGGATTAATAGCCCATTACAAGATTGTAAGATTACGGGGTCTGGTTCCACACCACACCCACCACCAAAGTTCTGTATCGTACCCTCCTGCCTCCCAGAAATAACCATCATAGTTCTCAAAAGTCTTACAAACTGTTTACTTGCTTCTGTTTTGTTTGGATTTTTATTTTTTTTGGCAAGTTCATGTGAAACATATCTCTAGATCCCATATATGAGTGAAACCATCTGGTAGTTGTCCTTCATCTCTATACTTACTTCTCTAAGCATAATCCACCTCTAGTTCCATCCATTTTGTCCCAAAGGACACAATATCATCATTCTTGATTGCAGAGTAGTGTTCTAGGGAGTATATATCCGATAATCTGTTTAACCAGTCATCTGCTCATGGGCATTCTGTCTGCTTCCACTCTTCGGCTATTGCGAATAATGCAGCTATGAACATAGGGGTGAGGATGTTCTTTCAAATAAGTGTTTGAGTCTCTTGTGGATAAATCCCTAAAAGTAGTATTACTGGATCATGTGTTAATTCCATTTTTATTTCTTGGAAGACTCTCTCTAGAGTCTTCCAAAGGGGCTACACCAATTTGCATTCCCACCAGCAGTGTAGCAGGCTTCCTTTCCCCCCACAACCTCTCCAACACCTGTCATTTTTTTGCTTTGTTGATGTAAGGCATTCTCTCAAGTGTGAGATGGTGCCTCAGTGTACTTTTAATTTGCATTTCTCGAATTATCAAGACATTCTTATTCATAACCAGATACATCATCAAGTCCATGTGCAGATCACTAAAAACTATGAAAGAATGAATTCTGTTTCCTCCATTTTTTTTCATCTGCATGCCCTGCTGCAGAAGACCAAGAAGCATACAGTGGGACTGGGAACATTACAGTGACTGGTGGGGCCATAGGAACTTTAGACTCCAAGATGATCCAGAATAATTCTCCTCTCTCTCTCCCTCCCTCCTTCCCTCCTTTCCTTCTCTCTCTCTCTTCTTCTCCTTCTCTCCCTCTCTCCCTTTCTTTTTCCCTCTCCCACCCCTCAGTTAAGCACTGCTTAACTCTGGTTTGTGGTGATGTAAACAGCCTAGAACCTTTGAGTCCCAGACATAAAAGCTCTCTCTAGCAAACTACACACAAACTACTGTGCAGTCTCCTTGACACCCTGCAACCCATTTTTTTTTCAGAATGACTTCCTAAGTAAATATCAAATAGACTTACTAATAAAACATTATTTTTAGTACTTTTTTATTTTAATAAGGTCGAGAAAGTAATAGAGAGAGAGGCCAGAGCACCTCTCAGTCTGCCTTATTGTGGTGTTGCATATTTAGCCTAGGACCTTGGAGCCTCAGGCATGAAAAGTCTTTTTTTTCATAAGCATTATACTGGCTCTCCCATCAAATATTCTGTAAAACAGCCAGAGCAGAAATTTGAAGATACAGAAGTTCACACGGTTGAATTACTTCTCCAAGATCACATGTACTTGTTCCTGGATGAACATCCAGTTATTAGGTGCACTCCGGATTATCTGTGCACAATACTAGAATAATTGATATGTAAATGTATATAATAAACCTGTCCCTGAAAAAATCAGCAGCAGAAACAACACAGCTAGACGCAGACTCATTATGTTGTAAGTGACCTATGCATGTTGCTTCTCACCCTTGCAGTGAGAGTACACACCTGAAGAAAGTGTAGAGGGAACTGTGGGCATCCAGTTCCTCTCTGAGACAAGCGTTCTTGCTCAGGAATACCTCCACCACAGCCAAGGTTGTACTCAGTGGGGGAATCATTGGTTTGCCCTGAAACTTGAACTAGATCTTAGTGCCAAGATGCTTCCCACCTACATGAGTTCAACTCCGTCTTTCTCTCCAGTTGTGTGGAGGAGGAGGGTGAAGAATATTCATGGTGATTTGAAACTACCCTCACTGGAACAACTGAAAAATTCTATAAAGAAAATTCCATGGTTTTATTTTTCTACTCAGTCTGTGAAGTTGCCCCTAAAGTACTCACGTTTAATCATCTAAATAATGATAAGTGATGCATACCTTTAGCTATGTGATGCTGTGGTGCAAGGTTAGATTGATTGATTGATTGATTGATTGATTGATCTTTGCCTCCAGGGTTATAGCTGGGACTCGGTGCCTGCATCATGAATCCACTGCTCCTGGAGGTCATTTTTTCCTTTTTTTTTTTTTTTGTTGTTGCCCTTATTGTCATTATTATTGTTGCCATTGATGATGTTGTTGTTGGACAGGAAAGAGAGAAAAAGGAAGGGAGACAGGAGGGAGAGAGAAAGATAGATACCTATCTTTGCAGACCTGCTTTACCACTTGTGAAGTGACCCCCCTGTAGGTGGGGAGCCAGGGGTTCAAACAGGGATCCTTATGCCTGTCCTTAGCTTTGCACCACCTGCGCTTAACCCGCTGTGCTACAGCCCGGCCCTCCAAGGTTACTTTTAAACACAGATAAATGAATGAATGAGCTTTCCTAGGATAATGAGGCAATTAACAAACTGAAGAGAAGTTCCTACTCCTCACCACTATGCTATCTCGCTTCTCATCTTGTTTTATTTTATTTTTTTCAACTATTTTGGGATTAATGATTAACAAGCAGTTCCCTTCTGTTTTTCAAGTTTTACCAATTGCATACATACCTTTATTGTGATATTGGTTTATACTATTAATGTACCAATATAAGAAATCATACATATAGCAGTATGCCATTTTGAAAGAAAAAATAAGTGATATTTACATGTAATCACTACAGGAAATTAGCACATCTTTGTACGTTTGAATTTTGTGTAAATAACCACACCATATTTTTGATATCACATAAATACATTTGAGCAGGGGCAGTTTGATGAACATTCATTACACAAAAACAATTTTGGGTTTATTAAAACAATTTTGGGTTTATTGAGGAGGCACAAACACGAAGACTGTAAAAAGATAAGTGTTTTCCAGAGGATGGTGTCAGGGTTCAAGAGGGATTCATAAGTGGAGCACAGAGGGCTACTCAAACGGCGAAAATGAGCTGCATAACGCTGTATTGATGAGAATTCTTGTCATTCTACAAGACGCCAGGATACACCAAGAGTGAAAATTAATGATAGATATAGACTGTGAATGGTTATGATTTGTCAGTATACATTTATCAGTTGTAGCAAATACTCTGGTGAGTGGTATTGAATTGAAAGGGAGAATATATGTAGAGGAATGAATGGTACGTAAACCATCTGTATGCTTGCTTCATTTTGATGTGCACCTAAAAATACTTTAAAATGTAATGTCCCATTCAAAAGTAAAAATATTGCGCTGGTGGAATAGCATAATGGCTGTGCAAAGACTCTCACGCCTGAATCTTTGAGATTCCCCAGTTCAGTTCTCAACAACATCACAAACCAGAGCTAAGCAGGACTGTGTGATATTCCTGTGTCTTTTTCTCTGTAGCTCTAGCCCTCATTAAAATAAAAAATAAATTAAAAAAACTTTTAATATACATACATAAATATTTTAGAAGAATGACAAAATGAAATAATAATAATAGCAACAGTCTAGTGAGTAAAACTAGGCAGATATAATACTCATCATATGCAACATAACATTCCAAAAGGACAACAAAAGTACTTGACCATGACTTTTCACATTTTTATGCCAATTAAAGACTCATAAGGACTTCTTTAAAAAAATAATAACTACTTCAAAGAAGTTTATTATATTTGTATTCCTTAGTATAATCTAGCAATTTAATTTGCTTGGTTGATTTTACTACTTTGCTAAAATTCCTACTGTAACTAATATGCATTTTATTTTATTTTATTATTACCAGCAGGGTAATTGATCATTGGAGTTTGGTGCCTACAAGATAAACCCACTGTACCCAATGACCTTTTTTTGGGAGGTGGGGTGGGGAGGAGATAGATAAAAATGAAGGGACAGAGAAAAAGTGATCCCTGCAGCACTTCCCCACCTCTGGTGAAGCTCCCTCTGCTGCTGAGACCAGGGGTTTTAATGCAGATCCTTCCATCTGGTAACTTGTGTACTCAGTTGGTCTGCTCCCCAGTACCTGCCCAATGTGCCTTTTTTAAAAAAAATTATTTATAAAAAGGAAACACTGACAAAAACCATAGGATAAGAGGGTTACAACTCCATACAGTTCCCATCACCAGAACTCCATATCCCATACCGTCCCCCTGATAACTTTCCTATTCTTTATCCCCCTGGGAGTATGGACCCAGGGTTATCATGGGGTGCAGAAGGTGGAAGGTCTGGCTTCTGTAATTGCTTCCCTACTGAACATGGGCATTGACAGGTCAATCCATACTCCCAGCCTGTCTTTCTCTTTCCCTAGTGGGGCGGGGCTCCAGGTAAGTGGGGCTCCAGGACACATTGGTGGGGTTGTCTGCCCAGGGAAGTCTGGTTGGCATCATGTTAACATCTGGAACCTGGTGGCTGACAAAAGAATTAATATATAAAGGCAAACAAACTGTTGACTAATCATGGACCTAAAGGCTAGAATAGTTCACCAGGAAGGATAGTAAAAACAAAGGCCCTTTGTGTGTATGAACATAGGTATACACAAGTTTTTTGGATGGATGTGTATGGTTCCTTAAAATGTATCCCCAGGATCATAGAGTAGGTCCACTTCTAGCCTTCTGAGAGTTTTCCAGACTGCTTTCCACAGGGGTTGGACTAATTTACATTCCCACCAGCAGTGCAGGAGGGTCCCTTTGACCCCACAACCTCTCCAGTCTTTGTTTTTACTTTCCTTCCTGATGTAGGACATTCTCACAGGAATTGAGAGTGTGGTATCTCCTTGTTGTCTTGATTTCCATATCTCTGACAGTTAATACCTTGGACCATTTTTTTTTCATATGTCTGTTGGCCCGTTTGGATTGGGAGAACTAACATCATCAAAATGACTATTCTACCCAGAACCAGATACAAATTTAGTGCAATCCTCATCAAGGCCCCAGCAATTTTTTTTTTTTAACAGAATAGAACAAAAGCTACAAATTTTTATCTGGAGCCAGAAAATACCTAGAATCACCAAAGCAATCTTGAGGAAAAAGAACAAAACTGGAGGCATCACACTCCCAGATCTCTAATTACATTACAGGGCCCTATTAATAAGAAACTTATTGTCATTATGCATATGTGCTCTTGTTATTCATTATGCATTAAACTGTGACAAAACCCCCCGGTTTTATTTATTAACAGTGGCCAAATAATAAATAAATAAATAAAGTGTGATAGGGTGATAGAGCTGGTCAGGATCTGAGTAGAAAAAATGGCAGTCTGGGTAGAAGATTGATTGTACCTTCTAGTTTCAAAAGTGTCTTTAATAATTACAATTTTCATGTATATTTTTAAGGAAATAATTTTTTTATTTAGTTTACCTTTTTTTCTCCATTTTTTAAGTGGAGGCAGAGAATAGTATTGACTTCCTTCAGTGTGGTCAGGTCCAGGTTTGAACCTGGATAGCAGATAAGGAAATGCAGCACACTATACAAAACATTTTTTAACTAAAATAAAGTTCATAATATCTTATGACTGGCAAGACAGTTTACCTGGACAGTGTGTCTGCTTTGCTATGTGTATAACCTAGATTAGAGCCCAGTCTCCGACACTCTAGAGAAAACTTTGGTGATGATGTAACTTTTCCTCTCTTCCTCTCTGTCTCCATCTCTGTCTCTCCGTCCATATCTGAAAATATCATCTTGGACTGATGGCGCCCTGACAATGGCAAAAGTAATCTATAATTCAATATGTATGCATATATGCATGTTTTTTTTTTAAATTTTTTATTTAAGAAAGGATTAGTGAACAAAAACATAAGGTAGAAGGGGTACAACTCCACACAATTCCAACCACCCAATCCCCATAATCCCCCCCCTCCCATGGTAGCTTTCCCATTCTCTATCCCTCTGGGAGCATGTACCCAGGGTCATTGAGGGTTGCAGAAGGTAGAAGGTCTGGCTTCTGTAATTGCTTCCCCGCTGAACATGGGCGTTGACTGGTCGGTCCATACTCCCAGTCTGCCTCTCTCTTTCCCTAGTAAGGTGTGTCTCTGGGGAAGCTGAGCTCCAGGACCCATTGGTGGGGTCTTCAATCCAGGGAAGCCTAGCCAGCATCCAGGTGGCATCTGGAACCTGGTGATTGAAAAGAGAGTTAACATATGAGGCCAAACAATTTGTTGAGCAATCATGGATCCCAAGCTTGGAATAGTGGAGAGGAAGTGTTAGGGAGGTACTCACTGCAAACTCTAGTGTACTTCTGCTTTCAGGTATATATTTTGCAGTAGTTTATGGATACGTGTGCACATAAGCTCTTACATGCCTGGGTGATACAACTTATATAAAAAGCAGTCTTTGATGATGTTGCTGATTGATTTAAGGTAAATATCCAGATAGAAACTCCGGTGGTGGGAACGGTGTGGGATTATACCCTTGTTAACTTGTAATTGTGTAAGTTAATATTATATCACTAATAAAAAAAAAGAAGGGATAAAAAAGAAACAGATAAAAGTGAAACATGTACGAAGGTAAAGAGAATGAAAGTATATAATGATAACAAAATTCAACATACATGTTAATGTCTGAGAACTAGAGTAAAACAGTAGTCCAAGAGAAAAAGACATACACTTAATATACAAATTGGAATAAAACTCTCTGTAAAAATGACGAAATCATCTCCTTTGTCAAATTTTGTGTGTATATATATTTTTTGATAGAGACAGAAACACAGACAGAAAGCCTGAAAGGGACTACTGTTGGGAAATTGTGCAGATGCGGTCACATCCACCATGTTGTCCCCTCAGGATATTGTCAATTCCCAAGAGAGTTGAAACTATATTCCCAGAGTGCCTTTCCCGACCAATCCTGTCCCAACTCCCACTTCCAGTTTTTTATATATAAAGCCTGCTGCTGCTGCTGCTGCTGCTGCTGCTGCTGCTGCGGATCGAGTCTCTCTTTGCCCCTTTTTACCTCAGCGACCAGACGCAGGGTGCTGCCCATAGCGGGAGGTGGCCATTTTGCTAGCTCCACGTGGCCTGAACCGCTGCGCTCTCACCTAACTCTTGAGGTCCCCGCTTGAATAAAGATTTGTGTTCCCTCTCCGCTCTGATCCCTTCTCTCTCTCCCCCATGATGCAGACTATAATATTGAGGCTTCATTCAGTGCATTGGGGGCTTGGCTTGAAGCCAGGTTGCACACTATCTGAGTGAGCTCTTGTGCTGCTCTCTGTGCCACATCTTGGATAGAACTTGGGAGAATTGTATTAAGTACAATAAACCAGAAGGAGAAGGGAGAGTACTGGTGGAATTTCAAACACCCAGGAAAGCACAGGAGAAACATGGACTAGGTGTGATCTTTTGCAGTAAGGTCAAAGACTCCAAGGTGATGGAACTAAGACGATATTGGGGAGCTAGAGCAGGATAGTAAAGAATTTATGTTGGTTGGGGGACTAGTGTAGTAAAACCTATCACAGGGAGATAGGAACGTGTACTCTTAACAACTACCTTGTGCATCATTATTACCAATAACACATCATAAAAGAAAACAAAAATACTTGCCCAGAATTGGTGAAAACTCATGAGTATTTAAATTTACAAAGTATAGTGCTTCAGGCTGGTTGGTGGCTCACCTTGTTAAACACACATCTTACAATGCACAAGGACCTAGGTTCCAGATGGTGGACCCCACCTGCAGGGGGGATACTTAGCGAGTGGTGAAGCAGTGCTGCAGGTATCTCTCTTTCTCTCTGTCACCCCCTTCTCTCTGGATTTATGACTGCCAGTATCCAATATATAAATAAAGATACAAAGCATAATGCTTCTAAACATAATAACAATAAATATACTCCTAATAAGAAAAATAAAGAACAATAAAAAGAAAAATGTAAAGGCATGAATTAAATATCAGGCTACCGGAATGGTACTTAAGATTTCTCAAAAGTAAAAAAGTACACTCAAAGATTTGAACAATATGTCCAGAACAATGAAGGAAAACAGTGATCGAGTTGTAAATTTATGTTGGAAGCATTATTATTCAAGAATAAGTACCAAATGAAGTTCTCAAACAAATCAAAAGTGATAGATCATCTGTTTTTCCTATGTTCTTTGGCCTTCCTCCTGCTTTTATAATTCAACTCCAATTCCCTAACATAACTAAAAAATTTAGATACTACACTAGATAATCAAATTCAGCAATGCACCAAAATATATATAATTTTCCAAATTTAATATTCCATGATCAAGTTAACTTATCCTAGAAATACAGAAGGACGTTGATGTAAAGGGCTCAAAACTGCGTGTTGAAAAATATAAACCTTTTACTCACAAGTTATTCACTTTTGGTCAAACTCAAGTGACCTACTATGTTTCTTCACACAATAAAATACAGTTATATTGAAAAGATAAGTCTGGAACTGGGAGGTGGTACATACTTGAGAGTGCATGCATTGCAGTAGACAAGGACTTGGGTTCAAGCCCCTGGTCCATATCTGCAGGGAGTGTAGAAAGAGGGTTATAGGTGACTTTCTGTCTGACACTCACTTCCACCTCAGTTTCTCTCTGTCTTTAGCCAATAGGTAGGTAGGTAGGTAGGTAGATAGATGATAGATAGATAGATAGATAGATAGATAGATAGATAGATAGAGATAGAGAGATAGATAGAATTATACTGAATGTTTTGTTTATTACAGGTTGTATAATAAATATTACCACAACCTTACTTACTGAAAATAATATACCTTTGTTATCTAACAGTGCTACTTAACTAGGTTATCTGCTTCAGTATCCAAAACAGCTGAGAAGTGCAGGCTCAGACCTGGTATTGGCACAACCAGGAGAGTGTACACATGTCATCCTTGAGGACCCGGGTTAAAGCCCCGGCCCCACCTACAGGGGGGAAGACTCGCAGGTGATGGAGTACTGCCACAGATTTCTTTCTTTCCCCCTCCCTCTCTATTTCCCATGATTTTCCTTCTATATATATATTTAACTATCTTCATTTATTTATTGGGTAGAGACAGCCAGGAATCAAGAGGAATGGAGGTGATGAGAGAGAGAGAGACGGAGACAGAGAGACACCCACAACACTATTCACCACTTGCAAAGCTTTCCCACTGCAGGTGGGGACCAGGGGCTTGAACCTGGGCCTTTGTGTATTATAACGTGCACTCAACCAGATGTGCCACTGCCTGCCACCATCCACCCACCCTGCCATGCTTTCTTTTTAATTTCTCCCTCTGTCTATCAAAAAAAAAAAAAAAAAGAAAGAAAAAATGGCCACCAGAAGTCTTGGATTCATCATGGAAACACCAAGCCCCAGCAAGAACCCTGGTCACATAGCATCAACAACAAAAGTGTGGACTCATTTGTGACTGTAGGAATAGTTTCTTTTTCATTCATTCATTCATTTTTTTTTTTTAATATTTATTTATTTCCTTTTTTGCCCTTGTTGTTTTATTGTTGTTGTTACTGATGTAAGTCGTTGTTGGATAGGACAGAGAGAAATGGAGAGAGGAGGGGAGGACAGAGAAAGACAAACACCTGCAGACCTGCTTCACCGCCTGTGAAAGGACTCCACTGCAGGTGAGGTGCCAGGGGCTCGAACTGGGATCCTTACACCTGTCCTTGCACTTAACACGTTGCACTACTGCAGGACTCCCTGTAAGAGTAGTTTCTTTAGGGGGTCGGGCGGTGGCACAGTGGGTTAAGCGCATGTGGCGCAAAGCGCAGGGACCGGCGTAAGGATCCCGGTTTGAGCCCCCAGCTCCCCACCTGCAGGGGAGTCGCTTCACAGGCGGTGAAGCAGGTCTGCAGGTGTCTATCTTCCTCTCCCCCTCTCTGTCTTCCCCTCCTCTCTCCATTTCTCTCTGTCCTATCCAACAATGAACAACATCAACAATGGCAATAATAATAACCACATCGAGGCTACAACAACAAGGGCAACAAAAAGGGAAATAATGGCCTCCAGGAGCAGTGGATTCATGGTGCAGGCACTGAGCCCAGCAATAACCCTGGAGGGCAAAAAAAAATAAAGAGTAGTTTCTTTGAAGCTGTTGAACTGAGTCAGTCCTTCTCTCCCTCTTTCTCTCTCTCTCTCTTTCTCTCTCTCTCTCTCTCCTCTCCCCTCTCTCCTCTCCCCTCTCTCCTCTCCCCTCTCCCCTCTCCCCTCTCCTCTCTCTTCCTCTTCCTTGATTTAACCAGTGAGAAATGTAATCTCAAAACAAAATAGGTTAAAAGCAAATCAACTTTTAAAATATCATTCTTTTCCATCCTTGTTCCACATGTAGGTGGAACTTGGGAGATGAACACAGGACTAAATTTGGAACTGGGCATGGGGGGAAGTCTTGAGGGGAGGTATACTGCACCAAAGCAAGGGATTCTGGGGTAGGAAGAGACTAGGTTCAGGGGAAGAAGGGATTTGGAATCTTGGGGAGAGAGGAGGGAGACACAAGTGTATGTAACAGAAACCTGTTACACAAAACTGAGAAGCAGTACACATATATAAACAAAGGTGCTGTAATTCATTATTTCCCTAATAAAATTATATATAAAAAAGCTTATCAGCACCTTCACTATATTCTGGTAATGTGTGCCCTATTGCGTGTATTAACACCCAGTCCCATTTTTATTATATTCTGTTGACTAGAAGCAAATCACAAGTCCTGGCCCCACTTATGGTGCATGAATTCTATGAATTTAATATATTGGGAGTCATCTTTGAATTTTTCCACCACACAAGTTTTTTTAATATTTTTATTCCCTTTTGTTGCCCTTATTTTATTGTCAGTTATTATTACTGTTATTGATGTCTTGTTGGATAGCACAGAGAGAAATGGAGAGAGGAGGGGAAGACAGGGTGAGAGAAAGATAGATGCCTGCAGACCTGCTTTACAGCTTGTGAAGTGACTCCCCTGCAGGGGTCCTTGTGCTTTGTGCCACCTGCGCTTAACCTGCTGGGCTACCGCCCGACTCCCACCACACAAGGTTTTATAAACTTTCTATATGTTATAGTTATAAAGACAGGTCAATGAAAATTGTTTTCACCCTCTTTTATTCTTTTAACTCTTCCGATCTTCACATATTTCTCTATTTTCTTAATTTCTTTATTAGGGAATTAATGTTTTACATTCGACAGTAAATGCATTAGCTTGTGCATGCATAACATTTCTTAGTTCTCCATATAACAATACAATCCCCACTGGGTCCTCTGTTGTTGCTGAGGAGTTATTCTGATGCAGTCTCCGCCCCCAGGTTTTACTACACCCCGCGAAATCCTAGCAGTGCCCCCTTCAACCAATCCTGGCCCCACACATCACCCCTGGTTGTCGCCCAATAAAAAGCCCCCTCACCCCCCCCCCCCCCCCCCCCCGCCGCCCCCTCTCTGGGCTCTCAGCTCCCCCTCTCTCAGATCTCGCCCCCTTCTCTCCCCCATGGTCAGGTAGTGGGGACGGCCATTGCTGGCTGGCCCCACGTGGTCTGAACCAACCCCCCCCCCCATCCTATAATAAAGATTTGTGTACCCCTTTGCTCTGGACGTCCACTCTCTTCTCCGCGGTGCAGCCCGACACCAGACCGCCACAACAACACTCTGTCATCCTTCTTGGACCTGTATTCTCCCCGTCCCCGCAACCTGTCCCAGAGTCTTTTACTTTGGTGCAATACACCATATATTTCTCTTACTATAGATCTAGTACTAGATATTGTTTTAAAGTTGACAACTCAGACATATAACTTGTCATTGCTGGCTGTCTGTGTCACAGCAAAACCTGTGTATCATTTTGAGAAGGTAATCTCTTCAGGAACTGTGGATCAAATAATAATTTCTAATAATAAAGTGATTTAAAGAAACAGTGATAGTCTTGTATGAAAAAATCAGCTGAGTGGGGAAAAACATCTGTCTCTGGAGCTATAAACTGTTGGGAGCTTTAGAAAATATAATTTGTGCTAAAAGTATGAATTTACACACTTAACTGAATGAAACTCATTCAAATTAGAGCTTACTAGTTAACAATAAAATTCCTCTATTTTGCATTAGTCTGAGATTTCCTTATTATCCCTACTTATGAAGTAATCACTTATGATCTTTCCATTGTTCTTCGATCAAAGCTAATTTCTTTAAAGCATCCATGTCTCATTAATTTAGACTACTTTTTTGGAAGTTTCAGCCAAAATATTTAGAAATCACTATATCTATTCAAAATGGTCATCCAAGTCCTTATTACATGTAAACCACAAACTTTGGATTTTGAAAAAAATAACTGATTGACAAAATTCCTAAGGTTCCTATTTTAAATAAGGGTGATACCACTATCTACAATTAAACAAAGAAACTCAAGATACATCTAGAATATGTCTTAATTTTGGTGATCAACAAGCTCTCTTTTAATTCTTTCATCATCAACTAAGATACTTTTTTCTATTTCAATTGTTTTTGGGTTATTGGTATTTAGTGACTGAATGCTCTGACATTTTGCTAATTTTGGTTTATTTAACTCAACTTTATCATTTTATTCTAATCCACTTTGTTGTCTGAAAAAAAATTAGTTTCTATACCTCAAATAGTCTTAAATTACACTATGTGTTAGAATGGGTTGAATCAAAAGTGAGAAGTCTAGTGCCCTACAATAAAATCAGGAATATGAATTTTTTAACATTGTCACGTATTTTAAATCTTCTCTCTTTTAAAGAAAAGGGCCTTGAGACAGTTTCATAATACGTTATCTATGAACACTTATTTTTGTGCCTACTTGAGATGGAAGGTTGATATATTGACTAGGAAAAGGACTTACAGGGAGCAGGGTTGTGGTGCCTCTGGTTGGGTGCACACATCCCCATACTCCAGCATCCGGGTTCAAGCTCCTGCTCCCCATGTGGAGGTGGAGCACATCACAAGTGATGAAGCAGGTCTCCAGGTGTTTCTCTGTCTCTTGCCCTCTCTATCTCCCCCTTCCTGCTCAGTTTCTCTTTGCCCTATCTAATAAAATAGGGGGGGAAATGGCCACCTTAACTGGTGGATTTGTTGTTCAGGCACTGAGCTCCAGTGATAACCCTGGTGGCAATGAAAAGAAAGAGAGGTGTGGGGAGAAAGAAAAAAGGAGAGAGAGAGAGAGAGAGAGAGAGAGAGAGAGAGGAGGGGAAGGGAAAGGGAAGGGAAGGGATGTGGAAAGGAAGGGAAAGGGGATGGGGAAGGGAAGGGGAGGGGGAAGGGAAAGGGGAAGGGAAGGGAAGGGAAGGGAAGGGAAGGGAAGGGAAGGGAAGGGAAGGGAAGGGAAGGGAAGGGAAGGGAAGGGAAGGGAAGGGAAGGGAAGGGAAGGGAAGGGAAGGGAAGGGAAGGGAAGGGAAGGGAAGGCAAGAAGGGGAAGGGGAAGGAACTTACTATCAATGTACTAGGGTGTCTGAATTCAACAATATACACCTGTGGATGCTGAGGATCATAAGAGCCAAGTCTTGAGAAGAATAAATGGGTTTTAACAAAGCAAAGAGTAGTTTAATAAAGAGGATGATTTATCCTCCACTCATCTCATATTTTCATGGATAAAAATACCAAATTTATATTTAAAGATGTTCACTTTTATTTTTAACTGCTTCATGGCATTTTCTTGCTCTAGGATAAAGTCTGTTTTGTGAAAATAGTCTAAAGTCTCACCCAGTTGGAACCATATAAACTTCTTCAGCTGCCACTTATACCTGCTCTACCCACATCCTAGCACTTTCATTCTTTCTCTTCTGGCCCCTTTCCCCAGTTTCTCTGTGCAACATTTTTCCATCTTCTGCAACACTTCTTCATACACTAATTCTTTTTCATGACTTACTAGACATAATTCAACACACAAATTTCTCATTTGTTCTCTCTCTCCCTTCCTCCGCCCTTCCCTTTCCCTCTCCCTTCATAGTTAACTCTATCTACTCCTTTGGTCTCTGACTCAATTTTGTAAAGTTTTTATTAATCAGAGAAGTGGAAGGGAGAGATGGAACTACTACCGTGCCACCTCTCGGGCCACTCAGCTCAATTTTTAGCACACTCAAAAGATCCTTACCCGATTTTCTACATAAAATTTAATCTCAACGTTATGCCATCTCAAATCAACATGTAGCTGTTTGGCTACCAATTAACATAATTGTGATTTTTCTGTAGTTTATGTGATTATATGGTCAAAGTCGCTCTGCACTGGGTTTCATATTGCATCAAGGTTAAGTCTACTTTCTCTTTCTTTCCTAAGTTATCTCACTCATACTAAGAATCCGGTAAATCATTATTATGGAGTTAATTTCTCATGTCTTTATCATAATGTTCTCTCCAACGTCTTCATATAATTGGGATACTGTTATGATACAGGGGACAGATAATTTGAAGATAGTGCTGTTCTATGTGCACTGTACCAGAGGGTCCCCCATAATATACATACGTCTTTTAAATGGCTCCAGGGGTCATAGGGTCTTTAATTCCCATCATGAAAATTATAGCTTGCTTGATTATCCTTTGTCATCACGTAATGACCAAGAAGAAGATAATAAAAAAGGGAAGAATTCAGTGTGGGAGGAAATAATGTCTATGAAGCAGATTCGCACTACATTCCTCCAAAGCTTGACATAGTATGCCTACATAAGTTTTAAATGTACCAGCATTACAAAATCTCATCTGATTCAATTTTCACTAATAAGTCAGCAAGGGACACAGATAAAATCCTTAAGGGCAAAGTAAAACAGAAGCATCACACAGACAGTCCCATAAAGGAGGATACAGATGCAGCAGATTATATTTATGGTGGGGATAGAAAAAAAAAGTGGGAAGTTCCTTCAGAAGAAGATAAGCAGACAAAAAGATACCTGCCACTGTGGATAATTACAGGTGATAGAAAATCATTCTTTAATTTAGCACTTATTACGGGCCTAGGGAAAATGCAGTTTTAAGCAAAGAGCTTTTCTTGCTAAACTAGTCATGAATAAAAACACATGGAAAATGCCTCTTCAAAGTCTCCCCTCCAAAGATGATCAGATGATCCCTAGTCAAAAACCTAAAAGAAATGACTACATTTTGTTTGTTTGTTAGCTGTGCTTTACTATTCTTGGCAACAAAATGGTAGATAGAAAAGTAGTCCTCAAATATGACTCAAAGACAATGGCATTCCCAGAGCATAGACACAAGACCTTAATTAGTTAAGGAAGAACTATTAGTAATATAATAGAATGAATAGCTCGCCTGGTAAAAGATAATCCTGTGTTTTGTCGTTTTTTTTTTTTAATATTTATTTACTTATTAGGACAGAAAGAAATTGAGAGGAAAGGGGGATTAGATAAAGATGCAGAAAGACATCTGCAGCCCTGCTTCACCATTTGTGATGCTTGAACATAGGGGTGTCTGTGTCCCTTCTAATTAGTGTTTCATTGTCCTAAGAATGATATGGTTGAATCATAAGGTGATTCCAGTTTTGTTTGTTTAAGGATTTTACATACAGTCTATCAAAGAGGCTGCATTGGTTTGCACTTCTTTTTTAAAAATTTTTTTTATTATCTTTATTTATAGGCTAAAAACAGCCAGAAATCAAGAGGGAGGAGGTGATAGAGAGGGAGAGAGACACCTGCAACCCTGCTTCACCACTCGTAAAGCTTTCCCCCTGTAGATGGAGACCAGGGGCTCAAACCCAGGTCCTTGCACGTTGTAATACATGCGCTCAACCAAGTGTGCCACCACTCAGCCCTCGGTTTGCACTTCTCCAGCAGTATAGTGGAGTACTTTTTTTTTTCTCCACAGTCTCTCCAATACCTGTCACTTCCTATTTTGTTGACGTAGGTCATCTCTCAGGTGTCAGGTAGAATCTCTATGAAGTTTTAGTTTGTATTTCTCTAATGATAAGTGAAGTAGAGCATTTCTTCACGTGTCTGTGGGCCATTTCTATCTCTTCTTTAGAATGCTGCCTCTTTAGTTCTTTGATACACATTATTTATTTATTTATTTGTGTGTTTTCTTTTCATGAGCTATACCAGCCTTTTATGTCAGTTACTTATCTGATGTGTGAGGAACAAATATCTTCCCCCAGTTATCGGGTTGCCTTCTAAGCCCTGTGTAGTTTTCTTTCAATGTGTAGAGCTTTTATTCATTTATTTCTGCCACTAGGGTTATCACTGGAGCTTAGTGCTGGCACTATGAATCCACCATTCTTGGTGGCCATTTTTTTTCCTTTTTTTTTTTTTTGTTGTTGTATTTTATTCAATAGGACAGAAAGGAAATAGGTGGAGGAAGAGATATAGAAAAGGAGAGAGAAATATAGACACTTGCAGATTTGCTTTGCCACTCCAGAAGCATGCCCACTGTGAATGGGAAGCGTGAACTCAAACCCAAGTCCATGATGATAGTACTCTGTGTGCTTAACTAGGTGTGCCCAACCCCATGAAAAAACATTTTAGTTTGCTGTCCCATTTACTTACTCTTCTTTTCATTTCCCATGCTCCAAGCTTACAAAGCTTTACTGACATCTTCTTCTATAAATTTTAAATTATCTGATCTAATATCCAGATCTTTGATCCATTTTGATTTGAATTTGGTATATAGTGTTAGGTGGTAACCTAGTTTCACTTTTGTACATGTGGACATCCAATTTTTTGAGTACCACCTGTTGAAGAGAACTTCTTTTATCACACTGAATTGTTTTGGCTCCTTTTTCATATTATAGGTGGCTGTATATGTGTGGGCTTCTTCACTTCTGGGCTCTTGAGTCTACTGTATAGATTCAAGAGCCCATTTTTATTCTAATTTCATGTGATTTTAATTACTATTGTTGTGTAGTGTAAACTGAAGTTAAATACTACAATAACTCCTTTTTTTTCTGAAGGGTCTTGATTTTTTGTGGAGGTTTCTCAGTTTCCTTGAAAAAATGTCATTGGGAATATTGATAAAAATTGTCTTAAAATTGTAGAGTTACTTGGTAGAATGGCCATTTTAATAATGTCTATTCTTCCAACCCAGTACTAACAAGTGTTCTTCCATTTCTTTGTGTCATTCTTATTTTATTATTATTAACTTTATTTATTTATTGGATAGAGACAACCAGGATTTGAGAGGAAGGAGGAGATAGAGAAGGAGAGAGACAGAGAGATACCTGCGTACCTGCTTCACCACTTGTGAAGCTTTCTTCCTGCAGGTGGGGACTGGGGGCTCAAACAGATCCTTGCACATTGTAATATGTGCACTCAACCAGGTGTGCCACCACCTAGCCCCATGCCATTTTCTATTCCTTTTAACAATGTCCTAATGTTTTTCTGTAAAGGTCCTTCATCTTTTTTGTGAGATTCACCCTGATGTATTTTCTCTTTTTGTTTTTGATTTTAAAATGGGATTTAGTGATTTATTTTCTTTACCTCTGACTCTTCACTTGTATACAGAAATGCCACTGATTAATGTAAATTGACTTTGTATCCTGCTACTTTATTGAATATTCATTATTTCCAGTAGTACTTTTGGTGGAGTCTTTGTGGTTCTCTTGGTATATTATGTCATAAGCAAATAGTGATAGTTGGATTTCTTTCTTCCCAATCTATATACCATTAATACTTCTTTCTTGTTTTATTACAGTGGCAAGGAACTCAAAGACAATGTTGAATAATAATGTAGATAGTGGACATCCTAGTCTAGTTCCTGATTTTAGGGGGGATTCTTTAGTTTTCCCCATTAAAATGATGTTTGTTGTGAGTCTGACATAAATGGTTTTTATTATGTTGAGGAATTTTCCTTCTATTCCTTCTATTTCCTGCGCATCTTTGCCATAAAGGGATGTAGGATCAAATGTATTTTTGGCATCAGCTAATATAACTACCTCATTTTTATCATCCCTTTTGTTGATATTGTGGATTACTTTTTCACTTAAGATTGTTGAACCATGGGAGTCGGGCTGTAGCGCAGCAGGTTAAGCGCAGGTGGCGCAAAGCACAAGGACGGGCATAAGGATCCCGGTTCGAACCCCGGCTCCCCACCTGCAGGGGAGTCGCTTCACAGGCGGTGAAGCAGGTCTGCAGGTGTCTGTCTTTCTCTCCCCCTCTCTGTCTTCCCCTCCTCTCTCCATTTCTCTCTGTCCTATCCAACAACGGCAACAACAATAATAACTGCAACAATAAAACAAGGGCAACAAAAGGGAATAAATAAATAAATTAATTAATTAATTAAATAAAATAAAATAAATTTAAAAAAAAGATTGTTGAACCATTTCTATTTCCCAGAGATAAATCCAACTGAGCTTAGTGAATCATTTTCTTCTTCACATGTTGTTCAATTCAATTTGCCAAATGATGTTGAAGATCTTTCCATAAGTGTTCATCAGGGATATAAGTCTATAGGTTTGTTCTTTCTTTCTCTTTCTTTCTTTCTTTCTTTCTTTCTTTCTTTCTTTCTTTCTTTCTTTCTTTCTTTCCTTCTTTCTTTCTTTCTTTCTTTCTCTCTTTCTCTCTTTCTTTTCTTTCTTGTAGACTCCTGCTTTTAGAGACTAAAGTGATGTATATATCATAGAATGTGTTTAGTGTCATTTCCCCCTTTTCAATTTTCTAATAGGGTTTGAGGAGAATTAGTTTTAGATCTTCTCTGAATGCTATATGGAATTCATTAGTAAAGCCATCTGGAACTGCACTTTTATTTTTGCAGTCTTTCGATTACTGATTCAATTTCTGTACTAGTAATTGGCCTGTTCAAACAGTCTACTTCTTGGGTTAAGCATGACAGGTGGTATGATTATAGAAATGCATCCATTTCATCTAGGTTGTACAATTTGTTTACATAGAGATATTCATGATATTCATGTATGAATCTTTGTATCTCCCCATCTTCAGTTATAATTTCATCTCTCATTTCTGAATATGGTTGTCATAGCTTTCTTTTTTCGGTGGGGTAGGGGAGTCTAGCAAGTAGTTTTGTCTACTTTATTTATTCTATTGAAGAACTATCTCTTTCTGGTTTCTATTTCATTAATTTCTGCTTTTATTTTTACTACTTCCTTCCTCCTGGTAACTTTTGGGTATCTTTGTTGCTGCTTTTCTAGTTGTGATGTTATATAGCTTACTTGCTGTTTGTTAATGTTAGCTTTTATTACTATGAACTTCTGTCAGGACAAATTGTGCTGTATCCCACAGGATCTGTAATCCGTCTCTTCATTTTCATTGTTCTCCAAGTAATTTTCAAGTTCTCCATTGATGATCTGTCTATTGCTATAAATGGAATGTTAAGGTTTCCTAGAACTGTTATGTTGTCATCAGTATCTCCCTTGAGGTCAAGAAGTATTCTTTGCCAAAAATTCTATTTTATTTTATAGCAGGATAGCCATTTCTGCCCTTTTTGTCTGCATTATTGGCTTGGCTTGGCATACTTTGTGCTATCCTGACAACCAGAGCTTCTGTTTTGTCTTTCTTTCAGATGTATGTTTCCTGAAGACATAGAATAGATAGATGCACTCATATTGGGAGTGTATATATTGATGATGGTTATGTCTTCCTGTTGGATAGACCCTTTGACCGATATGTAGTGTCCACCTCTGTCTCTTGTCACCTTCTTTACCTAAAAGTCTATTTTATCTGATAACTTAATAGGTATTCCTGCCCTTTTTGTCTGCATTATTGACTTGATATACCCTGTGCTACCCTAACACCCAGAGCTCCTGTTTTTATTTCTTTCAGATAAGTATTTCTTAGAGACATAGTATAGATGGATGTTGCTTTTTAATCCAACCTGTCACTCTGAATCTGTTGACTGGAGAATTTAAGCCATTCCCATTTAGGGTGGTTTACTTTCTGATGACTTTGTTTTATGTTCTTGATGACTTTTTTTTTCTCTGTAGTTCTGCTTCTTACTTTATGTACAATATTTTCTATAATGATACTTCTTACTGTACATATTCTCCTATTTGTCTTTGGGTTATATTTTGCTTTGTGGTTACCATGAGTATTCTATCTAATTTACAATATCTACAACAGTCTTTTTTAAATTTGCCTTGGTTATCAACTTTTGATTGTATCGCTTTGTCTATTTTGCCCTTCCCTATCCTGTGTCTATATTTTTCCATGTTTTTTGTTGTGTTTCTGGCTCTATTATACTACTGATTATCTCATAAAAAGTTGGAATTCCTTTGCTGCTACTGCTATTGCTGTTTCTCTTGCTAATGCTGCTGCTCATTCTTCTCCTCCACCACCTTCTTTTTATTCCTCCTCCTTCTTCTTTTACTTACCACCTCCTTGTGAGGACAAAGGATGGGGGGTAACATTGTGGAAGAGTGCTCAAAGGATGAGCAGGATTTATTACTGTTACCAAGAAGTACTTGGGTCTAAGCAGCCCACAGGGCTTTAGTACTCAATTAGTATTTTTCCTTAAGCACTAGTGAGTACTTGTAGACAGTTCCATATCCTGATATCCTTAGTGCACAGGTTAAATGCCCAGAAATTCTTCACCTTCCAGTTATAGACAATGTGTTCCAATCCATAACTGCCAAAAATGGTGCTGGTTGCCATTAAGCATGGCTTCTTAAGTCCTGCAGATCTCTCCATCACCCCTTTTGCTTTCCACTGACCATGTGTGTCTGTACCCACTTGTAGCTAAGTGAGTTTCTTAAGAAGTCTCACTTGTACTTTGCTGTTTTCAGGTGATTTGTTGTTTTTATTGTTTTGCTTTGTTTTATATCAACTAGTTGATCAGGTCAGTGAAGTGCAGGAGGTGCTACTCCTTGGTCATGCCTCCAGAAATCTCCCCAGGCATTCTCTTTCAACATGCAGATTTGAATGAACCTGCTTATACAGGACCTATAACTTAGAAATCTCTGGGAACTCAGTCCTTATTAGTCAACTTCCACTTTCTTCCTCCTTCCATCTATTTCTGATTATCAGGTTTTTTTAAATAACTCTAACAGGCCTTTTCTTTATCATTCATTCACATATACAAATGATATTACACACACATTATTTAGAATGCTTAAACATTGAGAATGCTTAGATATATCACTATGATTTAGCAGGTTTGTGGTCATACTAATCAAAGCAGCTATTTATTACTATAAAATAAGAAAGAAAAATATTATATTGGAAGAGACAAAATTATTACAATTAGAAATTATTATAAATACAACTGAAACTGTATGAGGAAAAGGGGAAGGAACTATGAAAAAAATCTAATATAGTGACAGGTTACAAAACCAATATTTTCCATTTATGCAAATAAGCTAGAAAATATAATGAGAAGAGGTTTCTTTTAATGACTTAAAACTTGTCATAACTCTGAATAAGATTAGTGAGTACTACACTAAATGATGAAGGTAAAATTCTGCTTAATGACATAAATTAAAGTTCAAATGAAGCAGAACATGTAACTGACAAGTCTTAGATAAGAAAACTCTGTATTACAAAGACACCAATACTTTCTGCCGTGATTTTTATATTTTTCAATTTAAATGAATTTAAGGAAATTTATTAGTTCATTATCTTCTATATGAGTTAGGATGTGTGAGTACGTGCTTTAGAGTATTAGGAGAGTTACTGGGGCAGGTAATGAGGTAAAATAAAATTGTGAAAATGATATGGAGAAAATTAGAATAGCTGGCAAGTTTAAATTACTTTATTGAAGGAAAGGATGACTTACAGGACACTTATTGTTGTCTGTATAACATCTCTTACATCCTTATGATAGGTGTCTCCCTATCACTTTACCCACTACCAACTGATGTCTTCCTCCACAGGAGTGCACTAGGAACCTAGATTACTTAGCAATAAGATATAATGAAATATCTTTTGCTCTAACTTGGTTGGAAGTCGAAATAATCTTGTTAAGTGAGAAAGCTGGAAAAGGGAAAACTATCAGATGACCTCACTCACAGGTTGAACTTAGAAACAAAGTAAGGGGTTGAAATGGTCTAGCTATGTTCCATTACAGTTGGGGAAAAATGAAATAAAATTGAAAATCAGATGGCAGGACTTATAAATCTTAATTTTTTTCCTTTATTTTGTTAAGAAAAAGTTGATTATCAGGACTGTTGCTGTTACAAGTGTACATTTCCAAGGTTCCCCAAAATAGGTATCATTACATTTCATTCTCTGCCATACCGTAATTTGTTCCACCATAATGACTTAGGTCCTCAACCTAGCCTGAGTGCCACTTAGACCTTTCTTCTGACTCTCCAAATCTGTTGTGATAGATACAGTTCATTGAATTTTCACCCTATGTTCTTCTTTATTTTGTATCTTAGATGTCATGTGTGAAGGACAAGTACCACATGGTACTTGTCCTTCTGACGTATTTTGCTTAACATGATTTCCTAACAACATAATTCTTTCCATATTATAGCAGTTACAAATAGAACTGCCATGGGGATAGGTATGGTTAGTGTAGATCTTTCCAGATAGATGTTTCAATGTTCTTGAATACATGCCAAAAAGAGGAATTGCTGGATCATATGGTAGGCTGAGTAATGTTTTCAGAAATCTCCAAACTGTTTTCTGTAGAGTGACACTAATTTACATTCCCATCATGTAGAAGAGTTCCCTTCTCTCCACATTAGCCAGTATCTGTTCTTTCTTTTCTGATGTAGACTATTCTCAAAGAGGTGATGTGATAAATCATTGTTGTCTTGATTTATATTCTTTTCTGAAAATTTGTGGATTTGAGAATCTTTTCACATGCCTGTTTGCCATCTGAATATCTTCTTTGATGAAGAGTCTGATCAGTTTTTTTCCACATAAAACTTGGTTATTTGTTTCTGGCACTCTATGAGGCATAAAAATGGTAAAACAACTCAAACATTTCGTATACAACCTCAAATGTTTAATGCAATATACAAGTGACAAGATGAGTATTTCAGACAAGTAATGTGACTGTGCATTGTATTTGTATTGTTTCTCTGTATTGAGAAACAATACAAAAATATACCAAAATTTTCTCTCTCTTTATGCTAAAGTAGAAGCTTGATGAAAAAAATCTTAAAAATGTAGTTTATTTTAACATGTTCAAAGAAAATGGAGTGGCTTATTTACTTTAAAGAGAAAAGCATTTCTAATTGTGAGTTTCAGAAATAAATTAAGTTTTTTTAATTTAGATCAAGTCACTTTGTTATTTTTTCTTCAAATTACATTATTGGACAATGATGCCTTATAAGGTAGTTGTCACACAAGTTCATTTTTTAAATTAATTTTAGGAGAGATAGAAAAGAGGTCAGAGCACTATTTCAGATATGCCAAGGATAGAACCTGAAACTTCATGCATTTTAGCCGTGTGTCTACCAGACTTAGCTGACTGGCTTCATCACTGACTCAGCTGACCAGCCATGATGTAAATATCAAAAGTGTTTATTGCAAAGATAGATTTAAAAATAAGATAGTTACAACAGTATATACATAATTTACATATATTTAATAATTACACAATTACAGATAAAATATAACCAAGACTAGACACTTTTATAAAGATTAAGAAGCAATCACTCAGGACGGGGGAGATAGCATAATGAGTATGCAAACATACTTTCATGCCTGAGGCTCCAGAGCCCCAGGTTCAGTCCCCCGCAGCACCATAAGCCAAAGCTGAGCAGTGCTCTGGTGTTTCTCTCTGTTGGTGTGTCTCTGCATCTCTCTCAAAAATAAAATAAATAAAATATTTTTTTAAAAAAGAAGCAATCACTCTAGAAAAAAATGTTAAAGCTAGAACATAATTACAAATGGCAAATGTCGGCAAGAAAATATATGATTTAGCAGTTCCTTTCGCAAAGATCAGTCCTCAAAAAACATAAAAATTCCTATCTGTGACTGGGGAGACCCCTGCATTTAGAATGCCAGTTGTTTCTCTGCTGAACTTTTTTTTTTTTTAATTACTCACAGCTATGAATTTTACAAGACAAGTCAGAAACATTTACTATCTCAGTAATTCTGTCTCCAGCCTCCATGGTGTTCAGCTAATATCAGGGTAAACACAGATAATAGGTCAAAAGGCACTCAGGCTAACAGAGCCTTTAACTCATATCCCTAAGTTATACGTCTTTGGGATCAAAGTGAGGATTTGCAGAATAAACATAGAATCTGATATAATCACTAGACTTGGAGATAGCAAGTCTGTTATAGTGGTCTACATGCTATGAAAGAGATCTTTCAATTATGCATGCCCTCAGATGTTTACATATACCCTTAAGATGTTTATGCTTGGCATAACTGTATGCATATATACACAGTAAATAGAGGGCCGGGGCAGCCCACAGAAGAGATCCTGTGAGACGTATTTGGCAGAGACGATTCAGTGGGAAAGAAATGGAAACAGCTTAAATTTCAAATACTAGATGAATGATTAAAAAACAACAACAGTAATAAGAGTTGGGGTATATACACACAATGGGATATTGCCGAGCTGTAAGAAATTATGAAATCTGGGATGGTAGACCAGTGCACACATTAGAGCACACATATTACTGTGTATGAAGACCCAAGATGAAGTCCCCTGTACCACCTGCAAAAAGAAAGCTTCATGAGCAGTGGAGTGGTAAGCAGGCCTCATTAACCCTCTCTCTCCTTTGCTATTTCTGTCTCTCAATGTCTATAAAAATGACTGCCTGAAGCCATGGAGTATGCAGGTACTGAACCTTAGTGCTAACAATGGTAGCATAAAAAGGAAAGTTGGGTGTATATACATAATGGAATGATACTCAGGTGTAAAAAATGATGAAATTTCTTTTGCTACATCTTTACTGTAGATTGAAGCAATTAAGTAAAGTGAGATAAACTAGCTGAAGGATGACCTCACTCATGTGGGACTCAAGAACACAAAAACAATAATGACATCAATAACAACAACAATAATAATTACAACAATAAAACAACAGGGCAACAAAAGGGAATAAAAAATAATTATTTTTAAAAAAATAACACAAAAGAGAAATACAGAGTGACATGTAGACTAGCTATGATCTATTGCAACAGATCCAAGGGCTCTAAAACAGGGCAGGCAGGTGGGAATTAATAGGGAGTTCAGGACCCAGTGCACAATAGTAAGAGAAAACTTCTGTTGGTGATGAATGTAATTTTCAGACAACTATTAGAGGGAAATAACAAATTTTATAGGTGTGACAACAATGCTGTAGTCATTATTCTCCCAATAAAGTTATTTTAATATAACTTGTGCTACAGACTAAGTATAAATAGACACATTTTTCATATACAATCTTAATGTTTATAAACATTGAAAGATTGTTTGTATTTAAATAATCCAATTGATAGTGCCTAGGAAATGTACAGTTGTCTCCAAGTAAAACTGAGAAAATCAGCATATATATATATATATATATATATATATATATATATGTATGCCAGAGAAAAGAAGATATAAGAATTTGACAATATAATAAAGATCTAGAGTGGGTATAGATAACATAATGGTTATGTAAAGAGGTTCTCATGCCTGAGGTTCTGAGATCACAGGTTCAATTCCTCCATATCACCATAAAACAGACCTGAGCAGTGCTCTGGCAAGAAAAAAATAATAAAAATAAAGATATGACTAGAGAATATAGTCAAATAAGAATAGGTAAATATGTCTTTCTTGGATGTAGAGGAATAAATTGAGATATTGCAATTTAAGTCTAAACTCATTTGGCACAATATCTAGAAAATTAACGTAATAGTCATATAGTTATATGATTGCTTTACATATAATTAAGATATGGGATATATTTTAAATAAACCTGTAACATCTGGATTATTAGTCCATTCAATTAACATTTAATATAAAATTTAATGAAACTTCTTTATTAAAATTCTTCCTTCATTAAAAAATGAAAATAGAGAAGGAATTTATTAATGAACACCAAATGAAATGGGATTTGCCTATACAGATCCAAAGTCTCTCTAATCAAATAGCTTCCATTAATTCCACTTGTACATCACCTTCATTTATACTCAGGACAGGTTGCAAAGTCCTCTGTGAAATAGCTTATTTCAATAATTATATACTTTTTCACAGATGTTATATACAGGCTATTACTGGCTCAGGCTTCCTTCATTGTTAAAAACAGTTGATTCAACAGAATTGTGAGTGTACAGGTGTGTTTAGGGGTGTGTGTGTGTGTGTGTGTGTGTGTGTGTGTGTGTGTGTGTGTGTGTGTGTGTGTGTGTTTGCAGCAGATAAGGAATTAAAACAAATAATACGTGTGGAGAGGCCCCAACTGTGGTTATGACACCCAATGTTAAAATACGCATAAGAAAATAACATGGAATATGCATATCATAACCAGATATTGAATGTTGAAACACCATCCATTCTGTGAATGCTGACCAAGGTCAGGACTCTGTCTGCCTGCCCTGGCTTTTGTCCATTTGGTCTGTTGTTACTCTTATTCTTCTTAATATATTGTTGATTCCTTATCCACTTTTCTGAGTAAGAAAAATAAGGAGATAAGAACTCCTCACACCAAGAGGAGAGCAGGATTTTAATTCTGAGGCCTACAGATTTTAACATCAATTTTCCTTTTATTTCCTCAATGCACTAGCTTATGTTTCTCTCATCTCTATCCCCTAGTCATTCTGGTAAGCATTCTTGTCTGCTTGAAAGATTCTAGCTATGGTACCCAAGTATCTTCAATCAAATTTGGCCTTCTAATACAAATTTCTAATGAAGCAACTTTTTTTCAGATACATCCTCTCCAGTGTCCTGAAAATGCCAGGGCTGAGTGGTTCTTTCTCTCTCTCTCTCTCTCTCTCTGTAGTAAATAAATACAAAGTAATAAATAAGGCCAGGAAGATATCAAAGTAATTGGGCAGAAGATATGAATGTGAGAGTTCCCAGACTCAATGATTAGCACCAATAATAGCAAGAGCTGAGCAGTGCTGTGGTCAACATAAATTGAAGGAGAGGAGATGGAGGGGGAGGAGGAACAAGAAAACGGAGGAGAAGGAAGGAAAAGAAAAGACACTGGAAAACACTTGCATTCTTCTTCCTAAAATGATTTTGTTCTGAATGCAAAATTCCCTCAGTTGATACTGGTTAGTGTAAGGAGGCTTCAATTTTTGCTCGGCATAATTGATTCATGATCAGTTAAAAAGACAAGAGTGAACTCACTGGAACTAGATATGACAGTATTGTCTAGATCATCTTTCTTCATATTCATTCTAAATTACCTGTGAGCTTAAATAGCTGACTTTCTAAAGCACAGCTAGAACAGGTCATTGCTGAAAATCAAAACTGTATGTTCTGAGTCAAGGAACCCAGTGTGCAGATATTAACAGAAATCTAATTCCAAGAGTAATATTACCCCCACTCTTTCACAAACGCTTGAACTGTCCTATTTTTATTCTGATCTTTTCCAGAACCTCACTAAAATATCTTTTCTTCTCCACAGTATGTCAAGCCTCTGTTTACCTAATTTTTATTGTGGCTATTTTTATTTTGCTTTGTTTTTGATACTTCATGATTACTACACTAATCTCTTTTCTTGACAGCACCAGATAAACTCACCTAAGTGCACTATTATAGTTTTAATCCTCAGGTTTCTTTAATTTTGTATTAGTGATTTAATAATGGTTGACAAGATTGTAAGGTAACAGGGATACAATTCCATATAATTCCCTCTGCCAGAGTTCCGTGACCTATCCCCTCCATTGGAAACTTCCCTATTTTTTATCCTTATGGAAATATGGACCAAAATTCTTTATGCAGTGCAGAAGGTGGAAGGTCTGGTTTCTGTAAATGCTTTTCTGCTGGTCATGGGCATTGGCAGGTCAATCCATGCCCCTCACCCATTTCTATGTTTCTCTTAATCTTCAGTTTTAGAAACAACCAACAATAGGTAAAATGCTCCTATACCTATTTTATTCTTTAATATATATTAATTATTTAATATAATATATATCCCAAGATAATAATAATTTCCCCAAATACATGTTAGGCCTTTACATGGTGTCAAATTACCACTGGGTAAAACTTACCTACTACCCAAATGCATCAGTTATGTTGGTCTTACTATTCACCTAAAAATGGCACCACAATTTCTCCTTAACAAGATACGTATTCCATTTCTATATCCAGTTATTGGCAATTGCTTCTTTACCCATTCTAGCAACTTGTCCTACCTCACAGTACACAGACAGGTTCAGTTTACTTTTACCCAGCAGATATCTCATCACTGCTGCAGTGGTCAACTGAAATTGCTAAAACAAGGAATGTGGGAGAATCTTTGCCTATGAGGAACCACAAAAGATATTGACTCAGAGGTATACTGTACATCATCATAAATTCAATAACTATTTCTCTGATAATGTGCTGATATAAAAAAAAGATTGAAGTTACTCAGTTTGGCTATAATTTCATTAGTTTGAAGTATATCTACATACTGATTTTCTCCTAAAATAGATCCTTTAGACTCCCTAGACAATTCTTTTCATTACCTTTCTGAAATTGATCAATTTCATCCCTGGCTTGTTTGACAGTCAACACGGAAATTGAATTGCTTTTGAACAAGTAAATGGTTTCCCACTTCTTTTTCTACTTGAAAGAAAATACTTATTTGCAGCACAAATAAACAGCACACATGTCCATTTCCACAATACAAAAAAAAAAAAAAAATCTTTGAAGAGTTCACTCAACCGGAAAATATATCCAGGTAAGAAAGTGTACATGGGTATTGAAAAGGCATTGAGGTAAAAATAAATCTTACAATGTCTGTACCTATTTATTCCTTACAGTAAGAACAATTCTGACCCCAAAAGTTCTAGTTATTTTTAGGATTCTCTCTCTCCACTCATGATAAACCTGAGTGGCATGTGTTTATAGAGGCAGATGAAGAAACATTGGAAAAGAAAGCTAGACATTCTAGAATTTTTAAATTTAATCTTGTTGAGCTGATACTGTTATTTATTTCTGTGAATTCTCAGGAATTTGAGAGAACAGATGGTGGTATACCCTATTGAGTGTACACGTTACAATGCACAAAGACCCAGGTTTAAGCCCCCAGTTTGCACTTGCAAGGGGAAAGCTTCACAAGCAGAAAAGCAAAGCTACAGGAGTCTCTCCCTACTTTATCTCCTTTCCCTTCAGCTTCTCTCTATGCCTCTATCCAATAAACAAAGTATTTAAAAAAGAGGAAATGGAAAATAGGTAGTCCTTCAGTTGTGTTCGGGCTCTATTCCTAAAACCCATTCAGTATACTAATTGGTCAATAAATGAGGAGCCACTCGACACCAGTATTTCACTCATAAATAGGGGAGAAAAATTTTTTTTACAATTTTTTTTTAAAAATTTTCTTTTGATTTACTTATTTTCCCTTTTGTTGCCCTTGTTTATTTTTTTATTGTTGTTGTAGTTATTATTGTTGTATTTATTAATGTCGTTGTTAGATAGGACAGAGAGAAATGGAGAGAGAAGGGGAAGACAGAGAGGGGGAAAGAAAGATAGACACCTGCAGACCTGCTTCACCACCTGTGCAGCAACTCCCCTGCAGGTGGGGAGCTGGGGGGCTCGAACCGGTATCCTTAAGTTGGTCCTTGTGCTTTGCGCCACGTGCGCTTAACCCGCTGCGCTACCGCCCGACTCCCGGAAAGAGAATTTTTAAGACGTTTAATAGTCTCAACAATGTAATAGCATGCCACGTAAGTTAGTGGGTTGATTTGACATCATTAAAAAGAAAAAAAGAAAATATAATAAAAATAATTACATAGCTGAAAATACATGGGAGTTACTTTTTTTAACTACTCATTTTTTACTACCTTCTTTAGATGGAAGTTCTGTTATCATTCCAGTGTTAAAGAAAGACATGGCACCTCTTAAGTAACATAATCTGAGCTGTCCATAATCTGTCTCCTTGAACATTATATTATACAGTCTTCAATTGCATTTTGGTTCACAGCCTCAGGAGCTTCCAGAGTGAAATCTTTCTATTTATTTATTTATTTATTTAGTTAGTTAGTTAGTTATTAGGGTTATTGCTGGGGATCAGTGCCCACATAATGATTCCATTGCTCCCTGCAACCATTTTCTTCTCCTTTTCCTTTCTTTTCTGGTAGAAATAGAGAGGGAGAAGGAGAAGGAAGAAAGAAAAAGCAAAAGAGAACATCTATAACCTTAATCTATAGTTTTCTATTGAGGTCTTCATATAGCCCTGGACAGAAAAATACAGTGCATTCTAGATTGGTTAAGTAGAAGTTTAATTAAGCTAGGGAAGTTGCATAGGAAACTCACTTCAAGTAATTTGAAGATACACAATCTTTGTTCCCTCCCATTGAAATTATAAAATTTATATACAGGTCTTAGGAGAGGATGAAGCAGCACTAACTGTCTGGGATAACTAGCATTTGAACTAGCTGTCATGTCCCTTATATTACCTCCTCCAAAAGGTAAATGTAAATGTCATTGCAGATCAGTGGAATATAAATAATAATTTCAAATGATATAAATATATTGGGTCATATAAATATTATACCATTCCTTATTTCCTCAAGATCTAATCCTAATAAAATTAACACTTAAATGTAAATGAGTGAATAAATTTTGAAATAAAGAAGTCATAGGTTTTTCTGAACTTGACAAGAACAGTAATTACAAATGAATACATTGATTTTGCTTAAAACATGCCCCAGAGGATACGATATATAATCATCTCTGTCTGTCTGTCTGTCTGTCTGTGTCTCTCTCTCTCTCTCTTTCTCTCTCAGTTACTACTGGGGCTTGGTGCCTGCACTACAAATCCACTGTTCCTGGAGGCTATTTTTCTCCGTTTTTGTTGCCCTTGCTATTGTTGTTATTGGATAGGAGAGAAAGAAATCGAGAGAGGAGGGGAATACAGAGAGGGGGAGAGAAAGATAGATACATGCAGGGCTCAAGTGGGGAGCCAGGGGCTCCAAGGGGGTTCTTGAGCGAGTCCTTGCACATCAAGTTATGTGCACTTAACCGGCTGCGCACTGCCCCCATTTTTTTCGTTATTATTAGTGTTGCTGTTGTTATTATTATTATTACTATCTCCAGGGTTACTGCTGGGTCTCATTGCCTGCACTACGAATCGAATCCAGTGCTCCTGGAGGCTATTGTTTCCCATTTTGTTGCTCTTGTTGACATTGTTGTTGTTGCTGTTGCCATTGATGTTGTTGCTGTTGTGTAGGACAAAGAGAAGTCAAGAGAGCAGGCAGGGGAAAGCGAAAAGTGGAAAAGAAAAATAAACACCTGCAGAACTACTTCACCACTTGTGAAGCGACTACCCTGCAAGTGGGGAGCCGGAGGCTCGCAACTGGGATCCTTATGCCTGTCCTTGTGCTTTGTGCCACCTGTGCTTAACCCGCTGTGCTTATGCCTGACTCCCGTATTTTTTTAAAAAGATTTTATTTATTTATTTAATATTTATTTATTCCCTTGTGTTGCCCTTGTTTTGTTGATACCGTCATTGTTGGATAGGACAGAAAGAAATGGAGAGACGAGAAGACAGAGAGGCAGAGAAAAAGATAGACACCTGCAGACCTGCTTCACCACTTGTGAAGACACCCCCTTCTCCGCAGATGGGGAGCCGGGGGCTTGAACTGGGTCCTTAGGCTGGTCCTTGAGCTTTGCGCCACGTGTGCTTAACCCCCTGCGCTATGGCCTGATTCCCCTTTCTTTATTTTTTAATGATAGAGACTGAAAGGAAGGGAGGGAGAGAGAGAGAGACAGAGAGACTACAGGACCAAAGCTTCCTCCTCCAATGTCTCTTTCTGGTTTATGGTGGTGCAGGGGATTGAACCTGGGACTTTAGAGTTTCAGACATAGAGTCTGTTTCCATAATTATTATGCTATATAGCCCAACTCCTATAATTTTCTATATAAGGTTTATTGATAAATCCTGTAGAAAATACTCAAGTGGAGAGCCTGAAAGTTATTTGTTTAAGAGGCTTAGCCATAAGTAAGCACTACACATATACCTTCCTTTCAATCAATTCTTTGTAATTTATATTTATTTATGAAAAGTGAGACAAGAATCACCTCACCTTAAAGATAAACATTTTGAAAACAAGCAAAAAGACAGAATCAAGCTGTAGCAAAGAAGTTGAAATAAATGTGGGGAGAGTTTAAATACTATGTTAAATATTACCTTAGTGGTTGAGTAATTTGTTCTCAAAAATATATTACAAGAATATAAAGAAAGAAAAACATGCAAGACCTCTGGAAAGTCTCCTTTTTAAGAGTCATTTTTCTCTGAGCGACTCTTTGATTGTGTCTGAAATTAACTAATTCCTATTTGAAACTTCCTTTTCCTCTCTGGCTGGTGCCCAGAGACTTGCGATTATAATCTTGTTTGGCTACATTTGGACCTTTAGTGGCAGTTGCTGACAACATATCTCTGAATTTTCATCTAGTCCTCAAATTCTTTCTCTCATAGCATTTCACATGATGTCAGTCCTTTGAAGTGTACTATACTATAACCCCACTTAAAAAAAAAAAAACTTAAATTAAGGAAAAGAAAAAGAACTCTCTTTTGTGTTCTAGTTCTCTAGGTCCTTCTCTACGATCCTACCTGAAAACCCTTCTGCATGCCTACCTAATATAGAACTTTGAAAATAATATATCTTTGAAACTCCATACTACCATTAAAATATTCTTTGCTGTTAGTAATTTTTCTCAAAATTTGTGTCATTATGTGGGTTACTCTCTGAAACATTTTCCATCTTAAGTTTATCTTATTGTAGCTATCTGTCTGCATCTCTTTTCCTTAACACTAGGTTGCATTGGATTTTTGTTTGTATTCAGTCTGTTCATATATAGCAACACAAAATTTAGTACATGAGAAGACTGCCAGAGGGTGGGCACACAAAACTTTGGTGGTGGGTGTGGCATATACACCCTGTGATCTGACTCTCTTGTAGCCAATTGTAATCGCACACACAAATAAGTCTTTTTAAAATACTCTCTGAGATATGGTACAGTGCATGTATTGGTTTTTCCTCATTACCAAGTGTACGTAGTCAACTTACGCAGCTACAGATGTCATTCTGAGGGATTCTGACTGAGCTCACTGACATGTTAATACAAGTACTCAGAATTACATAGCATTGGCTATTTACTGAATTCTCTAACAGCAGTTCATATGATTTCAGTCCTGTGAAATGTACTACTATAACCCTATTAGAAATCGAAGAAAAAAATACAGAAAAGAAAAAAGGTGTTCTCTCTTTTCTGCTCTCAGCTCCCAATCCAGCAGTGGTGAATGCAATGCATTAAAAAGTATAAATAACATGTTGAATGGATGAACTACCTAAATGTGCATATTCACCAAGGCATTTGCTAATTGTACATTAACAGGGGTCCATATCTAGAGAGAACTAAATTCCAAATTCATTTTGTGATGTGCATACAGTATAGAAGACATGAAAGCCAACAAGGACATAGGCGTGAATAAGTCATAGGCCTTGCCCTTAAGGAGCTCACAGTCTAAGAAAAGATACCGGGTCTATAATATGCATCCAGAGTGGGTTTGCTTGAGAGGAAAGTTATTTCCTGTACAAGAGACACTTAGACTAGCAGTGAGGTCTTGTTTTAATTCAAATCGTCAGCAGAATACTCATCACATAAATGACAACTTGGGGAAGTACTTCATTTTAAAGTGGATACCAGGATTGTGAATTTCGGTTTCCCCTAAGTCCAGTTCAGTAGATGATAGCAGATTGATTCTAACATCAAAAAGAACACAAAGCTATACACACTTAACCTTTGTAACCAGCTACTGCTGGAAAAATAATAAGCCAGTCTTAGGAGGGAAGAGTGTTGCTTGAAATTTTACACTTCTTTTAATCTTGTGAAGGATGAGATATAAATCAATAAATAACAATAACATCAAGGGTGCAATTACATTTTCTGTCCACTTAGAGACAGTGGGAAGAAGTGGTTGGTTCTAACAGCTTTCTTCCTTGAAAAGTAATAATAGACTAAATCTTTACTTCTAGAACTAGGTCATGAGTCTGGGTCTGGGTTAGTAACTTTTCAGTGAGCAAGGAATATTCTAACAAAAAAATAATAAATTGAAAAATAAGCCTTTGTCAAGGGAATTTTCCTCTAAACTTTATCATATTATAAACATCTACACATTTAAAGCTATGTCTCAAATAGCTTTAAAAACTGGATATTCCTTCAAAGAATTATAGTGATAGTTGTATTCTTAGAGGTCATGTGACTCATTTCAAGTAAGAAAAAAATGACTTAACTGAAGCAATTAAGCATATTTTTTCTGTTATGAGTGCATAGTAATTCTGATCAAAAAACAAAAACAGCCTAAGAAGAATTTAACTGACTCTGATCCAGTACTGATTGTTAATATGTTTTAAAGGTATGCACTTTCCTCTTTCCCAAAGTTATCTCTTTTTCGTGATTTAGAATTTGAGTCATTTAAAAAATTTTCTTTATTGGGGAATTAATGGTTGAAGTCAACAATAAAATACAGTAGTTTGTACATGCCTAAAATTTCTCATTTTTCCACATAACAATTCAACCCCCATTAGGCCCTCTGCCATGATGAGAATTTGAGCCATTTACCTAGCTGGTATTGATTAAGAAGGTGATGATATGTAGTTTAATGACGCAGATACCATCACACTGTTCAATCTTTTTTGTTTGTTTGTTTTTATCCTTTAGGTAGAGTGATAGAAAGAGTGAAAGAGACCAGGGCCCTGAAGCTTCCTTCAGTGCTGTGGGAGCTGAATTCAAACCTGGGTCATGAGTTTGGCAAAGGAGCACACTCACAAAGTGAGCTATATTGCCAGTCCTATACTTTTCTTTTTTAAATATTTATTTATTTATTTCCTTTTGTTGCCCTTGTTGTTTTATTGTTGTAGTTATTATTGTTGTTAGTGATGTCGTTGTTATTAGATAGAACAGAGAGAAATGGAGAGAGATGGGGAAGATAGAGAGGGGGAGAGAAAGATAGATACCTGCAGACCTGCCTCACCGCCTGTGAAGTGACTCCTTTGCAGGTGGGGAGCTGGGGGCTCTTTAATCTGGTCCTTGGGCTTTGCGCCATGTGCACTTAACCTGCTGTGCTACCGCCCCACTCCCAGCCCTATACTTTTTCAATGTTAAGCATAAAATGATTTGCCTTAATATCCACACAGAAAATATTTAATGGATATGAACTCAGAGTTCACTATTATATATTACATATGTTTCCTACTTCTTAATGGTATCTCAAAAGATACTATACTTTTGGATAGTCATTGAATTTTTATATTTATTTTTGACCAGAGCTCTCCTTGACTCTATTGGTGGTGCCATAGATTGAGCCTGGAACCTTTCATATGCAAGTCTTGGCCACTACATCTGTGCCACATCCACAGCCCCAATGCATATATTTCTTAATATTTATTTATTTATTCCCTTTTGTTGCCATTGTTGTTTTATTATTGTAGTTATTATTGTTGTCGTTGGATAGGACAGAGAGAATTGAGGAAGACAGAATGGGAGAGAAAGATAGACACCTGCAGACCTACTTCACTGCCTGTAAAGCGACTGCCCTGCAGGTACGCTGGTCTTTTTGCTTTGCGCCAACTGCGCTTAACCCGCTGCGCTACCGCCCGACTCCCATGCATATATTTCTTAACTGGGTGGATTGATAATACAGTTTTAAAATTATTATAAATTATGAGACTCAGTGGATCTAAAACTCAAGGACAAAAGAAAGATCATCAGCTGCCTATAAAGTGAAGTGAGTTGGAATACTAAATGAATATAGATCGTTATACCAGTGACGGATGAATACTTTGTTCAAATTATTGAAAATTATATGAAGACAAGGACTAGGGAATATCCAGCAGTATTGTTTTTAAGATATACAGGGTTCTGATGCTTCTGGCCTTCTCTGAATCACATTATTTTTATCTCCTTAACTCCTTTTCTGATACAATGAACAACCAAACATTGAGTTTCCAGGTTCATTCATCAAATAGAAATAATGTGAAATGTATGTTTGCTCAGGTAAAAGATCTTTTGATGATGGCAGTAACTTCACTTCAACTGAGATGTAAATTGAGGACCAGTAGACCCTGGACTAACTTTCTCTTATATGTCCCATGGATCTGAGTTTAGACTTGAACCAACCCTGTGACTGAAACTGTTTGTGTGTCTTTCTGCATTTCACTCTTTACTACCTCCCTTTTGCTTGTAGTTTATAACTCAGAGACAAGAAGGCCGGCAACATAAAGAAATAGCTTGCTGGACTTCAAAAGAAAACACTCACATGAAGCAGAGACAACACAGTGGAAACATGCAAGCGGATACACAGGGTCCTTCCCTCCCTCCACATTTCTTTGGTCTCTACCTACAGTGAGCAAAGAAGCAGTGCTGTGGGTATCTCTCTTTCTCTGTCCTTCTTTATCTCTCTATTTCCTCTCAATTTCTCTCTTTATCAACAACAACAAAAGACAACCAGGATGCATAGAGTTATTGTGCAGGCACTACACCTCAGTGGTAACTCTGCTTATCTAGATACTTACAGAAGTGTTTTCTGTAATCATATAAAAGATGAATGAATGGGAAGTAAGCCTGTATTCAAAAGAGGATTAATAAAGGCATTCAGAGGAATATGGTGGAGAAATTATGAAAACTAGGTTTATTCAGTAAATACTTTATGTGAATGCACACAGTACTAGCTTCAGAGAATATGAGAATGAACAACTTTCAGAGTTAAAATTTGAAGGTGAGGGTGGCAGGCGGTAGTGCAGCAGGTTAAGCACACATGGTATGAAGTGCAGGGACTGGTGTAAGGATCCCAGTTCGAGCCCCTGGCTCCACCTACAGGGGAGTCGCTTCACAGGCGGTGAAGCAGGTCTGCAGGTGTCTTTCTCTCCCCCTCTCTGTCTTGCCCTCCTCTCTCGATTTCTCTCTGTCCTATTCAACAACGAACGAAATCAACAACAACAATAATAACCACAACAAGACAACAATAACAAGGGCAACAAAAGGGGGGGGGGAATGGCCTCCAGGAGGAGTGGATTCATGGTGCAGGCACTGAACCCAAGCAATAACTCTGGAGGCAAAAAAAAAAAAAAAATGAAGGTCGGAAACAGACAAGTTAGCAGTCAAACTAGTAAGTGAGCAAGCCATGTGAAGGATAAAAGATTTCTGAACAAGGAGGGACTTTGAAAGCAGAGAATGAGAATGAAGGAAAATAAGCGACGAATATTACAGTAAGAATTAATAGAAAGGTAAATAAAAATTTGAGCAAAAGCAAGGTGAGAGCAGAGTGATGTTGGGAGATAAATTCAAGGGAAGGAAAATACAAACAATGGGAGCTATAACAAGGAGTTTGGATCTTAGTTGACTTGTGTTGTGAAACTAGTCGAGGATTTTGAGCAAAGATGTAACATTCATATTTATGTCTTTAAGATCATGTTGACATGGAGGGGGGCAAGGAGAAAAAGTACAAGGCCAATTGTTAACTTTAAAGAGGGGACCAGGCCATGATGCACCTGGTAGAGTTCACATGTTATCATGCACAAGGACCTAGGTTCAAGCTTTTGACCCTCACCAACATGGCGCCATGGGTGGGGTGAGACAGTTCAGGAAAAGTACAGCAGTGCTGCAGCTGTCTCTCTTTTTCTCTCTCCACTCTTCTGCCTTATAGTGTTTGTGTGAAGAAATCTGCTGCTAATCTTATGGGTTTTTCCACTGTAGGTGGTTGTTTATCTCTTGCAGTCTTCAGGATCCTATCTTTATCCTTATTCCTTTCCATTCTAAATATGATTTTTCTTGGTGTCTTTAAGTATGGTTAATTCTGTTTTGGATGCTCTGGGATTCTTGAACCTTTATGTCTTTGATATAGTCTAGACTAGAGAAGTTCTCAGCTATTATGTCCTGTAGAATGCTTTCTTCACCTCCTTCTCTTTCTTCTTCTGGTAAGCCAATAATACCTATATTATTTCTTTTGAAGTTATCCCATATGTCTCTGTTGTTGTTTTCAGTATCTCTTAATCTCTTTTCGATATCTCTTACTACTTCTTTAGTTGTTTCTCTTTTTTTATTTCTTTATTTGGGAATTAATGTTTTACATTCAACAGTAAATACAGTAGTTTGTACATGCATAACATTTCCCAGTTTTCCATATAAAAATACAACCCCCACTAGGTGCTATATCATCCTTCTTGGATCTGTATTCTCCCCACCTACCTACCCTAGACTCTTAATTTGGTGCAGTACAACAATTCCAGTTCAGGTTCTACTTGTGTTTTCTCTTCTGATCTTCTGTTTCAACTTCTGCCTGAGAGTGAGATCATCCATATTCATCCTTCTGTTTCTGATTTATTTCACTTAACATGATTTTTTCAATGTCCATCCAAGATCAGCTGAAAACGGTGAAGTCACCATCTTTTATAGCTGAGTAGTATTCCATTGTGTATATAGACCACAACTTGCTCAGCCACTCATCTGTTGTTGGACACCTGGGTTGCTTCCAGGTTTTGGCTATTACAAATTGTGCTGCCAAGAACACATGTGTACACATATCTTTTTGAATGAGTGTGCTGGGTTCCTTAGGATCTATCCCTAGGAGAGGAATTGCAGGATCATAGGGTAGGTCCATTTCTAGCCTTCCGAGAGTTCTCCAGACTGTTCTCGTAAAGGTTGGACCAAATTACATTCCCACCAGCGGTGCAGGAGAGTTCCTATGACCCCACAACCTCTCCAGCATTTGTTGCTGTTACCTTTTCTGATGTATGACATTCTTACAGGAGTGAAGTGGTATCTCATTGTTGTCTTGATTAGCATTTCTCTGACAATCAGAGACTTGGAGCATTTTTTTTCATGTGTTTCTCTGCCTTTTGGAACTCTTCTGTGGTGAATGTTCTGTCCAAGTCCTCCCCCCATTTTTGGATGGGGTTATTTGTTGTCTTGTTGTTGACTTTGGCACGCTCTTTATATATGTTAAGTTATTAACCACTTGTCTGATGTATGGCATGTAAAGATCTTCTCCCATTCTGTGAGGGGTCTGTTGGTTTGGGTAGTGGTTTCTTTTGCTGTGCAGAAGCTTTTTAATTTGATGTAGTCCCATAGGTTTATACTTGCTTAGTCTTCTTTGTAATTGGATTTTTTTTCATTGAAGATGTCTTTAAAATTTATGCGGAAAAGGGTTCTGCCAATATTTTCCTCTAAGTATCTGATAGGTTGTGGTCTAACATCCAAGTCCTTGGTCCACTTGCAGTTTACTTTTGTATTTGGTGAAATATGGTACAGTTTCATTCTTCTGCATGTTTCAGCCCATTTTTTTCAACACCATTTGTTGAAGAGACTCTGCTTTCCCCATTTAAGAGTATTGGCACCTTTGTCAAAGATTCAATGTCCATAGGTGTGGGGGCTTACTTCTGGGCACTCAATTCTATGCCACTTGTCAGTGTTTCTATTCATGTTGCAGTACCAAGCGATTTTGATGACAATGGCCCTATAATACAATTTGAGATCTGGGAGTGTGATGCTTCTGGTTCTATTCTTTCTTCTCAAGATTGTTTTGGCAATTCTAGGTCTTTTTTGGTTACAGATAAACCTTTGTAGCATTTGTTCTATTCTCCTAAAAAATGTGATTGGGATCTTGATGGGGATAGCATTAAATTTGTATATGGCTCTAGGTAGTATATTCATTTTGATGATGCTAATTCTTCCAACCCATGAACATGGAATTTCTTTCCATTTTTTTGTGTTTCTTTCAATTTCCTTGAGTAATGACTCATAATTTTCAGTATACAAGTCTTTAACTTCTTTGGTTAGGTTTACTCCTAGATATTTTTTTTGCTTTGTTGCTATAGTAAAAGGAACTGATTTCTGGATTTCAACTTCTTCTAACTTAGTGTTTGTATAGAGGAATGCCACTGACTACTGAATGTTCATTTTGTAGCCTGACACCTTACTGTATTTCCTGATGATTTCCAAAAGCTTCCTGCTGGATTTCTTAGGTTTTCTATGTATACTATCATGTCATCTGCAAATAGGGAGAGTTTGACTTCTTCTCTTCCTATCTGTATTCCTTTAATTCCTTGCTCCTGCCTGATTGCTATGGCAAGAATTTCCAACATTATACTGAATAATAATGGTGACAGTGGGCCTCCCTGTCTAGTACCTGATCTGAGGGGAAATGCTTCCAGATTTTCACCATTGAGTATGATGCTGGCTTTAGGTTTACTATATATAGACTCCACTATCTTCAGGAATTTTCCATCTATTCCCATTTTTTGTAGTGTTTTGGTCATAAAGGGTTGTTTATTTTGTCAAAGGCTTTCTCTGCATCTATTGATATGACCATGTAGTTTTTGGTCTTGCTTTTGTTGATGTGGTAGATCATGTTGATTGATTTACATATATTAAACCAACCTTGCATGCCTGGGATAAACCCCACTTGGTCATCATGAACAGTCTTTTTAATATACTGCTGTATCCAGTTGGCTAGAATTTTGTTCAATATTTTAATCTATGTTCATTAGAGATATTGGTCTGTCATTTTCTTTTTTGGTTGTGTACCTGTCTGTTTTTGGTATCAAAGTGATGTTGGCTTCATAGAATCTGGAAGGCAGTATTTCAGTGTCTTCAATGTTCTAGAAGACTTTTAAAAGTAGAAGTATTAGTTCTTCTCTGAAGGTTTTATAGAATTCATTTGTAAAACCATGTGGTCCAGGACTTTTTTGGGAAGATTTTTTATGACTGTTTCAATTTCATTAGCTGTGATGGGCCTGTTCAAGATATCTACTTCCTCTTTACTTATTTTTCGAAGTTAGTAAGTATCTAGGAAATCGTCCATTTCTTCCAGGTTCTCTAGCTTCCATGTGGCATATAGTTGTTCATAGAAGCCTCGCATGATATGTTGAATTTCTGCGGTGTCTGTCGTGATATCTCCTCTTTCATTTATGATCCAATTTATTTGGGTCTTCTCCCTTTTTTGTTTTGTGTGTCTAGCTAAAGGTTTGTCGATTATGTTCACTCTTTTGAAGAACCAAAATTTACTTTCGTTAATCTTTTGTATGGTTTTCTTATTTTCAATGTTATTGATTTCTGCCCTAACTTTAGTGATTTCTGTCCTTCTAGGTGCTTTAGGGTTCCTTTGTTCTTCTTCTTCTAGGTCTTTAAGATGTGCAATCAGGCTGTTTATTTGTGCTTTTTCTTCATGCCAAATGTGTGCTTGTATGGCTATGAACTTCCCTCTCAGTACTGCCTTAGCTGTGTCCCAATATTTTGATAGCTTGTGTCTTCATTTTCATTGATCTCTTGAAACATTTTGATTTCTTCCTTTATTTCCTCCTTGTCCCAGTAGTTGTTAAGGAGTGTACTGTTGAGCTTCCACATTTTCTGACTATTACTAATCTTTTGTTGATTGTTAAGTGTTAGTTTAATTCCACTGTGGTCTCAGAAGATGCTTGGGGTGATTTCAATGCTCTTCAATTTGCTGATGCTGTCTTTGTGGCCTAATATATACTCTATCCTTGAAAATGACCCATGTGCACTTGAGTAAAATGTGTATTACAGTTTCTTGGCATGTATGACTCTGAAAATGTCCAAAAGTTTTAGTTTATCTATCTCCTCTTTTAGCTCCCTCATGTCTGTATTGATTTTCTGCCTGGATGATCTATCAAGTTGAGAGAGTGGGGTGTTGAAGTCCCCTACTATGTCTTTGTTTCTGTTAATATATTGCTGTAGCTCTTTCAGTAGATGTTTGATGTATTTAGATGGCTTCTCATTGGGTACATAGATGTTAATAATTGTTAAGTCCTCTTGATTAACTGATCCTCTGAGCATTAAGTAGTGTCCATCCCTATCTTTCTTAATCTTATATATTTAAATTCTTGTGTCAGATATGAGAACAGCTGTTCCTACCCTTTTTTATGGGCCATTGTCCTGTATGATAGTTTTCCATCCTTTCACTTTCAGTCCGTGTTTATCTTGTGGAATTAGGTGTGTTTCCTATAGACATCATATTGTTGGGTTGTGTTTTCTGATCCATCTTCCTACTTTGTGTCTTTTACTAGGTGAATTCAGGCCATTAACATTTATTGATATCAAAGATTGAAGATATTTTAACATCATTCTTGTAGATTTTTAAATTGTTCTGGTATATGGCCTGTTTATGGTGGTTTATAGGAGACTGTTTATAGGAGACCTTTCAGAACTTCTTTAAGGGCAGGCTTGGTGATAGTTGATTCCTTCAACTGTTGCTTGCCTGAGAAGGTTTTGATGCCTCCATCTAGTCTGAATGACAGTCTACCAGGATCCAGTATTCTTCGTTGGAAGCCTTTCTCATTGAGTACTTGATAGATATCTTGCCATTCTCTTCTGGCCTGTAGTGTTTTGTGGAGAAGTCTGCTGATAATCTTATGGGTTTTCCTCTGTAGGTGACTCTGTTTTTCTCTTGCAGTCTTCAGGATCGTTTCTTTATCCTTATTCCTTTCCATTCTAAATATGAGGTGTCTTGGTGTCTTTATGTCTAGGTTAATTCTGTTTGGGACCCTCTAGGATTATTGAATTTTTATGTCTTTGATGTTGTCTAGACTAGATAAGTTCTCAGCTATTATGGTCTGAAGAATTCTTTCTTCCTTTCCCTCTCTTTCTTCCTCTGGTAAGCCAATAATGCCTATTTTATTTCTTTTGAAGTCATCCCATAGGTCTCTGTTGTTGTTTTCAGTATCTCTTAATCTCTTTTTGAGATCTCTTACTTCTTTTTTAGTTGTCTCTCATTCGTCCTTGATCTTGCTAATTCTGTCTTCAGCCAAACTGATTCTATTCTCTCTCCCCTCTACTGTTTTCTGGAGTTCATCTATTTTGTTACCCTGTTCTGATACTGTTTTAGCTTGTTCAGCTAGTTGTGTTCTTAGCTCAGCTATTTCAGCTTTCAGCTCTCTAATAATGTTAAGATAATTAGTGTTTTCTTCCAGAGTCTCATTGGTTGTTTCTGCATTTCTGATGAGAATTCTTTCCAACTCTTTATTCACTTCTGTGACCATTCCCTTAACAATCGTTTGGATGTTAACCTCATTATTTGTGCTTCACCCTTTGGGGGTTTTTATCTGGACTCTTGTCCTGGTTCATTTCTCCAATATGTCTTCTTGTTGGTTTAACCATTCTTTTTTTTTTTTTCTCCTCCAGGGTTATTGCTGGGCTCGATGCCTGCACCATGAATCCACCGCTCCTAGAGGCCATTTCCCCCCCCTTTTGTTGCCCTTGTTGTAGCTTCGTTGTGGTTATTATTATTGCCCTTGTTGACGCAATTCGTTGTTGGATAGGACAGAGAGAAATGGAGAGAGGAGGGGAAGACAGAGAAGGGGAGAGAAAGATAGACACCTGCAGACCTGTTTCACCGCCTGTGAAGCGACTCCCCTGCAGGTGGGGAGCCGGGGGCTCGAACCGGGATCCTTACGCCGGTCCCTGCGCTTTGCGCCACATGCGCTTAACCCACTGCGCCACCGCCCGACCCCCTAACCATTCTTTATAGTATGTTATGAGTTCCCTCTTTCAGTACTTTTCAAATTATTGATCACGCTTGCCTGGATTGACTTGTGTCTAAGTAAGGTAGTTAGAGAGTTCACAACTGTGGACATTAACAGTTGTTTCAATATTATTTCAATACCTGAGTTAGAGCACAAAGGCTGTTAAAAGCCTCTTTTGTTCTTTTACTTTCCTGTAGGCTATGGAAGCCTGAGGGCTTTTAAACTCTAAGTAGGCTTCTTAGCTTAATCACTCATTCCTGACCAAGAGCTAAAGCTGGGTGGGAAAGAGATGGCACAGTAGTTATGCAAAGAGACCCTCACACTCCAAGGATCCAAAGCTCCAGGCTCAATTCAGCTTCTATGCCAAGCTAGGCAGCACTGCTGGCCCTGTGAGTTTCTAAACAAGTGCCATTTTTAGTCTTTAGGTTCTGAGGCAATTATTCACCATGTTCTCATCAGGAGTACAATGTGGAAAGCCTCCCACTATACAGCCCCACTGATAGACCACTGAGGTGAGCTCTTCTCCTGAGTTTCTGGTCAGTTCTCAGTCCCCATGAACCCCCTGCTGCTCCAGCCTCTGAGGGCAGTAGCAGTGGAGACTCACAGTTGCATTTGCTGAGTCTTAGGGGAGTCCTTTCCTCCCTTCAGCAGTCTTTTTGTTGGTAAGCAGACTGGAGGTGGTGCCTCAACTGGTAAGCTGCCGGACTGTTACCAGCCACTCAGTCTCTCCTTAGGCTCCTCCCTGTCCATGAGCCACACATGTTTGCACTCACCGGTGGTTTGGTGGGTTCCTAAAGTCATTTTAGTCCTACCTTGTTAGGTCCCAGGTGGTCTCTTTTGGTATTCCTAGTTGTGGGAGAGGAGAGGCAGATCTTTTATTTTTAATAAAACATGCTTTTTTAAAGTTTTTTTTCTTTGCCTCCAATTTTATTGCTGGGGCTCAGTGCCTGTACCATGAATCCACTGCTCCTGTAGGCTATTTTCTTTTCCTTTTGTTGCCATTGTTGTTTTATAGTTGTTGTGGTTATTATAATTGTTGTTATTGATGTCGTTGTTGTTTTATAGGACAGAGAGAAATGGAGAGAGGAGGGGAAGACAGAGAAGGGGAGAGAAAGATAGACACCTGCAGACCTGCCTGCAGGTGGGAAGCCGGGGCTCGAACTTGGATCATTGTGCCGGTCCTTGTGTTTTGTGCCACCGCCGACCCCCTTACAATTTTTTTTTTCTTTTGGTTACCATTATTTATTGGATAGAGACACCCAGAAATTGAAAGGGAATGGGGTCTAACTGTGATGAATGAACATTGAAAAAGTTTTTGTGTGGAGAAATTGAGTAGTAAACAGCATAGAAATTCAGAAGAATTAGAGGTTTCCTGTTATAGTTGCAGTAGAATTTGTCACCAGTAACATTGTGTCTCCAGGGACTTCTGGACTGCATATTGAAATAAAGCAGGTAACGTGTGGGTGCCAGTGTCAGAAACAGAACAATAATTCTGTGAGCATGGCCTCTGATTGACCCCCACATAGAGCAATACTGGAGATGGCAGCCTTGTTCTTTGGGTTTATGACCTGAGGTCAGCCAGCAAAGTCCCCACTACATGCCTCTGCTGCTGCTGCTGCTGCTGCTGGGCAAAGCACTACAGTCTGGATCAGTGTCCTTATCTGTAAGATCCAGATCCTAAACTGGCTTACATATTTCTCTTTGGCTATGGGGGTGGGATGATGAAAACAAGAATAACAAACTCTGTGAGTGGCAGCTAAAGAAAAGGGAAAGTTGAGTGTAGAAAGCTATTGTATTAGATCTGAACATTGATGTTTTCATTGGTCTTTCAATAGCAATTTTGACAGGGCCAGAAGATAACACACCTTGTTAATCTAACATTACCATGCACAAGGACCTGGGTTCAAGCCCTACTTGCAGGGGAAAAGCTTAGGAGTGGTGGAGCAGTGCTGCAGGACTGACTCTTTCTTTCTATCATCTATCTATCTATCTATCTATCTGTCTGTCTGTCTGTCTGTCTGTCTGTCTGTCTGTCTATCTGTCTATCTATCTACCTATCTATCTATCTAGTACTTCCCCTGTCTATTTTCTCTCTCTATCCAGAATAGATGAAATATAATTTTAGAATAGAGCAGTTTTGATGGTGTTTTGGAGAAACACCTCTAAATTTGTTCCAAAATGAAAAAAAAATTGCAAGTGTCCTAGGCTGGATTGTTAAATTAATTTGCAAAATGCAGTTATTAGGAGAAGCAGAAAAAGAAAAAAAAAAGGTAGGCGAGAAGTGTAATTGTCAGTATTTTCTGCCCATTGTTTGGCATCTCCTTTCACTCTGGCATTCGTGTCTCTGACTAAATGAGGGGCTGGCCAGTGGTGAACCTGGTAGAGAGAACAGCTAACCACACTTAGAGATTCAGATTCGAGCCCCTTATCCCCACCTGCAGGGGGAAGCTTCATAAGCAATAGGACATTGCTACAGGTGTAGTCCTTTCTCTTTCCCTCCCTCTTCCTCTTCCATCTCCAACAGTAAAAGATAGGAAAAGGATAAAAATGACTGTTAGGTGCGGTAGAGTTGGCATACAGGCACACAACTGTAGCGTACCAGCATTTACAAATATGAGAAAGATCTCAGGTAGAGCTCCGGCGACTGACAAACCAGCACAGAAACTTTGAACCCCTTGTGACTAGAAAATCAGCACAGTGACTTAGTCCCTAAGGGTTGCTGCTTTTTTGGTATGCTACTTCCTTCAAGAGCTTTCTAGGTAGGAGATTATAACTTGAGTTGTTTGATCATTAGGCTAATGATACATACCAAAGTACTAATCTTGATCTTTGCCCACATACACAAATGGTGTAACTTTCATCTTTTGTTAAAGAAAAGCCTAACTCAAAAACATGCTATTAGGATTTCAAATGTATGTCAACATATACTCCCCTATGATGATAAAAAGCTGACTTGCATGTCTAATAAACATGCCATTCTCTGAGTGGTTCCAAAGGATCTCTGGTGGTGGTTTCAGTCCTTCTTTTTCAGGCTAGAGCATAACGGACACAGTAGCCAACCCCAGCAATAAACCTGGTGGGAAACATAAGAAAGAAAGAAAAATGAACTAGTAATGGTAGAATCTGGAAATCATTCCAAACCTTCCACAACACCAGTATAATTGGGATAATGGAGATGTCTAGTCTGTTATGGGTTTGTGGACATTCCTTCTGGAGCTGTAACTCACCATTTCTTTGACGGTAGAGGCTACCTGTGAGGTTAGATTAGCTGAGGTATAGGTATCTCACTTAGGTGTGAAACTAGTTACGAATACATTAAGGACTAAGATAATAGGGAAAAAAACATGCTCATTCTACCTCAGCCTTGTAGCTTAAGGGAAATAACCAAGTTAAAAAATTATACTTAAAAAGACCTAAGTTGGGAGTTGGAGTGTTTTGCAACTTCATATCACCATGAGATAAGGAATTGCACCCCTGTGCCAACAACTGTACTATAAACAGTTAATCTCTCAATAAAAAATAGATTTAAAAAAGAATAGTATCTTGCACTGATCCATGAAGGATTTTTTTTTTACTTGTATTTTATATTGTTTACCAGAGCACTGCTCAGCTCTGGTTTATTGTGGTGTGCAGGATTGAACCTGGGGCTATGGAGACTCAAGCATGAGGATCTCTTTGAATAACCATTATATGCTATCTACTCCCACCCCATGAAGGGAAATTAACTGTGAAAGTGACTGTGATAATATCTCTCTCTCTCTCTCTATCTCTCTCCTGTGTGTCTTTTGCCTCCCCCAGAACTTCCTTGTTCAAGGTCAATCTTTTTCAAATGCTCCACTCCATCATTGACTGTCCTTGCTTCTAGATCTATGTCTCAACGAGTTATGAATAACCAGAATAGAGATCTATTCCAAACTTTGTGTGTGAAACGTCTCTTATTTCATCTAATTATGTTCAGTCTGTTCAGAGGTAAATTCCCATCTGAATTGCAGATTATCTTAAGTTTTTCCCCTGTCCTGACATGACGTAAATAAGAAATGGTAACTTGATGTGATGACACAAGAATTAAAAATCACATTTTTGGTCTGGTGTGGTCTCTACCATCTGTACAGTGAGCACATCGCATTGGGTCCCAACTTTGACCCAGGTGCTACTTCATAGCTCCCCTCTATCATCTCACCCTCTAGAACTTCAGATGCCAGAAGTCACTCTGTACTTAGTGCCCAGTTCTTGCAAGACACTCAAATTTCATGACCAACCAGTTCAAGTTCCTTCACTGAAAATATTATTCTTTTCCTTCCCTCCACTTTGGATAATTCAAATATAATTTCCCTCAATTAGCCTTTAGAACCACAACTGTGTCTTCTTTCTTAAAGGTGAATATGGATAAAAGAAATACTAACATCTTAATAACATGCTTCATTAAATAACCAATATAGCATATAGTGCTTTGTGTTATCATAACTTTGTTGGCTGATAATCCTTGAGAACATGAAAAAATAATTTATCTGTCTTTATATGCCCAGTGCCCAGTTCCTGGGCCTGTTGTATACTCTGTAAATACTTATCAAATAGAATGTCACAAAAATGGAGTGTGTAGACTCATCTTTGCTCAGTTCCTGAGAATAGCATTTGTGTAAAGTCATAAAAATGCATTGATGAGAAGATAGTATCCCAAAACCAAGATTTTCTTTCTTTTTTTTTTTTTAATTTCTTTATTAGGGAATTAGTGTTTTACAGTCCACAGTAAATACAATATTTTGTACATGCATAACATTTCTCAATTTTTCATAAAACAATACAACCCCTACTAGGTCCTCTGTCATCCTTCTTGGACCTGTAGTCTCCCCTACCCACCCACCTCAGAGTCTTTTAATTTGGTGCAATACGCCAATTCCAGTTCAGGTTCTACTTGTGTTTTCTCTTCTGATCTTCTGTTTCAACTTCTGCCTGAGAGTGAGATCATCCCATATTCATCCTTCTGTTTCTGACTTACTTCACTTAACATGAATTTTTCAAGGTCCATCCAAGATCGGGTGAAAATGGTGAAGTCACCATTTTTTACAGCTGAGTAGTATTCCGTTGTGTATATAGACCACAACTTGCTCAACCACTCATCTGTTGTTGGACACCTGGGTTGCTTCCAGGTTTTGGCTATTACAAATTGTGCTGCCATAACATATGAGTACACAGATCTTTTTGGATGGGTGTGTTGGGTTCCTTAGGATCTATCCCCAGGAGAGGAATTGCAGGATCATAGGGTAGGTTCAATTCTAGCCTTCTGAGAGTTCTCCAGGCTATTCTCCACAGAGGCTGACCAATTGACATTCCCACCAGCAGTGCAGGAGGGTTCCTTTGACCCCACACCCTCTCCAGCATTTGCTGCTGTTACCTTTTCTGACATTCTCACAGGAGTGAAGTAATAGTTCATTGTTGTCTTTATTTGCATTTCTCTGACAATCAAAGCCTTGGAGCATTTTTTCATGTGTTTCTCAGCCTTTTGGATGTCTTCTGTGGTGAATATTCTGTCCATGTCCTCTCCCCATTTTTGGATGGGGTTATTTGTTTTCTTGTTGTTGAGTTTGGCAACGCTTTATATATTCTGCTTATTAACCTCTTGTCTGATGTATGACATGTAAAGATCTTCTCCCATACTGTGAGGGGTCTCTTGGCCAAAACCAAGATTTTCAAGTGCTTTTCAATAATTAAATTCTGGGGAACAATTTAAAACTTGCATAGTTTTCTCTCCAATACTCTCTAGAGACAGCTGGTGCTCGCTGGGGTTCATGAGATTCATTATGAGTTCATTTTCCTTTTTTTTTCAGTGCTGGATCTACTTGCCGAAATGAGGCGGAGATGAGTGGTACATTAATTAAACAGGTGGAGTCTGGAAGGCAGCAGAACCCTGGCATAGACTGTTAAGTAGTAGATTTTGTGCTCAGTACAGATCATGCTAGATTTCTATGTCCTTGGTGAAATCAAGCAAACAGAAGCATGTATGCCTGATGGTATGCAGTGACTAAGATTCAAAGTTCAGTTCAATTAATGAAACGTCTTCCACAAATCCATTATGTATTTTGTGCCTAATTGTCCTCTTTTGACAATAGACTTCAGAAGTTGTTGACCCATTTATAAATGATTAAAAGTATCTTTAAATTTACTACAAAAAATTACCACATTTTTCTGTCTCCATATATATAGGAACATCTGGCTTGCACAAGTTTGGGATTAATTAAAAATAGGTCTGCATTTTTTTCTATTTTAAGAAGTAGCACTGAGCCATGATGTTTTTCATTGTGTCATATTATCTCAGCACTAACTCCCCATTCCTGCCTGAAACCCCTTGCAAGAGCTTTCAACCCTGAACTGCCAGAAACATCTTCTTCCTTTTTATTTATTTATTTATTTATTTATTTATTTATTTATTTATTTATTTTTAAAGAAAGGATAAATTAACAAAACCATAGGGTACGAGGGGTACAACTCCACACAATTCCCACCACCCAATCTCCATATCCCACCCCCTCCCCTGATAGCTTTCCCATTCTCTATCCCTCTGGGAGCATGGACCCAGGGTCATTGTGGGTTGCAGAAGGTAGAAGGTCTGGCTTCTGTAATTGCTTCCCCGCTGAACATGGGCGTTGACTGGTCGGTCCATACTCCCAGTCTGCCTCTCTCTTTCCCTCTGCCTCTCTCTTTTTCCCTGGTGGGTCTCTGGGGAAGCTGAGCTCCAGGACACATTGGTGGGGTCTTCAATCCAGGGAAGGCTGGCCAGCATCCTGATGGCATCTGGAACCTGGTGACTGAAAAGAGAGTATACGAACATACGAAGCCAAACAAATTGTTGAGCAATCATGGACCCAAAGCTTGGAATAGTGGAGAGGAAGTGTTAGGCAGGTACTCACTGCAAACTCTAGTGTACTTCTGCTTTCAGGTATATATTTTACAGTAGTTTATGGATACGTGTGAACATATGCTCTCTCTCTCACAGAAACTGGTGTATATCGAGGCTTTGGGACTTTGTTAGAAAGTGAACCACCTGAGATGAAATTAGAGTATACTATGAAAGGAAAGGTCTCACCCGAGTAATGAAGCTGAAGGGTTGTCATTCCTCACGTGAAGTCTCTGGACACAGTCTGAAGTGAAGCATGTTGAGGGGGCCATCGTTGCGTTGGTTAGGTTGTGATCGGCGGATGCAATATTATTTGATATGGATTGGGAGATGCATACGGGAAAGTGGGCCCTATCCAAGGGTTCCAGGACTGGGGGAAGTAGGGGCTCTATAGTGGAGATGTGAGGTTCCTGCTGTCTTAGTGTTCAAAAGACAATGGATAGTTAATGTTATCATCACATTATTTGGTAATTGGGTTTACTTAGAAAAGTCCTTTTGTTATGGTTTGCTGTATCAGTCTGTGTTTTAAAAAACTTTGAGACATACAATTAATTTTCCCACTCTCATATTAATTAAATAGTGATTTATATGACTACATTTTACTAGGAGTGTACATAAACACCATTCCCACCACCAAAAGACTATGACCCATCCCTCTCACCCACTCCCACCCCCCACTGGCCCAGGAAGCTACATGTCTACCCCTCACCACAGGGCTTTTACTTTGGTGCCCTACTTACAATTTGGTCAGGTCCTGCTTTTAGTTTCCCTTTCTGATCTTCTTTCACAACTTCTGTTGATGAGTGGGATCATCCCATACTCATCTTTATCTTTCTGACTTAGCTCACTTAACATAATTCCTTCTAGCTCTGTCCAAGATGGGTCAGAGAAGGTGGGTTCATTGTTCTTGATAGCTGCATAGTATTCCATTGTGTATTTATACCACAGCTTTCTCAGCCACTCATCTGTTGTTGGGCACCTGGGTTGCTTCCAGGTTTTAGGTATTATGAATTGTGCTGCTATGAACATAGGAGTACACACCTCTTTTTGGTTGGATGTTATGGAGTCCTTGGGGTATAACCCCAGGAGAGGAATTACTGGATCATATGGAAGGTCCATGTCTAGCCTTCTGAGAGTTTTCCAGACTGCTCTCTACAGAGGCTGTACCAATTTACATTCCCACCAGCAATGTAAAAGGGTTCCTCTGTCCCCACAACCTCTCCAGCATTTGTTGCTGCTTTCCTTTTTGATGTATGCCATTCTTACAGGAGTGAGGTGGTATCTCACTGTTGTCTTAATTTGCATTTCTCTGACAATCAGTTACCTAGAGCAGTTTTTCATATGTTTGTTAACCTTTTGGATCTCCTCTGAGGTGAATGTTTTGTTCATATCCTCTGCCCATTTTTGGATGGGGTCATTTGCTTTTTTGGTGCTAAGTTTGCTGAGCTCTTTATATATTTTGGTGATTAGTTTCTTGTCTGATGTATGGCATGTGAAGATCTTCTCCCATTCTGTGAGGGGTCTCTCTGTTTGTTTAATAGTTTCTTTGGATGTGCAGAAGCTTTTCAATTTGATGTAGTCCCATTGGTTTGTTTCTGCTTTAGTCTTCCTTGCAATTGGGTTTGATTCATCAAAGATGTCCTTGAGGTGTAGGTGGGAAAGTGTTTTACCAATGTTTTCCTCTAAGTATTTGATTGTTTCTGGTCTGACATCCAGGTCTTTGATCCATTTGGAGTTTATTTTTGTTTCTGGTGAGATAAAGTGGTTCAATTTCATTCTTCTGCATGTTACAACCCGGTTTTCCCAGCACCATTTATTGAAGAGAGCCTCCTTCTTCCATTTAATGCTTTGGGCCCCCTTATCAAAGATTAGATGCCCATAGGTGTGGGGATTTATTTCTGGGCTTTCAATTCTGTTCCACTGCTCTGTGTGCCTATTTTTGTTCCAGTACCATGCTGTTTTGATGATGATGGCTTTATAATATAGTTTAAGGTCTGGGAGTGTGATGCCTCCATTTCTATTTCTTTTCTTCAAGATGGTTTTGGCAATTTTAGGTATTTTCACGTTCCAGATAAATGATTGTAGTGTTTGTTCTATTCTCTTTAAGAAGCTCGGTGGAACTTTGATGGGTATTGCATTAAATGTCTATATGGCTCTGGGGAGAATATTCATTTTGATGATATTTATTCTTCCAATCCATGAGCATGGGATATCTTTCCGTTTCTTGGTATCAGTTTCTATTTCCTTGAGTAGTGACTCATAGTTTTCAGTATACAAGTCTTTCACTTCTTTGGTCAACTTTATTCCTAGGTATTTGATTGATTTTGCTGAAACAGTAAAGGGGAGTGATTTCTGGATGTCTTCTTCTTCAGATTTAGTGTTTGCATAAAGAAATGCCACTGATTTTTGTACATTGATTTTGTAGCCTGATACCTTCGTATATTGCCTAATAACTTCCAGTAATTTTCTGCTGGATTCTTTAGGTTTTTCTATGTATACTATCATATCATCTGCAAATAGTGAGAGCTTGACTTCCTCCCTTCCAATCTGTATTCCTTTGATTCCTTTCTCTTGCCTGATTGCTATGGCAAGAACTTCCAAAACTATGTTGAGGAGTAACAGTGACAGTGGACAGCCCTGTCTAGTCCCTGATCTGAGGGGGAATGCTTTCAGCTTCTGTCCATTGAGTATGATGTTGGCTATAGGTTTGCTATATATAGACTCCACTATCTTGAGGAATTTCCCATCTATTCCCATTTTTTGTAGAGTTTTGAGCATGAATGGGTGTTGGATTTTGTCAAAAGCTTTCTCTGCATCTATTGAGATAATCATGTGGTTTTTGGCTTTGCTTTTGCTGATGTGGTGAATGACATTGATTGACCTACGGATGTTGAACCAGCCTTGCATTCCTGGGATGAATCCCACTTGGTCATGGTGAACAATTTTTTTGATATGCTGCTGTATCTGGTTGGCCAAGATCTTGTTTAATATTTTGGCATCTATGGGGAGTCGGGCTGTAGCACAGCGGGTTAAGCGCAGGTGGCGCAAAGCACAAGGACCGGCATAAGGATCCCGGTTCGAACCCCGGCTCCCCACCTGCAGGGGAGTCGCTTCACAGGCGGTGAAGCAGGTCTGCAGGTGTCTATCTTTCTCTCCCCCCTCTGTCTTCCCCTCCTCTCTCCGTTTCTCTCTGTCCTATCCAACAACGACAACTACAACAATAAAACAACAAGGGCAACAAAAGGGAATAAATAAATAAAATAAAAAATATTAAGAAAAAAAATATTTTGGCATCTATGTTCATCAGAGTTATTAGTCTATAGTTTTCCTTTTTTGTTCTTTCCCTATCAGCTTTTGGTATCAGGGTGACGTTGGCTTCATAGAAGGTGGAAGGGAGTATTCCTGTTTCTTCAATCTTATGGAAAAGCTTAAGAAGTATGGGTACTGTTTCCTGAAAGTTTTGTAGAATTCGTTTGTGAAGCCATCTGGTCCAGGACTTTTGTTGTTGGGGAGATTCTTAATAACGGTTTCAATTTCTTTGTCTGTGATTGGTGCATTTAGGTTTTGTAGTTCTTCTTGGTTCAGTTTTGGAAGGGCATATGCTTCTAGGAATTGTTCCATTTCTTCCAGATTCTCTAGCTTGGTGGCGTATAGTTCTTCATAGAAGCTTCGCAGGATTCTCTGGATTTCTGTGGTGTCAGTTGTGATATCTCCTCCATCATTTACAATTCTATTAATTTGAATCTTCTCTTTTGTTTGATGAGTCTGGCTAGGGGTTTGTCAATTTTGTTTAATCTTTCAAAGAACCAACATTTGGCTTCATTGATCTTTTGTATGGTTCTTTTATTTTCGATGTTGTTTATTTCTGCTCTAACTTTAGTGATTTCTGTCCTTCTGGTTGCTTTCGGGTTCCTTTGTTTCTCTTCCTCTAAGTCCTTGAGGTCTGCAGTAAGGTCGTTCATTTGAGCTTCTTCTTGGTGTTTAATATGTGATTGTATGGCTATAAGTTTCCCTCTCAGTACTGCTTTAGCTGTGTCCCAAATATTTTGATAGGTTGTGTCTTCATTTTCATTAGTTTCCAGGAACATTTGAATTTCCTTCTTGAGTGAGTCTCTGACCCAGTGGTTCTTAAGGAGTATGTTGTTTAGTTTCCAAATTCTGTGACTTTTAATAATTTTCTGTTTGTTGTTAAATGTTAGTTTTACTCCACTGTAGTCTGAGAAGATACTTGGGATGATTTCAATGCTCTTGAATTTATTAATTCTGTCTTTGTGGCCTAACATATAGTCTGTCCTTGAGTATGTGTTATGTGGATTTGAGAAGAAGGTGTATTCCAGTTTTTTTGGGGTGAAGGAGTCTGAAAATGTCCAAGAGGTCTTGTCTGTCAATCTCTTCATTCAATTCTCTTGTATCTTTATTGGTTCTCTGCTTTGTTGATCTGTCTAAGTGTGAGAGTGGGGTATTGAAATCTCCCACTATTATTTAATAACTATTGATGTATTTTTTAAATTCTTTCAGTACGTGCTTGACGTATTTAGATGAACCCTCATTGGGTGCATAGATGTTAATAATTGTTAAGTCTTCTTGGCTGATTGATCCTCTAATCATTATGTAATATCCTTGCCTATCTTTTATTACTTTATTTAATTTAAAATCTATTGTGTCTCAGATGATAATGGCTGTTCCTGCCCTTTTTTGTGGTCCGTTAGCCTGTATGACAGTTTTCCATCTTTTCACTTTAAGTCTGTATTTATCTTGTTGTAACAGATGGGATTCTTGCAAGCAGCATATGGTTGGGTTATGTTTTCTGATCCATCCCCCCACTCTGTGCCTTTTGATGGGTGAGTTTAAGCCATTGACATTTATTGATATTATGGATTTTATGTATTGTAGTGCCATTGTTCAAAAAAAATGTTTGTTTGCTCTGATATATTGCAAGTATTATAGTGATGTTCTTGTTTATAAGAGGTCTTTTAGAACCTCTTTCAGGGCTGGTTTGGTGATGGTTGCTTCCTTTAACTGTTGTTTGTCTAAGAAAGTTTTGATCCCTCCATCTAGTTTGAATGAAAGCCTAGCAGGATATATTATCCTTGGTTGAAACCCTTTTTCATTCAGGGCTCGATAGATATCTTACCATTCTCTTCTGGCTTTTAGAGTTTGAGTGGAGAAGTCTGCAGAGAATCTCACGGGTTTTCCCTTGTATGTGGCTTTTTATTTCTCTCTTGCAGCCTTTAGGATCCTTTATTTGTCCTTACTCCTTTTCATTGTGACTATAATGTGTCTTGGTGTCTTCAGGTCTGGGTTGATTCTGTTTGGAACTCTCTGGGCCTCTTGAATCTTGATGTCCTTTCTGTTATTCAGGTCTGGGAAATTTTCTTGTTTTATTTCCTCTAAAATGTTTGCTTCCCCTTCCTCTCTTTCTTCCTCTGGCAGGCCAATTATATGAATGTTACTTCTTTTGAGATCATCCCATATGTCTCTGTTGTTGTTTTCAGTGTCTCTAAATCTCTTTTTGAGCTCTTTCACCTCTTAGTTTTCTCTAACTCATCCTCTATCTGACTAATTCTGTTTTCTGCTTCTGTTAGTCTGCTTTCCCTTCCCTCAGCTTCTTTCTTCATTACAGCTATTTCACCTTTCAGTTCTCTAATTGCCTCAAGATAATCAGTATTTTCCTTGGGGGGTCTCAACTGTTGTTTCCCTAATACTGCCATTCCTTTCCTCCAATGTTGTTTTCATTTCTGTGATTAATAAGTTTATTATTGCTTGCATACTTTTCTTATCTATGGTTACTTCTGGCTGATTTGTAGTTTCTTCTGGGCTCTTGTCTTCATTCATTGGAGTAGCAGTTTTATTTGTTTTGATCTACTCATTTTTTTGATTTATGTGTTTCTTATTTTTATGCTCTGTTGTTCCTCACTTGTGTCTTGAGTACTAGCAAGACTGTACTAAATATCTTTATGACAATTGCACTCACCAACCTCAGGAATTACAATAGCAACTGAAGCAAGTATTGAAGCAGTTTAATCACTACCAGTTAGCCAAACAATTTCTCCAGTCCATGAAAAAATAGTAACCAAATCCCAGTGAAGAAGAAAGAGAAAAGAAAGAGAGGATAGCAAGAATAGACAGTTATGCAAATCTACTATCCACTGTATATTTTAGGGGTAACAAGAGGGGAAATGAAAGTAGAGCAGAGATACACACATAGAGAGTCCACTCTGAGTCAGATTTCTTCCCCAAAATAATTCCTAAATTCAGAAATACAAAGAAGAAGGAAGGAAGAAGTGTATGACAACATAAAAAAATAAAAGAAACAAGAGAGAGAAAAGAGAAAAGATAAGAACAAGAGCTGTAACTAAAGAGCCGTGAAAGAAAAGGTTTTTTTTATTACTTTATTTTTAATTTAATTTAATTTAATTGTATTTTATTTTTTTTAATTAGCTAGGAGGAGGAGGAAGGGGAGAGTCTGTAGAGGAGGTAGGAGTAACGAGACAAGTTCCTCCCACAGTAGATAAGATGCCCACTACCCTAGCAATGAAAGATACCCTAAGAGTTAATTCTGATCAACCTAAAAGGGGGGGGGGAGATATATGCCTTTATATAATATTAATAATAAAATAGAGCGGAGTACAAAAAAACCCTGTCCCAGATTACCTCAAACCTCGTGAGCAATGGCAGCTGATTGTTAAGAAAAACAAACAAACAAACAAAAAACAACCTCAGGACTAGACAAGGATAGCTGAAATAGACAGTTATGCAAATCTACTATCCACTGTATATTCTAGGGGTAGGTAAAGGAGGCAGGGAAGTTGAGCAGAGATACTCGCAGTGAGAGTCCACTCTGAGTCAGAAATCTTCCCCCAAATAATTCCCAAACGTGTATCAGTGAAAGCACACTGTTTGGTGGGGGGGGGGGGGGGAGGGGATGGGGCCTGTGGCTTTGGAAGCTGTAGGATTAAGGAAGAAAGGATGACAAGAATGAGAAAAAGAAGAAAAAAAGAGAGAAAAAAGAAAAAGATAAGAAATAGAACAGTAATAAAAGAGCTTGAAAGGAAAGAGTTTTTTATTTAAAAAATTTTTTAAATTATTTAATTAGCTATGGGGGGTTGGCTACTTAGAAAGAAAAAAGGCCAGAGGTTTCAGAAGGGACTAGATTTAAAATGAATGATACTCCCTGGTGGGACGGGAATCCTGGTAAAGAAAGAAGCTCAGCAGAGGAGCCTGCTAGGAACTGGTCCCCAGGGACTGGTTATGGGGGAGGATGGGGGAGGAGGTACGCTTTGGAGATAATAATTTAAAAGAAAAAAATTTTATCTTTTTTTCTACTCTATTTTTTTAACCCAAATTAAGTTATAGTCACCTCCTTGGTGTTACTGCTAGGACCCCTTATTGACTGGCCTACTAAAGGCAGAAAATCCTACCATTTTCAGAGGATGTGGTCAGAGCTCAAGCCACTGGCAGCTTCTCAGTCCACCATCTTCCTCTTCTAAGAAGTCTTTTCTTAATTAGATTGTTTCCCAATATCCTCATTTCACAAATTATTATTGAGCTGCTTATATGTCTTTCTTTTTAAAAATTATTTATAAAATGGTAATGTTGACAATAATAGAGGGGGCATTACTCCATACAGTTTCCACCACCAGAACTCCATATCCCCTCCCCTGATAGCTTTCCTATTCTTAATCCCTCTGGGAGTATGGACCCAGGGTCATTATGGGGTGCAAAAGGTGGAAGGTCTGGCTTCTGTAATTGCTTCCCCGCTGGACCTGTCTCTTTATTTCCCTAGTGGGTTAGGGAACTGGGAGGTAGGGCTCCAGGACACGTTGGTGGGGTCATCTGCCCAGCAAAGTTGGGTTGGTATCATGATATCATCTGGAGTCTGATGGCTGAAAAAGAGTTAAAGATATAAAGAAGAACAAATTGTTGACTAATCAGAAACCTAAAGGCAAGAATATTGCAGGTGAAGATTTGGGGTCTCCATTTTGGAAAAAGCTAGTAGGTCTATTTTAGGTATATTCCAAGGGGCCCATGACTTTACTAGTTTTTGCTTGCACCTGATATCTAATATGCAGGTGACTTAAGTTATTGTGGGGTGGGTAGGTGGTGGTGTTGTCATGGATGGAAAAAGGACCAGAAAGCTGGATCAGGGAAGAGAGTTGCTCCCAAATATGGGAAAAGTGTATAAATATTGTTAACTGTAAACCCCATCGACTTGATCTGGGGCCCTTAGTCAGCACAGGAGCCTGTGTAACCTCTGCATCCCTGTAGGTCTCAGCACACATTCCGTGGTCACAGCTAGGAATATTCCAGGCTGTGCCAATTTCAGGACCCATTATCCTCAGGTGATAGACAGAGTATGCTATCCAGCTTCCCTTCGGAGAATGGAACACTCCCCACCCTTGTTGATTCACATTGAGGGCCAGGCCCAATGGGGGTTCATTATGTAGTTCTTGATAGAGATGACCAGTGGAAGAGAGATCTGTTAGAAGTCTAGGCCCATCATGTTTGTGTGGGAATCCTAGGACTCCCTGCCTAGGGAGGGCCCCAGATGATTGGGTGGCCTGGTAGTGACTAGAGTCATCATTATAGTATGCCAGTCTCTTGCTCTTATTCAGGTTTTGTATTCTTTACTTTGTCTGACAAGGTTAGCTTTGGAGTGATTGAGGAACATGCAATAGGAGGTTGGTGAGGAGGATATCTAGGTCTAAGTAGAAACTATTTGATTAGTTACTTTATGGTTGTATGTCTTTCTTAAAGTACGCCATTTGATTTTTAAAGATTGATGTTTATTGGATAGAGACAGAAATTGAGAAGGAAGGGGGAGATAGAGAGGAAGAGTGACAGAGAGACACCTACAGCCCTGTTTCACTCACAAACCTTTCCACCTGTAGGTGGGGATTGGAGGCTTGAACCTTCATCCTTGCACATTGTAACATGTGTGTTCAATCAGGTGTGCCCATCCCCTATTTAGTTTTTTTTAATAAAAGGAGAGAAAACAGAATATGGGCCAGCTCTGGCTTAATGATGTACTTGTGAGTGAACTTGAGACCTGCTTATATTCCGAGGCACAATTTTAGTTGCTGGTAATTCTGCAGCAAGCAAATCAGTGAAAATTTTTACCCACTTGGTATTTGTGTTACAGGAAGAGCCATTAAGTAATTGAAAATATCAGGCATTAGTTACATTCAGATAGTTTCAAGAGATGAATAAACATAGTAAATCACTGGCATGGATGAAATTACTGCTCTGTAGTGACAGTTAATCCAAACACATGAGCAGCAGCTTGGCCTGATGAGGGAAGCTTTTACTATGACAGGTGAAGGTGGCATGAACACAGTCAAGAGCAGGTGTGTGCAAAGTGGGACAGGCATGGTTGATTTAAATGCTTTCTTATAATAAAAGGGCACGTTTTTAACTTTGATGTTTCAAGCTGGAATTTCAAGTGACTGAATCACTTAATTTTTAACATTAGAGAGAGCTTCAAAAAACATTTGAGTCTGAACTTTACTGCTATAAAGACATCAAAACCTGAGCCTAAATTGCTCAAGGAAATGATTTACAGAGCAACTTAAACAGGGATTAGCACATAAACATGCTTAATATGCGTGCGTTCCTATACTTATTTCACAGAAATGGTGAACTCTTGCAGCCAAGGGACTATATTATGTGTGTTGATGTTATAATGATCCTGACTGATCTAGATGTTATGTGTATGTAATAAGCCTAATAAAGAGGTAGAGGTGGTGGATATATAATGACTAAGTTAGTCATTTAAAAAGCAGCTACTTATTTACAGAGGCACTGAAAAATACACATGGAAGAGGTAAAAACAGGTAGAAAACAAAACCAAAAAAAGCCTATGCTGAGGGGAGCTGGGTGGTAGCACAGTGGGTTAAGCGCACATGGCATGAAGTACAAGGACTGGTGCAAGGATCCAGGTTCGAGTCTCTGGCTCCCCACCTGCAGGGGGTCACTTCACAAGCGGTGAAGCAGCTCTGCAGGTGTCTTTCTCTCCCCCTCTGTCTTCCCCTCCTCTCTCCATTTCTCTCTGTCTTACGCAACAACAACAGCAATGACAACAACAACAAGGGCAACAAAATGGGGGACATGACATCCAGGAGCAGTGGATTTGAAGTGCAGGCACCGAGCTCTAGAGATAACCCTGGAGGAAATAAACAAAAACAAAAAATCTATGCTGAGAACTGTAGGATACATCCCAGGACCCGTAATACGACATGGCAGAACCTACAAAATCTGGCTCACAGAGACCTCTCTCCTACCCTTTCCCTGTATGTCTTATGTTATAACTGGCCAGTTGTTTTTGTGAGTGAGTGTGTTGAATGACAAAAAAAACTTTTGTTTTTTTGCAAAGGGGTACACAAATCTTTATTATAGGATGGGGGGTGGTTGGTTCAGACCACGTGGAGCTAGCCAGCAATGGCCGTCCCCACTATCTGACCATGGGGGGAGAGCAGGGAGCGAGACCTCAGAGAGGGAGAGCTGAGAGCCCAGAGGGGGGGGGGGGGAGTGAGGGGGCTTTTTATTGGGCGACAACCAGGGGTGACGTGTAGGGCCAGGATTGGTTGAAGGGGGCACTCTAGGATTTTGCCGGGCTTAGAAAAACCTGGGGGCGGAGACTGCATCAGAATAACTCCTCAGCAACAGAGAACTCCTATCTTAATTGAGGGGTGGTATATTTATATATAATATTTATCTCATGATATTTATCTCTTTAATCTGGTAACGGCTCCAAAGCCAGTGTGCGATATTCTATGAGGTCAGTGCCCATGATCCTGAAACCGCCAGGTTTCTGCAGTAGTCACCCACTAGGATACCAGTTTCTCAAACCTTGTCTTAGTGATTTGAGTCTCAACTCCTTCTAATGCCAATAGAATTGTGTATTTATATTGCTGGATGGTTAGTTCCTTCCAATAAATATTTTGTGACTATATGTGAGTCATGAAACATAGTAAATCACTGGCCTCCCATTTCTCTTTCCATTTTTTTTTTTTAAATATAGACAGACTATTGAAAGGGAAGGGAAAGAGAGGGAAAAAGAGAGACACCTACAACATTGCTTCACTGCTCATGAAGCTTCCCCCTACAAGTAGGAATTGGATAGCCTGAACCCACGTCCTTGCACATGGTAATGCATATGCCCTACAAACTGCAGTACTTCTCCCCACTCAGAAACCTCAGCACTTCAATGGGAGTTAGCACTCCTGAGACTTAAACATCACTTTAATGACTGACACTTTGAACTCAGGATATCATGACAGGTATGCTATCAATTTAATAAGTTTTGTTAGAATTACTTTACTCTGATGATACAACTGCCCCTTAGGAAAGAGCCTTCAATTAAAAGTTAATAGATATGGATATTAATCTAGCTGTAGAATCTGAGCTAGTTATTAAATATTGGGCACATGTTTCTCTCATATTAAAAGATAATATACATTTTGTGTCCTTTATGTGGATGCTGTGAAGCTGGCTGACGTCATAGGTATAAAGACTTAGTAAATAAAACATTGTAAAACACGGGTCTGTTATTAACCTACAGTGGTACACTACATGCAAAAGAACAGAAAGCTAATAATTTTATCTCTTACCACTCCTGAGTTGACTTCTTTTACTCGTTTTATTCTAGGTAGAAAAACATCAAAAGAAAATCACATCATAGTACCTATATCTTTCCCAAGTGTTTTAGCATTTACTTTTTTAAATTTTAACATTTTTATTTATTTATTCCCTTTTGTTGCCCTTGTTGTTTTATTGTTGTTATTGATATCATCATTGTTGGATAGAACTGAGATAAATGGAGAGAGGAGGGGAAGACAGAGAGGGGGAGGGAAAGATAGACACCTGCAGACCTGCTTTACCGCCTGTGAAGCGACTCCCCTGCAGGTGGGGAGCTGAGGGCTCGAATAGGGATCTTTCCACCAGTCCTTGTGCTTTGCACCACCTGCACTTAACCTGCTGTGCTACTGCCCAAGTCCCAGTGCTGTAGCATTTACATGTGGTGTTAGTGTTGGAACTTGGGCCTTGAACTTGGAAAGACACATGCTCTACCCAGTAAGTTACCTTCAGGTCCCTGCCCCCATAACCTCTTTCAGTTACACATTTCCTTTCAATGAAGGTGAGCTCTCTAAAGACACATAAGGATGCACTCATGGCTATATATAATAGCATCTCATCAACTTTAATAGTGGAATCTGACATTGAAATTCATACCGAGTTGTTATGGTTGTGCTGTTGAGTTTGTGGAAACATATTTTATATTTGAGTGTCACATGAATAACATTTTGAAAATCCAGGAATCAAAAACAGTACACAATATGATGAAAAGTTCAAGGTTATTTGAGGTCAAAGTGATCCTATTCTTTATCCACTATAGTTATAGCAGGATTCCAACTATCTTGTGCAATGCTGAGTGCAGATACACACAAGAGCTACCCCTGATTCTATATTTACATGGAAAACCAATTTGAGATTTATGTTTGCACTCTATTAATGGTGGATTTTGAAGAATGGAAGCAGAATACTAATAAATTTCCTGTTTCCTCAGCTCTGTGCATGAGGAATATTTGAATTCCCCTCACTTTCACTGCCTCCATTGCCTTAGATTTTTGCTGTTTTGAGAGGATAGAAACTGCAATATTAAAATAGATGTGGGGGATCCAAGGTGGTTGATGGACTTGGAAGCAATTTCAAATGACTTTATTGAGAATACCTTTTATTAGTGCACTGTGGCGGGTGTAGCATAATATGTTGTAAAGAGAAAGGTCATTCATCAATATTTCCATAAACCTGCCTATAGAATCTCTCATCATTTACTCATTACTCACTGCCTATCAGTTCAGTGTTCTATATACATTTTTATTTGCTCACACAAAAACAACAGTGATAAAGTTTGGTTCACACTTAAGTTAATGTCTCATTGAGTATCCAGAAACAGTTACTGTTTTGTTTTTTTAAACTTTTTTTATTGGAACTTTAATAATGATTAACAAGATGGTAGGATAAGAGGAGTACAGTTCCATATGATTCCCACCAACAGAGTTCCATCTCCCATCCTTTCCATAGGAAGCTTCCCTGTTCTTTATCCCTCTTGGAGTATGGACCAAAATTCTTTATGGGGTGCAGAAGGTGGAAGGTCTGGCTTCTATAATTGCTTCTCTGCTGGAATGGGCATTGGCAGGTCAATCCATACCCTTCACCCATTTCTTCTCTGCTGAACATGGATGTTGGCAGACTGATAACTACCCTAAGCCTGTTTCTATCTTTCCCTAGTGGAGTAGGGCTCTGGGGAGACGGGGTTCCAGGACACATTGGTGAGGTCAGCTGCCCAGGGAAGTCAGGTTGGCATCATTTTTATAGACCATATGGGCCCTTAAAGTGTCACAGAACATGCTTGACTGATTCCTGAATTTATACTATAGTCACTTGCTAATGTGACAGGGTTGTGAGGTATAACATCTAAAACAGAAGACTGAAATTACTTTTTTCATTCAGTGGGTCAAGAGGAAGTGAGGCTGTGTACAGCTTGAATTTACTATCTGTGATCTAAACAGAGTTTCTAGGTAAAATATCTGTTATCCTGTCAAATTATTTTTCATTAGTTCCCAGTACTACCTCACAGGACAGAAGAATAGAAACTATTTAGACTTTTTTTTAGCCAACTACATTTGTATAAGCATTGATATGATATAGGGTAATAATTAGAACTGTTTTTCATGTGGTTGCCTAGAAAAAAAAAACTAAAACAAAAAATAAACAACTGCATTTGCCAAGTACCCATAGAGCAAAGATTGCAATTAAGTAGTCAATTAAGTTTTAATGATTCTGTGTGTTAGATTCCCACTTAATCTTATTTTGAGTTAAAAATCTTTCCTAATATCATTGTCTGTCACCACACTACAGTACTTTCTGTATGCGGATCAATTTCCATACTATTTATGATGAGCATAAGACCTTATCTCTGGGTTATCTGAACCTAATAGCGGTGCAGTTAAAGACAAAACACATTTGGTTCGATTGAAATATTTATGCTACTCAACTGTTGGGAGAGAGCTGATTCCTGTATAACATACATTTTCAGTAGTTGGTGTAAAGGACAAGAGAAGGTTAGAACTTTGGGACTTAAGGAAATGTATTAGGTCAAAGGTTCTGAAATCTAGAAGAAAGCAGAGTCAAGCCCAGAATGAACCTTGGTAGGAAGGAAGACAACTAAGTAACTGAAGTTCTTTGTTTATGACTCAGTTTCCACTTTTGCTAGGATTCACTAATTTTTATTTCATGTTTTCTTAAAAATTTTTTATATTTATTTATTTTTCCCATTTGTTGCCCTTGTTTTTCATTGTTGCTGTAGTTATTATTGTTGTTGTTATTGTTGTTGTTGTTATTGATGTCACCATTTTTAGATAGGACAGAGAGAAATGGAGAGAGGAGGGAAAGACAGAGAAGGGGAGAGAAAGATAGACACCTGCAGACCTGCTTCACTGCCTGTGAAGCGACGCCCCTGCAGGTAGGGAGCTGGGGGCTCGAACCGGGATCCTTATGCCAGTCCTTGCGCTTTGCGCCACGTGCCCTTAACCCACTGTGCTATCGCCTGACTCCCTTTATTTCATGTTTTATAGTCTTAATATTTTTGAAATTATAAACAATGTGTGTTACATGGTCCGGGAGGTAGCACAATGGATAAAGCGGTGGACTCTCAAGAGTGAGGTCCTGAGTTCAATCCCTAGCAGCACATGAACCAGAGTGATGGCTGGTTCTTTCTCTCTCCTCCTATCTTTCTCATTAATAAATAAATAAAATCTTAAAAAATATATGTGTGTTACTATTTTTGACATATTTAGGGGGAAAGCAGATGAGATCTTCTCTGGCTAGATTTCCAAAAAGTTATCTCTTCTCACAGAGATCCTGGTAATCCTGTTACAAATCATACCAGATGACTGAATGTCTTTCTGTTTGTACAATAACAGAATTTTATTTTTAACATTCACCTATACATTCCTGACCTATACAGTTAATATTTTAATAGGACTGGCTCTCCAGAATATTCTTTCTTAAGCCTTATATGGATTCCGTTGTTGACCCAGCAGGTATAAATAGACTGACAGAAACTTAATAGTTCCCTCTGTTAGCATGCTGATTCTGTATTTTTGATTAAAGGAAAAATCACCTAAATTCCAAACTGAAACTTTTTGAAATATTTTTATTGGTAGTGATTTCATGGTACTTTACAAAATTATAAATTTTCAGGAATATAATTACATGCCCATGCGTGGTGTACATGAATCACCGCACCCACAACTAAAGTCCTTTCTCTCCTTTTTGATAATGACCAAAGCTCTCATAAAGTCCAAGAGACACCACATGTCAGTTTTATTTTAAAGTGTGTTACTTAACTTTGATTTATTAATGATCTTTGTTCTATCATAAATGACCTCTGAACATTGCACACATTACATATATTATATATATATATTATAATATATATATTATAAATATATACCTGAAAGCAGAAGTACACTAGAGTTTGCAGTGAGTACCCCCCTAACACTTCATCTCCACTATTCTGAGCTTTGGGTTCATGATTGCTCAACAATTTGTTTGGCTTCCTATGTTAACTCTCTTTTCAGTCACCAGATTCCAGATGTCATCAGGATGCCGGCCAGGCTTCCCTGGACTGAAGGCCCCACCAATGTGTCCTGGAGCTCTGCTTCCCCAGAGATCCACCCTACTAGGGAAAGAGAGAGGCAGACTGGGAGTATGGACTGACCAGTCAACGTCCATGTTCAGCGGGGAAGCAATTACAGAAGCCAGACCTTCCACCTTTTGCAACCCACAATGACCCTGGGTTCATGCTCCCAGAGGGATAGAGAATGGGAAAGCTATCAGGGGAGGGGGTGGGATATGGAGATTGGGTGGTTGGAATTGTGTGGAATTGTACCCCTCCTACCTTATGGTTTTGTTAATTAATCCTTTCTTAAATAAAAAAGAAAAAAAAAATAAGAAGGAAAAAAAAAGAAATTTGTCTTCAAAGAACAATGGAAATGATGACTTTAGGTAGGATCAGATGAAGTAGTTTGTAAATTACCTGACTCAGCCATCTTTAAATTTATTTATTGTTTATTTATTTAACTTTAATGAGAAAAACAGAGGTTAAGATAGATACATGATAGATAAGTACAGCCGGCCATAGCACTGCTCAGTTCAGGATTCTGGTATTGGGGATTGAACCTGGGACCATAGATCCTCAGGTATGAAAGAAAGTCTTTTGCAGAACAATTGTGCTATCTCCCCAGGCCCCTGATTCAGCCATTCGTATGCACTCATATTATTGACTTGCTTGAAGTAAGATATACAGCAGTTGCATTTAATTACTAGAGGCCTTCCTTTTTCACTCAATGTCCAGTCACTTAGCACTGCCCCATCAAGATCCCAAGCACATTTTTTAGGAGAATAGAACAAACTTTGCACTGCCCCATCAAGATCCCAAGCACATTTTTTAGGAGAATAGAACAAATGCTACAAATGTTTATCTGGAACCAGAAAAGACCTAGAATTGTCAAAACAATCTTGAGAAAAAAGAACAGAACTGGAGGCATCACACTCCCAGATCTCAAATTGTATTATAGGGCCATTGTCACCAAAACTCCTTGGTACTGGAACATGAATAGACACACTGACCAGTGGAATAGAATTGAGAGCCCAGAAGTAAGCCCCCACACCTATGGACATCTAATCTTTGACAAAGGGGCTCAGACTATTAAATGGGGAAAGCAGAGTCTCTTCAACAAAAGGTGTTGGAAACAATGGGTTGAAATATGCAGAAGAATGAAACTGAACCACTGTATTTCACCAAATACAAAAATAAATTCCAAGTGGATCAAGGACTTGGATGGTAGACCACAAACTATCAGATACTTAGAGGACAATATTGACAGAACTCTTTTCTGTATAAATTTTAAAGACATCTTCAATGAAACGAATCCAATTACAAAGAAGACTAAGGCAAGTATAAGCCTATAGGACTACATCAAATTAAAAAGCTTCTGCACAGCAAAAGAAACCACTACCCAAACCAACAGACCCCTCACAAAATGGGAGGAGATCTTTACATGCCATACATCAGACAAGAGGTTAATAACTAACATATATAAAGAGCTTGCCAAAGTCAACAACAAGACAACAAATAACCCCATCCAAAAATGGGGGGAGGACATGGACAGAACATTCACCACAGAAGAGTTCCAAAAGGCAGAGAAACACATGAAAAAATGCTCCAAGTCTCTGTTTATCAGAGAAATGCAAATAAAGACAACAGTGAGATATCACTTCACTCCTGTGAGAATGTCATACATCAGAAAAAGTAACAGCAGCTAATGCTGGAGAGGGTGTGGGGTCAAAGGAACCCTCCTGCACTGCTGGTGGGAATGTCAATTGGTCCAGCCTCTGTGGAGAACAGTCTGGAGAACTCTCGGAAGGCTAGAAATGGACCTACCCTATGACCCTGCAATTCCTCTCCTGGGGATATATCCTAAGGAACCCAACACACCCATCCAAAAAGATCTGTGTACACATATGTTCTTGGCAGCACAATTTGTAATAGCCAAAACATGGAAGCAACCCAGGTGTCCAACAACAGATGAGTGGCTGAGCAAGTTGTGGTCTATATACACAATGGAATACTACTCAGCTATGAAAAATGGTGACTTCACCATTTTCAGCCTATCTTGGATGGACCTTGAAAAATTCATGTTAAGTGAAATAAGTCAGAAACAGAAGGATGAATATGAGTTGATCTCACTCTCAGGCAGAAGTTGAAAAACAAGATCAGAAAAAAAAAAAACAAAACAAACACAAGTAGAACCTGAACTGGAATTGGTGTAGTGCACCAAAGTAAAAGACTCTGGGGTGGGTGAGTGGGGAGAATACAGGTCCAAGAAGGATGACAGAGGACCCAGTGGAGGTTGTATTGTTATATGGGAAACTGGAGATTGTTATGTATGTACAAACTATTGTATTTACTGTTGAATGTAAAACATTAATTCCCTAATAAAGAAATTTTTAAAAATGCAAAAAAATTTTAATTAATTAATTAATTAGAACACATGACATAAAAAAACATGTCTGCCTCCTAAAAATACACAATAAAAGATACAAGTGCACTTTAAAAAAAAAAAAAGAACTGCCCTGAACAATTTATCATCTTTCAACTTTATTCCTTGGGTACTGTCTTAAAAGCTACATCTTACTTTCAACTCCTGTCAAAAATGCCTTTACATTATTTTTTGGGAACACTATGTATAATCTACTAATTGTATAATCCAGTATCTTCAAATTGTGTAACTGATGGCCTGCAAGATAACTCAATTGGATAGTGCACTTTCTTTGTCCTGGGAATGAACCAGATTTTTTTTTTTTATGAAGGGATTTTTTTTAAATTTTTTTTTATTTAAGAAAGGATTAATTAACAAAACCATAGGGTAGGAGGGGTACAACTCCACACAATTCCCACCACCCAATCTCCATATCCCATCACCTCCCCTGATAGCTTTCCCATTCTCTATCCCTCTGGGAGCATGGACCCAGGGTCATTGAGGGTTGCAGAAGGTAGAAGGTCTGGCTTCTGTAATTGCTTCCCCGCTGAACATGGGCATTGACTGGTCGGTCCATACTCCCAGTCTGCCTCTCTCTTTCCCTAGTAGGGTGGGTCTCTGGGGAAGCTGAGCTCCAGGACACATTGGTGGGGTCTTCAATCCAGGGAAGCCTGGCCAGCATCCTGGTGGCATCTGGAACCTGGTGACTGAAAAGAGAGTTAACATACGAAGCCAAACAAATTGTTGAGCAATCATGGACCCAAAGCTTGGAATAGTGGAGAGGAACTGTTAGGGAGGTACTCACTGCAAACTCTAGTGTACTTCTGCTTTCAGGTATATATTTTGCAGTAGTTTATGGATGCATGTGAACATAAGCTCTCTCTCACAGAAACTAGTGTATATCTAGGTTTTGGGACTTTGTTAGAAAGTGAACCACCTGAGATGAAATTAGAGTGTACTATAAAAGGAAAGGTCTCACCTGAGTAATGAAGCTGAAGGGTTGTCATTCCACAAGTGAAGTCTGTGGACACAGTCTGAGGTGAAGCTCATTGAGGTGGCAATCGTTGCGTTGGTTAGGTTGTGATCGGCAGATGTAATATTATTTGGTATGGATTGGGAGAGGCATACGGGAAAGTGGGCCCTATCCAAGGGAGTAGGGGCTCTATAGTGGAGATGTGAGGTTCCTGCTGTCTTAGGGTTCAAAAAGACAATGGATAGTTAATGTTATCATCACATTATTTGGTAATTGGGTTAACTTTGAAAAGTCGTTTTGTTATGGTTTGCTGTACAGTATCCAGTATCTTATATATAGCTGTGCTATTGGATGCTTCTAATCTACTTGGTCTAGGCTTTTGAGAGAGTCTGCATATCAAATACACAGCCTATATATTAAAAAGATTCAGTTTGTGTTTTGAAAACCTTTGAGACATACAATTGATTTTCCCCCTCTCATATTAATTAACTACTGATTTATATGTCTACATTTTGCTAGGAGTGTACATAAACACCATTCCCACCACCAAAAGACTGTGACCCATCCCTCCCACCCACTCCCACCCCCCACTGGCCCAGGAAGCTACATGTCTACCCCTCACCACAGGGTTTTTACTTTGGTGCCCTACTTACAATTTGATCCAGTCCTGCTTTTAGTTTCCCTTTCAGATCTTAGTCAACTTCTGTTGATGAGTGGGATCATCCCATACTCATCTTTATCTTTCTGACTTAGCTCACTTAACATAATTCCTTCTAGCTCTGTCCAAGATGGGTCAGAAAAGGTGGGTTCATTGTTCTTGTGAACCAGATTTTAACACAGTCTGCTACATTGAGGGCAATCTTCAGTGCTATAGTGTCTTTCTCTGTGTGCCTCTTACATCTTTCTGTCTTTATATCTGAAAAGGTCCATCTGGAGTGATAAGGTCTGAGTAACAATCAAAAAAAAATAAATAAAGTCTAATTGACAATAGATAACACACATAGGGTTCCAGATGTTTCTCTTACTACCATCTTCCGGCCTTTAATATGCCTTGAGTTTTTTTTTGTTTTTTTGTTTGCTTGTTTGTTTCTCTCTCTTTGAGGAGGTAGGTAGCATAATTCTATCACATCTGGAGATCTCTGACTTCTTTGCAGAAGCTGAAAACATTACAACCCTTAGCCTTGCCAAATTTTCAAGATTCACTTACAACTACAGCTCCTACCAACAATTCAGCCCATGTGGAAATTGAGCCAATACTAATTGCTAAATTAATAATCTCTGGGAATTTTTATTCCATTTTCCTGGATCCAGGGAACAATTTGGCAAACAATTTGCTTGGAATTTATATTTATTATAAAACATATCAGTAAGAGAAAAAGTAAGAAAGAGAGTTAGTCCTGTGATTTGTTGGCATAGGGTTCAGCTAAGAAGTGATCAGAATCAAGTACTGAATTGTCAGTCTTTATTACTTATAACCTAGCATATTATTTGTGAGTTAAAATTGTAAGATAAATGTGAACATATCATTTTGTGTACTTGTTGAAAGAGGCTCTGTAACTTGGCAAATAGTAGCTAACATATGTGATAAAACTCTTCAGAACAATTTCTTTATTCCAAATTAAAGGGAGATAAAATATGAATTAGCATCTTTGTGTTCCTTATACTAATAATAACACTGAGTAACAGCACTTGTGTGGCACCTACTGTAAGTCAGGTCTTCACTGAAATGTTTTTCATATAAAAATGCATGGAGACATCACAGAAAATTGAGGCTTCCTGTTATTAACACCATTTTAAAAGATAAAAAAGTTGGCTAGGAAGAAGTGTGATGAATTTTTTCAGCACCTCAATTTCTGAAGGCTTTGAACTAGCAATATGGCTTTATGATGTACAGTCTTGATGACTAAGTTTCCCTACCTTTTGTAAAAATAAACAACCTGTTTATTATTTTAAAATGTGCATTTGTAATCTACAGTAAGTGTCCAGTGTGCAGAATACACTAATCCAATACTAGCCCCTTGTCCTGATCACAGATAGATCCATTTTGTACAACGTTGATTTAGGAAACTGATTTGCCGTACTATATATTGTAGGAAGTGTTGAGAATTTTTCTAACAAAAGTTGAAAATTTTTTTAATGCCTTATTCCATCTTCTATGTCCTTGCAATTTCTTAGACTAGATTTCTTTATGACCTAAACTTAGAAACTAGTTATCGTTGGTCAGCAAGATAGTTTACTTGAACAGTGTCCCCAGCACGGCACTAGGGAGGCTTCATAGCTATATTTCCCCCCTCTCCCCTGTCTCTCTATCTCTGTTTCTCTCTGATAATGTTGATCTGAAGTAGTGAAGTGCCCTGGTGATGACAAAAAATAAGTTCTAAGATCTTTTATTAGAAAAAGAAATTTTATTTCTAAAACATGTATGCTAATTCACCCTGTTCCCAATAGCTACTTTCTAAGAGAATTTGCAATTTGGGAAAGGAGCTATATCAGCCCAAAGAAGGATGGCAAAACTCTTGTTTTAACAAGGGGATATTAATTTAATATCTCCACTCTTGTTGCAGATATGTATTTAATTTCACAATACAGGTAATTCTCATTGTTAAAGTTGGATGCTTTGAAGCAGAGAAAGTCTGACATCAATTCCACATTTTCCTCATGGGTTTTAGCACAGTCCCGTTTATTTCCAGACTGTTTTTGCTCTCACTCATTTCATATCCATCTTCCCAGTGGAGTGTTGACATTCAGCTACCAATGATTTAATAAAATTTCTGAATATTACACAATTAGTACTGTCTGCCCCACTCATTTTAAATGTAGTACCTGGATTCATTAACATGAATCAATTCAATATGTAAAAAAAAAACTCCTGTTTTAGAAATTAAACAGCTGGATAGATACAGATATAAATATATAGAACTTACTAGAACTGCTTCTTCAGCCAATACCTAATTATTATATTGCTTCCACAGGCTATTAAGAACTCCAGTTCTTAGAATTTGAGGTCAGGTGTCTAGGAGAAAGTCAGTAATCTAAGATCTCTCTACTTGAGTTGCTCCTATGTGGTATAATTTACTGAGTTTCTCAAAAAGATAATTTTTACCAGAAATTTGTTAAGCAAAGCTAGTGGTTACAAGCATATAACTTCTGGAGAGGTTTTAAATTTTCAATAATTCACTAGGAACATTATAATGAATGGTTACTAATACATGCTGGACTGCAAATGCCCTAGATTTTTATAAACCAGAGTCAGTCACTGATCTACAGAAAAAAATCATATATATCTGACCACTGAGCAGTTTTTGTACTTTATGATCTCATTTATCTGATGATGTCAAATCTGTATTAGGATTCACCCTTGATGGTAAGCATAGTGACGATAAGGGACACACACAATCCCTGTTGTATTTCTAGACTCCGAAGAGTTTGCTCTAAGATGAAAAGCCACAATATCAGCATCCAGCATAGTTCACTAGAGACTTGTGCCTCATCCTTTATGAACTACTGATCTATGCCTCTGTCTTCTTGCCACTTGTGTTTATTTAATCCAAGAGTTGCACGCAGCTCAGCAAGCTACAATTGGATGACCTAGTCAGGCTCTACTAGAATGACTTTCTTCCTGTCTGTCTCTCTCTCTCTCCCTCTCTCTTTCTCTTCTTTTTTCTCTTCTTCTTCTCCTTCTCCTCCTTTTTCTTCATGAATCAGGCTGCAATACTGCAATATTCTCATTTGGATAGAGTTAAATAAATACAATTTGGGTCTCTTGACCTTGAAAGAATTCTATTCAGATCATGTTTTTCAGTGTAAATTTTCATTGCCTTCTTTCCACTCCTTTTGCTGAATAGTATTTAACATGCTTTCCCAAGGTCTTTGGCAGGAGTGGTGTATATTCCTACAAAGCATTACTGAGTGTACAAATAGCTCAGAAATCACTTGTAAACCATGATAGCAACACCCTAGGTTTTAGACTTGGCTAATATAATGGGTTAGTCTAACTGCATAGTTTTGTTTTATTTGTTTCAACTAGTTCAGCAATGGGCCTAGACAGATGCTGTCTTAATGATTCCCAAACAGTTCACTGCTGTTTGAATATTTAGTAGAAATATCTGTGAGTATTTAAGAAGCTTGCCTGGTGAAAAAAAAATGCTTATAATGAAAAAGTTGTTGTTGTTTTGATGACTCTCAGCTATTGTCTCTTAGCTTATATGGATATGTGCGCAGTGCAGTATGTGAACATGGTTTCACAGATTGGCCCATTACCACCATGTCTTTGGCATGCATTTATTACATAAAAACGCCAGGCCAGAGCTGCTCTGAGATGTTCTAATGAGGTTGCCCAACCCATACGCGTTGACTGCTAAGGAAGATGAATTGCCAAATCAACTACCCAGTGCTCTGACAAGCTACCTCAGTGTGATAATCCAGTTTACGTTCTTGCTACATTATCCATTACTCTGCTCTGCCACTAATGTTCCTTGCAAACTTCTGTTATGTTACTGCCTTCATTCTTAACAGCCATGGAGACTGTTGTTTTCTGATAAAAAATAAAGCCTTCGGTAATTCGCCCAGGTTTTGCAAAGGAAGCAAAGGGAGACAAGAATCTCTGCTCTTCACAGACTGTTTACCACAACTGGTAATTTGTTCTGACTGTAGGGCAATTAATTGTACAAGAGTAGAAAAAATAGCAGCCTTAGACTTAGTTTCGGTCAGAATTCCATGGCAAAGAGGAGTACATAGACTTCTGAACACACACCTCCTTAATACAGCACCAACCTGCTGTAGCATGTTAGCTCATGAGCGCTTGGACACAGATAGACACAGGAACACTACAGCTGTGCAAGCTCTCACATTCCACTACGTTATAGGATCAGCACCATTGCCATGATAAGGAGAGTCAGCACAGAGATGCAGTCACGGATAAAAAGCTGGAAAGGTTCTCAAAAAGCTACCAGGATAAATCCTAGATAACAATGAAAAAAAACAAAAACAACCCTCAAAATAATCATGACATTTTTATAAAAGGAATTAAGATACTAGAATTCAAATTGAGTAGAAAGAGAGCAGTGAAGGAATAATAGAGGAAATTCAAAGACTGAAGACAAAAGGGAAAACAAAAGTAATCTGTGAGGTGGAAATAAAATGTAGTAATAGTGTCATTAAATGTGCCCAGATTAAGTAAATCAACCAAAAGCCAGATTTTTTTTTTAGGTCAGACTTAAAGAAGATTCAGCTACTTGATGTCTATAGGACTTTTTAAAGTCAAAGATATGAGTAAGTTGAAAATAAAGATATTAAAAAATATACGCAACAAACAGAGAAACCATAGGAAATTTATACCCTCAAAATAATCGTGACATTTTTATAAAAGGAATTAAAATACTAGAATTCATATTTATTTCTGATGTGGAATGAAGCCCCACTGACTCTAAGAGCAAGGTTATTTGCAGACCCTGTGCTTGTATGGTGCTCTTAAAGCTGAGGCACTAGACAGATTGTCCAAACTCTGCAGACCAGAAGCTGAATTATTAGTCCCTTTCATTGAGCACGGATCATTGAGTATCATTGAGCACGGATGTTACAATGTGCAAATACCCTGGTCCAAGCCTTTGGTCCCTAACTGATGAGGGTGTGGTAGCTTCACAAGTCATGAAACAGTGCTGCAATTACCTCTCTTTCTCTCTCCTTTTCTCCCTTCTTCCCTTCATTTCTCTGTCCTAACAAATGAACATAATAGATACATGTAAAATAAAATGTAAAGTTTTTTTTTAAGTGTTCCTTACCAATTTTCAGGTAGTGTGCCAGGGTTAGAGTTTATAGCAAAAGTGGATCTCTTTAACCTATTTTAATATGGTTTTATTCTTAGTTCCTTTACATGCAAAATTCAGTCAACTGTTTTCTGGAGCTTTCTTGGATATTCTTTCTTTGTGTGGCTCTATTCCAATGGGAAGAGGGACATTTAGGGACAGCATATGTTGTCATCTTGGTGATACCCTATATATTTCTAAATTAGGCATAAATCTAAAAATATATTTTAAATTAAATCTGCAGAAACTCTTTTTGAGAAGCAGAAATTTATTTTCAGCCAATAATACAAAAGGAGAAGAAATGTCAAGCATAGAATTATAATCTGAGCAACTTCTCATCTTCAGTTAGATTTCCATGAAAATTTAAAGCAAATGTACTACCAAAGACTTGCACTTTCATTATTAATAATAATCAAGAAATAGAAATAACTCAAATGTCTATCAAGTAAAGAATGGATAAGCAGGAAATGACAGGTCCGTGCAACAGAATAATGTGAACTACCACCCAGCCCACAGCAGTGTGTGCCTTTTTATTTTTCCTCCAGGGTTATTGCTGGGGCTTGGTGCCTGCACCATGAATCCACTGCTCCTGGAGGTTATTTTTTTCTCCCTTTTGTTGCCCTTGTTGTAGCCTTGTTATGGTTATTATTGCTGTTGTTGATGTCATTTATTGTTGAATAGGACAAAGAGAAATGGAGAGAGGAAGGGAAAACAGAGAGGTGGAGAGAAAGACACCTGCAGACCTGCTTCACCACCTGTGAAGCGACTCCCCTACAGGTGGGGAGCCAGGGGCTCGAACCGGGATCATTACAGTGGTAGTTCACTGGGTTAGCACCAAGTTAAGTGTACATGGTACAAAGCACAAGGACCACTGCAAGGATTCCAGTTCAAGCCCCCGGCTCCCCACCTACAGGGGGATTGCTTCACAGATGGTGAAGCAGGTCTGCAGGTGTCTATCTTTCTCTCCCCCTCTGTTTTCCCCTCCTCTCTCGATTTCTCTCTGTCCTATCCAACAACAAATGACATCAATATCAACAACAACAATAATAAACACAACAAGGCTACAACAACAAGGCCAACAAAAGCGGGGGGGGGGGGCGGAGGATGGCCTCCAGGAGCAGTGGTATTCATGGTGCAGGCATTGAGCCCCAGCAATAACCCTGGAGGCCAAAAAAATAAATAAATAATAAAAAAGGAAGGAAGGAAGGAAGGAAGGAAGGAAGGAAGGGAGGGAGGGGAAAGAGAGAAGGCATGAAATGATTTTCATAGGCATATGGCAAACCTAATTGATTATTACTAGTAATACTTATTTACTGTTTCCTAAGCTGGTCTTTTCTTAGAGTACTTCATTTTATTCTTCCAAGAAACCTAGTAGATGACCACGTTAAATTTCATAATCACTTCACAAAGTAGGGAACTGAGAATTAAAGAATTAATTAAATTCTTTAAAAAGAATTAATTGATTCTAATAATTAATTAAGAATTAATTAATTAATTAAAAGAATTAAAGAATTAATTAAATTACTTAATTAAAGAATTAAGGAACTTGTGCAAAATCATGGCTAACTAGTGGCAGAGCCAGAATTCAAGCTCAAAATTCACACTCAGGAACTTGAGCTCTCAGCCACATCACTACCAGATTTGATGAAAGCAACTTGAATTTTAAGATCATAGATTCAAAGTGAGGCCACTCTAGTTTATACCTTTGTATGCAATCTAAATAGGCAAGATGAAATCTAGGTCATATTTGGTATGCTGGGAATAAGGTGATTATATTTTGTCACTAGAAGTCCAATGTGCTATCCATTGCACCACAGAGCCACCTATAATGTGATTATATTTTAAGTAAAAAATTGATGTTATAAGGGAGTTGGGCGGTAGCGCAGCGGGTTAAGCGCAGGTGGCGCTAAGCACAAGGACCAGAGGAAGGATCCCGGTTCGAGCCCCCGGCTCCCCACCTGCAGGGAAGTCACTTCACAGGTGGTGAAGCAGGTGTCTGTCTTTCTCTCCCCCTCTCTGTCTTCCCCTCCTCTCTCCATTTCTCTCTTTCCTATCCAACAACAATGACATCAATAATAACTATAACAACAAAACAAGGGCAACAAAATTAATTAATTTAAAAAAATTATAAAAAACAAAGAATTGATGTTATAATATAGGTGGGATTATGAAAAATCAATCAATTATTTGAGTAAGGTACTTTCTGAAAGATTTATTTTATATATTATATTACATATGAGAGAGCAAAGGAGATTCACAGGAGGAAGAGAGGGAGAGAATGAGAGAGCCCAGAACATCATTTGATATAGAATCTAGAATCTCAGGCATGCACATTCAGTGCTTCATCAGCTGAGCCACTTCCCCAACAACTTAGATCTTTTTTTTAAATGGGGTTAGAAAACTAACCTGGAAGGGAGTTGGGCAGTAGCGCAGCAGGTTAAGCGCAGGTAGTGTGAAGCACAAGGACCGGCGTAAGGATCCTGGTTGGAGCCCCTGGCTCCCCACCTGCAGGGGAGTCGCTTCACACACAGGTGGTGAAGCAGGTCTGCAGGTGTCTGTCTTTCCCCCTGTCTGTCTTCCCCTCCCTTCTCCATTTCTCTCTGTCCTGTCCAACAATGATGACAGCAATTATAATTATAAGAATAAAACAGCAAGGGCAACAAAAGGGAATAAATAAATAAATAATAATTTTTTTTAAATCTTTACAAAAAGGGAGTCGGGCTGTAGCGCAGCAGGTTAAGCGCAGGTGGCGCAAAGCACAAGGACCGGCATAAGGATCCCGGTTCGAACCCGGCTCCCCACCTGCAGGGGAGTCGCTTCACAGGCGGTGAAGCAGGTCTGCAGGTGTCTTTCTCTTCCCCTCTCTGTCTTCCCCTCCTCTCTCCATTTCTCTCTGTCCTATCCAACAACGACAACAACAGTAATAACTACAACAATAAAACAACAAGGGCAGCAAAAGGGAATAAATAAATAAAATAAATATTTAAAAAAAAATCTTTACAAAAAAAAAAGGATAGAAAACTACCTGGAAAAATGGAGCAACTTGTTCTACCACTTGACCTCTAGCTTTCGCTAGTCACCAGGTTTGAATTTCTTAGAAAAACAAGATCTTTAGACAGAAAATTCTCAAGGATCAGACTTCAAATGACAGAGAAATTTACCTTTGCTTGGATATTTGATTTCAATAAATATAGAAAGGAGAAAGGTGGGTGGAAAGATGCCAGGAATTTTGCTATTATAAAGGGGAGAAAGTGTGGATATATTGCATCTCAAGCCTATCTGTAGTTAACAGCAGTAAACAAAGCGACACATAGCAAGCTGTGAACTTACTTCATGTCAGGCAGTGTGCTAAAACCTTTATATACACTAACTCCAAGGAGATATTAATATTTTATTCCACAGATTAAATAGCACACATAGTTTACATGAGGTCACAGATAGCCAGGACTCTATTGCAACAATTCTGACTCTGAACTTTGGCTGTTACAATGCTACTTTATACTCACCAATGGAACATTCAGACTGCTCTCGGGGGCTGTGAGGTGATGTAAGTGAGTGATGCAAGTGAGTGTAAAACAAGTCATTGCCAGTGCCTGTGGAGAAGAAATAACCTCAGGTACCTTCCTTTGAAAAGCATTCTTTTGTTTTGTTTTATACTTTTTCCCTCTTAAATTAATTCTCTAGCCAAAGACAGATTCCGCAGTTCGTCAGTTGACAGCCTCCTGGTGAGGGCCTGAAGTTCAAGAGCATTGTGAAAAGTCGCAACCAGGAACCTAGTTTTTTAATTTTTCCTCTGAGAAATAAGTGGATCATTTCCAATTAACACCTACATCCTCTTGGAAAAAAGAAGTAGGTTATATGTCTGCAGAGTGTGCCCTTTCTCTCTGTCTCCGGCTCACACTTTCCATTTCCAAGTACATCCTGCAAAAAGCAAGTCAACAAAAATCAAGAATCCATTTTAATTGGTAAAACACCAACCTTCTACACCTAAGAATTAGGATCTGAAGAATTCAAAAACATAGAAATGATCCCTTCTACTTCTCCTTTTTTATCTACCACAAGTATCTGAAGCAGGTTGCTCTTAATCAGGTCTCACTATATAAGTAGAATAGTCAGGGGGAGAAGAATCCCAGGAATTCTTTTTTCTTTACAAGAGTAAAACAAGTTTAAAATTCTCTTTTTCTGAGGCACGGAAGATGGTATAAAGATTATGGAAGAGACTTTCGTGCCTGAGCCTCTGGTCTCTGTACCTTTCTGGTTGTATCAGTATCTCTTTCATTAAAATAAAATAAAGCATTAAAAACATTAATCTCTGTTTTCCAGAAGTATTCCTCACACCTACTTTCCTATACAACTTAATACTCAGGACCGAAGAGACAGTTGATCACATAGGGTATACGCCTTATCATGCACACAACACATGTTCGAATCCCGGTATCACAGAAGATGCGTTACATGGTAGAGGGGAAGCTGTGGTCTTGCGCTGGCTCATCCTACTCTATCTGTGAATTAAAGTGTTGTTTCGCTTTACTTATTTCACATAATATAATCACCTCCAGTTCTATTCATTAGACGTTTAGGTTGTTTGTATAGTTCAGCTATTCTAAGTAGGAGGTGAAGAGGGGAAAGAGAATGACAGAATGGTTTTGCTTACATGTGGAGTATGGACAACTGAAGCAAATGAGCTTGCAAAAAAAAAAAAAAAGATATCCAAACTACCTTTTGAACTTTGTGGGAGCCATGTTGGTTAGCAGAGGAGGGAGTGGCAAAGAATTTTGTTGGAGTGTATGATGACTTACACTAGCTGTGAGTTCGACCTCTCAAATCTTAGGATTTTGTAAAACGCTGTTGAGTCACTAATACAAATGAAAGAGAGAGAACACACCCTTGTGAGCAGTAAAAAATTAGGCATGTGTGAGGCCCAGGATCCATAAAAACAACAAAAATCAGGAGTCAGGTGGTGGCGCAGTGGGTTAAGTGCAGGTGGCGCCAAGCGCAAGGGCCAGCATAAGGATCCCAGTTTGAGCCCCCAGCTCCCCACCTGCAGGGGAGTCGCTTCACAGGCGGTGAAGCAGGTCTGCAGGTGTCTGTCTTTCTCTCCCCCTCTCTGTCTTCCCCTCCTCTCTCCATTTCTCTCTGTCCTATCCAACAACAACAACATCAATAACCACAACAATGTTAACAAGGGCAACAAAAAAGGAAAAATAAATAAATAAATAAATAAAAACAACAAAAATCTTTACTCTTCTACCTTTTTGACATGTTTTGCCTTCTGAGAATGACTGTCTATAAACTTAAACTTTACAGCCAATCATAGGTTTGTAATCTTCCTCTTCTTTTGAGTGTGACTTGTATAAAAGGGATTCTATTTCAGGTAACTTTGACTTTCTAAACTTAAAAATAAAGATAGTAGTACCTATTCAAGATTGCAAAAAAAAAGTTAATGAGTCAATTCCTGGTACATTACACTTATTCAATAACTGAATCATGTTACGTTTATTGTTTATCTCCACGTGTCAGTCTGTCCAACACTGAACATCCAACCCCACTGTTCTAGCCCCTCTTTGAATGTTGAATTCCCATCAGGTTATCACTGGCTGCAGGACAAATCCACCACTTCTGGAGGCCTTTTTTTGTTTTTCCTTTTTTTCATTTTATAGTACAGAGAGATTTTTGAGAAAGGGAGGGGAGTTAAAGAGGGAGAGAGACAAACACTTCAAGTACTTGTTTTACCACTCATGAAGCTTTTCCCCTGCAGGTCAGGAGCAAGGGAGGGGCTCCAACTGGAGCTCCTAGTGAGGTTTGTACTGCCCAGCTCCCTCTATCATATTTCTGCATGTTCCATATTTCTCTATATGAAAGAGGTTATCATATGGTTTATTTTGTCTATTTTAAATCATGATGTAGAAAATTTAGAGACATAATTACTATTTTTACCCATTGTAATAACTTTCTTAAAATATTATATTTTTTCAAACATTCAATCACAAAGATTATTGGATAAATTTAACAAGCATTAACTTGATCTTAGAAACATTATGTTACAAGATCTGTAATTGTACATCACAAGGAAAAGATGAAAAATGAACAGATCCATAGAAGCCCTCATTAATGTATGAAAGACATTACTGGCACACACCAGAACCCTGGAAGGCATAACCAAAGTGCTGTCAATAACAGCTACTATTTCCCACACCGATAATCACTATCCTGATATGTAACACCCTACAGCATTGTAGTTCTTTCTGTGTCTAAGCCATTTATATCTATCTATGCATAATGCATAGGCATAAATGAGCATGTTTATTACTTTTGTTTTATGATCAATAACATTATGCATATTATTACATGACACTCTAAGGATCCGAATTCCTTCATTATGATTTTCAATATCACATCACTATATGAATATTCCTCAACCTATCTATTTTAGTGTTGTTTCAAATCTGAGTTATTTCTCATACTTGGGAATGGTAAAATACACTCCTAAATAAAGCATAGAAAAATGAAGATACTGCAATGAAAATCAGATGTCGTTAAAGTTGTGCTTAAAGTGATATTCATAGCCTAAGATGCATATATTAGAAAAGGGATGTTCAAACATAAATCAAGAAGCTTAGTATTTATGCTTAGCATTGAACAAAAGAATTCATTTAATTCCAAGAAAGTAAAGAAAGAAAATTCTAAGGGTAAATTTAGAATACAATAAAGTAGAATAGAACATGAATAGAGGAAACATCAAAGTCAAAAGGTGAATTCTTTAAAAAGACTTAAAATTGAGAAACTCTGGAAGGTGGTGGGTGAAAGAAAACTTGACATTCAATAAAATATTTGGTGTGTGGAATATACATGTGTCAAGAAGTGAAACAGTACTCTTGACATTTACTGAGGCATGGCTCATGATGCCCCTGTTTAAGGGCTCACCTTGTCATACTGAAGGACCCAGGTTCAAGCTCTCAGTCCCCAACTTCAGGGGAGAGCTTCATAAATGATGAAGTGCTGCTGTAGATGTCTTTCATTCTCCCTGTACATCCTCCTTTCCCTCTTGATTTCTCTCTAACTGTGTTCAATGAACAGGTGAATAAAACAATAATGAGATGTCCAGTATTCTGAGGAATCTCCAGGCTGTTTTCCATAGAGACTGAAACAAATTACATTCCTACTAATAGTGTAGGAAAATTTTCTTCCCACATCCGTGCCATAACTTGTGTCTGCCCCTCGCCTGTTTGTAGATCGATTTATGAATGAAAGAGGAGTAGGAGAGAAAGAGAGAGGAAAAGAGAGGTTTGTGTGGGAGAGATAGAGATAGAGAGAGAATCAAACTCAGGACCACATGGTTGAGAATCTTCTGTTTTATCCACTGTGCCACCTTCTGGCCTATATCTGTCCTTGCAATGTATGCTATTCTCACAGATATGAGGTAATATTTCATTCTTGTCTTGATTTACATTTTTCTGATTATCAGTGACTGAGTATTTTTCATGTCTGTTGTTCATCTGAATATCTTCTTTGGTGAGGATTCTGTGCATGTCCTGTCCCCATTTTTTAATGAAGTTGTTTGTTTATGTTGCTGTTGAGTTTTGAGATATATATTAGGTATTTGTCTGATGTATGATGTATAATGGTCTGTTACACAAGTTGTCTTGTATTAATGATGGTTATTCTTGCTATGTAAAAGATGTTTACTTTTATGTAGTTTCTGTTGGTTTAGTTTTGCTTTTATTTTCCTTTCCTAAAGACTTTAAGAATTTTTCCAAAATTAACATCATGTAGTTACTGCACATGCCTTCTTCTATATTCTGTATGGTTTCTGGTCTAATGTTCAAGTCTTTGTTACATTTGGAGTTGACCTTCCATATGACACAATAAGTACTCTCTTAGTATTTTATCCAATGGACACAAAAACACTTAACTGAGGAGATCTGACATCTATGTTCATAGCATCTGTATTTTAATAGCATAGTTTTAGACCAACTCAAATATGTCTAATGACAAATGAGTGGTTAATAAAGTTGTATACAACACACACACACACACACACAGGAAACCTACTCAGCTGTTAAAAATGATGAAATTTTTTTTTTCTTTCCCCCTACATCCTGGATGGAATTTTAGGGAATCCTGTTAGGTGAAGTAATCCTAAAGAATGGTAATGGGTGACCTCACCACTAGGTGAAACTTGAGAAACAAAGATTGGGAAAATACAGGATGTAATCTAGATTAGCTGTGATTTATTGAAACAGAGTCAAAGACTCAAAAGAGAGGAGGTACAAGGAATGAAGTGGGAAGCAGATGTTGAGAACCCAGTGCCCAATGGCAGAGAGACTTCAGTTGCTGAATATGATTTTTCAACACCTACCATGAGGAGATTTAAAAAAAAAAGTGTATCCATGTGGTAACTGTCTTGTGAAATAAAGTGATTTGAAAAATAAATAATATCTTCTGATATAAATTTTTATCAACGTCATGGAAAACTAATAAAAATATAGCCAGAGAGATAAGTCACTGGGTAGGGAGAGCACATGTCTTGCCTTTCATGTGTCCAGGATTTGAGTCCCAGAAGTCTGTAAGGACTTACATGAGTTGAGTCTAATTTAAAGTCTCCTAGACAAGTAGAGCATTTAGATACTTGGAGAAAGCAAGTACAGATCCTCTGTAGTGAAGGACACCTGTATCCATAACCAGGCACTATTCCTAAAAATAATTTTACAGATAAAATGAGCACACCTGACTATGATAGGGCAACCAAGCAAACAAAAAGACAGAATATCATAAACAATAACCAGGCCAATTGCAACAATACAAATATATTTTAGACACTATAACTAACACATATTTTTTCAGAAAGCATGTCTTTCCTTTTTTAAAATATAATTTTATTTTTTTAATTGTAGTTTGCACAATTTTAATATTACAAGGATGCAGCTCCACCATGCCCCACCCCCAAAGTCCTATGCCCAAACCCCCATAGCTACCATAGTTCTCACAGAGCCTGAGAAGCAATGTACTCTTCTCCTGTTTATTTTATAAGTTCCTAACACACTCCTTTAAATGCTAGACGACAAACCAAAGATGTCTACAAGAGAAAAGAAACTACAAACAGAGATAGATTTAGTAGTGTGCTCAATTATTCAGCAAAGAAAGAAACGGAATTAATCTGTGGGAATGACACGGGTTTCCTGGATGTGGCGGTTTGCTTGTTTGCCACCTAGGTTCTCTGCTGGGCTGAGAGCCTGCTCTATGACTCAGTTGCTCCAGTAGGTCATTCCCCTCCCACCCCATCCACCACCACCACCACCCCCTTTGATTTTTCTGACAGAGACAAAGAGAAAAAGGGAGAGAGAGAGAAATGTGCCGACAACATTATTCCGGCACCCTTGCAGCTTCTCCTCTGTAGGAGGAGGACCTGGTGCTTGAAGTTTACTGCGAAGCTTGGCGGGGAGTTTACATTAGAGAACAGGAGTAAAAGTGACTTTCCTCTGGTAAAAAGAGCCTCCTGAACAAGCACATAGGGACAAGAAAACAGTTTTGTTTAAAAGTAGAGACTAGCCCAATTTGGTTAAACAGCATAAACGAGAGGGAGAAGGTCTTAGAGACAACTCCACATAGTAGAACACAGGACACGCTTACTTAAGGGTCCAGGCTCAACTCCCAGCAGCATCATATCATATTCCAGTCCTTAGAAGTTCCTTCTCACTCTCTTTTCTTAACATAATGAAATAATTCACGTATAAATTATTAGGTATTTTTAAAATAGTTATTGAACTTAAATGTTAGTCTTTGAGATAATTGAATTTTTTTTGCAATTATGATGTTTTTTTCATACCACTAACCGTAACTAATTCTATAATTTAAAACTTACTATCTATAGTCTTGCCATTCATGGCATTCTTAACCCACTTTTTAAAAAAATGTATTTATTTGTATTACTTATTATTGGATAGAGACAGAAAGAAACTGAGAGGGGAAAGGGAGATAGAGAGGAAAGAGGCAGAGAGACACCTGCAGCCCTGCTTCACCACCCATGAAGCTTTCCTCCTGCAGGTGGGGACCAGGGGCTTGAACCCGGGTTCTATAATATGTGTGCTTAACTAGGTGCACCACCACCTGGCCCCCAACCCACTTGTTGTAGGAGACCAGTAAAAGGTCCTGTGCATAATCTTCGAGTAGTAAAGAAGAAAATAAAACCCAATTGCTATGTAAAAAATAGCAGACAAAAATCACTGAATCATGAATCCTTTTAAAGTATATCTAGGAGATCACACTAGATAATAACAAAAGATACCTGTGTTGAGAATTTAAATTTTTCTGCATGCTGATGCAGTTATGCAGTAGGCAGGGGAACAAATCATAATTTAAGGTTTGAAAACATTCAAAACACTCTGCAGTCACACATTTGTATTCTGGGTGTCACTGCCTGATCAGGACATTAAAATGTGCCAAGATCAGCACTCTTTGATATATCTATTGTCTCGTGTAATTTCAATGTTACAGATTGGTAAATGGCAATCATTATATATTTAGAGTCAAATTTGATGTCTTCTCTTCATGTGGAAGATGATAACAACACAGGGAAGAAAAATAAAGGCCTGCAAATAACTTAGTTGGATAGTTTGTTGCTTTGCCAAGTACATGACCTAGGTTCAAGCCTGGCCCCACTGCATTGAAGAAAGCTCTTTAATTCTTTCTCTGTCATCTCCATCTATATAAAAAAGGGAAGGGAAGGGACGGGAGGGGAGGAGAGGAGAGGAGAGGGAAGAAGGGAGGGAGGGGAAAAAAAGAAAGAAAGAAAGAAAGAAAGAAAGAAAGAAAGAAAGAAAGAAAGAAAGAAAGAAAGAAAGAAAGAAAATGTCTTTGTCAAGACTGAATTTAGGCAAATACCCAGAAGACAAAATGTGGATGGAAATTAACTGAAATGCAATCTTGAGCATGGAAGAAGTCATTAATGCTTTCAGGAAGTGACTGGAGTAGATAAGAAAAGATATTCTCTGAACTGCAAAGTTTGGAACTTGTAGAAGTAAGGTTCTATGGGAAAAAGAAGGGCAAAAACGGCCAAGTGTTTATAGTTCACGAATGTTCAATAGAGAGGCCTGGTGGTGGTGCACGTGGTTAAGCGCATACATTACAATGTGCAAGGATCTGAGTTCAATCCCCTTGTTCTGCCACCTACAGGGAAGAAGCTTCACAAGTGGTGAAACAGTACTGCAGGTGTCTCTCACCCTATTATCTTCCCTTTCCCTCTCAATTTCTCTCTTTCTGTACTGAAAATAAATCAGTATTTTGTGTGGGGATAGATTGCATAATGGCTATGCAAAGTGACTCTCATGCCTGAGGCTCCAGTGTCCCAGATTCAATCCCCCCACACCACCATAAGCCAAAGCTGAGCAGTGCTCTGGTAAATAAATAAATAAAACTTTAATCGAATAATGGTGTTAGTCATATCAATTCTTTTCTTTATCTTGCTATATAAAGAAGTAGCAATTCAGTTCTGTTCCCTTCTGAAGAGAGAATCTCACCAAGGGCAGTGGAGTTTGCAGTGTAATTCTGAGCAACCGTCTATGGAATAAATAACCCTAAATAGTAGTAACATCAAATGATGACTTATTCTTTATTATTTTTCTTTGACTCTGCATTAGGAATTCAAGCAGAGTTTAAACTGGGGAGAGAACTCTAGACTAGGACATCAACTGGAGCTGCTCACTTGGTTATATCCAGCTAGCAACTGGAAAGAGTAGAACAACTTTGCCTACACGCTTGAGTTTTGATGCTTTTCTATATGACTTGATTCCCATCCAGTACTACTCAGATTCAACACTGCTTAACTTGTAAGATTAGTTGAGATTGGATGGAGACATTCTGGTGGTTGACTACAGACTGTTCCTCCCTTCTGCTCTCACACTTTCTAACAGGCAAACTCTAATTAAAACAGGGTTTCCTTTTTATAATTAATATGAACAAATTTACTTCAAGTGTACCCCTGTCCCATGAGTCAAAGGTCCACACTAAGCATTGTTTGGAGAAGGGATTTAACAAGGGTGTGAATACCAGGAAGTGTTTATTGGAAACACCAAGATAACAGTTTGCTAAAACAACCTAGAAGAAAACACATCTCATTTAACTTTGCAAAGGAATAGCCTGCCTGCCTGTTACAATGAATTATACATTTAACTTGTATTCAGGCAAAGGTATCATGGCGGCAAATTATACTCACTTAGGTCATTTGCCTGCATTAAACAATCCAGCCCTGTGCTACAAGCTATTTCTTCAATAAAAAAAACAAAGATGAACTGATGGCAATTTATCAGGAGCAATTTTTAAAATTTTTTTATTTGGGGATTAACGTTTTACATTCGGCAGTAAATACAATAGTTTGTACATGCATAACATTTCCCAGTTTTCCATATAACAATACAATCCCCACTAGGTCTTCTGTCATCCTTTTTGGACCTGTATTCTTCCCCACACCCAACCCAGATTCTTTTACTTTGGTGCAATACGCCAATTCCAGTTCAGGTTCTACTTGTGTTTTCTCTTCTGATCTTGTTTTTCAACTTCTGTCTAAGCGTGAGATTATCCCATATTCATCTTTCTGTTTCTGGATTATTTCACTTAACATGATTTCTTCAAGTTCCATCCAAGATGAGCTGAAAATATGAAGTCACTGTTTTTAATAGCTGAGTAGTATTCCATTGTGTATATATACCACAATTTGCTCAGCCACTCATCTGTTGTTGGACACCTGGGTTGCTTCCAGGTTTTGGCTATTACAAATTGTGCTACTAAGAACATATGTGTACACAGAATTTTTTGGATGGGTGTGTTGGTTCCTTAAGATATATCCCCAGGAAAGGAATTGCAGGGTCATAGAGTAGGTCCATTTCTAGCCTTCTGAGAGTCATCCAGACTGCTCTCCACAGAGGCTGGACCAAATTACATTCCCACCAGCAGTGCAGGAGGGTTCCTTTGACCCCACAACCTCTCCAGCATTAGTTGCTGCTAAATTTTCTGATGTATGACATTCTCAACGAAGTGAAATGCTATCTCATTGTTGTCTTGTTTTGCATTTCTTTGACAATCAAAGACTTGGAGCATTTTTTCATGTGTTCTCAGCCTTTTGGAACTCTTCTGTGGTAAATATTCTGTCCATATCCTCCCCACATTTTTGGATAGGGTCATTTGTTTTGTTGTTGTTGAGTTTGGCAAGCTATATATTTTGGTTATTAAACTCTATTCTTATGTATGGTATGTAGAGATATTCTCCCATTCTGTGAGGAGTCTCTTGGTTTGGGTAGTGGTTTCTTTTGCTGTGAAGAAGCTTTTTAATTTGATGTAGTCCCATAGGTTTATACTTGCTTTAGTCTTCTTTGTAATTTAATTCATTTCATTGATGATGTCTTTAAAATCTATGCGGAAAAGAGTTCTGCCAATATTTTCCTCTAAGTATCTGATAGTTTCTTGTCTACCATCCAAGTCCTTGATCCACTTGGAATTTACTTTTGTATTTGGTGAAATGTAGTGGTTCAGTTTCATTCCTCTGCATGCTTCAACCCACGTTTTCCAACATCAATTTTTGAAGAGACTCTGCTTTCCCCATTTAACGGTCTGGGCACCTTTGTTAAATATTAGGTGTCCATAGGTGTGGGGGCTTACTCTGAGCTCTCAATTCTATTCCACTGGTCAGTGTTTCTATTCATGTTCCAGTACCAAGCAGTTTTGATGACAATGGCCCTATAACACAATTTGAGATATGGGAGTGTGATGCCTCGAGTTCTGTTCGTTCTTCTCAAGATTATTTTGGCAATTCTAGGTCTTTTCTTGTTCCAGATAAACTTTTGTAGCATTTGTTCTGTTCTCCTAAAAAATGTGTTTGGGATCTTGATGGGGATAGCATTAAATTTGTCTATAGCTCTGGGCAGTATATTCATTTTGATGATGTTAATTCTTCCAACCCATGAACATGGAATATCTTTCCACTTCTTTGTGTCTTTTTTAGTTTACTTGAGTAGTGACTCATAATTTTCAGTATACAAGTCTTTCACTTCTTTGGTTATGTTTACTCCTAGATATTTTATTATTTTTGTTGCTATAGTAAAAGGAACTGATTTCTGTATTTCAATTTCTTCTAACTTAGTGTTTGTATAGAGGAATGCCACTAACTTTTGAATGTTAATTTTGTAGCCTGACACCTTACTGTATTTCCTGATGGTTTCCAAAAGCTTCTTGCTGGATTCCTTAGGTTTTTCAATGTATACTTTCATGTCATCTGCAACTCGGGAGAGTTTGAATTCTTCTCTTCCAGTCTGTATCCCTTTAATTTCTTGCTCCTACCTGATTGCTATGGCAAGAACTTCCAACACTATGCTGAATAATAATGGTGACAGTGGGCATCCCTGTCTAGTACCTGATCTGAGGGGAAATGCTTCCAGATTTTCACCATTGAGTATGATGTTGGCTATAGGTTTGCTATATATAGACTCCACTATCTTCAGGAATTTTCCATCTATTCCCATTTCTTATAGTGTTTTGATCATAAAGGGATGTTGTATTTTCTCAAAGGCTTTCTCTGCCTCTATTGATATGACCATGTAGTTTTTGGTCTTGCTTTTGTTGATGTGATGGATCATGTTGATTGATTTACATATATTAAACCAACCTCACATGCCTGGGTTAAACCCCACTTGGTCATGTTGAACAATCTATTTAATATACTGCTGTATCCAGTTGGCTAGAATTTTGTTCAATATTTTAGCATCTATGTTCATCAGAGATATTGGTCTGTTGTTTTCTTTCTTGGTTGTATCCCTGTCTGTTTTTGGTATCAAAGTGATGTTGGCTTTATAGAAGCCAGAAGGGAGTATTCCAGTGTCTTCAATCTTCTGGAAGACTTTGAAAAGTAGAGGTATTAGTTCTTCTTTTAAGGTTTTGTAGAATTCATTTGTAAATCACCTGGTCTATAACTTTTATTCTTGGTGGAAGGTTTTTGATAACTGTTTCAATGTCATTAGCTGTGATGGACCAGTTCATGTTATCTAGTTCCTTTTTACGTAATTTGGATCCGTAGGTAACTAGCAAATCGTCATTTCTTCTAGGTTCTGTAGCTTGGTGACATATATTTGTTCATAAAAGTCTTGCATGTTATGTTGAATTTTTGTGGTGCCTGTTGTGATATATCCTCTTTCATTTATGATCAGATTTATTTGGGTCTTCTCCCTTTTTTGTTTTGTGAGACTGGCTAAAGGTTTGTCGAATGTGTTCACTCTTTCGTAGAACCAACATTTACTTTTGTTGATCTTTTGTATGGTTTTCCTATTTTCAATGTTATTGATTTCTGCCTTAACTTTAGTTATTTCTGTCCTTCTGGTTGCTTTAGGATTCCTTCTCCTCCTCCTCCTCCTCCTCCTCCTCCTCCTCCTTCTTCTTCTTCTTCTAGGTCTTTAAGGTGTCCAATCAGGTTGTTTATTTGTGCTTTTTTTCTTGTTTCCTAATATGTGCATGTATGGCTATGAACTTCCCTCTCAGAGCTGCCTTTGCTGTGTCCCAAATATTTTGATAGCTTGTGTCTTCATTTTCATTGAACTCTCGAAACATTTTGATTTCTTCCTTTATTTCCTATTTGACCCAGTAGTTGTTAAGTAGTGTACTATTGAGCTTCCACATTTTCTGACTATTACTAATCTTTTGTTGATTGTTAAGTGTTAGTTTAATCCTACTGTGGTCTGAGAAGATGCTTGGGGTGATTACAATGCTCTTGAATTTGCTGATGCTGTCTTTGTGGCCTAATGTATAGTCTATCCTTGAGAATGACCCATGTGCACTTGAGTAAAATGTATATTCCAGTTTCTTGGCGTGAATGACTCTGAAAATGTCCAATAGTTCTAGTTTATCTATCTCCTCTTTCAGCTTCCTCATGTCTTTATTGATTTTTCTGCCTGGGTTATCTGTCAAGTTGAGAGAGTGAGGTGTTGAAATCCCCTACTATGACTGTGTTTCTGTTAATATATTGCTGTAGCTGTTTCAGTAGATGTTTGATGTTCAGTGGGTGCATAGATATTAATAATTGTTAAGTCCTCTTTGTTGACTGATCCTCTGAGCATTAATTAGTATCTATCCCTATCTTTTTAAATTTTATTTATTTTAAAGTCAATCGTGTCAGATATGAAAATAGCTACTCCTGCCCCTTTTTGTGGTCCATTGGCTTGTATGATAGTTTTCCATACTTTCACTTTCAGTCTGTGTTTGCCTTGTTGAGTTAGGTAGGTTTCCTGTAGACATCATATTGCTGGTTCGCCTTTTCTGATCCATCTTCCTACTCTGTGTCTTTTAAGAGGTGAATTCAGGACATTGACATTTATTAATATCAAAGATTGAAGATATATTAACACTATTATTGTAGATTTTTAGAGTGTTCTGATATATGGCCTATTTATGGTGGTCTTACTGTTTATATGAGATCTTTCAGAAGTTCTTTAAGGTCAGGCTTGGTGATAGTTGATTTCTTCAACTGTTGCTTGCCTGAGAAGGTTTTGATGCCTCCGTCTAGTCTGAATGACAATCTGCAGGATCCAGTATTCTTCGCTGGAAGTCTTTCTCATTGAGTACTCCATAGATATCTTGCCATTCTCTTCTGGCCTGTAGTGTTTGTGTGGAGAAGTCTGCTGCTAGTCTTATGAGTTTTGGTTTTCTTCTGTAGATGACTCTGTTTTTCTCTTGCAGTCTTCAGGATCGTTTCTTTATCCTTATTCCATTCAATTCTAAATATGATGTGTCTTTGTGTCTTTAAGTCTAGGTTAATTCTGTTTGGGACCCTCTGGCCCTCTTGAACATTTATGTCTTTGATGGTGTCTAGACTAGAGAAGTTTTCAGCTATTATGTCCTGTATAATGTTTCTTTCCCAACCTCTCTTTCTTCCTCTTGTAAGCCAATAATGCCTATTTTATTTCTTTTGAAGTCATCCCATAGGACTCTGGTTTTGTTTTCAGTATTGTAATCTCTTTTTGAGACCTCTTCATTTTAGTTGTCTCTAATTCATCCTTGATCTTGCTCATTCTGTCCTCAGCCTCATTTATTCTATTCTCTTTCCCCTGTACTGTTTTCTGGAGTTCATCTGTTTTGTTATCCTGTTCTGATACTGTTTTATCTTGTTCAGCAGGTTGTGTTCTTAGCTCAGCTATTTCAGCTTTCAGCTCTCTAATAACCTTAAGATAATTAGTGTTTTCTTCCAGAGTCTCATTGGTTGTTTCTGCATTTCTGATGACAATTCTTTCAAAGTCTTTACTCACTCCTGTGATTATTTCCTTAACTAGTGTTTGGATGGTGACCTCATTATTTTGTGCTTCAACCTTTGGTGGCTTTTAGCTGGACTTTTGTCCTGGCTCACTTCTCTAATATTTCTTCTTGTTGTTTTAACCATTTTATATAATATGTTATGAGGTCCCTCTCTCAGTACTTTTAAATTACTGATCATTCTTACCTGGATTGACTTGTGTCCAAGTAAGGTAATTAAAGGGTTCACAGTTGTGGAAATTGTCACTTGTTTCAATAGTATTTTAATCCCTGAGTTGGAGCTCAGTGGCTTAAAAGCCTCTTTTGTCCTTTTTCTTTCCTGTAGGCTATGGGATCCTGAGGGCTTTTAAACTATAGGTAGGCTTCTTAGCTTAATCACTGACTTCTAACCAAGAGATATCTGCTGGTGGGGCAGAGATAATCCAGTGGTTATGCAAAGAGACTCTCACAGCCCCGCTGCTAGGCCATCTTCTCTTGAGTTTCCTCATTAGTTCTTTGTCCCCTAGTGTCAGCACAGGGCCTCCCTGCCACTGCTCAAAATTCTGAGGGTAGTAGCAATGGAGACTCACAGTTGCATTTGGTGAATCTTAGGGTATCCTCTCCTCTCTTCAGCTGTCTTTTTATTGGTGAATCTGACTGGAGGTGGTGTCTCAACTTAATCTCTCCCTAGGCTCCTCTCTGTCCATGAGCCACATGTGTTTGCACTCACTAGTGATTTGTTGGGATCCTGAAGTCATTCTAGCCCTGTCTTGTTTCAGTACTAAGTGGTCTCTTTTGGTATTCCTAGTTGACCTGTGAGAGGTGAGGAGAGAAACACAGTTGCTGCTGCTCTATAGCCCCACCTCCGGAAGTCCTCCGGGAGCAATTTTGAAAGTGAATTAACAAAAAAAAAAAAAATGGCAGGGGCAGATAGCATAATGGTTATGCAAAGAGACTCTCAAGCCAGTGTCTCCAAAGTCCCTGGTTTGATCCTACACACCACCATAAACTAGAAGTGAGCAGTGCTCTGGTATAAAAATAAATAAATAAATATAAATTCAATTAAAAAAAAGTAAAATTAAATGCAATTTTACTTTTTTTTTAGAATGAACAAAAAAAAAGATTGCAAACAGTGACCTGAAATTATCAAAGGAGTAGGGAGATAGCTCACATGATAAGAGTGCACACTTTCCATGTGTGGGATCCTGGCACAACATGGAAACAGCTTGGCACTGAAACTTTGTGGATGGTGGAACTGTGTGCTGGTGTGAGGTACCTCCTCTTTTTCTCTCCATGTCATGGACTTCTCTACATCTCTTTCTTTCACTTCTCTCTCTAAGAAATAGAGACTGGAAACAATTGTTTGGAAAGATTAATTGGGAGTGTTAATTAATTAATTGCTTACTGCATAGCAAAAGGTTAATTTACTGATGCACAACAATAAAAAAATATCCAACAAGGTAGAATAGACCTACAATGATCAGGTTGCACTGAAAATAGAACAAATTTAAATTATAAAAGGTCCACAGAGTGATGAGTGAAAACAAAAGTTATCCAGGGCCAGGTGGTAGCACACCTGGTTAAGGGTAGATATTACCATGTACAAGGACCCAGGTTCAAGCCCCTGGTACCCGTCTGCAGGGGGAACCCTTCATGAGTGGTGAAGCAGGTCTGCAGCTGTCTCTCTGTCTCTCCCTCTCCCTCTCCATCTCAATTCTTCTATGTTCTATCAAATAAAAATAAAGTTTAAAAAAATTTTAAAAGTTTAAAAATCAAAAGGAATTCATTTCTAAATATATCCTCTTGGGATTTCAAACTTTTAAGAAACATTCATTAGATTTATCATTAGTAAGACTATTTTGGGTTAGGAAAGATGGAACAATGTCTTCTATCACATTGGGTAAACACTGACAACCTAAGATTTCTTTTTCTTTTTCCTTTTTTTTTTTTTTTTTGACAACCTACAATTTCTCTGCAGCCAAATGGAGAGGATGTTCTATAGAGAAAAAAAATGAAGATTTAATCAGATATGAATTCAGAAATGTGATTTCCATAAACTTTATTGAGAAAAAAATTACTTAAGTAAACTCTAGAAAAACAAGACAAAACCAGATAAAAAGAAGAAAAAGGAAAAGAGAAAATGACAGATTCAACTTGGGGACCAAAACAAACAAAAACATCAGCTCAAAAGGACAATAAAAAGAAATCCCACATCAGATTACCACGCGGACTACCTGAAATTGCTGTTTATTCTTAGGGAGTAAAACTAGACCAGGAGGAAAGGAATGAAAACTTAAATCTCATTTTACTTTATCAGCACAGTTTGAATTAGTACTTAAAACTTGTATTACTTTTGCAGTTTTTTTTTTTCAAAGCAAAACCTGGAAAAACTTAAAGATAATTTCCTCCAATACCAGACATAAAATTATTTTTGAGTATAACACTTTCCACTGTTCCCATGTTTTTCCCACTTTTACTTTTTAAATGATCTTTGATATAAGTTTTATGTCCTTGGGATTTTCATTGTCTCCGGGCTTGTACCAGAAAGTTGGTTTGATTTTTTTTTTTTTTAATGGCTTCCCCTTTTGGTGTACTAAACTTGTTTTTTGTTTTTTGTTTGACCTTCCTCTTGCTCAGTGTCTCTTTGATTATATGGAGAACTGCTGACTGGAAGATATTGCTCATGACTTTCATATTCTACCTTTCCATTTATGCTCTAATTAAGATTATCAGGCTCCCCCAGAAGCACACTTTTCTTCCAAGCAAAAGAAAGCAATGTGGGTGATCAACACAGTTTTTTTTTTGTTTGCAGCTACAGAGGAAAATTCACACTGGAGAGGAAAATTAAAAAGAAAAACAGAGGAAAAGAATAGAAACAAAGAAAGGAAGAGAAAAACAACAGGAAAAGTAAGTGTAAATGCAACATTTCTTATATATTTATGAAATTAGATTTTAAAAAGACTTAAACTGCTATAAATTAATTATTTTCATCTTTAAGACTCAAACCCCTTCAATGATGACCCAGCACTTTAACAAAAGGAATTCACTATACTTTCCCAATCTCCCTAGCTAAACGCACAGTCTAACATCTTCAAGAAATATTATGTGTTTCTTCTTTAAAATATTTTATTTTCATAGGAGAGAGATACAGAGACAGAGCGAGAAAGAAATAGATCACCAGAATACTTACTGCCCAACTCCAGCGTATAATGTCTTGAAATCATGTACTGAAATCTAGAGGCTCATACAGAAAAGTCTGTTATGCTACTTCTGTGCTTCTTCCTGACTTTTTTTTTTTTTTTTTTTTTTGCTTGCCACTAGGGTTACCACTGGGGCTCACTGCCTGCTCTACAACTCTGCTGCTCTTGGTAGCCTTTTAGTTTCTATTACTTTTTTTTTAATTTTTTTCTGATGAAAATAGAGAAGCAGAGAATAAAGAGGGGGAGAAAGAGGGAGAGAGAGAAAGAGAGGGAGGGAGAGAGGGAGAGAGGGAGAGAGAGAGAGAGAGAGAGAGAGAGACTCCTGCATAATACTCCACTGCTTGTGAAGCTTCCCCATAGGTAGGAATGGTAATGTGTGCATTCTACCAGGGAGACCACTGCCTGATTTCTACCTCCTGGAGTTTTTGATTCATTTTTCAAAAAGGGTACTTCATCAATGAAGGTGATTGAGATCTGTTTTTCAAGTGTGCTTTATGGAATAAAGATGTAATGCCCATATTGTCACAAGAATAAGAAAGATGTGGTACATCTACACAATGGACTGCTGCTCATCTATAAAGAATGATGGATTCACTTTTTCACCTCATCTTGGATGGAGCTTGATGGAATCATATTAAGTGAGATAAGTCAGAAAGAAAAGGATGGATTTGGGATGATCACACCCATGGGCAAAAGAAATAAGAACAGAAAGGGGAAATACAAAGCAAAACTTGGACTGATGGTGAATTGCATCAAAACAAAAATCTTTGTGGAAGGAGGGCAGAAAGGGGCACTTTTGGGTCTTGTACACAGTGATATCCTTATGTGGGAGTGAGAGTGTTTTGTAGACACCTAGCTTGGTGAAATGAGAATTTGTACCTATGTGTCAACAATGGTTCTACTGTAAACCATTAACCTACCATTAGAAGTAGAAGGAGTGGGGGGGAGGAGAAAGAGAAGAAGAAGAAGAAGAAGAAGAAGAAGAAGAAGAAGAAGAAGAAGAAGAAGAAGAAGAAGAAGAAGAAGAAGAAGAAGAAGAAGAAGAAGAAGAAGAAGAAGAAGAGGGAGGAGGAATGGGAGGAGGAGAAGAAGAATGGGAGGAGGAGAAGAAGGAGAGGAAATAACTGACACTCATAGAAACATACATACTCTTTGGGCTGAAAAAGAGCTGGGTAGGTCCTTTTTAACAGGACAAATATGAAACTAGAATGTTGTGATTTGGAAAGAAGAGGGAATTCTACAGCAGATTCAGGGAGTAAGAAAGAAAGCTCAGTTCTATCTCTACCTGCACCAGTTAGACAATAGGAGTAAATATTTCTCTTTCATAGAAGTAGCTGATAAGTTAGTGAGTTCACTGACCATGCATATTTCAGAGCCTTTTGTTTTCATTAGATCAAAGCCCAAGTGAATAACTGAATCAGGACCAGCAGCTTTCATTTGGTACCCAGAGAGTTTATAAAGACTGGAATAAGGAGAGTATGGAAAGTATAAAGAATGCATTCATGTTTATTAAATTATTCATCAACCAATAATATTGCCAATCTCCAGACAGCATTCACTCTGATGCTATAGACAGATTAAAGTGAAGCAATTATGCACCAGCTTATTATTTGGGTAAAACATAAGTAATTCCCAAGATGAGGAAGAAAGCTTGGTTCAGAGACCAAAGTATTTTTCTTCTTGTCATTTTTGTTTACTATTCACATCCAATGCTGAGAAAACTCGGGTTTGTGATTGATTAATTTTTCCCTATGTAGAGATGTGCAGGATCAGAAGTAGTTTCACTGATGAGGTGTCATTTGAGCCAGATCTTGAAGAATGCGTGAGAGTGCCCTAAGTACTCTGGGTTACCGCTTCTGAATGCTGATAGAGCAACCACTGCTAGCGTTCCACCTTGTATAACAACAGAGGCACAGCATGACAAATAGAGGGTCACAATTATTGGGTTCAAATCATGATTGCCAGGCTTGTTTTCCTAGTGTAGGGAGTCAATTCTAATAGTCACAGAAATCAATGAGAGACCATGTATTGCTGTAAGTCTTTTAGACAGAGCTGCCACTAATTGCTCTGTAACTGTGGGTCTGACTGTGTTATCAACTGTACTTCTCAAGTGATCTTGCTCCGGTGTAATTCTCCTTTAATGGCTATTTGTTCCGAACAGCAAAGCCAGAATGGCCCTTGGAGGCATCTTGTCCAGACTTTTATTATTGGATCCCTTACTCTAGACACAATTCTATTTAACATTATAAGCAATCCAAAGAGAGGTCTTAAGACTGCAGGTCTTAAGTAGCACTGATGTGGGCTGGTCTGTTAAAAATGCCCAGACTCACAACTACAGTTACCCTGAAAGAATATCTCAGAGTACGCTGTCACCTAATCAAAGATAGTCATAATTGTTTTATATAAAAAATTGTTCTGCTAGGGTCAGGAGGTAGTGCACACCAGTAGAGCAATGTGTTACTGTGTACAAGGAACCAGGTTTAAGCCTCTGGTCTCTACCTTCAGTGGTAGAAATTCAATTTCATGAGTACTGAATCAAAGTTACAGGTTCTCTCTCTCCTTCCCCCTTCCTCTCTATCTCCCCTGTCCTCTCAATTTATATCTGTCTCTGTATTAAAAAGAAAACAGTGGAAAGCTGTCAGGGGAGGGGATGGGATATGGAGTTCTGGTGGTGGGGATTGTGTAGAGATGTACCCCTCTTATCCTATGGTTTTTGTCAGTCTTTCCTTTTTATAAATAAAAATTTTTAAAAAAGAAAAAAGAAAGAAAATAGTGGCTTCAGGAGTTGGGTGGTAAAGCAGTGGGTTAAGCACACATGGCGCGAAGTTCAAGAACCGGTGTAAGGATCCCGGTTCAAGTCCCCTGCTCCCCACCTGCAGGGGGGTCACTTCACGAGCAGTGAAGCAGGTCTGCAGATGTCTGTCTTTCTCTCCCCCTCTCTGTCTTCCCCTCCTCTCTCCATTTCTCTCTGTCCTATCCAACAACGATGACATCAATAACAACAATAATAACTACAACAATAAAACAAGGACAACAAAAGGGAAAATAAATAAATAAATAAAAATTAAAAAAGAAAACAGTGGCTTCACAAGCAGTTGATTCTTGGTACAGGCAGCCATCCCCAGCTAATCCTGATGACAATAGCATAAGTAAATAAATAGATAAATAAATATCATTTTTCTGACAAGTGGTGAAACTGATGCCAACATAAACACATGACAGAGTTATCATAACTAAACAAATTAGCTCTCCCTTGCACTTTACCATGGTAAATCTCGCAAGTCTCTTCGGTGATATGTGTCAGAGACTGATCACAGAGTCAAGGATGACATTTTAATGATAGAGAATAAAAATCCTCTACCCCTTCATCCTCTCACATGAAACAATTTGCAGAATAATGAGCCTTAAAACCTCAAAATCTTGCTAATTATACTAGATTGTTGGTCCTATTCCAGAATTAAAATAGTATTTTTTTCTAGGTCTTAATGAAAGCTGAGATTATTTATAAGACTACCCAGGTATTTCTGATGCAACTTACTATGCAATAGGGTCTGTCTTTGTCACTGGACAAACATCCAGGGCACTTGTATCTGACAAAATTTTGAACTTAGAACTTCATGTGCAGAAGATTACAGGAGTTCTAGTTAGCATGATACAAGGAAACCATCACTTTAGCAAAGGAATAATTACATTTAGAATTCATTAATAGTGAAGTTTAAAAGGGCAGTGGGTTTCCCTCAGTCTCATTGTACTGATTTATGTAAAAAAAAAAAAAAGTTCTTAATCTACACGTTGTCACATGACCACAAAATCCAATGTAAAAAAATTTGGAGGGCGGGGTAGCTAGCATAAGGGTTATCCAAAGAGACTCTCATGCCTGAGGCTCCAAAGTCCCAGGTTCAGTTCCTTCACCATCATAAGTCAGAGCTGATCAGTGCTCTAGTAAAACAAACAAACACATAAATCAATCAATCAATAAATAAACAATAATAAAATATGGAAGCCAATATCAGAGTTCCCTTTAATTCTCTCTGTATATTTAATCATCTGCCTGTGAAAATCTGCTTGAATAAGATTTGAACTTCTAGAAATAAGACTATGAAAGAATCCTTGCAAAAGCTCAAAAGACAGTTGTATACCACTTTCATAACATTTATTTCTTTGTTTATCTGCAGATCAAGATCTTTCACATGTAAGTTCCACTGTTCTGGGCTGCTTTTCACTTAGACAGAGAGAGAAAGATAGAGACACCACAGCATCAGAGCTTCTTTGGGTGCTGTAATACCTACTAGGTGGTGTCAGCCTCCAGCAGGAGTCATGCCCATGATAAGAAGCGTGCCTTAGCTAGTGAGTTATGTTTTCAAACTCACTGTGGGGATATTTTAACTCGCATGTATCCAAAGTTGGTAAAAATAAAGATGATTTTCTTTATTAAAAAATGGGTCTCAAACACTGCAAATTAATCAGAGGGAGGTCTTAAATCAGTTTATCTTCATATTTTTAAATTTTAGGGACTAATGGGAACCATATTAGATAGCGACAAAGTTAGATCTTCAGTCAAAGGTCAAGAAAATGAGCAATTCATTTTGGTGACTAAATATTTTGAGTAATGTACAAAGTGGTATATGGAACTAACTCTCTTCTATGATTATATGCTTATTAAATTTGAAATTTGTAAACATAGGTAAATGGAAAAATGAAGAAATTTAGTTCAAATTAGAATACCCATAAGTTGGCAAATTCATAAATCTTCACTGTTATATGTAAATTTGCATTTATCTTAAATTGAAGAGATTTGTTCCATTTTTTCCAGAAGAGACAGAGACTACAGTGAGAGTGAACTTGATTTTTTTTATTTTATAATTTTTATTTATAAAAAGGAAACACTGACAAGAACCATAGAATAAGAGGGGTACAACTCCACACAGTTCCCACCATCAGAACTCCATATCCCCTCCCCTCCCCTGATAGCTTTCCTATTCTTTATTAACTTGATTTTTTTTAAGTGAGCACTGCTCTTCTCTGGCTTATGATGGTGGCATGGATTGAAATTGAGACTTCAGAGTCTCTAACATGAATGTCTTTTCCATAGTTATTATGCCATCTCCTTGGTCAGAATTCAGCATTTTTTTGAATTAATTTTTAAATTATTTTACTGGGGGTAATACTGGTTTACAGGACAGTTGTTGGCATATGAATACAATTCTTATCTCCCTGTGATAGATGTCTGCCCACTGCCCAGATCAACTTCAATCAATCTTCAACCATCTAAACTTCATCTTTTAAAATGTTTTATTGGGACCTGGTGGTGGCATACCTGGTTGAGCTCACATGTCACAATGCAGAAGGATCCAGGTTCAAGCCCCCAGTCCCTACCTGCAATTGATTGTGGGGGAGCTGTGGGAGTAGTGAGGCAATTCTGTAGGTGTCTCTCTCTCTCTCTCCCCCTCTGTTTCTCCCTTCCACTCAATTTCTGGATGTCCCTATCCAAAAAAATAAAAATAAAAGTAAATAAAATGTTTTGATTTCGTTATGAACTTCTTTTGGCAAGAGAAAGCAAAATGCCAATATAGTAAATGACAGGGATCTTAGCGGTCACTGTGATTGTCCTCTGTGTATCTGTGTAGACTCTTTGACCATGACTCACACTTCTTATATACTTCATTTTACACACTGAAATGAAGCATGTGATAAATTCATGGTTCTGCCTGGATATCCCTTTGACTATGGCGTAAGTTGCTGCCTCTAGCTCTTCTGAAGCTCATCAGCTTATGAAAAACTTATGAAGGGTCCAGTTTTGATTCCTGAAAAAGAATCAAGATGCTGTGCTTTTCTCTCTGCCTCCTGTGCCCTCTGCAACCTCTTCTTGCCAGTCTTGGCTGGGGCAGTAGGAAAGGTGCAATGAATACAGCAAATACTGTGGCAGTCTTTCTACTCTTAGGAGTGGGGCTTGGCATATACCCAGGCTTGAGGCAAATTAAACTGGCTTTATCCTCTGAGGTTTTTTTTAATTCTTTTTTATGTATTCATTTTTGAATGAGTGAGAGATGGAGAGAAGAAGCAAAGAGGCAAAGATACAAGAACATCACACAGCTCTGGTTTGTGGTGGTCTAGGGGACTGAACCTAGGACCTCAGAACCTCAGGCATTAAAGTATTTTGCATAACCATTATGCTATCTCTCTAGCCCCTCCTCTGAGATTTTGTAAAGCTATTTTGAATGTCTAATTGTGTGCCTTCTCTACGTTATAAAATGAGAAGGCTCATCATACCAGTTCCTTCTCAAGTTTATGAACTGTGTGTCCATTCACTTACCTTAACAATTTGATTTCTCAATTTTTTATCATAGATTCCATGCCTAGATGTGGTTTCTTTGACAGGCATGCCAGTTAGTTTGTGTTGTATAGTGAATAACTCAAAATTATTTGAAACAACCACCATTTCCTAAGTTCACTGTTCTACAGATTGACAATTTGGATTGAATTTACTTGGACACTGTACTCTGGATCCAAGCTATCTTGGCTGGACTTGATTCATGCATCTGCATATATTTAGTAAGTCACTTGAGGCTGTCTGGAACAACAGGATTCTTTTTAAAAATTTTTTAATAAAATAAAAAGTAGAAAATATCAACAAGACCATAAGGTAAGGGGGCTAAAATTCCACACATTTCCCACTACCAGACCTCCACATCCCATCCCATCTACTGGAAGCTTTCTGATTCTTTATCTCTCTGGGGACGTGGACCCGAAACCATTATGGGGTGCTGAAGGTGAAAGGTCTGGCTTCTGTAATTGCTTCTCCGCTGAACAGGGCGTTGTCAAGTTGATCCATACTCCCAGACTGTCTCTCTTTTTCCCTAGTGGGGCAGGGCTCTGGAGAGATGGGGTTCCATGTATATTGGTTAGGTTGTCTGCCCAGGGAAGTCAGGTTGGTGTCATGGTAGCATCTGCAACTTGGTGTCTGAAAAGGCATTAAGAAATGAAGAAGAACAAATTGTTTAATATTCTGGAACCTAAAGGCAAGAATATAGCAGATGGGATTTGGGGGGGGTCTCCATTTTGGAAAAAATTAGTAGGTCTATTTTAGGTATATTCCAAGGGGCCCATGACTTTACTCAATTTTGATTGAGCCTGACAACTAATATGCAGGTGGGCCAAAAGTATTATCCGGGGAGATGGTGTCAGGGTTGGAAATAGGACTAGAAAGTTGGATCAGGGAAAAAGGTAGCTCCCAAATCTGGGGAAAGTATGTAAACACCATTAACTATAAACCCCATCCATTTGATCTGGGGCCTATATTCAGTACAGGAGCATATGTAACCTCTGTATCCCTGTAGGTCTGACCTTGCATTCTGTGATCATAATTAGGAGCGTTCTAGGCTACACCCATTGCCAGACCTTTCTTCTTTGCGTAGTAGAGGATTTTGGTCCAACTTCCCTTCTGAGAATGGGGCAGTCCCTACCACTGTTGATCTACATTGAGGGTAAGGTTCTATAGGCCCACATAGGAGTCCATTATGTTATTCCTGATGGAGATGACCAGTGATAGTGGAGAGAGGGATCTATGAGAGGGATCTATGAGAGGGATCTATTAGAGGTCTAGGCCCATCTTGTCTGTGTGGGAATCCCAGAATTCTCTGACTAGGGAGGGCCCCAGGAGATGAGGTGGTCTGGTAGTAAGCAAAAGAGCCATCATAAAAGTATGCTGGTCTCTTGCCCTTATCCAGCTTTGAACAACAGGATTCTCTCCCTATAGGAAATCTGGCGTGTCCACATGAAAATAGTGGAGGAACCAAGATTGGAATATGTAAGACGTCTTGAAACAAAGCTCGGAACATATTCCATATTCGGTCTGACTAAATTAAAATTTATGCTCAATTAGAATTAAAGGTGTATAAAAGAAATCAGTTTTCAAGACGAGTTGTTGGCACAATTGAGCACATGTTCTCCCATGGGCAAAGACCTGGGAGCAAGCCCTTGGTCCCCTGGTCCTGCAGGGGAGAAGCTTCACAAATGGTTAAGCAGCACTGCAGGTGTCTCTCTTTTGTTCTCCATCCCTATCTCCCCCTTCCTTCTCAGTTTCTCTCAGTCTCTACCCAATAATTTTTTTTAATTAAAGATTTAAAATAATGAAACTCCTTGTCTAGACTGAGTAGCTAAAAAAAAAATGATACAGTGCTCGCAATGATGCTGTCTACCTCAGCAGGTCAATTCTTGCCGGAAACTTTTAAGTGATGGAAGGGACATTGTACTACATACCAGGATGCTTAGTTCTTGTTCACTTCACTACCACAACCTACAAAGCAGGGTATTCATACCAAGTTTTTCTATAAATTAAAAATTGTGTGTCCTTCTGATTCATCCCAAATCTAAGTAAAATGAGTACAGATACCAATCCTTTATTTAATTGGGAGTTGGGGGCTCCTCCTCTTTTCTCCCCCTCTTTCTGACAGGTGTCCTGGGAAATTTTTCTGAAGGAGCAATCTGGCCCTTCCTTTCATTTTGCCAATCTGATCACCCTAGGGTAGAGTGATTTAACAGAAGTAATTAATCATTGTGTTGTCTGAAATTGGAAGCCAAGGCACATTAGCCCCATACCAGAGAGCATGTAGGCAAGTGAGGGGGTTATGAAGGAGTGTGTGTAATGAGAGAGGTGAGAGTCTTATAATTAAGGAGGAACATAAATAATAATGAAAGTCATTAGTGCCACTCGGTTGAAAGAATGTCATAAATGTAATTGGGGCATTAAAGTGAAATCCATTATGACAAACATTACCACATACAAAGGAGGAAAAATGTGGTTATCTTGAGTTTGACAGATAGTGTCAGCTTCCAGTGGGGCCCAGATGGCATTCAGGAAAATGTTATGAACAGTTTTATTTTAATATTTTTGGTTATGTGATATTTGGGAATCGAATGCCACAAACACAAGAGGAATATTCACATGTCAGGCCTTGAGCGGTTGGCAGTGAAGAGAGGTCATGGGAGGCAGCAGCAAACTAGAGGACTCCCATCTCAGAGACACGACTTTTTCTTAGGTGTTGTGATAACTCAAGGCATATGATGTAGTCTGGCATTTTTCCTCTGTGAAATTCCCCATTGAACCAGACATGCAGTTGGGATGCTTTCTTTAAAAAATAGCAAAGAGTGGGGAGAGCGACAGGGATGAGAATGAGGACATTTAAACAATTATGCAGGAAATTATATGATGCTAAAATTGAACATGGACAGACTGTTCAATGGCAAGATTCCCACTCGTGCTGAGCTTTGCAAAGGGGAGGATTTTTTTTCACTCTGTCTCTCTGGGACTGTAATTTTTTAGGCATGAAATAATTCTGAATATAAAACAAAAGAAAAAATTGAATATGCAGTGGAGGCAAGGGAAACAAAAAGAAGGCAGATGCGGAAAAAGAAAAAAAAAAGTAGGGTGTGTGTGTGTGTGTGTGTGTGTGTGTGTATGTGTGTGGTATTTAAAGGGAGGGAGTGATAAATAATGTTACTGGTTTGAGAAGAGAAGCAAATCTACCATGAGTTTTCTTTTCAGGACGTTACTGATTCAAGAGACTACAGTCCTCTGCCAGATGGGGTATCATGAGGATTCAATGAGTCTATATATGTAAAAGGCTTAGCACACTGACTGGAAAATGGTAAACCCTCAATAAATGGAAGCTATAATAACTATCATTATAATTGTTATTGTATGTGAAGACTGGTGGAGCAATCCAAAGACGGAGGAGTCTAGATTATTCATGTGCGATTGGAAAGAGGGAGGGATAAACTGACATCTGTGTCAAGCCCACTATATGCAAAGAGATTTAGATGATATGTTAGCTCATTTCATCCACATTGCAAAGCTGCTCAGCAGGTATGATTGCCTGTAATTGAGGAGACAAAAGAAAAAGTAGTTTAATGTATGTAGAGCAGTTAAAACAGTGGTGAGTACATAATAAACGCTCAATAAATGTTGGTGTTTATGATTACCACACTGAAAAACAATCATATGGCTAACCACTAGAAGAGTGAAGATTTTAATTTCTCTCTCTCTCTTTAATTCCAATTGCACGGAGCTATGTCTCAGCTGACTCACCTGGAACAATTCATACCCCCCACAGAAGGACATTTTATACTGAAAAGGACATGGAGACAGCTGGGAAGTAATTTAAAGTCTTTGAAGCCCAGAGTCAGAAACATAGGTTGAAATCTCAGTATAGTCCCTTAGATAAATGGCACTTATGTTGTACAGATACATATGGTAACCAGAGTCCCCTTTAAGGAAAGACTGACTGTCCCAGTTCCTGATATTTTTAGAACATCTTCACTGATTGCTTGAGTTGTTAAGAATCCCCTAATATAGGGTCATAGTGTTTCCTAAGATAGGCCAGAGATAGTTGATGGCAAATGACTGCGAGAGTATTAAGGAACAGATATTATAACTCAGTAGAGCAACTCCTAAGGGTTGATATAACTCTAGTTTCTTGTTGGTGTGTAAATGAGGATGGAAAACAGTGGCTGAAACCATGCCAAGCCTACACGGCAACTCTATCTCTCCATCAAATGCAGCATTCTGTCTGTCCCTTCCATAGGCATGAATCCAAGTGTTGTTTTTTCATTTTTTTAATAATCATTCTTCAGATTAAGCTCTAGATCAGAATCTTCTTTGTGAAAAACCCAAGAGGAGGCAGTTTAGAATCTGGAAAAGTATGTGGTATGTACCTACCTAAGACTTCTCTGAGGATCTAAGAGGAACTAGGCTGTTTATTCTTTTGATTATTATTAGTGGTTTAATAATGGTTTACAAAACTTTCAGATAATAGGGATATAATTCCACACTATTCTCACCACCAGAATCCTGTGCTCCCATCTCTCTCCAGTGAAAACTGCCAGTTTGCCCAAGGTCATAGATATAACTTGAATATATCTAGACTTTTTTTTTATTGGGGGGATTAATGATTTACAGTCAATAATAAATTACAGTAGTTGGTACATATGTAACATTTCTGTTCTCCATGTTACACTCTAACCCCCCACTTAGGTCCTCCTCCACCATCTTGTTCCAGGACCTGAACGCTCCCTCTGCCCCTGGGTCCTTTACTTTGGTGCAATACACCAAATCCATTGACTGTTTATTGTGCCAGAACATAAGTCTGAGCACATGAAGGTGTTTGGAAATTTTACTAAATCATTGAGTCATTAAGGAAGGATGTGAGTAACACTGTGCAGGATCACGGGATGGGAAGATTCAGTCAGTTATCTCCAGCCCACCCCAAGGTGATGCCGTCGCACATCTAGGTTCATCTTCACAGAGAGCTTGCCAGAAAATAAAAGGCATTGACTGAGTCTTACTGAGCTATCGCCATATATGTACTCTGATATAGAAGACACCTCATCAAAATAAATAGCAAAGTCATCAGTAAAGAAGAAATATGGGCTATAAAAATGTAACATGGGGGGCCAGGCAGTGGTGCAGCCGGTTAAGCAGACATGGCACAAAATGCAAGGATCTGTGTAAGGTTCTCAGTTTGAGTCCCCGGCTCTCCACCTGTAGGGGGTGGCTTCATGGGCGGTGACGCAGGTCTGCATGTGTCTGTCTTTCTCTCCCCCTCTCTGTCTTCCCCTTCTCTCTTGATTTCTCTCTATTCTGTCCAAGAACAACAACAATGGTAGTGGCAATAATAACAATAATAATAACAACAAGGGCAACAGAGTGGAGAAAATGGCCTTCAGGAACAGTGAATTCATAGTGAAGGCACCAAGCCCCAGCAATAACCCTCAAGGCAGAACAACAACAACAACAACAACAACAACAAAATATATATATATATATATATATATATATATATATATATATATATATATATATATATATATATATATGAAACATTTGAACCCAAAAGGTATGATCTCATGTAGAGAACAGACTCCTGTCTTGATTTACACTCCTATATCTAAAAGAAAAAAAAGAAAAAGAGTGAAACTGAGAAGTTATGGGGGCTGGTTTTTTTTTTTTATACAGAGACAGAGAGACAAAGAGGCAGAGAGAGAAAGAGAGTTTAAAGAGATTACAACATTAAGGATTCCAGAGCTTCCTTCAGTGCAATGGAGACCTGCTCAAACCTGGGTATTACACATGACAAAGAAGCCCACCATCCAAGTGAGCTATTTAAATACATCAGGAAAAATTATTTTTTTTGTCATAATGATGTCATAGTAATTCAATCTTTATTCTTTTATATTTTAATTTTATTAAGACCTTTAACTGGCTTTCTAAGTTTTTCAGTTGGGTATTAAGGTAACCATTACTGCATTATTCTATCAAATCATTTAATTTTTTATCATTATCTTTATTTGATAGAGATAGCTAAAAATTGAGAGGAAGGGGAATAGAGAGGGTGAGAGACAAAGAGACATCTGCAGCAATGCTACACCACTGACAAAGCTTTCCCCCCTGCACAGGGTGAATGGGAACTTGAACCCTGGTCCTTGCACATTGTAACGTGCACTCAACCAGGTACAACACCACCCAGCCCTTATCTAATTATTTTACAGCTATGAAACTCCCTCTACCTCCAGAACGAGTTGAGCAAATATTTTTAAAGATTATTTCATGTTACATTTTAGTCAGTTTCATATTTGAAAACGTGAAAGTTAAATTTCTAAATTAAGGTGCAATAATTGTTACAGTGTTATTGATTTCTTCAGGATTAGGAAGTAAATTGTCTACATATTTTAATTAGAGGTAACTCCTGGGGACCAGGCAGTAACGCATCCGGTTAAATGCATATAGTATAAAGCAAAAAGAGGTGTTCAAGGATCCCAGTTTGAGCTCCTGGCTCCCCACCTGCTGTGTGTGGGGGGGTGTCACCTCACAAGCAGTGAAGCAGGTCTACAGGTATCTATCTTTCTCTCCCCCTCCTCTTTCTGCTCTCTGTCCTATCCAATACAATGGAAAAAATAGCCACTAGGAGCAGTGGATTCATAGTCCTGGCACCAAGCTCCAGATATAATCCTAGAGGCAGAGAGAGAGAGAGAGAGAGAGAGAGAGAGAGAGAAAGATTACTCCTTGTTTTCTAGCATATAACCTGTATTTATAGTTTCATGTTTTAAAAAGTATGCATTTTTCTTGGTAGGTATAAACTACATTAGAAAATGATTTAATTATCCTTATGAATTTTTATTTAACTCCACTATCTAGTATTACATTTCTCATAGGTGTATTAATTTATCCTATAAATTCCTCTTCCTGCAGGTCAGTGCAAGAGGTCACTTGGATAATGCACTCCTTTGACATGTGTGAGACCCAGCTCCTGGTGCATTGAAGGAAACTTTGATGCCGTGGTCTCTTTCCCTTTCTCTGTCTACATAAAAAAGAGAAAGAAAGAAAAAAAGATGTCTGATTCCTTCCTTTTAGCTTTTTTGTATATTTAAGTTTATTAAAAAGTCTTTCTTCACATTTTCAAAATTCTAACTTTAGAAACTGTTTTAAATCCAAGTAGGATTTTAGTATCAATAATAACCTAATAATTTACCATCTTCCTTGGAAAAGGTGATACTTTCAAAGTTAGTCTGGAGATCATAAGGTCTTTACATCATCTCTCTTCTCTCATGGACCTTTGCCAGACTTGGCTAATAAATAAAATTTTTCTTTCCTGTGGAGTCCAGATGCTACCTTGGAATATGCTACTGGAGTCGGTTGTTACCAACTATCATAGTGTGTCCTTCACTAAAACCTACTAGCCCTCTCAATTTAAAACACTGTCATCTGGGAGTCAAGCGGTAGCGCAGCGAGTTAAGCGCAGGTGGCGCAAAGCACAAGGACCAGTGTAAAGATCCTGGTTTGAGCCCGGACACCCCACCTGCAGGGGAGTTGCTTCACAGGTGGTGAAGCAGGTCTGCAGGGGTCTATCTTTGTCTCCCTTTCTGTCTTTCCCTCCTTTCCCCACTTCTCTCTGTCCTATCCAACAACAAGGACATCAATAACAACAACAATAATAACTACAACAACAATAAAAACAACAAGGGCAACAAAAAGGAAATAAATTAATACATAAATTTTTTTTTTTTTAATCTTTAAAAAATTTGTCAGCCCAGGTAAGAAAGTAGACTTGACCACTGTTCACTAAGTTCAGAAGGAAATAGCAAATTAATGTTTTTTCTCAAGCTATTATTCAAGGCAATCAGCCAACATTATAGCACCCAGACAGTCTCTGGGTACACTGTATCTCTGTGGCCATCTTGAAGTAGTTATTTGTTAACATCTAGACAACCAAGAAAGGAAACAAAGCAAAAAATAAAATAAAATACAATTGCATTGGAGTAATTATGGTAAATGTGATCTTTCAAAATAAGCTCTATTAATTATAGTACCAGGACATTCATATGGTAACAGGACAAAGTGAAACAGACACTGACAATGGAAATGAAAACATATTACCAAGGAGGTATAATTTAAGATGTTTTATCTATAATCCCTATCTCTAGTAACTATGGGGAAGATATGATAGGGAAGGTAAAAGTCTGCAAACTTCATCTGATTATCTTTTAAACAAAAGATAGTTAGCAAAATCCTTTGGTAACTAGACTGTTGGAACTTGCTAGGAAGAAGAGTCCTTATCGTGGTTTTTATTCATTGCTTCGTTTTTTACCATGTTTACTATGAGACCCAGTGTCTGCACTATGAATATAACATACATGGTGGCAGTCATTTTTTTTCTTTCTGTTATTGGTAGAAACAGAGAAATTGAGAGGGGAGGGCATGAATGAGAAAGAGAGAGCTCCAGTGACAGTAGCAGTTAAAAAGAGAGGGAGACAGAAAAAAAGATCGTAAGTTCTCTGGGACCTTTATTTTCTTTGCTTGAACTTCTCAGTTATTACACATTGAAAGTTTTAGGAAACCTGGATATTGAGGAAGACCATTAGTTTAAGTGACTAATATTTAATAATCAATTATTATTATTTCTTAAGTATGGAAAATTGGGAAGATAACTGGGCAAATGTGCAAAGCATTCCTAATCTTACTATTAAGTCCAACAATACTGCTAAAATTAAATTTTTTTAAATATTTATTTTATTTATTCCCTTTTGTTGCCCTTGTTGTTTTATTGTTGCAGTTATTATTGTTGTTGTCATTGTTGGATAGGACAGAGAGAAATGGAGAGAGGAGGGGAAGACAGAGAGGGGGAGAGAAAGACAGACACCTGCAGACCTGCTTCACCGCCTGTGAAGCGACTACCCTGCAGGTGGGGAGCCAGGGTTCGAACCGGGATCCTTATGCCAGTCCTTGTGCTTTGCGCCACCTGCGCTTAACCCACTGCGCTACAGCCCGACTCCCTAAAATTAAATTTTGACGTTAATTAAAACTTGTACTCTCCATCTTTCAGTGAATTTAATAATATTTCATAAACTCACAAATATTTTGGGGGAATCGCATCTATTTATATGCAAAGAATTAATCTATCACCTAATATTTTATTTCTTCTTAGCATCATTCTTAATATATGTGAACATAGTCTATTATTATGAACAATACTGTGAGCTATGTAGTCACTCCAAAAATGTTTTTCAACAGTATATCTACTTTAATAACTAGATTGTTAGCTACCATTCTACCTACCTACATATATACATACCTATATGTTTTCAAAGATAAGACATGTTAGAAAGTTTGTTTTCACTGGCTGAGGAGACAGCATAATGATTTTGCAAAACTTTCTTTCATTTTTCTTTGTGATTAATAGTGAGTTACAGGATTGTAAGACTGCAGGGTATAGCTCCGCACTGCGACCACCATCATATTCCCAGTCCTAGCACCTTCTCTTCATTCCTGTGCTACAAAATACAAATCCTTACCTGAGTGAAATAGCCAGGAAGAAGAACCTGTTTTCCAGACAATTATATACACACAAATCAGAGAACATCTGAGAAAATGTGGATCATAACCCTGACTCCAACACTTAAGCTGTACAGTTAACATTGGAGATAAGGTTTTGATGATTCATTCAATGTGATAACACTTTCTGAGGTTTATATTCTTATCATGTAGAAGTGGTTAAACTGTATCTCTGCATACTTTCTGGGGGGCGGGTACATGAAATATTCCCAAGGTCAGTACTAAAGAGAGAGGAGAGACTACCAGAGCCACAGGCCTAAACTAGCATGTAAGTGATACAACAGGTGGTGAGACAACTGCTATCCGAGATTGGAAAGATAGCAAGATGTTTGATAAAATCATGACCTGTTGTAACTTAAGAGACAAGTCATGGTGTGTGTATGTGTGTGTGTGTAGCTTTGGGGAGGGGGGAGGAAGAAGACAGACTGTGGTAGTATTGTACATAAAACTAGGAGCATAGTCAAAAAGAAGAATCCCAAGTAGAACTGATGGTTTTGCAAATAGAAATGAGAGGAGATGAAGGTCCTAGTATTTTTTTTTTTTTTGCCTCCAGCTTTATTGCTGGGGCTCAGTGCCTGCACTATGAATCTACTGCTCCTGGAGGCCTTTTTTTTTTCCCTTTTGTTGCCCTTGTTTATCATTGTTGTTATTGCTGTCATTTGTTGTTGGATAGGACAGAGAAATCGAGAGAGGAGGGGAAGACAGAGGGGGAGAGATAGACACCTGCAATCCTGCTTCACTGCTTGTGAAGCGACCCTCCCCTGCCCAGTCAACCCCCCCCCCTGCAGGTGGGGAGCCAGGAGCTGGAACTGGGATCCTTAAGGTGGTCCTTCACCCATTGCGCTACAGCCCCCAGGTCCTAGTATTTAAAAAGCAGACTGCTCCTTACAATGATTTATAGTAATTTCCAATGAAATTATGATTTTTTTTTTTTTTCTCATCAGGGTTATCACTGGGGCTTAGTGCCTTCACAATGAATCCAACACTTAAAGCAGCATGCATATTGAAGTTTATTTTTTATAATTTAAACAATGTACATATCAGGACCTCGCTAGTTTCTTCAGAGGCTGGACAAATAAAGAAAGATTGAACATATTGATAAGGGGGAAAGTATAATAATAATAATATGCATACTTCCTGTACCAGTGGGAAAGATCCCATGAGATGAGACCCAGCAACTTGCCCACTTGATGTCAGGCATCCTCTGAAATAATTTTAGTTCAGTCAAGAGAGGTTGGAGGTGTTGTAAATGACATCCAATTAAGATTACTTGTCAAGGCAAAAAAATAAGGAGTTGAAGCAAGGCATTTATTATTCTTTTGCAAAAGGGCGTGCCGCCAACAGTGGCTTTCAGGCAGCAGCCACACACACCCCCTTCTCCTATCTTTTATAACTGACTCAGAACTGTGTCCTCTATTCTCCACCCTGGGCTGAGCTTCAGAGCTCACAATCTCCCAGTTGTCTAAATGAGGAAAGGAAGGGAGTCTGGGGGTCTCTGCTGGAGGATTAGCAAGCACTACAAGAAACCATTATCTGAACTAAAACTAAAGAATACAGAACTACTGGCCACAGGTGGTCATAACACTTTATAAAAAGAATTTTTGTACTAAACAGTTGTTCTATTCATGTTCCTTTGAAGAGGAGACCTAACCATGTCTCACAGAGAGTAGCAGAGAGAGAGAAGTCTGTCAGAGAGGTTACTGAGGCAGGGATGATAAATGAAGGTGTGCCTCAATCCAGGCTAAAATTCTGTTTTCCCAGTTTTATAAAAGTTAAGAGTAGTTCTGGTATAGTGAGGAGACACCCTTAAGAAGAGAAGTTCACATCTAAATGTCTTTTTTTTTTTTTTTCCCACCAGGGTAATTGCTGGGATTCTGAGATGGCAGTGATCCACAGCTCCTAGTGGCCATTTATTTTTATTTTTTCTTTTAGATAGAGGGTGAGAGAGAAGAGAAAGACACTCAGAGAACAACACTAGTTTTGAAATGTAATCTTCACTCACCCTTCAGAGGCCCTTCATGGAATTAAACTTTCACCATGTACATTCTGATGGAGGATGCTGCATCTACTACACATGGAAAAAAAACCCACACTATAAAGTGCAACCTACGTGCTATTGTTAGAATATGTCAGTGGATTAATGTGAATCATGAAAAAATTGGATAAAGGGTGCAACCATAACACTAAACTTGCAGATACCTTTTGGAAACAATTTAGACATGGGGAGACAAAAAGAGGCATTGGGGCAGGAAGGGGGGCTGGGCAAAAAGAAAAACTCAATTTAGAAAACCACTGTTCTATAGGCAGGGAGAGAGGGTGACCCAGGGGTAATGCAGCCAACGTACCCACACGGTACTCTGGGGTTGATGCTGGAAGCAACATCTGGAAGCAACAAAGACCTTCATGGAAGGAGGAGCAGTGTGATATCTATTTTGTGTGATATCTCTCTCTCTCTCTCCCTCCCTCTTTCTCTCTCTCTCTTATCCCCCCCCCCCAAAGAAAGAAAACCATATGCGGTGGCGCAGTGGGTTAAGCGCATGTGGCGCAAAGCGCAAGGACCCCGGGCTACCCACCTGCAGGGGAGTCGCTTCACAGGCGGTGAAGCAGGACTGCAGGTGTCTATCTTTCTCTTCCCCTCTCTGTCTTCCCCTCCTCTCTCCATTTCTCTCTGTCCTATCCAACAACGAACAACATCAACAATGGCAATAATAGTAACCACAACGAGGCTACAACAACAAGGGCAACAAAAGGGGGAAAAATGGCCTCCAGGAGCGGTGGATTCATGGTGCAGGCACGGAGCCCAGCAATAACCCTGGAGGAAAAAAAAAATAAAGAAGTAAATAGTAAACATGGTGACTATAGCATTTACACACACACACACACAAACTTACTGAAATCATAAGAGAAGAAGCTCAGTAAGTTTTGGGGGGAAAAAAGTTATTATTTAAAAATAAATAAGAAGCTTCAGACTTAAAATGACCCTTTGGCTTTCCCAAATTTCTCCAGACAAGAAGTTGAATAAGAAACCCAGTCCTCTGAGAGCACCAAGGAGAATAATAAAAAAAGACTCACTTCCCAGGGGGTATTACCTAGAGCAAAGTCTAAGTACAAAGACAAAGAAACCTCTTAAGACTTAAAAATGTCTCTACACTCTAAGAGTTGACAATCCTAAGTATGTCTTGCTCAGAAGGGTTTCAAAGTGTTACACAGTCTTCCAATCTGTTTCTTCCCATTGTGTGTTTATTGCTGTGTCTCTCCCAATTAACTTTGCAAATGCTACTGTTTCCTGTGGTGATTCCCTCCAAGTTAAACCAAAGCATACTGAATTAGGGTGGGGCACAGAAAAATTCTTTTAGTTTACAAATTTCTGGGGCAGTGCCTGGAGGCCCTTCTAGATCTGATTGCTACTTCTCCTAAGAGATCTTAGACTTAGAGCAATGCTGATTTGTTGCTCATTTGGAGTTTACCTTTCTAGAGGAACAGAAATTTGTGACACCCTCAAGTATGTCTTTGCCAAATAGAGGGGGGATTGAGTTCATGATAGGAGGACTAGAGGCAGAATTTGAGCTAGCTTTGAGATGAAGATTCTTCCCTGGAAGATCTGGTCTTTGAAAGGAGACAGCTATCCCCACTAGAGCCTTTACTTTTATTCTTTTTGGTAGTGCAATCACCATACCTTGCTTCCTGGAGAAGGCAGGACACGTGTCTTTTTGCCTTCACCCATAATCTTCTGTGTTTGAAAACTTTTTTTAGTCTATGCCTAAGATTATGGAGGGAATGACTCAAATTCTTGAGCCTCTGCCATGTGTACATACAGTGTATATTCAGGATAAATTTATCTTTATTTATTCCCCTGTCAGTCTGCTTCTATTTATTTGTCTAGCCTTGGAAAACACAGTGATGTACAGATGAGTTCCACCTTATACTTTCCATTTAAAAAAAAAAATGTTTTTCCTATGTGGGTAGAGAGAACAAAGAAGCATATAGTAACCATTATTGTGAGAAAACATTGTTCTCTTATTATTTGAATCATCTGAATGTCAAAAAATATATATTGAGTAACTGAAATTTTTAAAAATTCCAAGACAACTCAACTTAATTGTTTTTCTTTTTTTTTTTAATATTTTATTTTATTTATTTATTCCCTTTTGTTGCCCTTGTTGTTTTATTGCTGTAGTTATTGTTGTTATTGATGTCATTGTTGTTGGATAGGACCGAGAGAAATGGAGAGAGGAGGGGAAGACAGAGAGGAGGAGAGAAAGATAGACACCTGCAGACCTGCTTCACCGCCTGTAAAGCGACTCCCCTGCAGGTGGGGAGCCGGGGTTCGAACCGGGATCCTTATGCCGGTCCTTGTGCTTTGTGCCACCTGCGCTTAACCTGCTGCACTACAGCTCGACTCCCTTAATTGTTTTTCATATCTAGATGTTCTGCTATCGATTCACAATGCTTGAAAGCAATAATGTGAAGACATAATATTTTCTAAGTCAGTATTTACTCTTTAAATTTTGGTTTTCTTGCCTTCATTATACCAAGATAAAATCAGTAATTTTGTTCTTAACATGACCTTCTACATAACTGGTATTCAAGTGACAATGATGATTAAAATGAAAAGTAGAGATATATTCAAACTGCAGAAAATTAGAATATAACGCAATGTAAACAATCAAATTATACAGAACATATGCTTTCAGGAGTGTTATTTTTCTTCTAAAGTAATCATTTTTATATTAAAAGTACAAAAGTAAGAATATAAAATTACGAATTTGAATAAGATCAACAACATTATTATGTATTTATAATTTTAACTATAGAAAAATCATACTCAGAAATGTAGGGACTTAAGTCAATTGGCAACTCTCTTTTTTTTTTTATTTGTATGTACTTATTTATTTTGGGTAGAAACAGACAGAGAAATTGATAGGGAAGAAGAGATAGAAAAGAGAGAGAGAGACCTGCAGCACTGTTTCACCACTTGTGAAGCTTCACCTTACAGATGGAGACCAGTGGTTTGAATCCCAGTCATTAAAGGGCATCTGAGTGTGCCACCCCCTAGCCCTCACTCCCACCCCTGAAATTCTAACCTTCAATGCTCATCTGGTTGCCAATGTAATCAGTGTGATTCTTGAGGCATGTTGACAGTTTCATCAAATTAGATTCCAATACTGTTCATTAAATTCGTTTCAGAAAATTTTTAGAATAGGTATATCCTCAATACTGTATAAAACATCATTATTCTCAACATTTCCATTTTTACCTAAAATTCAAATTGAACTGACTGTCCTACATTTTATCTGTTTGCACTGACATGCATAAAAACTTAAACATCAATAGAATTTGCTTGACATTGCAACATGTTCCTGTGGAAGTGAAAAGAAATCATCTTGCTATCTTTCTGAGTTTTTAAGGCTGGGCAAATCAACAATAAACGGACTAACGAGAAAAATGTAAAAAAAAGAAATTTACTCTTCTAGAGAAATAGCCTAATAGTTATGCCGAGAGACTTTCATAGCTGAGAATCTGAGGTCCCAGGTCCAAACCCCACCACCATCATAAACTATAGTTGAGCAGTACTTTGTTCTGGTCCTCTCCATACCTTTATCTCTGTGTCTTTCACTAAGATGAATCAATTAAATATATTTAAAAAGAGAGAAATGTACTGACAACATGTGTTTCCTGTACACATAGAAGAGACAGACCTAGATACTGTGAGCATCTGACCCAAATGGTTTTGGATCTTATCCAACATAGAGGATTTGTGGAAGAAGAAAGTCAGAAACACGTGGTGAGGTAAAGCATGTAAACTTAAGTTTAGCATTCTTCAGGAAGAAGGGGAGGGAGATCAGTTCAGGAAAGGTTACAATGGCACTTTAAAGTAGAGGCATTTGCGTTTAAATTCCTTGCTGCCTAAAAACTAAATCCTACCCAAAAGGAGTACTTATCTCAGAGGTAATATTCATCCTGCCCCAACATCCCCTCACATGAAGTTACTCCTTTTGCTAAAGGCATACTTTTTAGGGAGGGAAAAGCAGGACAGATTTTTGTCCCCCTACATTCCTAAGTCACTGGGTACAGTTGTTACAAATAGTACAAGGATACATGAGTAAGAATCTGAGGAGGGAGTAATTGAGAACCACAAACAGCAACAAAACAGACACTTGGCAATACTGAGAACACATTTCTATATACGAAAAACTATTAAATCTGCACCCAGAGGAAAGATATGACAAGTTAATTAATTTGCCTTTGCTCTCACCTAAGTAGTTTGTTTCACTGCTCAAATTCTAGAAGCATTCTAAAGAAGCATACATCTTCATGTTTAGTAGTAGTTTTTCTTCATGGTGTTCTATTTTTATGTCATAGGACTGAAATCCTGGAGGCCTAGCAAAGGTTTTTCCTCTGGTTTTGAAAGCTGGACTAGTGTCTGTCATAGCATGGAGTTTTAAATTTATGACTTACATTCTAGCAGGCCTAAGTCTTTGATCCCTGGTGACAATGGAATACATATCTCTCTCTTTTTTTTTTTTTTTTGCCCCCAGGGTTATTGCTGGGGCTTGGTTCCTGTACCAGGAATCCACTGCTCCTGGAGGCCATTTTTTCCCTTTTGTTGCCCTTGTTGTTTATGCTGTTGTAGTTACTATTATTGTTGTTGTTGTTGCTGTATAGGACAGAGAGAAACTGAGAGAAATGGGGAGGACAGTGAGAGGGAGAGAAAGATAGACACCTGCAGACCTGCTTCCCCATCATTTTTGATGGCTTCTTTACAACTAAAGAAGCTTTTCATGGGCCTGGTAATTCTTCTCTTTTCAATCCATTTTCTCTAGGTTTATCCAGCCAGAAAAAAAAAAAAAAAAAAAAAAAGCCTTTACAGAAATGTTCACGGCATTCTTCCCCTTTAACTTTTATTTGTAACTGAGTAAAATGAACCCATAGCCTTCACTGCACAAGAATCTTAGACAGCTCCTAACAGAAAGCAAGAGTATCATCATCATTAGCTTAGATAAATTTGATTTAGTATTTGGAGAATTGCCACCCTGAACAAAATCAGTTTATTTTTAAATTCAGAAATTTCTAAAGACCAAAACACTAGAGTTTCTTCCAGAGCTGTAACACATTCCAGGCACCAGGGTTCAAACCTCTAGCCCCTATTATATCTTATTTTTAAAAATTACAATATGTGGCACAAAGTGCAAGGACAGGTGTAAGGATTTGGTTTGAGCCCCTGGATCCCCACCTGCAGGGGGTCACTTCATGGATAGTGATGTGGGTCTGCAGGTGTCTGTCTTTCTCTCCCCTCTTCTGTCTTCCCATTCTCTCTCTATTTCTCTCTGTCCTATCCAACAATAGTGACAGCTACAACAATGATAATGATAACAGCAACAGTGGTAAACAACAAGGGCAACAAAAGGAATAAAAATAGCCTCCAGGAGCAGTGGATTTGTGGTGCAGGCACCAAATCCCAACAATAACCCTGGAGACAAAAAAAAAAAATTACAATATGATGTCAGCTAACATGATTACTTCAAGGTCTACCTAAGAAGAAGGAAAGGACATGATTTCATTATTTTTCATAGCTGAATTGTATTTTATGATGTGTATATACTACAATTTATATACTTTATTTTTTATCAAAAATTTTTAAAATTTTTTATTAGTGATTTAATAGTGATTAACAAGACTGTAAGATAATAGGTATAGTTCCATAAAGTTCTCATCACTAGAGTTCTTTGTGTCATCTCATCTGGTAGAAACTCCCCTATTTTTTTTATCCCTCTGGGAATATGGGCCAAAATTCTTAGTGAGGTGCAGAAGATGGGAGTTCTGGCTTCTGTAATTGTTTCTACATTGGACTGGAGCATTGGTTAGTAGGTTGATCTATACCCCTGCCTGTTTCTGTCTTTTGCTAGTGTGATAGGGCCCTGGAGAGGTGAGACTTTGGGACACGCTGGTGAGGTTGTCTGCGCAGGGAAGTCAAGATGGAGTCATAGTAGCATCTGCAACTTGATGGCTGAAAGGTAGTAAGATATTAAAGCAGGAAAAATTGTTTAATAAATAGGAACCCAAAGGTAGAGCAGACTAGGGGTCTTTAGGAGGGAATAAGCTAAGAAGTCTATTTTAGGTATGTTCCAAGGGGCCCATGACTTTAGTAATTTTTGCCTGAGCCAGATAGCTAACATGCAGGTAGACTAAAAATATTGTCTGGGAAGATGGTGTCAGAGTTGAGAATAGGACTAAAAAGCTGGATTAGGGCAGAGAGTAGCTCCCAGACATGAGGACCACAACTTTCATAATTACTCCTCTGTGGTTGTATATCTGGGTAGTCTCCATGTTTGGGCTATTACAAATAGTTCTGTTATGAACTTAGATGTACAAAGATGTCTCTGGATAGTTGTTTTTGTTTTCTTTGTATAGATTCCCTAGAAGACAAATTATCAGATCAGATGATCCAGTGCACTAAGCTGAAGGAGGACCTAGGTTAGTAGGTAGTAGGAATGATACCTATTATGAAAAGATGAGAAACTGTTTGCATGTCACAAGACTTTAAAAAATTAATAAGTAAATTATTTTTGTATTTATTAGATAGAGACAGAGAAAAATTGAGAGCAGATGGGGGGGTGGATAGAGAGGGAAAGAGACAGAGAGACACAGGCAACTCTACTTTAACACTCATGAAGCTTTCCCCCTGCCGGTGGAAACCAGGGGCTTGAACTCAGGGCCTTGCACACTGCACTTAAGCAGGTGTGTCACTTAAGCACTTAAGCAGGTGTGTCACCACCTGCCCCCACAACAACTGTTTTGTAATTGTTGTTGCCCTAACAAAACAGTCAAAATTAAAATATGATGGAAAATAAGTTCCACAAATCATTGGCTTATCTTTTGGTAAAAGCTGTACTTCATAAGTTTCTTAATGACAGATGGTTATGCCAAAAGCTAGAAAACAAAAACAGAACTTGCAGTCCTAATGATGAAAAGAAAAAGAATTAAAGAAAGAAATCATGATTCTATCACACTGAATCTTATGCAGTGGAATAATAGTTCTGTCTCGTCATTCATGTCGTAAAGAACATTGGCCTCATAATTACAGATGAAAGAAGCATGATGGAGTTTCTAAGATCAGCAAGGCACAATAGGTAAAATAATGTTACACAGGAATTGGAAGACATACACTTTTCTAATGTAAATATTTCGGTTTCTTGTTGGAAATAAATGGGACAAGATACTCTTGTTTATCCACACAACAGAGAAAGAAGTCAAAGTTTCAGAACCTGAGTTAAAATATAGAGAACAATTCTGTTCTCTTATCTGTATGCCTAAGCCAAGAAGAGTTAGAATAATCAATGATAATGTTATTCTAAGGAAAATTCACACCCAAAGTCAACAAAGTCAGAGCCAGGCCACATCACAGCAGAAGCTATGAACCACACCAGCAAACTGTCATGCACAAACACAGTGCTAGCCACTGAATATGCTGCGATAAAAAACACTTGTCGGGGCCCGGTTGTGATGCACCAGATTAAGGGCACATAGTTCCTGTCCCCAGTTCCCCACCTGCAGGAGGATTGATTCACAAGTAGTGAAGCAGGTCTGCAGGTGACTGATTATCTTTCTCTCTGCCTTTCTATCCCCCACTTCCCCTATCAATTTCCCTCTGTCCTATCCAATAAAATGGAAAAGATGGCCACCAGGAGCCATGGTTTCATAGTGCAGGATAACCCTGGAGGCAAAAACAAAATAAACAAACAAACAAAAGAACCCCACCTACGCTCACTGCCAGTTTCTGTAAGCCTCTAATCATATTCTTTCTCAATTTATAACTCACTGTATTGTAGAAATTGACACTGTCAGTAGTGCTTGGCCATATGAATACCTGTCAGCTTTATTGATGTAGCCAGATTAAACCAGTTCAGGCCAATTTAGAGAAGATCAACAAAGCTGGCCAAGACAGTAGAAGCCAAATGAAACAAGTAAGCCAGTTTAAGCCAACACAGGGTATCCAATTCAGCTCAGTCTAGACCAGCCCATCCAAAACCAGTTTATCTGTTTTCTATCTCAGTGATTGAAAAACAAAACCATTTTACAAAGAGGTGAATGCTATGAATAGAGTTAGCAAAGTACATTTCATTTGACTACTACCAGTTTACTATGTGTTGGAAGTTAAAAGCTCAATTAATTAGTCTGTATCCAAATAGTCTGTTTCTGAGTACCTGAAAACTCTTTTTCTCTTTTATTTATTTGCCACTAGAGCTTTTGATGGGGTATGGTACCTGTGTGACAAACCCACCACTCATGACCTCCATTTTTCCCTTTTATTCTTTTTGATAGAGACAAAGGAAACTTGAGAAGAAAGAGGAAAATTGGGAGAAAGAAAAAAGAGAAATTTTCAACTCTGCTTCATGACTTATGGAACTTTGCAATTGCAGGTAAAGCTTGAGGGCTTGAACCTGGGTCCATCATATGATAATGTGTGCACTCTACCCAGTGCACCACTGCCAGGCTCCTGGTTCAGAGAACTCTTTGACTTCATTTCTATGTGTGTTTGAAATCCATATCAAAGTGATTTGCATCAGTTGAAAACAGATCAAACAGTCAGTGAAATAATTTGTAGCTATTCACTCTTTGGATTAGTCGAAACTGACTTAATATTTTTTTCATTTTGGTGACCCAGGTTCTGGAAATGAGTCCATTTTATTTTTGGATTGTTGGATATACGTCCCTTTGAAGCCCACAGAATATTTCTGACTGTGCTCTATACACTGTGTCCCAAGACTGCTGAAACAACCTCTTTGTCAGCTTCTTCTTCTAGCGTTTGCCCTTCTTCCGTAGCCAGTCAACAGCGTCAGGTTGAGCCTGATGTAGAGTTTCGAGACCTCCTTTGAATCTGGAGAGGTGGCAGTCATTGACTATGTGGGTCATAGTCTGTCTGGAGCCGCAGGGGCAGTTCGGGTTGTCTCTGGCTCCCCAGCGATGGAACACAGTGGTGCACCGGCCATGGCCTGTTCCATAGCGATTGAGGAGGGCCCGATCATAACGTGCTAGGTCAAAGCCGGGTTGACGCTTGCAGGGGTCTGTGATGAGGTGTTTGTTCTTTACCTCAGCTGACTGCCAACTCTGTTTCCAAGAGTCTGGAACAGAGAAGTTCAGTGTAGGCGTAGGAGACCAGATTGGATGACGAGACGTCAAGCGTTGGACAGGGTGGGCGAAGATATCCGCATATATTGGCAGGTCCGGTCGAGCGTAGACGTGGGAAATGAACTTACATGATGCCGCATCCCGACGAATATCTGGCGGGGTGATGTTGCTAAGAACTAGCAGCCATGGAACAGGGGTGGAACGGATGGTTCCAGAAATGATCCTCATGGAGGAATATAATTTGGAATCGACCAAGTGGACATGGGGGCTACGGAACCATACTGGGGCACAGTATTCTGCCGTGGAATAGCATAATGCCAGAGATGATGATCGTAGTGTGGAAGCGCTCGCGCCCCATGAGGAGCCGGCCAGTCTTGCAATGATGTGATTCCTCGCGCCCACCTTTGCTGCAGTTTTTATGAGATGTTCGTGAAATGACAGAGTGCGATCGAGAGTAACACCAAGATAGACTGGCTGGGCTTCATGCCGGATTCTCGTATCGCCAAGCTGCACATTAAGCTCACGCGAGGCTGAGGCATGGTATATGGAAAACATATGATACCGTTTTTGCAGTGCTAGGGATTAGTTGCCATTTTTTACAATAATCAGATATCAGAGACATGTCTTTCGTGAGTGTTTCCTCGAGGATGTCGAACTTGGATGCCTGAGTTGCACAGCAGATGTCATCGGCGTAGATGAACTTCCTTGAAGAAGTTTCTGGGAGGTCACTGATGTAAATATTAAGTAGTGTTGGAGCCAGAACAGAGCCCTGGGGGAGGCCACTTGAGACAAGTCTCCATCTGCTAGACTTGTCACCCAGATGCACCCGGAATCTTCTGTTTTGGAGAAGAAACGATATAGTGTTGGCCACCCATGGAGGCAGGCATCTTGAGATCTTGACTAGGAGACCACGGTGCCAGACTGTGTCATAGGCTGCTGTGAGATCAACAAAGACAGCACCCGTCTTTAAATTCTTCTGGAATCCATTTTTAATGTAAGTTGAGAGGGCCAGGGCTTGTTCGCAGGTAGATCTTCCTGGGCGGAAACCAGCTTGGGCGGGTGATAGGAATATCTCTGTAAGAGGAGAAATACGTGACAGAAGCAGCCTCTCAAGGAGTTTATAACACACGGAGAGGAGAGAAATTGGTCTATAGCTGGCGGCCAGTGTTGGGTCTTTCTTTGGTTTCAAAACTGCTATTATCTTCGCACAACGCCAAATTTTGGGCATAGATTCAGATTCCAAGATGTGGGACAGGAATGAAGTGAGCCACTTCTTTGCCGTGGGGCCCAAGTTAAGAATGAGTTCTGGGGTGATGTTATCATAGCCAGCAGCTGTTCCCGGTTTAACCCTCTTCAAAGCGTCTTCCAGTTCAGATAGTGTAAAGGGAGAGAGTTTTGGAGATGGACAAGATAAATGGAAGTGGGATGACCACTCATGGGAAATTTCTCTTTTCCAGACTGGGTTGATCTTAGCACGTCCAACTTGAGTTAGGTGACTGGCCACTGAGTTTGGAGATAAGGGAGGATGGGAGAAGGGAGGGGGTTGGATACCGGCACCCAGACTATGAAGAAGCTTCCAGGCCTTCCTACTTGAGTGGGTGAAGTTCAGACTTTCCGTGAGTTGTTGCCAGCGGGCTTGGTGTGCTGCATCCAGGGAGGCAATGAGATGGTCAGCCACATCTGGGTCGCCCGACTCATCATACTGCTTTAGTAGTTGCTCGCATTCAGCATCAAGACAAAGCGTATAGTTAGCACGTCTCCCACGAGGAATGGCTTGGGAAGCTGCTTTGAAGATGGCTTGGCGGAAGTGCCTGTAGGAATCTTCAGAGGGGATAGAGTTATTGGTCAATTGGCGATACAGCATCAGGCAGATGTTATTTGCCTACAAGAAACACATATAGCAGTCGATGAAGCTGCTCAATTCACCATCAGTGGATTCGGTTTAATATGCTATAATCTCCATCCTAAACACGGCCGAGCCATCTACGCCAAATCATGTCTTGCGGACGTTTACCATACGGCCTCTTCGACCTTCTACGACTCCATTACTATTGGAACTATACAGCTTGTCAACATATATAAGCCTCCCAGTGCCTCATGGGATAATGAGGTCCTGCCTAGCCCGAAACACCCAGCTGTTTACGTTGGAGACTTTAATAGTCATCACCAAGACTGGGGATATTCCTCCACTCGTGCTGACGGCTCTATCTTAGCCGACTGGGCTTCAGCGAATGACCTCTCCCTATTATACGATCCCAAACAGCCAGGCTCTTTTCACAGTGCTAGATGGAATAAAGACTCGTCACCCAACCTGTGCTGGATTAGCACAGTCAACGGCCAAGCCTTTCCCGCTACGAGACACGTTCTCAAGATCTTCCCGCACAGTCATCACCGCCCAGCTATCATCCACATTGATCTCCAGCTCCCACTGATTCTGTGCTCGGAGAAACTAAGATGGAACTTTCGGAAAGCAAACTGGCATCTGTTCAGTGATCTTACCAACAAATCTATTCCTGCAATTCCAATTAACTCTATCCCCTCTGAAGATTTCTACAGGCGCTTCCGCCAAGCCATCTTTGTCAGCTAATTCCTCCCTAATGCAGAGCATGCAATCAAGCCTAAAGTGGGCTTTTTCTACTGGTTTTAAGGAATGAAATTGTGAGGAAAGCAGATCAAGAATTTATTACATATACAGCTTTTAGGCAAATGAGCCTTTTAGCAATGGCAGAGACAGCTGAGGTCTCTCATGATTGCTGTATTTTCCTTTTAGGTTAATTTTAATATTGTTAAAGAGCGAAATCAAACCACCATCCACTGCAAGGAAGCAAAAGATGTTTATTCACGAATTGCAATCCGGACCGAGATGGTGACTGGTGTCAGTCTACCAAGCTCGACCCTGAACAAAGCTCAAACCATACAATTTATAGGAATTCAGACTACACTCAGGGAGGGGGAACACATCACCTTATCTGCCTATATCCAATCATTTCAAACTTAGCAAAAGCCTGATCCATTCAGAGCAAAGCATGGGCTATTTCTAAACATCACACCAGACCAATAGGTCATTGCCAAAGTGGGGGTCACCACATTTTTTTGTTCTTTATTGGGACCACCGACCATCTGTTTGCAATCTATCAGGTCATCATTTGTCAGGCCATTTTTAACTGTCTGGTAACAGTATTCTGTTGCAGAGGTCATGATGAGTCCTGCTCGCTGCAGGGTCTGTCAAAATAATTGATGGCCTCTCAGGTTCTGTCGAGGGGAAAAGGGCAAGGAATTTTCCACCTCACTGGTCAGGAAGGCAAAAAGCAACTATATTTAAACTATTCTTAAAACTCAAACTTAAAAAGCAACTATAACTATTTTAGAGTTACTGCCTCTAACATTCCCCACTAGTCTTAGCTGGGAATCAAATCCTTGATTCATCTTCTTCTTCTTCTTCTTCTTCTGAGCTATATTGCTCCTCGACATACTGAGACTCCAGGAGCATAACCTTCTCAGTTCTCCTTTTAATCAAGGAGATCAAAGACCTCCATAGACAAGGCCCCAGGGTAAGAAGTAGAAGTAGGGTGATCAGAGGCCCTGCCAGGGAACTAATTAGTGTTTTTAACCAAGAGGGCCAAGAAAATAGATTTGCGAACCAGCTGTCCTCGCTCAGGTCCCTTAGACGGTTATCTCTATCTTCTATTCTTTTCTTGACCTCACTTAAAGTTTTCTTCACCATTCCGGAGTGGTTGGCATAAAAGCAACAGGCCTCATTCAGGGCCACACATAACTCACCCTGTTTCATGAATAACAAATCAAGTCCCCTACGATTTTGCAGGACCACCTCGGCCAACGAAGATAGGGACCCTTCGAGAGATTCAATAGTGCCCTCTAGTGTGGCCATATCTTGATTGATCTGCTGATCTAACTGTACTAGAGTAGTCTCCTTAGCTAGGGCTGCAGCTCCCATTGCCGCTGTCCCTGCTATGGCTGTCCCCACGAGTATAGGAACTACTATCGGGACACGTTTCCGTCTTATTGGTCCGAGGTAGTCTGTTCCTTGCCGTTCAAGGTGAGCCCACCCTTCTTCGCCATGGGAATAGTATACCTGGGGCAGGATATGGGCCAAAACACAGAGGTCCTCTTTGGTCATTCCGTAGGGGGTGATGCAGGGGGTCATGCCCGAAGTACAGGCCCACCAAGTCCCCTCAGGGGCTTTGAGGAGGGTCGCCCACTCTTGAGTCTTACTAACTTTAATGGTTAGGTTGCAATTTCCCCTGTACGGGGAGGATTCCAATTTATAGTTGGCTGTGATAATACAAGTTCCTGTTCCCTGGATATCTCCCAGTGTCATGTGGGGCTGTACTCCCCACTTACATTCTGGGCCCTTAGAGTTGCTAGAGGATAGAGCCAGCTTCCTTATGTCTCCCTTCTGGCTACCTATTCTTGCAGAGGCAGCCACACCTATGTAATAAGGAGGCTCAGGGTGTAAACACAGCCAGCAGTTTCTGGTTATGTTAGGGTCAGACTCATTCAAAAGGTAATACATTAATTCTACAGTTTTCACTAGTGGCTTCACCCTGGGATGCAAAGGTTCTGCGTCAGTCAGTTTAGTGCCACTTGGTGCAATGTCAGTCTGATCCCCATTAGTCTCATTCTCTCCCCCCACCCGTAGAGAGGGGGAGAGAGTAGGTCGGGGGTCTTCTCCTAAAATGATGGGTCTCAAGGGCCCAATAGGATTCTGAGTCCATGGCAGCATCCGCAGTTGAATAGTGAATAATGTCCCAAAGTCCTTTTCAGAAAAAGGAATCTTAATGCCCCACATTCTCCCTCTCATCCATGAATCAGTCTCATTCCAAGTTTTGACCGTCACCTCCACAGGGTTACAGTCTCCAATATAGCAAGTACCTGGTTCGGTCGGGCCACCTGGTCGAATCACTCTTGTGACTTTCAGGTGCTTATCACCATCCCTCCCTGGAGATGCTGTCAGACATTCCCCCCACAACCCACAGAAAAAATATGGTTCTCCTCTGCAGTTGGTGGGGCTGTCTTCTTTGGGACATACATAATAGGGTCTGTCCCAAAGGCAAGCCTCCAGGTCAATGGAGCCACACCCCCATCTATAGTAGTCCCTCCGGTTGCAGTCTGGCCGGCATAGATTACCCTGGTCCAGTTGGCATCAAATAGATCACACAGATCAAGAGTGAATATAGGCTGCCCGGCAGTTAGTTGGTTGGCGACCATCTTTCCCTCTTTGTTTTTCAGCTCCCATACATACAGAGAGGACACTCGGGGGTGGGAGGCATGTGAGCTTGGGCAGTGGCAGAGGTAAAACAGAAGTGCACCAGGCAAAACACACACACAAGTTAGCAGGAGACCAAGCGGACCTTCATTGGGTCTGGGGTGGCTACGGCACACCATTTCCTCAGATTCTCTATTTCCGGGGGGTCCGCCACAAATTTCTTCAGGCGAGTATGATGAATCCAGTGTCGTTTCCCGGCAACCTTAGCAGCAGTTGGCGTACTCAGGATCACAGTGTATGGTCCTTCCCACCGGGCTTCGAGATGGTCAGGATGCAGCTTCTTCACCAGTACGGAATCACCAGGCTCGAACAAGGGGACTTGGCCTCGGCTTTCCTCCCTCCGGGTCCCAGGCTTTTCGTCCCGGACGGCGGCTCTGGCTTTTCCTCGCACCACCTGCAAGGCCTGTAGGGACTTTAGGAGTCTGCCCCGTGACACTTCGGCCAATTTTTCAGTCTCAGCCCGGGGCACCAAGGTTGGCAGTTTACCATACACAATCTCAAATGGAGTAAATCCAGACACATATGGGGTATTCCTGCTTTTAAGCAAAGCAAAGGGTAAAAGAGAAATCCAGTCCCCGCCAGTCTCTATTTTTAACTTGGTTAAGCTTTCCTTAATAGTCCTATTCATTCTTTCTACTTGCCCCGAACTCTGGTGGCGGTAAATGCAATGTAATTTCCATTTAATTTTTAAAATTTCTGCCAATTGTTGGGTGACCTTGGCAATGAATGCCGGGCCATTATCCGACCCCAGCGAATAAGGGAGCCCAAACCTGGGGATAATTTCAAAGACCAGTTGTTTCACTACTACCTGGAAAGTCTCTTTCTTAGTGGGGAAGGCTTCGGTCCACCCTGAAAAGGTATCTACCATGACTAAGAGATACTTATATCCTCCTTGAGCCACAGGCATCTCAGTGAAGTCCAATTCCCAGTGTTCTCCAGGTCCCCCCCCCCCCCGCCACCTGGTTCCTGGTCCTTTCACTTGTACTGGGTTAGCGTTGACTCTGGCACACGTTGCACAGCGACCTGCCACACTCTGGGAGATCCTGTGCAAACCAATTATCAAATAAAATTTACTGATCAGTTCAGCTAATTTGTTTCCCCCCAAATGGGTACCTTGGTGCGTTTGAGAGACCACCTGTCTTCCCAGTGGCTGGGGTAATAGAATCCTATCATCCGGGAGGACGATCCATCCTTCCTCATTTAATCTCCCCCCCAGTCTCCGGCTCATCTCCTCTTCCTGTTTCGAGTACACTGGTTTCTGTCCTTTTGTCACTTCTCCTGGTATAGGGGTAGCCACCACCAGTTGGGCCGTGGTCCCCACTAGTCTTTGGGCCGCTTCCCTAGCTGTCTGGTCTGCCAACTGATTGCCTCGCGAGACTTCTGAGTCATCCTTCTGGTGTCCCTTACAGTGGATGACAGCAACCCTCTCTGGCCCCCAAACAGCTGCTAGCAGGGCCAGTATCTCCTGAGCATGCTTGATAGCTTTTCCCCCAGCCGTCAGCAGTCCTCTCTCTTGATATAGTGCCCCATGGACATGGACGGTGGCAAAAGCATACCTGCTGTCGGTGTACACATTTATCTTTTTCCCTGCTCCCCACTTGAGTGCTTGAATGAGTGCTATCAGCTCCGCCTTTTGGGCTGATGTCCCTTGTGGCAAGACCTCCCGGCTGGTGACCACTGCGGCACCTGCATACCGTACGCCGTCTTCCACAAAGCTGCTCCCATCCGTGTAGAGGGTTTCCTGTGCGTCTGGTAGCGGGACATCCGTCAGGTCAGCTCTCAATGAGGTCAGGGCTTCCAAGATTTCTCCACAGTCATGGGTGGCGTCTTCCTCTGGGTTGGGGAGCAAGGTAGCTGGGTTTAAGGCTGCAGTCTGTTTGAAAGTAATGCGGGGTGGGTCCAACAACAGTACCTGATAATGGGTGACCCGAGAATTGGTCATCCATCGGTCCGGAGGGGAGCGAAGTAAGCTGGCAAGATTGTGGGCTGTGGTGATTTCTAGGGTCTGCCCAAAAGTTAGTTTGGTAGTCTCTTTCACCAGTAGGGCGGCTGCTGCCACTGTCCTCAGACATCCAGGCCATCCGGCCGCTACTGGGTCCAGTCGTTTAGACAGGTAGGCGACAGGCTTCTTCCAGGGCCCCAGGGTTTGAGTGAGTACTCCCTTAGCCACACCAGCACTTTCTGCTACAAACAGCTGGAACGGTTTGTTCAGGTCTGGGAGACCTAGAGCTGGGGCACTTACCAGGGACTCCTTCAGTGCCTGGAAAGCCCTTTCCTCCATCTCAGTCCATTTCAAAGGAGTGTCGCCCCCTCCAGTGGCGGTGTAGAGGGGCTTTGCTAGTTCAGCGAACCCTGGGATCCATAGCCTACAGTAGCCTACCGCTCCCAGGAATTCCCGGACCTGTCTCTTGGTAGTGGGGGTCGGGATCTTTAGGATAGCCTGGACTCTTCCCTCAGACAGGGCCCTTCGTCCTTCTTTAATTTGGTAGCCCAGGTAGGTTACTTCTTGGGTACACAGCTGAACCTTTTTGGCCGATACCCGGTACCCCAAGTTCCCCAGTACCTCAAGTAGGTCTCTGGTTGCCATTTCGCAATCCTCTCGAGATAAGGCAGCGATCAGCAGATCGTCCACATATTGTAGGAGGCTGCACTCAGGGTGCTCACTTCGGAAGGTCAGTAGGTCCTTGCTTAGGGCTTCATCAAACAAGGTCGGAGAGTTTTTAAAACCTTGGGGAAGTCGGGTCCAAGTTAGTTGTCCTGACTCACCTTCCTTGGGGTCTGTCCATTCAAAGGCAAAGATAGGTTGGCTCTGTGGGGCCAAGGGGAGGCTGAAAAAGGCATCTTTCAAATCTAGGACGCTATACCAGGTTCGATCAGGCGACAGTAGACTGAGGAGAGTATAAGGGTTGGGAACTGTGGGATGAATGGTCTCTACCCTCTTATTTACCTCTCGCAGATCTTGCACTGGTCTGAAGTCGTTCGTTCCAGGCTTTCGGACCGGGAGAAGGGGTGTATTCCAGGCTGACTTGCAGGGCACCAAGATACCAGCCTCTTTTAGGCGTCTAATATGGTTCCTGATACCATGCTGGGCTTCCCGACTCATGGGATACTGCTGGACTCAGACTGGGGTGGCAGTGCTGACCAATTGGACTATTATGGGGGTCACATGTTTAGCCAACCCTGGGGGGTTGGTCTCGGCCCAAACTCTTGGAATCTCCCGCTTCCACCTTGTTAATAAGTCCGGGTTGCCTACATTCTGTGGTGCTTCATAGAGACGATATTCCTCCCTTACCGGCATGGTGAGCAAAATTCGGCCACCTGCTTGTACTATTGGTCCTTCATTTGTCTCAAAGGAAATGGTGGCCTGTAGCTTATGAAGGAGATCCCTACCTAACAGTGGCTCAGGGCACTCGGGTATCACCAGGAAAGAGTGAGTAATAGTCTTCAGGCCAGGGCCAGCGACTCTTCCTATGGACTTTGGATAACTCCTTGCTTCCCCAGTGGCTCCTATAATCTTAACCTTATCTCTTCCGGTGGGTCCAATTGGTTGTTGAAGTACTGAGTGGGTGGCCCCGGTATCCACCAAAAAATTAATTACTTTCCCCCCTACCGCGAGTTTTACCCTAGGCTCCCGGGGGCTGGAGGAGCCCTGACTTCCTCAATCTAAAACTAAGAGGGGGGCTTCCTTCCCCATTCTCTTTCCTTCCTCTTCTTTTCTTTTTGGACATTCTTTCCTCCAGTGCCCTTCTTCCTTGCATAGGGCACACTGAGTCTTTCTCAGTCCTCTCAGGGGTTTATCTTTTCCCTTCATCTGCCCTTTTTCTCTCACATACCTCCCTCTTTCCTCTCTATTTCCTATTTCCCTAGCCAAAAGGATCTGTGCCATCTTCTTATTCAGTTCCAGAGTGGCTTTCGCGGGGTCCTCTCTATTATCAAAAACCTTCTGTGCTACAGCCAACAGCTCCGAGAGAGATTTCCCCTCAAAACCCTCTAACTTCTGCAACTTCTTCCTAATATCTGGGGCGGATTGGGCCACAAACTGGAGGGCGACTGCCTGCACATTCTCAGGGGCTTTGGGATCTATGGGCGTCCAGGTTCGATATACCTGGTACAACCTCTCCAAGAAGGCAGTCGGACTCTCGTCTGCACCCTGCTTACACTCGGTCACCTTAGACAGATTGGTGGGTTTCCGACCCGCAGCCCGGATACCCCTTAATAGAGTCTGGCGGTACCTGGTGAGGGCCTCATACCCGGTGCTTGTGTTGGGGTCCCACTTAGGTCGGGATTGGGGGAACACCTCCTCCACCACGTCCTGGTCAGTGGGAGGCTCTCCATTTTTATCCCAGACCTGTTTCTTTCCCTCGATTTTAATTCTCTCCCTTTCTTCTAGAGTGAATAGGGTACTCAGCAGCTGCTGACAATCATCCCAAGTAGGTTGATGAGTGTAAAAAACTGACTCAAGTAGAGTTTCCACCCCTTCTGGGTCTACAGAGAAAGGAGGGTTTTGATTCTTCCAATTATACAAGTCAGAAGTGCTAAATGGGACATAAGTTCGGAGGGGCCGTCCTGACGTATCTAATTCCCCCACCTCCCGTAAAGGAAAAGTCCCGACTGGTGTGGACTCTGACCCAAACATAGTTCCTGCTCTGGTATGAGGTGGGCTCAGGACTCCTGATGGCAACCCAGAAGTGGAATCGGGTTCAGGAGCGGTAGCCCCTGAAGTGCCAGCATACGGTGGAGGGTTCTCATCCCTCCTCTTTTTCAGTCGTATGGGGGATTCGGGCTTAGTGGGGAGGACAGGAGGAGCTGTAGGCCTCCTAGGGAATCTATCCCCCTTCGTGCCCTTGATCACCAACACTCTCGACCTGCTTTTGACCTTCTTTTTTCCTTTGGAGTCGCCCTGACACTCCCGCAGATACCTTGGTTTATCATTAGCAATACTCATCCAGATCTCAATATATGGCATTTGGTCAGGGTGCCCGGGATTCCCAAAGATCACATCGTGCACTGCCGTGCACTTTCCCAGGTCGAGACTTCCCGTCTCAGGCCAGCCAACCTCAAAGGCTGGCCATTCCCTTTCACAGAACTTCCTCAGTGTGAAGGCGTCCACCTGGGCTCCAAACCCAGCAGCTCTCCTGGAAAAATATGAAAAATTTTTAGTCAAGCATTCAAGGGGGGTTAGCGAGCTAGTTTTGGACTGACTCTGTCCCATCTCCTCGTCAAAGTGGAAAAGAAGGGAGACAAACACTGCAACAAGAATCACAGCAATTAGACCAAAGATTCCTCTCACTCTTCCTTGTACTTGCTGGCCAGCACACCATACACTCTCACACGTTCTCTCACTCTCAACCGTTTTTCCTGCTAACCCAAAGGGTGTCCACCTGGGACTTTCTCCCTTAACTAGACTGCGTGGAGCTTCTATAAATGAGGACTCCAGTTTTCCTACCCAAGAGTTCCTTATTATTATTTTTTTTGAAGCCTATTGGTGTCTGGACACAGAAAGACAGCTGACACAGAAAGAGACAAACAGTGGGTGTTGGAAAAAGAACTGACATCCGATGGATGCCAGACAATCAACTATGCTCGCCTGGCCGGGCCCCTCGCGGGACCTTAAGGAGTCTTAGCTTAGGAGTAGCCGTATAAACCCCGGCCTCGGTCTCAGCAGGCTGAGAATCTCCACTTAGCTGAAACGACTCCACGGACACGCAGGTTGGAGCCCAATCAAGCCCCGTAGTCTTTCGACCGTGAGGCATGCAACAGGCACACTAGCATTCACATCAAACCATTCATTCAGTCAAGGGAGGGCGATTACCTTTCCGGCCATCGCTACTAAGGCATCACAGGTTAGGCCTTCAGGAGTCACCGGAGAGTAGCTCCGGCCAGACCCGTCAGTTGCACTAACAAGGTCAACCTTTTCGCGAATCACCAAAGAGGAGAGAAGACAGACACAACAAATGGCCACAAAAGACACAACTAATATCCTGGGCTGTCGGACCCTATTTCAGATCCTTAGGGTGTGGACCCTGTTTCAGATCCAGTTATCACCCAACCCTGGGCTGTCGGACCCTGTTTCAGATCCTTAGGGTGCGGACCCTGTTTCAGATCCAGTTATCACCCAACCCAAGCAGCCTGGAAGTCGTCACTTCCCAGCGCTGCAGTCTGGGATTTCAATGCGGCGTCCCGCAATCCACAGACCCAGGGCCCGTGGGGACACACAAGCACACAAATGAAACGGTACCGTGCACAAAAATCAGGCCTGACTTACCGGCACCGGGCAAAAGCTTCCAAGGTTTTTCCTAGGATCCGGACCCAGGATGGGGTGTCCTCAGGAGCCTCCGTCTGAGGATATCTCGCTGGAGCCTCCAAATGTTAAAGAGCGAAACCAAACCACCATCCACTGCAAGGAAGCAAAAGATGTTTATTCACGAATTGCAATCCGGACCGAGATGGTGACTGGTGTCAGTCTACCAAGCTCGACCCTGAACAAAGCTCAAACCATACAATTTATAGGAATTCAGACTACACTCAGGGAGGGGGAACACATCACCTTATCTGCCTATATCCAATCATTTCAAACTTAGCAAAAGCCTGATCCATTCAGAGCAAAGCATGGGCTATTTCTAAACATCACACCAGACCAATAGGTCATTGCCAAAGTGGGGGTCACCACATTTTTTTGTTCTTTATTGGGACCACCGACCATCTGTTTGCAATCTATCAGGTCATCATTTGTCAGGCCATTTTTAACTGTCTGGTAACAGTATTCTGTTGCAGAGGTCATGATGAGTCCTGCTCGCTGCAGGGTCTGTCAAAATAATTGATGGCCTCTCAGGTTCTGTCGAGGGGAAAAGGGCAAGGAATTTTCCACCTCACTGGTCAGGAAGGCAAAAAGCAACTATATTTAAACTATTCTTAAAACTCAAACTTAAAAAGCAACTATAACTATTTTAGAGTTACTGCCTCTAACAAATATCAACACCTAGAAACCAACATTCATTTTGCTGAATAACCATACCCTAAAGGGGCTCACTGTGCTGCCCTGTCTGCTGATTTTCACCTAAATGTTCTCTGGTCTGATACCAAAATGACTTAGCAGATATATGTATCTTTTTGACTTATGGTTCTTCTTTTCTTTTTCTTTTTCTTCTTTTTCTTTTTCTCTTCAAGGCTTGGTGCCTGCACTAAGAATCCACTATCCTGGAGGCCATCTTTTCCACTTTTTATTGGATGGGACAGAGAAAAACTGAGAGGACAGCAGAGGGGAAGATAGGGGGAGAGAGGATAGACATCTACAGACCTACTTCACCACTTTTGAAGCGACCGTCCTGCAGATGAGGAGTCAGGAACTCCTTGCTGGGGTCCTTGCGCTTTGTACTATGTGCATGTTAACCTCTTGCACTGCTACCAGCACACCCCTCTGCCCCCCTATAGTCCTCCTTCCCAGTAAACCTAGTTGTACTATTTCAATTTTTCATGACATCATCTTTTCTTATGTACAATTCTTGCTTGTTTTGAGTATTTCCATTTTGAATCTCATGAATATTGGTGCTAGGACTTTCTATTAAGTCAGAATGTGTTGTTATCACTTAATTTTATTTAGCAGCCTCACTATTTAGATTAGGAACTTCTTTAGAAAGCTGCACAGGTTATTATGAAATACTTTTCCTTCCTATGTCATATGCCATAAATTGACTGTGTGGGTGGAATAACCCTCAAGAAAAAATTTGAAATATCTAGATTTGTCTTTCTAGTTCCTATGCACATAATCTTATTAGAAGGCATAAATTCTAAATAAAACTACTATAGAAGTAATACCGAAGTTATTTTTCAAATAGTTAGAAAAATTGATAATTAAATGTTAGTCATAACAAACTGACACACACAATTATAATGTGTTATCCCATTGCTATGTTTGGCAGTAAAAAGAAACATCCTTTACTTATTAATTTACTTTTGAATAGAGACAGAAATTGAGCAGGAAGGTAGAGGTAGAGAGGGCAAGAAAGATACCCGCAGCACTGCTTCATAGCTTCAGAAACTTTCCAGCCTGCAGGTAGGGACCTCTGTGTGAGGTTGCAATCCATGGTCACAGCTGCACTCATTTCAGGACCAGTCTTAGTCAAGTAACAGAGTAGATGACCCAGCTTCCCTTTGGAAAGTGTGGCAGTCACTACTATTGCTACTTTATAGTGGGGGCAAGTCATGGAGAGACCCACAAAAGGGCTTATGATTATATTCCTGATGGGAGTGACCAGTGATGGTGGAAAGAGGGGTCTGCTAGGGGTCTAGGCCCTTTTATCTATGGGGGAATCCTCAGATTCCCAGAGTTGGACCCTAGGTGATGGGGTGGCCTGGTAGTGACTGAAGAGGCCAGCATTAAGTGAGCCAGTCTCTTTCCCTTTTCCAGCTTTTGTAGTTCGTTCTTTAACTGACAAGATTAGATTTTCTCCCAGATGTTAAAACATTAAGTGCTATTTGTTGTATCCAAATTGGTCTATGGGGTCTGCCCTCAAGTTGGGGAGGAAAAACACCTAGGGTTTTTGTGAGGTCTAATCCCAGAGTTTTACTGGGTTTACTTTTGATGATTCTAGTAAAGGTTGTCATAGAGATAATAATTGTCTTTTAGTATATATATATGCCAGTATATCTCTTATCCAGTTGTATGCCTTTTTTATTCTAAAGATTATCAGGAGGTGACAATAATGTAGATGTTGTCAGAAGTGATTAGGAGATATATCCTACTTTCTTTTGTGTAGTTGAGTAGACAGAGTGATTGAGAGATGTGAGGTGGCGGTGGGGGGGGGGGGAAGAAGAGTGTCTAGCCTTAAGTAGTAAGTATTTGATCAGACAACTTATGGTGCCTTTTTTAGACCTTTCTACTTGGTTGCAGAACTCATTATGTCAAAGTCTACTCATAGAAGACTTTTAAGCACTTTTATTTTGAGTTACATAGTTGTTCCTAACTAATGGATACCTGTAAACATATCTAGGATTTGTAACTTTGTTAAAGAGTGGGCCATCTAAAATGGAAATGGGCAGTTTCACATGTTAGGAAAGGTCTCACCAGATTATTGTGGTTGAAAGGTTGCCATCTCATGCTTGCAGTCTCTGGATATAATCTGATTTAAAAAGGCAGTGGAAGCATAATATGGCATGGTGACATTGGTTACATGGATTTAGTTGAAGTCAGTAGAGGCAGTGGAGGCAGTGTAACTGGGTAAGGGATTGAGAAGAGCAGTACCACGTAATACAAATAGAGTACCAGAGGTTCCAGGACTTGGAGAAATACGTATTTTAAAGAAAACGGGGGGGGGGGGGGCTGGGCGACAGTGCAGCAGGTTAAACATATATGGTGCCAAAGTGCAAGGGCTGGAGTAAGGATCCCGGTTTGAGCCCCCAGCTCCCCACTTGCAGGGGGGTCGCTTCACAAGCCGTGAAGCAGGTCTGTAGGTGTCTATCTTTCTCTCCTGTCGTCCCCTCCTCTTTCGATTTCTCTCTGTCCTATCCAACAACAACAGCTATAACAACAATAACAACCACAATAAGGGCAACAAAATGGGAAAAATAGCCTCCTGGAGCAGTGGATTCATAGTGCTGGAACCAAACCCCAGAGATAACCATGGAAGCAAGAAGAAAAAGAAAATAGGAAGGTTCCTCGTGGTGTTAAAGTTTAAAAAGGCAATAGATAATTGTTATTATAACCAAATTAGTTTGGAGCTTGCTTTTCTTTGAAAAATCCTATGGCTAGTATTTACTGTACTATATCTGTCCTCATCATTCTTTATGTTATTTAATGATGTCAACTAATATCAGTATTTTAGATACAGGAGGCAATGATTCTGGTCCATCTGATCTAAGCTTGTAGGTAACTTAGCACTTAAAAAAAGCTATTTTTAGAAATGCCTTGACAATTGAAGCTCAGTGTCAGAGTTCAATTGGCTTACAAATTTGAAACATTAAATGCTTAGACTAAAGAAAGATGTACTTAGAACTAAAAATCTAGGCAGTTATAGAACTTGAAAATTTCCATCTATTTTTCCCCTGACATATGGAATTAATAAGTGGATTATAAGATTATGAGTTAATAAGAATAGAGTTTCACACTGCTCCCACCACCAAAGGTCCCACCACCTCCACCCCCCTATGGTGCACCGGAAACCTCTCCCTCCCCCCAGATGTACTTACATGCAATACACTGAACCCAGTCAAGGTGCTGCTATGTGTTCCCCTTTCAGTTCTTATTTTTCATCTTCTGTTTATGAGTGGGAGCATCCCATATTGATCCTTCTCTTTCTGGCTCAACTCACTTAACATGATTCCTTAAAGCTCTGTAAGGTGTTTCTTTATTTGGGTGGCTATGCAAAATGTTCAATTTGATATACTTCAGTGGGTTTACTTTTTGTCTTCCTTGCAGTTGGGTTTGTATCATTGAAAATGCCTATAAAATTTAGATGGAAAAGAGTGCCTCCAGTATTTCTTTCTAAGTATTTGATAGTTTCTGGTCTAATATCAAGGTCTTTGATCCATTTGGATTTTACTTTTGTTTCTGGTGAAATGTTGTGGTTCAGTTTCATTTTTCTGCACATTTCATCCCTATATTTCCAACACCATGTGTTGAAGAGACTTTCTCCATTTCATAATTTGAGCCCCCTTGTCAAAAATTAGATGACCACAGGTATAGGAGTTTATTTCTGGGCTCCCAATTCTATTCCACTGGCCAGTGTATCTGTTTTTGTTCCAGTATCATACAGTTTTGATTACAGTGGCCCTATAGTATAGTTTGAGATCTGGGAACATGATGCCTCCAATTCTGTTCTTTATTCTTAAGATTGTTTTGGTGATTCAAGGTGTTTTCTGCTTCCAGATAAACATTTGTAGCCTTTGTTCTTAAAAAAAAAAATTGGTGGACCTTGATGGGGATTGCATTAAATTTGCATATGGCTCTTGGTAGGATATTCATTTTGATATTGTCAATTCTTCCAATCCATGATCATGGGATACTTTCTACATTTCTGTGTCTTTTTCTACTTCTTTGAATGATGACTCATAGTTTCCAGTGTACAAGCCACCTACTTCTTTTGTTAGGTTTGTTACTAGATATTTTATTGGTTTTTGCTGCTTTAGTGAATTTGTTGTAATCTCATTCAGGATCTGGACTAGAAATAATTATTATTAGCAGTAGATGTGATTTTGGAAATAGTGCATGTTTCCTATTGATTTAGCATACGGCTCTAGACAAGTCTATTAACTATTATGTATAAAATTGAACATTTTGCATTAATTTCAATATTATATTATCCTTTCAGTTTTTTCATTTGACCTAGTTCTTTTTGAGAGATCTGTGTAAATATATTCTGTTATTGTTATGGATTTGTTATTCTGGGATTGATTTCAGTTTCTTCATTAGTACTGTTTTTTTTTAAAAATTATTTTTATTTGTTGGATAGAGACAGCCAGAAATCAAGAGGGAAGGGAGAGAGAGAGAGAGAGACCTGTAGCCCTGCTTCACCACTCGCAAAGCTTTCCCCCTACGGTTGGAGACTGGGGCCTCAAACCTGGGTCCTTGTGCATTCCAGGTGTGCCACCACTGAGCCCCTCATACTGTTTTTTTTTTTAATGAATCCAGATCCAACTTTACAAATAGTATGTCTTAATGCTGTTCTTTTTTAAAGTAACCAATTATTGGTTAATAGATTCTGTATTGTCTGTCATTACTATAGACAGTGAACCTTTTTAGTCTAGTATGTACTAATTCAGATTTTGAATTTATACTTTTTGTATTTATACTTTTTGTATTGTGTTATTTTTAGTCATACCCAATTACCATACAAATGGGTTTTTTTATTAGTGATTTAATTCTGTTTTACAAAGTTACATGATTTCAGGAGTTTAACTTACACTGTACCTACCACTGAAGTTCTGTGATCCTTCTCCCCATAGCCACTGTAGTTCTCACAAAGTTTTAAGACATAATTTCATTGCTTTTTTTGGGGGGGGTACACATGGCAAGTTTGCTTGGTTTCATGATCTGTTTTCCACATATGAGCAAAACTATCCCATAGTTGTCTTTTACTTCTACATATTTCATAAGCAGAACCACCTCCAGTTCATTTTGTCCAGACCAATACACTATCATTCAATGTTTTGTAGGAGTCCAGATCCTGAATAAGATTACAGTAAATCTAAAATCATAACTAAAGTGAAATGAAAACAAAACCCAATAACACAAGGAAACATTCCCTTAAAAAACAAAAAGACTTTGTAAACTCAAGTTAGAGAAAATTATGCTTTCAATAGCCCATGTGTAGAATAAAATTATTGATAGTAGAATAATTTTATTGGTAAGAACTGTTAATATGGTCTTACTTGATCACATAAAGACTGAGGAGTGGGGGATGCCTGTCACTTTCGGAAAGAAAGAAGTGCTGGTCACATGCAGGAAAGTAACTCTGAAAATTTTAGACTGATGATTTATATCTAATTACTGTTCTTCCCTTGAGACTTGTGGATTTAAATGTATTCCTGAATCTCTATGTCTTTATCTACATCCTAGGAGCTAAAAGTGATCATTTAAGGCAAAACAATAGCTTTGGCTCAGTGAGGCCACAATTAAAAACAAATTATTTGGTGTCTTGCCTATGGTTCTTAGGGATCTACTTTACTTCTGGAATGAAAAAGGTCAGACCCACAGTCCACCAAATTACAGTTGCACAGTCTGATAGTGTTCACTGCATTTTAAATAGGACAAAAAAAAAAAAAAGCGCCTAGAGTTTATGGTAAGGGAAAATTCTAAAGCCAAAAAACAGTAAACTTACAGAATTTCTATTTAACTCTCTTTCCATAATGAAAAAGTTTTGACTTAATGTAATGTAGTTCAGTTTAAAATATCTACAAACATAGGCTTTATAGGTTTTGATTATAAGTTTATTTTTACTATGTAATCTATACCATGAAGACAAAGGCCAATAAAGCCTTTAAGAAAAGATTAGTTATTGGCAGATCTTTCTCTCTGCAAGTAATAATTTAAAAAGATTAGTTATCAAAACAAAAAATATTCTAAAATGGATATAACATCATTTAATCTAGCATGATGTCCAAAATGTAAAAATATACTTTTTAAAGAGCAAGTCAAAATTTTAGAATTTCCCTTACTGTTTGGTCTGCAATACATGTTTAACATGTCTGACATTATTATCTAAGGGGATAATCCCTCTGCTTAAAAATCATAGCCAACATCAATTTGCACTTATATACAGCACTACTTTTTTTTCTTTATCTAGTAGACTACCACACTATCATTAAATTACTGATATAATAACTGCCATGGGAGAAAGCCCCGTGATTTGTTCTAAAGTAAAGAGCAAGGAACAGGTTGCAAAGTAACATGGCTCTTAAGTGGTGGTCACATGGATACTGCTATTTGTGGAGATTTTACTTTTGAGTTTTTACATTTTGAAGTTCCTGTTCCCCCTTTTTTATAATAAGCCTCTATAGATTTTGTAAATGTATATTTTCTTTTCCAAAGACTAAGAAAAAACTGTTTTTAAATAGTATCTTTGGAGAACAAGTTGTTCATTCACACAGAATTACAAATCTGTGTGTTGTACTTCCAATTCTGGGTATTGCTCTGCAACTGAGTTTTCAGTAATGCCATAGTATTCGTATGAATCATGAGAGCTTTGGATATGTTTTCCCTTACATTTTTCCCCCTACACACACCATTTTAAGTTATGAATGATAGATTAAAAATGCAGATGTCCTATGTCTCATCTGTTGTCAAGATAGAAACGGGGGGGGGGGGCTTCATCTCTCTATCTCTCAGGTCTACATGCCTACATGGCTTGTACTTTTCTCTTTCTGTCTTTACTTTCTCCCAATAAATGCTCATCTTTGAGAGTGAGTGAGTGAGTGAGTGAGTGAGTGAGTGAGTGAGTGAGTGATTACATTACCAAAGCTTCCTTCAATGTTGTGGGTCCTGGCTTCAAGACTGAGACATGCACATGGAAAAGCAGTACACTGTTCAAGTGAGCTATTTTGTCAGCCCTCATCTGCTTTATTCTAGAGACCAATTCATAAACCTTTTAATATTTTGTCACTGTCATGATGCAAACATTTTATGCCAAGTCCTGAGTAATTTGGTAACCCTTTTATTTGTGTGAAACAGGGACCAATGTCCACCGTGGAGGGAAATCTATCTCAGGGACAGCAAGTTAAATGAGAGCCAGGGTCACACACAATGCCTTGGCAAATGTCAGACTACAGTCTATCTCAGTTTGGGTATTTCAGGGGGATAATATTTACTTCTATTCTGCCCCCCTATATTCTCCTACTGCCTCTGCTCCATTTCTGCTTTTTAATTCTAGGTTCAGTTTTTTAAAAATTAAAATCTCCTTTTATGGTTTTCCTAGGAGGTTGAGAGCTTTAATCTGAGTTAAGGCAGGTCCGGGGTGCTGAGGAGAGTGATAACAGGCCAGGTAGAGAGGGCTTGCTGGACCTTCTGCTGGACACACCTGTTCTGTCGTGAGAAAGACTTCCTGCTCAGTGCACCAAGCTGCCTGCCATATGTCCTTCCACCATACCAAAGCTACCAGTCCCTCAGGACAGCAAGTAGAAATAAGGAACAGAGCTGGGCATAGTGGAAAGAGTATTACATCCATCCCTCAAATACTGGGGATGTGTCTTAACACTGGTATTTCTGCCCCACGAGAGATACTGCATATTAATATGCAATTAGGTCAGTGGTCTTATCTTTTGATACTCGGTTCTTTTAGAGACAGCTTTCTGAACCCTCTTAGTAGCCATTTCTTTCTTTTTCTTCCTACAGTCTCTCCTCAGGTTTAGGTATATCTCCATGAGGAAAATAAAGGACACATTCCTCTTTGAGGAAATGTTTTGATTTGCATTCTCAGCAAAGCATCACTGTGTGCATGTGCAGACCAGTGTTCACTTTATAGTCTGCATATGAGAACACTGAGGCTCGTGAAGATAATGTTCTTATATTGTGCACAGCAGACTACAGAGGAAGCATGGCTTCCTGTCAAGGGATCTGTGCCATCAGAACATTTGGTTTCTAGTCTCCCAAGTCCTCTTTGTTTTTGATCGTGATATTTCTTCATGCTCAGATGCATACATGATGTAACATTTCTTGTTGTTCTGAAATGTGTTTTAGAGTTATTTTGGCTATGCACAAAATAAGAATGGGAACCTAAACTTTTCTGCTTGAAAATGCTAATTTTCCCCCACCCTCCCTTCTTATTTCCCTGCCTTTCTGTACTGCACATATTTGTATGGTTTTAAATCCAGGACTGGCGTTTAATAGACCCTACACTGTTTTGTTGGAAACAGGGCAAATGAGAAGTCTCTCCAGGGGGTTTGTGGGTCTTTATTGTGGTAGGGAAAGAATGCCCTAAAGGAGAGTTCCTTGCAACCTAATTGTTGAGGAATGATGGAAGTTCAACGGCATGGAAATTGTACTTCTCGCTTCAGCTAAAAAGGTGCTTATAAAGGTAGCTGGGCTATTTTAGCAATTTGCCTTATTTTGAAAATCCAATTTGGAAGCTTCATTAAAGGGCACTAATTTAGTGTCTTAAGGGAATATGTGTTTAAAGGAGCTTGTCAACAATCTTAGATGTTTGCTAGTGTGTAGGTGAGCTCAACTCCCCAAGCTGGGGTTACCTGGTTACATGTATGCTCTCTGAGTTCAAGCATGATGACTAGTAAATCTAAAAGTGCCCAGACTAAGAGAATGACAGTATCACTTCCCCCACTTTTGCTTTCAGTGTACTAACACTTCTGTAATTGGCAGTGTGGAGCTGCCATCCAAAGGTACAATAAGACAAGCATCAGTTTTATTGAGTTTAGTGGTAGTAGTTAGAAGGTAACAGGCTAAAGACCTTAAGGACTGATAACTGTTTCAAATTGTTAAAGGAAATAGAAACCCTCTCTAACTGCCTAGAAGAATCACTTACTGCTCACTGCCTGCCTAATATTCCCACAAGTATATTTCAATCCCACACTGGGATGTAAAATGTAAAATTGGATAACTGAGTGCTAATTAACTTCAGGGCTTTGAGTAAACCCAACCTTTCTGCAGATTCTAGTCTGTTGACAAAATATCATGAAAATAGGCAGAAAAGTTGAGTTGAAGCAATTTAATTTTCATCATTTGGATGCTTTCTTAAACAAAAAAGTTACAATCTGTGGGAAAATGTAGTTTTTTTTTTTCATCGTTTATCTGAACACTATCAAGAAATTGAAGCATTCTGTTTTACTCTTTTACATACTTACTGGAGTTTGTACTCAGTACCCTTCCCCTGACTCAGAGGCTCTGATTTCCAATCCAATATTTATAGTATCCCATTCCAGTTTTTAGTTAAGTCTAACAGAAATGTATCATACAGAAATGACTTTGTTTCCACAGGGTTATTGGCCCACCCACTGGGAATGATTTTGTTTCAAGAACAAACCCTTTTTTTTATTTATTTTTATTTTTAAATTTTTATTTACTTTCCCTTTTGTTGCCCTTGTTGTTTCTCATTGTTGTTATAGTTATTATTGTTACTGATGTCATCATTGTTAGATAGGACAGAGATAAATAGAGAGAGGAGGGAAAGACAGAGGGGGAGAGAAAGACACCTGCAGACCTGCTTCACCACCTGTGAATCGACCCCCCTGCAGGTGGGGAGCCAGGGGCTCGAACCAGGATCCTTACACAGGTCTCAAGAACAAACCCTTAAGGTTTCCTATTGGTAGGTGATTATCCATATATCTATTCAGAATATGCTTAAGTGTAGAAATTATGCTGAAGAAAATCCAGATACACTAACTCCTTTCCCATGCAGTCCTAATTGTGTAAAATTTTGATGCAGCACAACTTGGCACAACAATTTCCCCCAAGCAAAAATGGGTTAATAGAACATGACTTATAATGAAGGGAGAGGGAGAGAATTAGAAATACTCCTCCCCCCCCCTTAGTTTTCCCTTGACTAAACCTGAAAAAAAAATGTCAAAACGTTTTTGGAGAAAACTGAGTAAAAATGTTCAAAAATAGATTAACTTCAAGGTTGAGAATTCTTTAAGTTTCATTTTTCTGAAACCCCCAGGTATTAAGTTTATTTTTATTCTAGCAAGAGCTGATCACCATAGGAGATTATTTCTAATATTTGAAGATAGTCAGCTGTTCATCAAGGACCAACACACTTAATACTATTTTTCCATAATTTTATAGAACCAAGCATATCATGTATAGGATTTATAATTAACACATATAAACATGATCACAGTTGTTGAAATTGTGTTTCTGTAGAAAAAACAATCCTCATTTCTTAATAAATGTATTCATAATACCTGTCATTATAGTTGGATGCCAATAAATGAAAAGAAAGGGGTGTGGAAATTTTCAAGGCACTGTTCACACAAGTTACTTATTTGTTGTCTGTTTGAAGGATTTCTAATTGCAGCTGTTAAAAAAATAAAAGTTGCTTTTTCTCTTCTTTATTTTATTGTGGGCTGGGATGTTCCTTGCACCAAATCCACAGCTATTCAGAGTCTGCATCTCAAGAAACTGAATTGCTAGATAATGTCAAAATGAGCTTTGGCAATTCCATGCAGGCTGATACAACTATATAATTTTGCTTCACATTAATAACAACCTAGCCAAAAAAAAAAAAAGCCCAAAATCAAATGCCTTGCTCTCAGCTGGAGGCAGAAAGGCAGATTGGTATCTCTTGGCTGGTGACCTATAATGTTGAAAAAGTAAGCTATACATTCACTCAAGGAGTGCCAGGCTGGATTTCGGAAAAATATTCCCTCTCTTCCAGGATTATTTATTTATGTATTTATTTATTTATTTATTTTTGTTGTATGTGTCCTGAGACAATGAAAAAAAAAATTACAGGTAGTACAAAATAGCCCATCCTCAGGATAGGAAATGCAGACCTTTGATTTCTTCAGATGTCAACTCTGTTCCCTGCTTGCCCTACCTACCCTGCCTGGTGGTTCTACATGGCAGTGGTTTGGTCTGAGTGGTCTTCCACTGGGACCACATGGTTCCATCAGGGACTTCGGGGTGTGCGCAAAGCCATGCATCTCCGAGAGCTCGGAGGCTCCAGATCCATTATTTGGGTGGAGTGAGGTGTTATTATTGCGGGATATTCTCTGCAGAGTTGGCCTGGAGAGTGAGCGCTGGAGGAAGGGAGTGAGCGAGGCTTCGCCAAGTGTCCGAGGGAGTCGCGGGGCGCCTCCCACCCCCCAGAGTGGTGAGCTTGGAGGGTTGAGGTTCGGGGCGGGGTACGTGGAGGGGGGGCTACGCGCCTGCCCGGGAGGCGGTGTGGAGGGGCAGGAGGGGCAACGTGCCAATTTTCGCTGTGATTAATGATGCTCGCGCCGCTGCGCCTGGCTCACGCGCTTTGTCTCCAGCTCGGGGCTGGCAGAGAACCGCCAGGGATGGATGGAGGGCATCGTGCGCGCCGGGCAGGTGAATCGGGCAGGTGCCCGCGTTCCGACTCCGCAAACTCCCGCCGTGCCGGGTGGCAGGGAAGCCGGGACACCCGCTGGTGCCCAGCACGCGGCCATCTCCCGGGTGTGGCGGGTCCTGGGGGTGGGGGCGGGGGTGGCCTGCGGTCCGCAGCTAGAGGAGCAGCCGCGGGGCACATGCAACAAGGCGCGTAGCCTGCAGCCAGGGCGGGACCGGACGCGGGCGGGCGGGCGGGGAGGAGCTGGGCGCCACCCCCAGAGGCAGCGCCAGCCGCGTGGGAGGGCAGGGACTCGCCGGGGGCAGACGAGGAGGAGGGGAGGCAGGGGCGCGGGCCGGGGTTCAGACTGAGACTGGGTGACTCAGGGGAGGACTGTCGGTGTGTGAGACAGAACCACGGACAGGTGGAATCAGTGAGAGAGAGAGAGAGAGAGAGAGAGAGAGAGAGAGACTCGCTCCCTCCCTCCCCTCCAGTCGCATTCTTCAGTCCGAAGGAGTCGGCAGGGGGATACTGAGTGGGACAGGGACAGAAATGCAGACGCAGACAACGGGGAGAGGGACCCCGCATTACTAGGGGGGACAGAGAGGCTCGCAGGGGCTCCGAGACTCACTCACGGACTGACAGCAAGTGAGAGTGGCAGTTCCACGAGCAGAGCACAAGAAAGCCAGGATTCTGCTCTGAGCTGCCAAGCTACGCGACAGACGGGCAGACAGACTAACAGGAGAGACAGACTAGCAGACTGGAAGCTGGGGGCACACTGGCTTCCCTCCGCGAGCCCAGGAGAGGAGGCTGCGGCGACACCCCCTGAGCGCATCGGAAGCAGGAGACCAGCGGGGGCAGCAGGGTCGCCTGCAGAAGCTACCACAGTCCGGAGAAGAGCCCAGCCAAACGCTGCAGAAAGCTCCTGTGATCAACAGTTAAATAAATCGACCAAAAACCAAACTAAAAAAAAAAAAAAAAAAAAAAAAAGCCAAGCCAAAACAAACAGTTCCAGTCACATCGTTGCGAAACAATTATATATCTATTAATAAACAAAAACTAACTAAATCAATCAAGACACCAGGACGCTGGGGGGATATCCACATTTCAGTCAAGGTAATACTCAAGGTCTTCCGAAGTGAACATTGTGGTTTTTCTTTTCTTCTCCTTAATTTTCTCCTTCTTTCTGCCATATCTGTTTTCCTTGGTAATTGTTGATAGTCTGCGTTTCTCCTTTTGTGTTTGTGGCAAGCTGTTGTGTTTGTATTGTGATTTCATATCTAGGCAGGGTGGGGGGTAGATTCCCTCAATTCTAGACAAGGCATGAATGGGAGAGGGGCAGTTCTTTTTATCAAATACTTCGACGTTAATTTACACAGGGTTCATGGTAGAAAGTTTGGAATGTTCTTATTTCATTTGAAAAAGAAATACACAAGGATCGCAAAGTTGTAATTTGTTTGTTGTGCTGGTAGAATTTGAGGTCCCAGCTTCCTGGGTTGGGTGGGTGATATGTTTACTGTTTATTATCTTTTTCTTTATCCCTGTTTGACATCTGTTTCATTGAAGCATCCAACATAATGTCTTCTGTCTCTGGATGTATATATGCAAAGGAAACCTAGTTGAATTAGACAGGTGTCTAGAAAGTTTCATAGGCTTCTAGAGAAATCGGCTCCTAGTCATGCATAGAAATAGAGCTGGGGGGTACATGGTTGTTATTAGCTGTTGAGGTTTATTAGTTGATCTGCTCCTGAATGCAGGGTGAGGAGAAACCAAGTCTTAAAATAAAAAGAAAAGAAACAAACACAAAGAAGGAATTGAAAATTGCACAAAATGGAAAGCTAGAAAGTACACTGCAAGGCTTGAAGATAACACTTCTCATGAGAATGTGTGTAGAGTGCAGATATCCATTTTGATTCCTGATTTTTTTTTAAGTTTATAGGTATGACACATGAGTCTCTCCAAACAAGAATGACAGCCCCCAAAGCTGAATCGAATCTGTACCAGATTTTGATCAAATGCTAAATAAAACCTAATTGACTCCCAGCCCTACCTCATTCATTTTGGAGATCAGAATTGCTCTGATTGCTTTATGAAAACAGTGAAATAGAGATGGCAGGAAATCATTGTCCATTTTATAAAAGTTAGAAAATCCTTGATACACACTTTAAAATAAAGGCAACTACTTCTTTAATCCTCTGCATTCATGCCACCGCTGGGCTTGCATGCCTTAGCAGACTTTTAGTTAATGTCATTTCTACAAAACAGTCACCAGAAAACCAAGAGCTCTGGCTATGTGTTCAAACAGATCAGTAATCTGTCTTGCTGGTAATTGCTTCTGTTGCACTTGGAATGTGGATCGCATGTGGGAAATTATGTATATACTACTTTTAGAGGTATCTTAAGGTAGGTATTTGTGTTTAAGCCTTTATTTCCTTTCTTACTGCATCCTTTTATTCCTCTGTATCTTATCAGCTAACATATTTTTTAGATTTTCTGCAAGTGAGTTCACTGTCTTTAAGGAATGCACTTATCACAAAAAAGAGACAAAAGACTGACTGACTGCTATCTCTCAATACTGTTATGATTTCATTGAAGTATATTTTGAGACATTGTGCTGCTGTGCATAAGTATTTGGACAGGATATGTTATCTGGTAGATGAGACAACTCAGATGTAGGTGATAGACCACTTAGCAGCACTTTGCTTAGTTGAGGCATATTTAAAGAAATGTATGCAACTCCAGAAATTGGCTTTCAGTTTCTTGGTGACTTAATTTCACTACACACTGATTTCTCTTTTACAGCATAAACCTCAGACGGAAACAGGTTTGTGTGTGCACTGTTAGATTTGCAAATTGCTGGTCTCCCAGTTGACTTTCCCTCTTACATCCCAGCTGAGCATGGTTACCTTGAGAACTGTGGCATCAGCCCTGTTAGAGCATGCTCCACTGGGGAGTTTGGTGTAGTCTATTTTTAATGCTATTTAATGAAGGAGTGAGCGCCTCACTCAGCAATAAAGGAAGCATGATGGAAGACAGAGCAGTGCGTGGTTATGGATACTGGAGGATATTTGGAAATGTACAGACTGGCTGCAGGATATGGTAATTTCAACTATATTATACTAACAGAAATGAATTGATTTTAAGAGGAGAATTTTACTAAAAATTAAAAACAGTTTGATACGTGTTTTCATAAAACTCTTTAGTAATTCTTAGAAAGAAGATTCAGTAAATTGAACGTATAGGAAACTTAAGGAAAATACAAACCACAGTTACCTACATATATACCAGTTTTAATTCAAGCTGTCAGATTTTTTTGGTGGTAAGAAGCACATAAATAATTTTAGATTCCTAAAATGTTCTGGTGAAGGGCTTAGAGCTGCAGAATGTTTTGGGTATAAAATAGCTAAAGTCCTTCTAAGATGTTATGGCAACTTGAAGTTTATCTTGTGTTTTGTGTTTTTGCTTGTTTGATTTGTGATTTGCTTTTCATTTTCTTTTATAAACTTGTAGCCTAGGTCCAAAATTGGGGCAACTAAGTGAAGCAGGAAGTTTTGTTGAACTTGACAGAATATTTCTGTTGTTTTCTCTTCTTACTTTGGCAGAAGTGTAGCAGACTATCTCACTGAAGGTTAAATGTTTAAAAACGTAGCCAGCAGAGGCTGAGCTGACGATCTCTGAAATGTTATAATACAAAGGAAATATCTAAATAATACAGCACATAAAGCCTAAGTCGTTTGTCTGTATAGCTATACAGAACACCTGTCTTGAGGTAGAAAGGGAGAATTTTCAATCAAGAAGCTTTCTGTTATTGTTTCATATTAACAGCATACTATGATCAGATTATTTGTTCAGAGTAAAAGTAATTAGACAAATGCGTAAGTATTTTGAAAGTCTATTAACATAAGAGAGACATTTTATTCAATGAGGATATGAACCATGTAATTGTTAAATGAAGTTGTTAAAACAATGAATAAAGTTCTGGAGTTTGCTAATTTTTATGAAAAAATATTCAGGATTTATTAAGGCAAATAGATTGCAAGGAGGTACTGTAATCTATTGTCACTTAAATTTACCACTTATACTTTTTCAAGGGGGGAGTATAATCTACACTGGCTAGAATATTTCCCTTGGTGCCGTGCTATTTGGACCACAGTGCTGATACCATTCTCAAGATAACTAAGTCAGTGGGCATTTTCATCTGAGTTCAATGTGTATTTTATCGTGGACAAGATAATGGTAATCTATATGAGTAGAGCGGGATGAGTCAGCCACTGAAGACACAGTGCACAAGGCAGCCAGAAGAGAATGTGAATGAGGAATCTCAATAGTATGGGAAGATAGTTTGAAGTCCATAAGTTTGGAAATTTGCGAATGAGCCATTTCTACATGTCAGTTTAATTCAGAACTGTTTTTGCGATAAAGGTTAGAAAAGATAGGGGACTTAAAGATGAAGTCGCCACTGAAAGCTATTTCTTCAAATGGTAAGTACTGGCATCTAACTGGCACTAAATTCTAACTGGCACCACATGGTGGTAGCATGTTTGGAAATTTGGGAACCTCTAACCATGAAAAGAATGGGCTTCCTTAAAGATTTGTTCTGTCAGCTACAAAGTTCTGAACATGTTTTAAATCAGTGGTGATGAATCTCTGAAATAGATACTTCCTCTCCTTAGACGAACGGTTTTAAGTTTTTAGGATATCTCTGGTTTAAGAGACTACGTTTCTACTGAGTGTGCTTTCTTTTATTTCTCATTATATCATTTACATTTAAATTTGAGGAATGATTTCAAGCATTGGTACAAGTAGATGCTGAAGGACTATTGAAGGTGAAACAGAATTATCAAGATGTATCTGGGAGGGTTTGATATGTCTCAGTTTAACTTTGCTTTTAAGTGTTAGTTTCTTTTAAGGTGTATTTGTGCCAAGTTCTAATAAATTGATTTCTTGCAGTGCCTCAGAGTCTTATAACTTAAATTAATTTTGCTCATTTTGGATTAAACCTGACACTGGATGTTCAAAGCTTTACTTATATTTACATTGCAATCAACTCTTTCTTGTGAGGCTTATATATGTAATGAGATATAGTATATTTAAACTGTAAGCATTAACGTAATGTGCTTGATAAAGAATAAATTACTCAAGACATTCAGTATTTTTTAAATGCTTGGTAAAGTTATTTTGTGGTCTAAAATCATCTGTGGTCTAATGATATTTTCTTAAGGCATAAAATGGCCATAAAAGTATTTTGAATGTCTATTTCTCTAATATTACTGACACTTAGGTCCTGGGAAATACTGCACAAGTGAACCAGTGAATCAGTTTTTTTGGTATTAAATCATGCTTTTAGTTTCAAACTGTCAGCCTGCATTTAGTTGTATTAGGTAAGTAGAGCATTAATCACTGCTATGGCCACAATGATACAATATTTTAAATCTTTCTATGAACTTCTCCAAGTTTATTTTTTTATCCCCACTTAACATACATGAAGATGCTACCGATTATATAATCTTATTTGCAAGTTTAGTAGTCAAACTATTTCTACTAGGATGAAATTGTAATTGTGATTTAACATAATGCCAACAAATTAGTTCAAAGCAGTCTCATTCTTCGTTACATATTAAGAATCATTCCTCAGTCATAAATTCATATAACATTTTAAAACTCATAGACATTGCCATTTACATAGCAATAAATTAATTTCATTTTCTCTAGTTAATAGAGATATCCCTTAGTAATTATCTCTTTTGAAAAACAGAGCTCATAGTACATTCTCACACTTGAAACTGATAAAATTCTTAAATTAGGAAACCACAGTGAATAGCCTGTCAAATATTAAGTTTTTTTTTCCACAAAATCATGCTTGTAAGTAATAGCATTGATTTTAAGGAAAGTTCAATATAGTTTCAATTGAAAAGAAGGACTCAGCCTTTTTAATAGGAAAACAAATATTGCACTTTATTTCAAATGTCTTGGTGAATTTTGTAAAGACTTACTGGTCATATCGTACTTAACGTTTCTGTGCAGAATTAGATCATGTAACACACAATGTTTTTTTTTTTTGCAGGCTTTATAAGAAACACTCACAAAATTTATCTGCTTAGGTAAATCAAATAATCCCTGATAGCCACACAAACTAAAAAAAAAAAAATTCTTTTTTGATGGGAACATTCACAAGAATTCAGTGATTCTTAACCAGCTTTAGTCTTGAGAATCATAAGAATGAATTTGGATTCTTTTACATTTATTTTGTCATTGGTTTGTTCTTTATTGCATACTAAATAATTGAAATAAGAATAAGGACTATCTCTAGGGAAATGAAGCCAGAGGAATGGTGCTCAATGTATTCAGCAGATTTTTCTTTTAATTGACAAATACACACACACACACACACACACACACAACATTCGTATCTGTACAATCATGCCTAAAGGAAAAAAAAAGTGTATGCTGACATATTTTGATCTTATTGAAACTTGAAAATCAGCATCAACATTTGATGCAAAGTATATCCTCTTTAAGAAACAAAAAGAAAGTTTTGTGGTCCTCCAAGTCCTAACTGAATATCCATTGGCATGTAAATCAAAAGGCCCAACAATCAACTAACTGCGCAGTAACTTGACTTGTTTTCAGGTGACAGCATCACCATTACATAAATCCAGAAAAAAAAAAAAGTCTTGGGTCATCAGAGAGTAAAAATGAAGGCATGAAAGAAAGCTCAGTGAATTTCAGGGAATATACTTAACAGTTTAACTTTTAGTTGTAACTTCAACAGGAAGACTAAAAAAGTTTTTTGTTTTTTTTTTTGCTTATTTTTATACATTTCCAAACCTGGTGGCTAAAATCTTCACATGAAGTTTTAACATTTATTGATAGGAAAATATTAGCTGTACTCTATATAGACAAGGTTTTCTTAGCTTTTTTTTTTTTTTTTGTGCTTGTTAATACACACGTAGCGTTGGTGAAAAAAACTCTGCAATGCTAGCACATCGCATAATTTGATTACAGAAATGTTGGACAGAAACTAAGCATTGATAGATTCCATATGAGAACACAGAGTCAAGATTTCAGTATGCACAGCCTTCAAATTCTCAGGGTTTCATTAAAATGCCACAAAAAAGTGTTAAAAAGACTTCGATTAGAATTATTTCTTTTTAAGAGGAAAAAACCCCTAAAATTTAGTTAAATGATGATGCTTTAAGCCAATACAGCACATACTTATCTTGAAGTTGTTATTTAATTCTGCCAAATTAATTATCAGGATTATGCATATGAGACAGTGTATATATGATGCTATTTCATCTATCTGACTGATGGAAATGATTGAGCTAGCAATTTTAAAATACATAAGTTTATGTTTGTGTATTTTTAATTTATGGAGATGTGCTGGCACTCTTTAAGAATTTTAGAAATTTATCAAACAACTGGTATAGTACTCAAAATGACTTCAGAAATGCCACTGCAAACAACTAGATGGTGTTACTGCTTCTGATTTAACTTTAGTCATGGCATGTATTTCCTTGGAAGAGATTGAAATCTTTTCTCCAACCTTGAAATTTTCACAAAATTACAAACAGCGTTCTGGAAAAACAAAATATTATGGGTGCAGCTATGGTTCAAATTCATATGGTTGCTATCACTTGAGAACAGAGAAACCCTCTAATAACTAGATGCCTTACTCTTTAATTATTAGTTATAATTTTCATCTAGAGCTGTAAATGTGTTTGTTTTTATTATTATATTTCACCTTCAGTAGGTTGCAAGCTTATATACATGGAAAAAAATGAAAATATTTCTATGGCTTTACCAGTACATATATCCTAGGACAAGGGGGGTGTTACTTTATTTCTAAAGTGGCTGTAATATCAGCATTATTTGACAGTTATGCTGTCAGAAAACAGAGACAGCTGTTTTGAACTCAGTGAGCTTTTCATTGAAAGTCAGATTAAAATCTGTGTATACCCCAGCTGTGCTCTGAGCTGAAAGAGTAGGAGTGAAGCCTACAGAGCCACCCTGGAAATCTTTGGGTTAGAGAATTGTGCAAAATTAGGATTATAATAAACAGTCGGGGAGAAAGAAAAGTAAGACTTAAGTATAGAGTTGTATCCAAATCTCACTTCACCGGGTTTGTCTCATAAATATGCAGCTGACCACCTAAACAAACAATCCCTGTGTTTGATTTATGGGCTAAGTAAATAGCCTGGCTATGACAGAGGCTCTTAACCAAGCTCTACTTCAGAGCTTCTGAAAGTAACATTGTGTAGTAACACTAGTTAAATCTAAACAAATTGCTACTTGTGTGACCTTGGCAGTTACTTCCCCAGGCCTATTTTGCAGGATTGAGGCAGAAATAAAATACTTGAAATTTAGGTAATATTTAAAAGAAACTCAATCCTTTTTTGCAAAAACTCTGTATGTGTCAGGAATTGAACCTGGGGCTTCCCACATGCAAAGCATCGGCTCCATCACTGAGACAAACCACGAGGCATCATAGAGGAAACTGTAGAGGAGAGTCCAGCCGGAGGCATACCTAGTTGAGCACAAGGACTTGGGTTAAGTTTCCCTCCTGCAGTGCACTCAAAAGTCTCTCTCTCTTTCCCTCTCCCTCTCTCTCTCTTTCTCTCTCTCTCTCCCCCTCTCCTTCCCTCCCTCCCTCACTCTCCCTCTCTCCCCCCTCTCTCTCTCCCCCTCTCCTTCCCTCCCTCCTTCCCTCTCCCTCTCCTTCCCTCCTTCCCTCACTCTCCCTCTCCTTCCCTCCCTTCCTCCCTCTCCCTCCCTCCCTCCCTCCCTCCCTTTCCTCCCTCCCTCCCTCTCCCTCCCTCTCCTTCCCTCCCCTTCCCTCCCCTTCCCTCCCTCCCTCTCCTTCCCTCCCTCCCTCTCCCTCTCCTTTCCTCCCTCCCTCCCTCTCCCTCTCCTTTCCTCCCTCCCTCCCTCTCCCTCTCCTTTCCTCCCTCCCTCCCTCTCCTTCTCCTTTCCTCCCTCCCTCTCCCTCTCCCTCTCCTTCCCTCCCTCCCTCTCCCTCTCTCCCTTCCTCTCCCTCTCCCTCCTTTCCTCCCTCCCTCTCCCTCTCTCCCTCCTTCCCTCTCCCTCTCCCCCTCCCTCCCTTCTTCCCTCCTTCCCTCTTCCCCTCTCTCCCTCCCTCTCCTCCTACTCCTCTACTTCTCCCTTCCTTCTCAACTTCTCTGTCGCTATAGAAAATAAATAAAACTACAAAAAATTTTGAAGAGACCACTAGAAAGCCAAATTATTGAATGGTAAAGCAATAGAATGTCACCATGATGGCATCTCCCTACATCCTGCACAAATGAGTAAGAATCAGTAAGCAGAACCTTAGCCAGATGCCAGGACCCTGAAATTGGATGCACTCAGGGTTGAGAAAAAATAATTTTAGACACAGCATAGTTTATTTCAAGAGTCTGGAGGGACAGCAAGCACCTGGACACCTAGATATGTGCCAGTGATCAGAACTCAAGGCAGAGTATTTATTGATAAACACATGAAAAGGAACTGGAAGATAAAATGTGCTTTTAGGTAAACACAATAGGAACAATTGTCAAAGCACAGTTTACTTTCAAGGTGTGGGAGACATTAAGAATGTGTTAAACCTTGATTACAGTTGTCTTTGGTTGTCATTAGTCAGGTGCAATTAATTCTCTGATGCCTCAAAAAATACTCAGATCACTCTATTGTGCACAAACCACAAACCCTTCAGGGAAGTAGCCAGAAGTCAGTTACAGATATGCATTTCGCATAATCTCAAGGCCTGTGGGCTGTCATTATGACTCTGACACTCTTTATACTTCTGTCTTAAGGGGGAGGGAGTGGTGATAAACGGAGGCCTCAAGCCTTGTTTTACTGGGCACCTGCTAACATCAGCCAGACACATTTTGTAAACAGAGGCTTTAGGTAAAATCAGTAGAATTTCTACTAACAACAAACATCAGGAAATCTGTGATCAAACAACTTCTACAGCACATTCACTTTGGGATGGCATGGGGGAAGAAAATATTTTTCAATGCCCTCTAATAAACTTAAGTATGCATGGATCATGTTGAAAGCATAAATGGTTATGCAGAAAGACTTCCATACTTGAGGCTCAGGGTCTTAGGTTCAATTCCTGGCACCACCATCAGCCAGAACTGAGCAGTGCTCTCATAAGATAATGATATAATAATCTAAAAAGCAAAGTGAACAGATTTTTTTTTTTGCCTCCAGAGTTATTGCTGGGGCTCAGTGCCTGCACCATGAATCCACTGCTCCTGGAGGGCATTTTCCCCCCTTTTGTTGCCCTTGTAGTTGTAGCCTTGTTGTGGTTATTGTTGTTGTTGATGTTGTTCATTGTTGGGTAGGACAGAGAGGAGGGGAAGACAGAGGGGGATAGAAAGACTGAGGGCTCGAACCGTGATCCTTACACCCATCATTGCACTTGGCGCCATGGGCGCTTAACCTGCTGCGCTACTACTGCCCGACCCCCAAAGTGAACAGATTTTTGGCTTTCTGGTGGTTCTAAGGCACTCCTGCACAGGTTTCTGACCATTGAACAAATGCCTGTTAGGCTATGGAACATTTTAGGTCCTGTGTCCCTCAACTCTGCATTTAATTTTGCTGAAAATAATAGTTTGTGTATCTGTAGAAATGTCCAGAGGAGAGAAAAGATTTCATAGTTTGGATTTAATCAGTTGGTTCTCATACGAAGGAAAGGAGAACCACAAACAATATTCAGTACAAAGCTGTGTGAAGCAGCACGTTAGATAATCACATTTTTTAAACCATAATTTGAATACCACCCACTTGTCTAAGGCATAAGATAATTAAGGCTATCCAATGAATGTTTTAAGAAGGTATCTGAATAAATTTCTAATTTGTTGCTATTCTAACATTTGATGAGAAACAAACCAAAAGAGAGAAAGGATGGATATTATATATAAATTTATACCTGTATCAATCAGTATAATGCATATGATTACATATCAGAGTTACTTGACTAATTGCAATGCCAAAAAAAAATGTATTTCTGAATGTATTTTTGTCTAGCTTTTTGTGTGACTTCACTGCTCAGAGACAACTTTTTCCTCAGATAGAGAATAAAAGAGACAGAGAGACAAATGGAGAGAAAGACATAGCCCTGAAGCTTCACACAAAGTGAAATGAAGGTCAAATTGGAACCTGGGTCATATGTGTGGTAAAGCATGTGATTTATTCACACAAAGCCTTCCGTGGACTCCCAGTTGTGTTTTGTTCACTTCCCTTAGAGGCTTTTGTTTGCATGTAATAAATAATCAAAGTTTTTTTTTTTTTTTTTTCTGATTAAAATTTGACCTTTAGGGGCCAGGCAGTGGCACACCTGGCTATGCACATACATTACAGTGTGTAAGGACCCAGGCTCAGGCCCTTGTTCCCATCTGCAGGGGGAAAGCTTCACAAGTGGTGAAGTAGGGCTGCAGGTGTCTCTTTGTATCTTTCTCTCTGTCTCCCCTTCCTTCTCAGTATCTCTCTGTCTCTATCAAATAAATAAATAAATAAATAAAATTTGACCATTAATTGTTGAAGACACCTACTATGAATAATTTTAAATTGGCTTTTGTGTATATTTTCACTAAAGTTGCAGTTAATTTAACATTCTTTTTTTCTGAAAAAAAAAAGAATAGAAAGGAATAAAAGATGTCCATTCCATATATAAAGTTGTTAGTGCATTAAAGATTATTGAGACCCATGTGAAAGGAGTTTCTGACTCAAATGTCAGGCAATGACTATCTTCCCACAGGACTAGCAAATTAAGTCTCATTCTACTTAAACTGAATGCACATACCACTTTTCCAGCTATGGAAAGGAAATTAGTTACAATTAACACTCAGTCTGGTCTTGGGAGAGGAAAGGAGCCTAAGACAAGTTTACAAACAATTTCCAAGTATTTGGTACATAGAACTAACGGCAACACATACTGGCTGGAGGATCTTGCTGTTTGAGATGTTAACCACGGTGAAGGTAAGCCAGAAGATGAGGACTGAGTTCAGTCTTCCAGAGAACTGGATCTGAGGACAGTCCTGGATTAGAAGGCAGAGGTGAAAGAAGGAAGTAATAACAAAGTGGGGGCTTCTAGATCCTTCGTCCCTTCTGATGCAGAGCAGTTCTAACAGTTATAGTTACCACCGTTTCTTCTTGCTCAATGAGACTAGCAGTGAGATTAGCCAAGGTTTACCATTTGGGTAAACTTAATTTAGATTTACCATTTAGGTACATATATAGTCCACTTAGAATTATTGAACGCTGGTTTAGCATCTTATTCCTATTTGTGAAAGTAATAAAATCCAAAAAGGAGGTATTTGCTGAATAAGAATGAAATGAATTTTCTTCTTCTTTTACCTTCTCCACATTTAGATATTCAAGGGCAGTTCTGATATCATGAACTTCTACTATCTACTTTCCAAGAAAATCAAAAGGAGGTACTGTAATCAAATCAGATGAGTAGCACATATTCTTTCTTCTCTAAAACTATAGTAGGCCACAGAGAGCAATAGATTCTGATAAAGTTGATATTCTTATGACAAAGCCAGAAAAATGTATTTGACCATATAATATCAAGAGTTGAATAACTTCAAAGCAAGGTGAAAGAGCTGAGCTGTGTCATAGTCAGTGAGACTTGTCTGCATCAGATAGAATCATTCACCCATACATTATTTTTCAAATGTTTATCCGGGGCTTCTTGTGTGCCAGATCTCATGCTAAATATATTGAAACTTATTAGAATTTTATAGGCATTTAAGGGAGATAAATGCATTTTTAACAATTTGAGCAATAACTACTGACTTTTTGTTTGCTTTTATAATTTTTTAAATTACTATCTTTATTGGATAGGGACAGTCAGAAATTGAGAGGGAAGGGGCCAGATAGAAGAAGAAAGATAAAGAAACAACTGCAGCCCTGCTTCACCACTCATGAAGCTTTCCACCTGCAGGTGGAGACTGGGGGCTCGAACCTGGGTCCTTGTGTGCTGTAATATGTGCACTCAACCAGGTGGGCTACCACCCAGCCCCTAACTACTGATTTTGAATGTAAGGAAAGTCCAATATGATATTAGGATGGTGGGAAAGTCATGACATTTTTCTGTGTAAAAATGCATCATGACTTTTCTTACAACCCCACAGATTAACAGTATCTTGGATGACACAGCAATATGAATTAGTTTTGAAATATATTTAAGTATTTTTGCTATCAACACGTTAGAGAAAGGAGTATACCTTAAGGGTAGAAACCATGTTTCCAAAAGCAGTAATGGAAGAATGAATACTGTTAGGGAGTTGTTAGAGAAAAGTTCTACTCATGGTAATGGGCCAATGTGAACCACACTATAGCAAAGGAAAGGAATTAATGTGATTAAATTAAATGTGAAATTAGAGTGTTACTCACATTCTCTCCTTAGTTTTAGAAATACACACATTGTAACATTGCTAGTTGCTAGCAGCTGATTCAAACCGAGTTAAATTATGAACTGCAAATTCAGGTACAAATTATACCTACTTTGAATCTGTGCAGAATTTAAAAGTAGGCTTATCTAGAGATTAATTAATTCTTTGTATTTGTTAGGAAAGTCAACATTTTTCTGTTTGAGAAATTAAATGGGAAATGATTTAAGGGTGGTTTTAACTAAGCCTAGGGAGGAGTGGGTTTCATCATATACATAAATAGTCCATTTTTCTGTACGACTTTATACTTATACAGTGCTGGGTATCCATTACTGTAAAAATATTACAAGGTCAAACAGCATAAAAACACTTAATTTAGAAATATAATTTGATCATAGAGAAGGAATGACATATGCTTCTGGAGGGATGCTTTTGAGAGTAACTAATTTATCTATAAATTACCTCAGAATCATTTTTGTTTGTTTATATTTTGCCACCCAGTTTATTGCTGGAGCTTGGTGCCTGCATAATACATTTACCATTACAGGCCACCATGTCTTTTTTCTTCTTTTTTTGCTTTTATAGTATAGAGAGAAATTAAGAGGGCAGGGCAGAGGCAGAGAAGGAGCAAGAAAGACACCTCTCCTGTAGGTGGGGTTGTAATGAGGTACACTCAGTCAGGTACACCACCACCTGGCCCGTCTAAGAGTGATTTTTCAAGGATGTAGTTTTTTTCCCTTAACACAGATGAAAATTTAGTATAGGGAGCAAAGCAATCTCTCGCTCTCCCATTCTATACATATATATATATATGTATGTATGTATAATCTTACTCTGAAAAAGACTCAACGTTTAGAAATTTTCATGGTAGAAATTATCCTAAAGCAACAATACTATATGTATACTCTCAGTTTATAATTTTAATGATCCAGTTTTTCTGTGTAGCATTCTGGGGTCAGTTTTATATTACACTGCTATTATATTCTGGTTCTACATTCTTTTAACCCTGCACAGGTAATAATAATGCCAAATAGAGTGAAATGATTAGAAGTTATTTTTATGTAGACTAGCTATTTCTTAAACTAAAAAATGGAAGATTTTGTGCTACAGTTCTGGAGTCAGTCCACGTTCTATAACTAATTAGTATGTTTCCTCTCTTCTTCTTCTTCTTCTTCTTCTTCTTCTTCTTCTTCTTCTTCTTCTTCTTCTTCTTCTTCTTCTCCTCCTCCTCCTCCTCCTCTTCTTCTCTTCTTCTTCTCCTCCTCCTCTTCTTCTTCCTCTTCTCCTCCTTCTCCTTCTTCCTCTTCTTCTCCTTCTTTTCCTTCTCCTTCCTCTTCTTCTCCTCCTTCTTCTCCTTCTCCTCTTCTTCTCCTCCTTCTCCTCCTTCTTTTCTCCTCCTCCTCCTCCTTCTCCTTCTTCTTTTAGGTAAGCAAAGAGAAACTGAGAAGGGAGGGGTGAGGCCAAGGCTGAGAGGGAGAAAAAAACTCCCACAGATCAGTTTTTCTGCTGTTGAAACCTCCCCCTGCAGGTGGGGGAAAGGGAGCACCAATATATTTCCTAAGTGTCAAAAGCTTTAGCTTCTTTCTGAAATTGGCTTGATGTAAAAATTAAAGAACAAGTATTTAGCCCAGTGCTTACTCTTAAGAATTTTTCCTGGTGCTCATATTTTCAGTTTGTTTTTCCCTTTGCGTGACACCACAGATACCTGTTAAATAAAGCATCCACTTAATATCCAGTCATGAAGATATTTTCATGGTTGGGGGCTGGGTGGTGACACACCAGGTTAAGAGCACATAGTACTCAGCACAAGGACCCACTTGAGGATCTGTGTTCAAGCCCCCAGCTCCCTACTGGTAGAGGGGACAACTTCACAAACTGCAAGGCAAGTCTGTAGGTGTCTCTCTTTCTCTCTCCTCCTCTCTCAATTTCTCTCTGCCCTATCCAATAAAAAATTTTTAATTAAAGATATTTTCATTATTTGAGAATCATCCTGAGTTTCATGGTCATGCATTTTTGAAATTCATTTTTATACAGTCGTTAAAAATCCAATGGCTCAGTGAAGAAAAGCTACCTGTGAATATCCAGATGATTTCCTAAAAGATAATCCTTTGCACAGGCAACGGCTTTTGGTTTCTTATAAAACTGAACAGGCGGTGGAGACCTTGAGAAATATATCTGGGCATGTATGATGTAAAAGTCTATCTGTATATAACTTTGCACTTGGTATTTATCTATATTCTAATACTGACTGACTTACATGGGGTAAGTTGAGGGCCTGGTAAGATTATATACAAAGTAAGTCAACAACATCTCCTAGATTTATTTAATAATAGTTTAGAGATTTTAGTCTTTATGTTTCTTTAGGAGCAATTTTTTTTTCTGAGAACTAGAAAGGATTTCAAATAAAATTAGGGTAGAACTATATACTTCGCAGTTAAAGCAAATAGCTATATTCAACAGAATGTCATTTGTATAATCAGGTTTGCCCAACAGATCTGACAAGAGATAAGAGCTCTAAAATCAATATTTTATTTTTTTCTAAAATCACAAGAAAATATTACATTATTTTAACAGGGCTGTGAAAAATAGTTTAGTTTTGGTGTTTTAAGAAAGGCTGAAGGGGTATTATTTAGTTCATCATATATAGATTAGATCCTCAGGCTTAGGTAGGGATAATAACACTTGTATTGTTAGTCAAGGAGTTTACAACAGTGTGACAGACCCACGCTTGTGAACTTGAAAGGATGATATATTTAGCTTCAATTCTTAGTGAACTCATCAAATGTACTGAGTGGGTAGAAAGCTTACATTCATACATACATATTTTGGATATTTCTGAGAAAGTTCATCAATAAAGAGTGAATACAGGGGAGTTGGGTGGTAGCACAGCAGGTTATGCACACAAAGCACAAGGACTGTCTTAAGGATCCTGTTCGAGCCCCTGGCACCCCATCTGTAGGGGAGTTGCGTCACAAGTAGTGAAGCAGTCTGCAGGTGTCTATCTTTCTCTCCCCCTCTCTGTCTTCCCCTCCTCTCTCCATTTCTCTCTGTCCTAACAACGATGACATCAGTAACAACAACAATAAAACAACAAGGGCAACAAAAGGGAATGAATAAATAAATATTTAAAAAAGTGAAGACAATCTAAATGAAAGGAATGACCTTTTTAATATTTTTATATATTTATTTATTTTCCGTTTTGTTGCCCTAGTTGTTTTTCATTGTTGTTGTAGTTATCATTGTTATTGATGTCGTCATTGTTGGCTAGGACAGAGAGAAATGGAGAGAGGAGGGGAAGACAAAGAGGAGGAGAGAAAGATAGACACCTGCAGGCCTGCTTCACTGCCTGTGAAACGACTCCTCTGCAGGTGGGGATCCGGGGGCTTGAACCAGGATCTTTACACAGGTCCTGCTGCCACCCGAATTTTTTTTTTTTTAACTGTTTAGGAAAGTCACTGAGTGGCCACCTGGGGAGGGAATCTTTACTTATTTTAATATTGATTACGCCATTAGTCCCATTTGTTCTGCTCCACAGGAATCACTTAATGAGGTTTGCATTCTGAATCAACTTGTTTCTCCAGTCCAAATTTCTATAGAGATTCAAGATTTCTTTAGGCTCTCCTGTAGCACAGGGACTGTGATAAGCAAATGTCAATATTCCTTTACAAATGCTGGTGCTTTGGATCACATTATATCCAAAACTGCCATGGGGGTGTTATTTTGGGGAAAAGTAAACGCGTTGTATTGCTTTGCAGCAGATATGCTAACTGATATTTATGAGCTATCTCACTTGTGACTGGAACTTTTGTGCCTATGTGATGTTCACACCGATACGCTTTTTGTGGTTCGAGTAGCAGCAAAGTTGCGGTTGCTGCATATTTGGGAGTTCTTATCACAGAAAACATGAAAAAAAAAGTATATTTATTAAATCTTTTACATTTTTATTTGCAATATGATTTACACTGTGCTATGTCATGATGTCATGGACATATGAAATAGTGAATAGGTACTATTTTAGAGATCAGTAATTGAAAATGAAGGAGTAGAATCAATAGGCACTAGGGTCCTGGTAAGAGAAGACCACAGAGAAATAACTTTTGAGAGCTATAGAGTGTGGGGGGGTGTGCATTTCAAATCTATACTTGTCACTGCCATTGAGGGTAAACCTGGATTCTCTGTTCCTGACTTTGTCTATAATTCAGATACATTTTCTCCTGCTGTCGGGAAAAGGCAGTAGATTTGAGGTCAAAGTGACTTGTTTGAATTCCCTCTTTGTCTATTCAAGTTGCATTAACCATATCAATATGTCCATAATACAGTATGTGAACAGTAATACTCCCTTTACAAGCTATCAGATGTAAAACTTCTGCCTCATCTCTTTTCTGCTCTTTCCTGCAGGGGTAATTTGTCCATAAATACATTGGCTTGTACAGGAATGCATGTAGTTAAATCATATACCAATAGTTGATTTCAAAGTGACATCCTGTTTTAGTTTGAGTCCATTCTTTTTTTTTTTTTATCTGTTCCTGGATTCTTGAATATAGATGAAATGAGTTTGGGGTGGTGGGATTCTTTTGCACTGATTTTCATAATGTGTTAATAATCCAAACTGTGTCATTCATAAAATAGAAATGGAGGTTGAAAAACTACAACACAGGGGCCGGGTGGTGGTGCACCTGGTTGAGCACACATGTTACAATGTGCAAGGACCCAGGTTCAAGTCCCGGGTCCCCACCTGCAGGGGAAAGTTTCACAAGTGGTGAAGCAGTGCTGCAGGTGTCTCTCTGTCTCTCTCCCTCTCTGTCACCCCCTTCCTGCTTGATTTCTGACTGTCTCTATCCAATAAATAAATAAAGATAGTGAGAAAAATGTATAAAGAAAAAAACAACACACATGTACTTATCGTTAGTATCCAAGTCGGTCTAAAACCGTACTGTTTATTGAAAGAACTTGGTGGTTTACACTGAAGGAGAAGTAAATACCAAGGGGTAAGTGATTAAGAGAAAGTGTTAATTTTCTAAAAATAGGATAAACAGACACATATTAAAATTTGGAAGGGGGGGCAGGTGATGGCGCACCTGGTTAAACGCACACATTACAGTGAGCAAGGATCTGGGTTCAAGCCCTTGGTCCCCACCTGCAGGGGGAAGTTTCATGAGTGGTAAAGCAGATCTGCAGGTGTCTCTCTGTCTCTCTCCCACTCTATTTCCCCCTTCTCTCAACAATTTCTCTCTGTCTGTTCAAAATAAATAAATAAAGATTAAAAACATTTTTTAAAAATTTGGAAGAGATGTCAAGAAAAATGTCATTGTATTTTTCATAATGGATTCATGAAGTTTAGGCTCTTAGATGCATGCTTCATTGGACTGTTCTGCCAGTTTTGGGGGGAAATGCAACACTATTTCTTTATATTTTGCCTTGTCTCTCTTTAGTGGAAACTAATATCAGGTAGACACATTTGTTTTTGACTTAACTCTCAATATGTATTTATGTAATTCACTAATATGGAGGGTGCAGTTTTTAGGTTTTGCTATTATGTTTCCCCTGAAATTATCTTTTGGAAAACTTAAAGAAGAATTAGCCAGCATGTGTTTTCTTCATAAATTGTTATTCATCCATTTGTTTTCTGCCAAGCAAACGCCAGCGACCTGCAACGCACATCCAGATACACACCTATTCTGTGCCTGGATTTCCCATGTTCGTTTGGCAAGAGGGTGACAGTTGCTTTTGGCAGATGTGCAAGATCAAAGTGGTCTTTTTATCCTTCTACCCTCAGGGAGTCTGTTTCTCAGATAAAGGAAGTGGTAAGCTTAACAGAAATTTGAGCCCAACCTGGAAATAAAGTATAAGTGTAGTAGGTATGATGAACTTACTTATTATTTGACAAAGCAAGTGACTTCAGAGAGACTGAATTTAGAGACTGCTTCATTTCTGTCAACTCAATGTTTAAATCATGTCCTGTCATCTGAAGCAAGTTGACAACCACAATAATATGTGTTTTCCATTTAACTTATCTAAACACTCTTAGAAGTATGATTTATTGGACAGATATTAACATTCTTTGATATCATTATATTGTACTTTATATGCAGTAGATACATTTTTCTAATTTTTTAACCTGTGTAGTTAATAGTAGTATTAGTGGATTTATATTGATAAATATTAGCCAGAACAAGGTGATTACTTCCAACTTTGTGGTTGGGAAATAATTTTTCAAAGAAAATATGGATGTATATTCCTGATGAATGTACCTGTTGATGTGATACACTGCTACGTACATTTAGATACACACCATAGTGACAGAGCACACATTAAATAATATATGTTAATTGTATTTTTTTAATATAAATATGTTGAAACTTATTTTTTTAATGAAGAAATAGAGATTTCTGCATATTTTTGATTTTTTATCTGGTGATCAAAATCGCGTCTACTGTCTGTCTTAACAAACGTCAGTTGGTGATGAATGGTTCATATTTTAAAACAAATGAGCCATCATGCTGCCTAAGTGAATTCTACCACAGAGAGGTCAGAGTGAGTGTGTCATCTGAAAAGAGTGAAAGTCTGAGATGATTACATTCTTTCTTCTGTAATAGACAGGAGTCTCTTCCCTGAAGCAGTAGTTTCAAACCTGCGTATACGCCAGAATGACTTAGGTGGTTTGTTCAAATATGAATTGTTAGGTTTCAGTCTGGGAGTTTTTGTTTCAATAAATGAGAAGTGAAAGTCAAGCTTTTGCCTCTGTAATATTTCCAGATGAGGCTTCTGCTCAACTAGTATCAACCATAAGCTTCCATTCCAGACTATAGAATATTCATGACTGATATTTAAGAAACAGTGCAAGAGTTCAAAATGTACACACGTCATGAAAATTTTTTATTTACTCTGGTTGAAAAATAAAAAAAACAAAAACAACAAAAAACTCTTTGGGGCTAGGCGGTGCTGCACCTGGTTGTGTGCGCGTTACAGTGCGCAAGCCTCTGGGTCCACACTTGCAGGGGGAAAGCTCCGCAAGCAGTAATGCAGGGCTGTAGGTGTCTCTCTGTCTCTCTCCCTCTCTATCTCCCCCTTCCCTCCTAATTTCTGGCTGTCTCTCTCCAATAAAAAAAGAAAAAAAAAACCCGCTCTTCTAGGGCTGACAAAATAGCTCATTTTGATAGTGCGCTGCTTTGCCAGATATGCGGTCCAAGCCTGAGCCCAGTTCCCAATGTCTTGAAGAAAGCTTCAGTGCTGTGGTCTCTCTGTTGCTCTCTTTCTCTTCTTTTCTATTTAACAAACAGCCTGGAGAGGTGAAGTCTAGAGATGACAGAAAAAGAAAAAGAAAAAGAAAATAAATCTTTTAAATATAAAACATTTCCAAATTTCCAAAGTATAGATGAGCCTTGCAAGCCCCACTTTAAATAAAGGAAAATTCAGGCTCATCTGTTTTTGAATAGTGATAGGAGGTTCCTTTTTTTTTTCCCTTGAGGTTATGAATTGCAGAAAATTCTGTGGAGATAGAATACCCTGTAACCTGTAAGATTGGGTATTTTAAAGATAAAGAAAAGCTTTAGAAAATAAAAATTGATGAACTTTTGAATTTGTAATTATTAACACAGAAACACACAGACAAAGGTTTATCATGAGTCCGTTTGTAAGTTTCCCCAAACTGGAAATAACTCTTTTTGTGTGTGTGTGTGGTCTTTTGTTGTTGTTGTTGCCTCCTGGGATATCACTGGGGCTCAGTGCCTCCACTATGAAGTCACTGCTCCTGGAGGCCATTGTTTTTTTGTGTTTGTTTTTTGTTTTTTGTTTGCCCTTCTTGTTATTGATGTTGTTGTTGGATAGGACAGAGAGAAATGGAGAGAGAGGGAGAGAAAGACACCTGCAGACCTGCTTCACCCCCGTGAAGTGACCTCCCCCTGCAGGTGAGCAGCTGGGGGCGTGAACCCTTGTGCTTTGTGCTATGTGTGCTCAACCCACTGCACCACTGCCTGGCTCCCCAGGACTGCTTTTTTATTTTTTAGGGGGTAGTGGAGCTGTTCTGTAACTTTATTGCTAGTTATACAAACTTATACAACTATTCATTCGTAGAACTGTGTTGTTCCCTGTCTCTAACAGTCAAACCTTGTACATAATTTGAAATGAAAAACATACTGCTGATCTTTAGTTATACCAAACAGCTGAAACTGCACAATTAGCAAGATAAAAGTATGAATTAATTTAAATAAATAAAAAACTTCCTCTCAAGTAAAAGTATAGAAGTAAGACTCTCAAAGAAGAGAAGGGGTTTCCATAAATGTTTATAAGGTTTTTTTTTTTTTTTTTCATTTTACTAAACTTAACCCTGTGGGATTTAGTTTATCACTCAAGGTTACTGAAAGTAATTTGATTCTGCCTTTTTTTTTTTTTTTACCGGTGATGAATGTTTTAAAGTCGCCAGTAAATACAGTAGTTTGTATATGTATAACATACAAGGTGTTTAGCTGCATGTAAGGTTCCTAGGCAAAGCTGAAAAAAAAAGTGCATGACCTAGCCCATCCTCATCTCCTCCTTGTTCTTTTTTTCTAAAAATCCTTCTCTATCACCACAACCAGTTTCAAAATGAATTTCAAAAGTAGGCTGATGATGCTCATTTCTACTAGCTGGAATAGAAAATGGACAACCTTGGAGATGTCACCCAGACACCTCCCACGCATGTAGGTGCAGACACCTCCCACGCATGTATGTGCAGACATCTCCCACGCATGTATGTGCAGACACCTCCCACGCATGTAGGTGCAGACACCTCCCACGCATGTAGGTGCAGACACCTCCCACGCATGTAGGTGCAGACACCTCCCACGCATGTAGGTGCAGACACCTCCCACGCATGTAGGTGCAGGCATCTTCTGAAACTGTCATCCACCTACAATCTGAATAGCCCACTCCTAGTGCCTGAGAAACTTGGAAGGAAGACGTTTTGAAATATCTACAGTTTTTTGAGATACTATGTTCTTTAAACACAGCTAAAAGGTCTGAGCCCACAGATGTGATCTAAGTTTAATTCTAGTCAAAACTATAATTAGATAGCATCAGTAAGCATTTGTTGAATTATTGAACGGGTATATATAAGCTACACGTGCAAAATATATATCACTGTGTGAATTACTGTGTGTTTGTAGTGTTTGTTATATATTGTTTTTAAATTCTTACAATCATCTGCAAAGCAAAAGCTTTCATTATTTCCACTTTTGGACGAAGAAACTGAGGCAGAGTCACTCATAGGCTCAGGTTTCAGGGCCTGGAAGTTCAGTATTAAGAGTCAACAATAAAACTGATTTTTATTATATTTTTGTATAATTTTTTCTTCCATTATGAACAGACTGGTATTTATGTTAATGCTGTACTTCATTTTATACATAACAAACCAGAGATAATTCTTAAACTCTTGGTTTTTTTTTTATTGGGAGGTGAATGGTTTACGGTACAGTTATTGACACAGGGGAACAATTTCACATCTCATCATGATAGGTTTCTGAAAAACACTCTCTCACCTCCAGTGTAGGTCCTTTTCTATCATCTCCTCTCCCAATTCCTGTCCTTCTGCAGAATCCTTTCATTGGTGCATTACACCAAAGCAGACCAGGCTTCATTCTAATTTAGGGGCAAATACATGACTATGATGAAATGAAGTACTTGAGAAACCAGGTGACAGCACATCTGTAAAGTGTGTTGTCTGTCATGTCTGAAGAGGTTCAAGTATACAGGTCTCCACTTACTGCAGGGAGGCTTCATGAGCAGGTAGACAGTGTTGCAAGTGTCTCTGTCTCTCCTCTCTCCCCCTCTCTCTATTTTCTCTCTGCCCCTAAAAGAAAAGAAAAATACAAGAAAAAGAGACCATAAAGAATGGTGATGGCATTATGTAGACACAGAGCCTCAAAGATAACCTTGGTGGGAGAGAGAAAGATAGAGACAGAGAGAGTGAGTGAGAGGAACTCGATCACCTTAAGTAGCTGTATTTTAAGTAGGATCCTTCTTAACTGATCCCTGTTTGACTCTCAGGCTCTGGTATATAGCTGGACTTACTCAGCAGAAAGTTACAAGTGAGCAAAAAATTTACGCATGATATGCATGGTGAGAGAGTACAGGCCAATCTTTTGCAGCTGGGAAGAGTAATTAGCAGCTCCATGAATTAGGGTCCTGTTTACACTTTTATCCAAGATAATCATTTGTTTGTTTTAACTAAGATCCTCTATATAAAACAGAGGCATCAATCCTCATATTTAAATGATAAGGTCTTTGGAACTGACAAATACTGTTTGCATTTCAAAGCTGGAGTCCTGTTACAGTACACATTTGTTCGCTTGCTGACATTGGTAGTAGAATCAGGAATTACACAAATATGGAGTTATTCTGCAGATAGATATGAGAGCAGTATATGATCTCTTCCAACAGTGTATCTGACACAGACCTTTGAAAAATACCTTTTATGTAAAGTTCTAACACACAAACATATGTACATCCCTACAAACGTACATACATGTGAAACAAACATTTACCAAATAAGTCATAGCCCTATTAAGAATAATATATTATAACCCTATCATATTCTACTTGAGTTCTTTTCACTTCATTATATCCTATAATCTATTTCACTTTGGAAATTAAGGTTGCAACCACTGATTAGCCTTTGTGATTTACTACCAGGTAGTAACTTCTTCTTTCCGTAGCCAGTCAACAGCGTCAGGTTGAGCCTGATATAAAGTTTCTTATAAAACAGTTATCTACATAAAAGCTTATTTGTGACTCTTCTTTTGCTCAGTTTGTAAAAAGGAACACATGTGATATATATATATATATATATATATATATTCCCCTATACAAGTTAAATCTAATCACTCAGTAAGTTCTTAGTGATGAGTCAACTGATTTATTTTGGAAATCATGGACATTTTTCAGTATAAAATTAGAACTTTTTTTTCCCCATAGCATTGCTTCAGCTCTGGCTTATGGTGGTGTGGGGGGATTGAACCTGGGACACTGGAGCCTCAGGCATGAGAGTCTCTTTACATAACCATAACACTATCTACATAACTTTGCATAAGGTGGCCACTGGGGGCTGGGTGGTACCGCAATGGGTTAAGTGGACATGGCGCAAAGTGTAAGGACCTGCATAGGGCTCCCGGTTCCAGGTCCCAGCTCTCCACCTGCAGGGGTTTGCTTTGCAAGCGGTGAAGCAGGTCTGCAGGTGTCTATCTTTCCCTCTTCTCTCGATTTCTCTCTGTCCTATCCAACAACAACAACAGCTATAACAACAATAACTATAACAACCACAACAAGGGCAACAACATGGGAAAAATAGCCGCCAGGAGCAGTGGATTCTAGTGTTGGCACTGAGGCCCAGCAATAACCCTGGAGGAAAAAAAAAAAAGCTGAATAAGGTAGCCACTGTTCTCCCAGAAAATGTTTGCTTATCTGTGTTGTGGCTCTCATCTAGCTGTACAGCATTAGGTCTGTTTTTTCAGTCATACTTTTTAGTCATACACTTTAAAACCACAATTTAAGTAAAATAGTATTAACATATGTGTATTATAAACAGTTTTAAACAACTGAAAATGTTGCACAACTTCTCTAACTAAGAAGATTACAGCATTTATCTTTTAGGGACACTTCTTCATTATCTCTTATAGTACAGTTACCCCGATGGTTCCTGGAAACCCAGAGAGAAGCAATGCACCACTATCCCTGTCTTTCGGGGGGGAACTTATAGCCTGATTCTCAGAAGTTTTGGAGCCCTGTGATGAGGGCTGGCATAGAGGTGTGTACTCTGATTGATGTAGCTGTGAACAAAGAAAAAAAAAATCCAGGTCACAGGGAGAGGAGACACAGCTAGGGGTTTTTTTAGGGAAAGGGTACTTATGCTAAAAGCACTATATTGTTCAAGAGCAGCTCAGTTATGCAATGTGGGAACATGATGACGCCGGAACAGTTAAGACTCGCCTAAGTTTTTCTAATAAAAACATCAGAGAGCTGTTTTGTGACAAGTGTCACAGGTGTGCATTGCACCATCTGCTGGCACAGGGAGAGCACAAGACTCATAGCCAAAGGCTAAGCAATGTTTTAGCCCTGACAGACTGTCTGAACATCCTTCTCAGGGATTTTTAGAGTATAACACTTGATTTCTTTCCCCCTTTTTGATCAGATTTAATGCAAGGGCCTTAATAGAAATGATGATTCCAGGGTATCACTTCAAAATTAGGGAAAATGTGTTTGAATATTTATATTTAAGTGATTATTTTCTACCCTTGCATGAGACACTGTGGCCTGGTGTATTCATAAAGCAAACAGTAAACTTCATGGCATCCATAAATGGTGGACTGAACCACTATATGACACTTATCTTTCACATATATTTGTTCTCAGTTTTGACTTCTGACTCTAGTTTGATTCTTCCAAATGTGCGTGATCCGAACTCTTGTCTTTTCTCCTCTTTGTATATACTCATACACTACTACTTTTTTTTTCTTTCCATTCAGCTATATAAAGAGTGACAGACACCACAGTCCTGTAACTCTACTGGTACCATATCACCTCTCATATGATGTTGGACCAGCATCATCATGGATCTTGAACCAAGCCTATCTCTCCAACTTCAAGTATTGCGTACTTAAACCGTGGCACTGCTCAGCCTTAGTTTATGGTGGTACCAGAGAGTGAGCCTGGGACTTTGAGTCTCTGGCAGAAAGCTCTTTTTCATAATCACAATGTTATTTTCTGCCTTCAAAATTTCATCCTTAAGGCTTATTTTCTGACTAATTGTCAGACTCAAAAAAGAGAAATATTAACTCTTGATTGGAAGCTTTGAGCAAATGCTTCCTTTCTTAGAGGATAACACTCTCCTTTTCTTTCTTTCTTTTTTTTATTGATGTCGTCATTGTTAGATAGGACAGAGAGAAATGGAGAGAGGAGGGGAAGACAGAGGGGGAGAGAAAGACAGACACTTGCAGACCTGCTTCACCGCCTGTGAAGCAGGGGAGTCAGGCTCAAACTGGGATCCTTCCACTGGTCCTTGGCACTTCACACCATGTGCACTTAGCCACTGCACTACCGCCCGACTCCCAACACTCCTTTTCTAGATGAGAATTTTCTTTGAATCATGGATTGGTCTTATCTAAAATTTCCCTTTGGAAACATGCATGTTTACTTGGAATTCACTATCCAGCTTATTTACTGAAAAACAGAGATGACAAGTCTTTGGGAAAATAAAGTGATTAAGTCTTCATTTGGGGATGCTTATAAATACCTTGATGGCAGATTCTGGATCATAATTATTTTTGTACTCATAAATTCTAGCAGACTGATTTGTACCTAATAGAAACTGAGTAAATCACTGTTTTTTTAAAAAATTATTTATTTGTTCATGAGAAATGATAGGAGAAAGAAAGTACCAGACATCACTCTGGTACATGTGCTGCCAGGGATTGAACTCAGGAACTCGTGCTTCAGAGTCCAGTACCATATCCACTGCGCCTTCCCGGACCACCAGAGTAAATCATTGTTTATCACCCTGCTTGACAATAGCAGGGCTAGATTACATGCACATGGAATGTTGAGACAATTCACCTTGGATCTTCCAACAGATCAAATGCTTTACTTTGAACAACTTAAATGCAAACCCACTCAACCTTGTAAATACAATTTAATGTTCAAATACTGATGGATTGCCATGAACTGATTGTATCAAGACCAATTACTGTGCTTTACTCATGAGAATGACTCAAACTGTTAGAGCTTCACCTTTCCCTGAGTATCCTCATAAGAATTAGTAAACCGTGTGGCAAAAGAGCAATACTAAAATTACTTTGTGTGTCGTTACTGGTAAACGTCATAAAAGACTACTCAGCATGTCAGACTACAACCCAAGTGTGAGCTGCTGGCATGCTTGTTTAGACTGTTTAGCAGAGACCTTGAAGTGCTGATGTATACAGTAGTCAGAAATAAGACGTCAATCTCTTATGGCCACTCATAAAATCCTAAAACTCTGAGTGACTTTATTGTGACCTGCCCATTTTTCAAAAGAATACTTTAGGTAGGAAATGAAAGGTCTCTCTGGCAAGAAAAGAAGGCACAGTCATTGCCTCTTAATTTTATTTAATCTTGAACAACTTTCTTCACTCCAGTAGGTCTGTTTTCTTATCTGGGTAATGGAAAGAGTAACATGTAACTGGGTTATAACATATAACTACTAATGATTGGAAGGGAGTAAATGAAATAATTCGTGGAAGTAGCTTAATTTCTTTTATTTAATTTTAATATTTTTGTACTTTTATTAGAAAAAGAGAGAGATTAGAATACCACTCCACCCAGTATCTAACCTGTGACTCTATGCATACAGGTCCTATATTCTACTACTGAGCTATCTCTGAAGGCCTGGCTACTTGACATTGCATATACATTGCCAATTGACCTATCATGATATATCTTTTATGCCTGATGGTTTTAAAATTACATTCAGGGATACAGCTTTTGGAAATGCCTGCAAGACAGCATAGTTAACATTGGAGGTATAAGGGTTAAGTAGCCTAATACTGGTTTCTGAGAGTTGAAAGTAAAAAATAAAATCAGGAGAATGGGTGGTGGCACACCTGACTAAGCACACATATTCCAGTGTACAAATATCTGGGTTCAAGCCCCTGGTTCTTACCTGCAGGGGGAAACTTTGTGAGTGGTAAAGCAGTGTGGCAGGTATCTCTCTGTCTCTTACCTTCTCTGTCACCTCCTTCACTCTTGATGTCTGGCTGTCCCTTTCCAATAAATACATAAAGATGATAAATAAAATAAAAATCAGATTTTATATATAGATGAGAATTCACAACATTGAAGATCATTAGACTTGAGCACGTAGTCTCATAACAACCCATCAGTTAGAAGTATGGATTGTATGTGAGTACATATTCCAAAGACAGATCCCTTACCTTTATAAATAATGCACAACTTTATCAGCAATGAGGTACCTATGGTTAGAGAAAATGATATAGAGGAGCTGACAAATGTTTCAAGTCAAGCAGTGATGCTTGATGTGGGTTTTTTTTTTTTTTTTTACTACCATCGCAGTGCATTTTAACCCTCCAAAGACATGCTGAGCTGTTTCAGGTTGGCTTTTGAGACAGTCTCAGTGATGGATTTGCTGCACTGAAAATTAACTAAGGACAGTTCTTCAGAACAGCAACATAGACAGACAGGGACAGGATTAGAAATGGGCAGAAGAGAGTCTGTTGCAGAGTTAGTCTGAGAATGAGAACTATTTGGCCAGAACCAATAGAGTCCTTGGCAGTTAGAATGGTCTCCAAGTGTCCGACTTGATATGACCAGCCCCTTGTTGAGCCCTGCTAAATTAGCTACTAGATGTGGACTACTGAGAAGTGTTACCTTGGGTGACTCAGCTTTCTGTAGCTAGAATAATCCTTTGGGAGACTATAAGCCTTTTCTTGAAAAGGTATCTTGTCTACCTCTGAAAATAATACCAAGATGCCTTAGTAAAAATGTATCACATATATATCTTGGTAATGGATAAGAACTGCCATGTGCAACTCCTAGGATGTAAAAATGAGATGGGGCTCACGTTTCTCACAGGAGCTATGTCTCATAGTAGGCTTCACACTCCTTGCATTTTCCCTGGAAATAATAATCACCTACAAATGGTAGTCTCAACCATCTGGCCTGAAGCCCAGTTGAAGTGCATCAGATTTATGCCTTGAAACTACTTAACTCCATAGAAAATACTGCATGTTGAATCTGTATAATGCGTGATTTTCAAAATAAGCACAAAATAGAGATAATTGAGTGACAACCTCCTAAGTACACACCACGGAGTATCACTTATTTTGCCCTTTTTATTCCAGAGGATTTTTAAAAATTTATTTATTTATTTATTTATTTAAACAAGGAGACATTAACAAAACCATAGGATAAGAGGGGTACAACTCCACACAATTCCCACTACCAGATCTCCACATACCATCCCCTCCTCTGATAGCTTTCCCATTCCAGAGGAATTTTTAATAGCATAAAGCTTAGGCTTTCTTTTTGGCCCAAACAGGAGTGTCCTCAGAGAAGGGTGCGATTTCACAAGGTTTGAAGCAACCAACAACTCTTAATGGTGCTGACGTTGAGTGCTGCTGAAGCCGAGAAGTGGCAGGTGTGTCCAGCCACACACTCACATTTCCACTGTCCTGACAGCTTGGCTTTGGGAGCCATATTTAAACTTGGAATGCATGCTGATGCCTGTGACTCTCTCAGCATTCTGTACCACCTAACAAGGCTGCTCGAAGAATCCCAACTCAAACAAGGGTGACAGCACTTGACATTTAATATGTTTGCCTAATTTTCATTATTATGTTGCGTCGAAGGACCTTCCAGAAATCGGTAATGCAGGAGTGACTTCCTGAGTTCTCTAATTTTTCAGTCGCATGTAAGTCCAAAATAAAAATTTCTACTTAAGAAATGAGCAGCATAGAAAAACCCAGTAGAGAATATGCAGAACAAGGCTTGGAATCTGACTAGAAGCCTGTGACTTGAACATCCAAACCCTTTCTGATTCTCTTGCAAGTTCAAGTCTCCAGGTGGGCCTGGCAAAGCATTCAGAACGGTGCCCCAGTCCTGTGAGGCCATGTCTTTGTCAGGGTTTGTCCCAGGCTGAATGAATAGCAATGCTTAGGAGTGAATCAGCAGTCTACTTTACCCTTGTGAATCAAGCAGGAATTTGTTGGATGTTTGGCCCCTGAGCAGGTGGCAGTGGGGGTTGTGGCGGTTATGTTTCCTCTTTGAGGTGGAAGCTCAGCTGTTTTCTTGGTCACAAACCCCTAGTAAGTGCATGGAGGAGGCAGGAGGCCAAGAATACAGCTGAGACTTGGGCAGCAGCCAGCTCTCAGCAGCTGCTACTCTGTTTTCTAAGCTGGAACCAGCTCTAGGCTGCTATGTGGCCTGATCTGGCATTCAGGGAGGGGCTATAGGGAGTGTTATTTGCACATCCTGAGTGACTTAACCCACCTGCTATTTGTGTGTGTGTGTGTGTGTGTGTGTGTGTGTGTGTGTGTGTGTGTGTGGTCTAATTTAAGTGACATTTCTCCAACATTTAAATTAGTTGAAACATTTTAGGTTAGTGAAAAACTGCAAGAGCTCTCATGCTTTGGGGGGTCAGAATGTGTTCAGATTTAAGTAAGACCATGTTAAAAGATAATGCTGAAGGTACTAGCTAACTCAGAATGTATTTATTCAACATGAGCGGATTTTAATTTATACTTTCGTCTGCATAAAAGAAGCTGAAAATAGTGTAAGACTATTAGTAAGAACTGCATGATAGTCTTAGTTTTTTAAAAAAAAATTATTATTTTTTTATTTCCATCAGTTATTGTTAGAGCTTGGTGCCTGCATGACAAACCACTCTTGAAGGTCATCCCCCCTTCCTTATTATTTTTGATAGAGATATAGAGAAGTTGAGAGGAAAGGAGGAGAAAGAGAGGGAGAGAAAAAGAGAAACTGGCAGCATTTTTTTCACCATTTGATAAGTTCTACTCCGCCTACTCTCCTCCCCCACTGCCCACACTAGTGGCAACTAGAAGCTTGAACTCTAGTCCTTGTGTACTCTACAGAGTGTCACCATCTAGCTCCCCTACTGAAGTCTTAAAAAACAAAAAGCCTAAGCATTTGATTTTGTTGATTTTGGTACATTATGATAGCCCTTAACCTAAGTTTTTTTTTTTTCCCTTAACGTGCCAACTGACAATAATAACTCTTAGTTCAGTTTCTAAAAATATTTTTGAGGGGTAAAAGGGTTATAATAAGTGGAAAGTTCTGAGGACAGTGCTATACATAGTTTAAAAATTATAGACTCAGAAAGCAGACTTAGATAATAAATGATTGCTCATATGTATGCTGGTACACATACATCTATGTATCATGTCTATATACCTATAGTATTTCTTGTGTTTTGAAACACAAAAACACAAAAACAGGTGTTTTGAAATTACTTAATATAGAATTATTTTATATAATGTTAGCATATACATTTAGAGGTAAGGGATGATATCAAAACTTTTACTTTTGCCACCAGAGTTATGGCTGGGGCTCAGTGCCTGCACTATGAGTCCCCTACTTGTGGAGGCCATCTCCCCCACCCCATTTTTGTTACCCATGTTGTTGTTATTATTGTTATTGCTGTTGTTGTTATTGGATAGGACAGAGAAATTGAGAGAGGAGGGGAAGACAGAGAGGGAGAGAAAAAGACACCTGCAGATCTGCTTCACTGCCTCCCCTTCAGTGATCCGCCTCCCCTACAGTTGGGGAGCCTGGGGCTCAAACTGGAATTCTTAAGCCAGTCTATGTGTGTTTTACAGCCCGGTCCCCTGATATCAAATTGTTAGGCTTTTGTTGTTCCTTGTATTTGAGAGGCAGCTAATTATTTGAATCAACATTGCATGGGTTCATCAAACTATCCTCTAATTTCAAAGTAATTCTGTTGATTAAGAGCCACTTAAAGTCGACTCAATTTTGTGAAAGACTAAAACAACTTCTCCCTCAAGTCGGGGCCCTCCTAGAGTGTGGGGCTATATTCTAGCCATCTTTGTACCTCTGTTCCATTCCTGCCAAGGGATGGGTATGTAGAACAAAATGAGAGGTATTCAGCTTGTCCTGCATATTATGGTTTTGTAAGAAAATTTGATCATGAAGTTTGTTGTGATTTTTGAATGTCATTATCATTTGTCCTTGAAACAGCAGTGGCTGTATGGGAGATCTGTTTAAAAGTGACATATTTTCTTCTTTTTTTTAATATTTTTTTTTTATTTATTCCCTTTTGTTGCCCTTGTTGTTTTTATTGTTGTAGTTATTATTGTTGTCGTCGTTGTTGGATAGGACAGAGAGAAATGGAGAGAGGAGGGGAAGACAGGGAGGAGAGAAAGATAGACACCTGCAGACCTGCTTCACCGCCTGTGAAGCGACTCCCCTGCAGGTGAGGAGCCGGGGTTCGAACCGGGATCCATATGCCGGTCCTTGTGCTTTGCGCCACCTGCGCTTAACCCGCTGCGCTACAGCCCGACTCCCTCTTCTTTTTTTTCATTGTTAATTTAATACTGATTTACAAAATTATAGGATAATAGGGTATAATTGCAAACAGTTCCCACCACCAGAGTTTCGGGTCCCATTCCCTCCACTGGAAACTGCAGTAGTTCTCCCAAGGTCACTGATATGGGCTAATTCTTTCCCCATTTTGTCCAATAGTCTTGCTTTCCCTTCCTTTCTATGTTCCTACACATATTATCCCTACACATATTACTGCTTCCAAGTGTCTTTTCCTTTTTTCTTCTTCTCTCTCAGATAAGCGAAACTGTGCTTGGCTTCCTCTGGTGTTTTCCAGAAGTGTTTCCCTCCCATTGATGGTACACAAGATTCCTGGTGAGCAAAGCTTTGGGTCCTGGTGGAATGAGAGTATAGAGCCCTCTGGTGTACTTCCCCGATCGGTTACTCCTCTGCGAGTATGGACCAATATTATTATATATATATTTTTTTGGTGGGAAATGTGGGAATTCTGGCTTCTGTACTTACTTGTCCACTGCACATGGCTGTTGGTAGGTGGATCCATACCTTCAACCTGTTTCTGTCTTTCCTTAGTGGAATAGGGCTCTAGAGAGGTGAGGTTCAAGGAAGCATTGGTGAGGTCATCTGCCCAAGGAAGTCAGTATAGAATCATAGTAGCATCTGGAACTTGGTGACGGAAAGGTGGTAAGATACAAAGCAGGACCAAATTTTTAATATACAGGAACCATAAAGTAGGAATAAAACAGATGAAAGTAGAGACCTTACAGTGGAATGAAGCTAGGAAGACTATTTTGGGAATGCTCCTAGGAGCATGTCTTAGTAATCTTTGCTTGAGCTTGATAGCTATTATGGGGGTGGAGTAGAAATATTGTCTGGGAAGATGGTGTCTGAGTTGATAATAGAACTAGAAAGCGGGATTACAGCAGATAGTTGCTCACAAATGTGAAGAAAATCTATAAATGCAGTTAATTGTTTACCACAGTAATCTAATATTGGGCCCATATTGATTCATATTTAGCACTGGAGCCTATACAACTTCTGAGTCCTTGTCAGACTGAACTTACAGTCCATGGTCACAGCTGGGAACATTCTAGGCTGTACTCAGAGTGACATATATTTATGAGGGCTGCAAAGTAAAGGAAACAGAGAGAATGTATATTGGAAATGCTGAAATGTGGATATCACCCATGCACTCGTCCCTGGAACCAAGGCTTTGAAACAGGAGTCCCAATTACAAACTCTCCTCACAAGTGGTTAATATTCCCTGAAACATTTTGGTTAATTCCTTGTAGAGAGATGTTAACTAAAGTACAATATTTAAGGCAGTAACTGTATAAAAATTATCTTGAATTCTTAAGAAGTTCTAATACAGTCAGATATGCAATTGCTTTTGACATTGTTTTTAAGGTACGTCAGTTGTTTGGGTTTTGATATTTATTCCCAGCATAAAATATATTTTATGATAATTTGAATGTTTGTTTATCTAGTCTTGAGATTCATCTGGCATTGTTAAAATAGCTTTTAAAATTGCATTAAATTTATTTGGTTTGCATATTAGTTGTTTTCCTTCAGCTTTATTTTTGGCATTTATTTAAAACAAGGCTTCTCATAGACTTAATTCCTTCTGTTGCACATTTGATTAGATGCATTAATTATTTGCTTTTGCTTTTAATAACCGTTCTTTTTGTTGCCCCACTTTTTTGATTAAATGAATATTTAAAGTGTAACCAAGAACATGCTTCATGGTACAATTAACAGGACAGATAAGTAATCTGACTTGTCTCTCCAGGGTTTTTTTTTTTCTCCTTCTCCTCCCCTTCCTTTTCTTCCTTTCCCCCCTTTCTCCTTTGTCTCTTCTCTTTGAGAAGACTTAGAAAGAAAATGTTAGCAAGTGGTCTCCCTCAAATATCCCGTGGTTACAGCCATGGCTCACTAGTGGTAGCCCTTTGACTTGCATTAGTATAGTTGGACATGTGACAAATTTTACCTTGCTCTTTTCAAAGTGTTGTGGTTGAAGTTAAAATCTTGCTGTAGGTGTACTGAATGTGGACTCTAGTTCACCCTTTCCTAGAGTGAGAGCTTGGCTATGATACTTAACGTCTCAGTAGCTCAATTTTCCTCCATTCTGTATGGTTAATCTATTTATATTATACATGCAAAGAAATTGCGAGGCCGGGCTCAGCGCCTTCACTACGAATCCTCTTTTCCTGGAGGTCATTTTTTCCATTTTTTGTTGCTCTTGTTGCCCCTGTTGTTATTGATGTTTTTGTTGGATAGGACAGAGAGAGGAGGGGAAGACAGAGAGGGGTAGAGAAAGATAGATGCCTGCAGACCTGCTTCACAATCCATGAAGCAACACCCCCCCCCCCCCTTGCAGATGAGGAGCCAGGTTCTGGAACCAGGATCCTTGTCAGTCTTTGTGCTTCAGGCCATGTGCCTGGCTCCCTATTTATTAATTTGTTTTTATGTCAGCAAACTTACTTATCTTCATTATTACAAATTGCCAAAGTCTAAAGTTTTAAAACTTGAAAATAAATTTGTTCAACATGCAGAAGCACTCTCAAGATAGCAATTTGATCTCCTTTCACATTTCTCAAGATAGCCTGCTAAATACATTTTCATCTGAAATATCAAATTGTGCCACAGCAGAAAAAATGTTTTGTTACTAATATGATTTATGGTAGTGCTAATTATGATGGAGGAAATTCAACTGTTAGCTCCAAGTGAGGCATAGGCAGTTTTGCATTATAACTAGGAACCATAATCTCAGGACCTGTTTAATTCATACACTCACTCATGAAATAGGTGCTTTATCAAGCCAGCACCAAGTGCAAAGTGTTTCACTACAATAAAAAAGAATTTTCCCCGTTTTCAAATAAGATGTATATGAGAGATATGGTAGAGACAATTCCTAATGAAGAGGTGATCTTTTTTGTAATCTTTATTGGTAACTTTTTTCACTTAGTGCGTTTTGGGAAAATGCTAGATTAAAAAAAATGAAATAATGATATAGGGTTCTTTCTTTCTTAAAGTAAAATGCAGTGGGCATCTAGAAGGCACAGAAATGTAGTTTGTAATGAAATATAGAGTTATGTAAGTATACTAACATCCCCAAATAGCTCATTTTGGAGGCTGGTAATGGGGCAGTGTTTTGACAGCTTAAATACCTCTTGAAGAGATTTTTAAATTTTTTGCTTTAGATAATTTATTTATTTATTTATTTATTTATTTATTTATTTTAGCCACCAGAATTATTACTGGGGTTCAGTGGTGCCTACACTACAAATTTACTTTCCTTCCTTCCTTCCTTCCCTCCTTCCTTCCTTCCTTTCTATTTTTATTAGATATGACAAAGAGAAATTGAGAGGGGAGAGAGAGGGAGAGAAAAAGAGAGACACCTGCCAACCTGCTTCACCACTCTTGAGTCATCCCTCCTACACGTGGGTGGCCAGAGTTCAAACCAGGGTCCTTGCATATGGTAATGTGTGCACTTAACTGGTGTGCCATTGCCCAGCCCCCTTCATTTGTTTTTATGAAAGTGAGATCAGAACATTGCGCATTTGTGGTATATGGTGCTGCTGAGGACTGAATCTAGGACCTCTGACATCCCAGAAATGCTAGTCGGGTGCACAGGCACTGTTCTACGTCCCATGCCTGAAACTGATTTTAAAAAGACAAACATCTGCTCCAGTAATATAGCAGTGAGGCATCAGAGTTGTTGACTAGAGCATTTCTGTCATGTTGGGCATCACCTGTAGTCCCCCCCCCCCCCCATGAAGTCAAGTGAGAATACAAATTTCCCTCTCGGGATTGCCAAGATTTCTAAGGCCTCTTGCTACTTTTCATTATAAGTTATCATCTGACTTTTTTTTTTTTTTAATTAACTTGAGGGAAGGACGATTCCTAAATATAGAAGTGTTCATTTTTGCAGGAACATAGAACATAACTCTTTGAAAAAAGACAAGTAGAAAAGGAGTGGATCATAAAAACCTTTTTTTAGAGAAAGCTGTAGCCATTACTTTTAATAAACACGGCACTTCGTACATCCTGCGAATACATCCTACACGTGAGTTTATCTATAGAAAGCTTATTTAAGGTGGTTAGAGACTACACTTTGCAGAGGTCACAAAATACAGAACTAGTTTATTCTTGCAGCATTTATTTCAAGTAAAAACTGTAATTGTATTTCAAAAAATACACTGAGACCTGTCCAAGAAATTCAGTTGTAATGTTTAAAGAGAAAAGAAAGCAATGAGAAACTGAATAAACTAATCTTAATTTGCGTACAAAATATGAAAAGTGAAATAGATGAAAACACTGCATCATAATTTTTTTTTTTTTTTTGTCTTCAGGGTTATTGCTGGGGCTAGGTCCTGACACTATTAATCTACTATTCTTGGTGGCCATTAAAAAAAAAATTCGATAGGACAGAGAGAATTTTGGAAGTGAGGGGAAGATAGAGACGGAGAAAAATACTCACCTGCAGACCTACTTCATCGCTTCTGAAGCGTCCCCCCCTGCAGGTGGGCTTGAACCCAGGTCCTTGCACACAGGCGAGTCTTTGCGCTTATTACTATCCATGCTTAACCAGCCGTTCCATTGCTCAGCCCCCTCAGAATGTCTTTTAAGAGAAAGTTCCCTAGATTTTCTGAATGATATTAGTAAATTTGCCAGGGCATAAAATCTGCAAAAAAAATCTACATCTCTCAGGCAGGTTGTAGTATGAGAAAATCAGGTAATAAATTCGATTTAATTTGTAATACAGCATTTCTTTAAAACAGAATCTTTCAAAACTGACTAAATGCATTCAAGTATAAATGATACGGCAGGAGGGAATTATTTAAACAGGTAGCAGCTCTTTAGGACCCTGAGTGTCATTTTAAATTGCATTTTGGTGAACTCAGTGAGTCAACATTGGGAAGAATAACTGGTATGTTCTGTCTTGTGTTCACCTATCCTTCTTCCTGGAGGAGTTTCTGAATTTATAAAGATTGGTGGAGCCAGGGAAAATACACAGCAGTAGTGTAGGGAATCACATTCACTAGGCCCCAGGTTAAGTGTCTGGTACCACCAATAACCAGAGCTGGGTGACACTCTGGATATGAAAAAGTGTGTGACCTGTCCTGAAATTGGCACTGGTTGGCATGGCCATGGCCTAGAAAAAAGATTAGGTCATAGAGTTGCTTTAAGCAGGGAGCTGGCATGTTCAGAATTGAAAACAGAAGCTACCAGGTTATACAGATAATTTTAGGGGACTTGGAAGGCCTGACCTTATATATTGTATACATTTACACATTCTCAATATATAAAGTGATTTCTGTCTCTGTAGCCTTTATCTATTTACCTTTCTACCTTAACTCTCAAGATTTACCTTCGGATCCTATCGACAGCACTGAAGGCAGTCATTTATTTTAGTGTGTTTCGGAACCATTGTCATTAGTAGAGCCAAGTTACTTTTATTGTCATCACGTACCAGTATACAACTTGTACAAATAACAGGATCCCATCATGTTCCTTGTTTCTGTTAATCTTTTTTCTTTTCCCTGTATCATAATCATTTAAATTGCAGAACTTATTATCCTATGTACTATACTTTAACAAAAACAAAGTAGCGTGATTTCCGACATGCTATTTATCTATTATGATGAAAATCCTGTTTCTGCTTAGATGCAAGTAATGACGAGTAAAGGTCTCTATGTGTCATCCTATTTCAAATCTATTTGTGGACATTAAATTTTATTGCCAGCTTTATTGTCAATTCTTCCAAATACCCCATGTTTGACTTTCATATTATTTTTGCCTATTTTGTTGTTTGACATCTAGATCAGTCGCCCTACCTGATTTTCCTCCAGAATTATCATGAGAAAATCAAGGTCATTATTATTTTCCTACTGCACAATCCCCCTCATGTTTAGATCTTGTTCTTTTTATTAAGAAAATCATATCCAACATAACAGATTTCACTTCTGAGTAGGACTTGCTCTATATTATGAATTCAACTACTGACTTCTTACCCTGTTTAAAATCTTGAAGGCATCAATGATAAGCTCAAAAGCTGAGTTAGCTCGCTACATAAGATTGGGAGATATTTCATTTTTGTGGGATAGCAAATTATAACTTTGATTTTTTTCTCAGATTATGTCAGCCTGGACATTTCCACATCTGTGGAAATGCCCAAATGGATACTTTTGCAAACATTTAGCAGCAACTATGGTTTTTAAAATATTTTTTAGAATTTTTTATATTTATTTATTTTCCCTTTTGTTGCCCTTGTTGTTTTTCATTGGTGTTGTGGTTATTGTTGTTATTGATATCATCGTTGTTAGATAGGACAGTGAGAAATGGAGAGAGGAGGGGAAGACAGAGTGGGAGAGAAAGAGAGATACCTGCAGACCTGCTTCACTACCTGTGAAGCGACTCCCCTGCAGGTGGGGAGCTGGGGGCTCGAACCGGGATCCTCATGCTTAACCCGCTGCGCTACTGCCTGACTCCCCAGCAACTATGTTTTCTTATGCTCCCAATCTATGGTGCAGTGTCATACCCCTACTCCAACCCCATCCCAGAGACCAGGCTGTCTTAGTAATTTGTTGTAGAGATACTACATTCCATTAGATATTTTTAAAAGTGTTTTCTTTTCCTTTTTATTTTATCACAATGGTTTATTGGTGGAGGCTTGGTATTTGCATGACAGCTCTGCCATTTCTGGCTGCCTTTTCCTTCTCCCTTTCTTTTTTTCTGAGAGAGGCAAAGACAGAGAAGGAGGAGGCTTTGAGTGGGCCGGGCAGTGGTGCACCCGGTTAAGCACACATATTACCAAGTACAAGGACCTAGGTTCGAGCCCCCGCTCCCCACTTGCAGGGGGTTGTGGTCCCCACCTGCAGAAGGGGAAGGCACTTCACGAGCAATGAAGTAGGTCTACTGTTGTCTGTCTATCTCTCCCTCTGTATTCCCTCCTCCCTCAATGTCTCTCTGTCATATATAAAATGAAAGTAGAAAGAAAGAAAAATAGCCACTGGAAGCAGTAGATTCATAGTGCCAGGACTGAGCCTCAGCAATAAGAAATAACTTTTTCTTTACGTGAGGATACTGTGTTAAGAAAATAAAATAAGACCAGGCAGCAGTGTACCTGGTTAAGCAGATGCATTACAGTGCACAAGGACCTAGGCTCAAGTCCCTGGTCCCCACCTGCAGAGGGAAAGCTTCAGGAGTGGCGAAGCAGTGCTGTAGGTGTCTCTCTGCCTCTCTGTCCATCTTCCCACCCCTATCAGTTTCTCTCATGACTCTATCCATTAATAAGTAAATAAATATATTAAAAAATGAAATAGGACTTTTTTGAAGTAAGGCTTAGGGCATGGAGGAGGAGAACTATCATCATAGCTGATCACCCATTGTTAGTAAAAGTTGTCATAGGATTTCTGTCCTAACACTCACTGAATATTGGTAGACAAGTCAACTTTAGTATCTGACCAATGTCAGCCCTCTCGTAGATTATTTTCCAAGTGGGATACCTAGTTTCTAACCAGCATCATAATGATGGTCTCACTGGCATGGTATTCAGAACGGATGTGTACCACTGATTCATATGTGTTAGGTAGGAAGTTGTTTTCTGGTCTAGGACTTAGTCAGAATCACAGATCCTGTTCCATTGGTGTGCTGTAAGCTTCATGAAAATACTTAACAGTCAGGAGTGTATCCTTTTCTTCTTTCAGCAAACTGGTGTGGATTGTACTCCTGCAGTGTAATACGGTCCGGTCCATCAACAATGAAAAGTATGTAGATGAGGCACTGGGTTGGGTGCACGAGGTGTGAAACATAGGGACCTGTGTAGGGATCCCAGTTCAAGCCCTGGCTCCCCACCTGTGGGGTGGGGGGGTCGCTTCACAAGCTGCGAAGCAGGTCTGCAGGTGTCTTTCTCTCCCCCTCTCTGTTTTCCCCTCCTCTCTCAATTTCTCTCTGCTGTATCTAACAACAACAGCAGCAATATCAACAACAACAAAATGGACAAAATGGCCACCAGAAGCAGTGGCTTCCTGTGGTGGTGCAGGCACCGAGCCCCAGATAACCCCAGAGATAAATAAATAAATAAATAAATAAATAAATAAAATGCAGATCCTAGGCTTCTCTCTCCAGGGAATTTGTAGCCTAGGGCCCACACTGGAACATTTCTACCATCCTTTCTTTGGTATCCAAGGTCCTGAACTTGGACTTGCAGTGTAGTCACAAGCATCGTAGACTTTGTTATTACTTACTCTCCTGTATCTGTCATTTACATAGGCTTTGTAGAAATTTAATTGTGGTAAGGAAAAATTTCCAACTTAATGTTGGCTCCTTATTAGAACAAAGCATGCCAGTGTCAAATCAGTTCACTTACACTCCATTTCAACTGTATCTTCATACAGGAAATCTGAAGATGGTTTGTATTAACTTTTTGAGCCCTATACTCTTTTCTAGAAAATATGTTGATCTCGGCATGGTGACTTTATTACTTTCCAATTTCTTTTCCTTGTCTGCAGGGATATAGAGATAGAATTTTGTGGAGTATTATATCGGGCAGCATAGAGAATGAGAAATAACAGAACGAACGGGAGAGTGAGGGGTTCTCAGACACAGAATGGATAGATGTGATGAAAGCATGGTAACACCTACATTGTGATTTGATCCCATTGCACTTGAAGTGGGTGATATTTTATCCTGAGGGTAAGGTAACACTTCAGGTGCAGACCCTGCTGGAACTCTGAAGGAAGGGGTATAACTGCAAGGGTTAGAGTTGGTGAGGAATGAGAAGCACTTCAGCTTTCCTTCTCTCTCTCTCTCTCTCTCTCTCTCTCAAGTTTGGAAATGTAATAAAAATTCCAATTTGACCAATTTAATGAAAAAAAAAAAATCAGACATTTGTTGCTGCCGTAACTTTCTGGGGGAAAAAAACAGAAACGGATAACAACCTGAAGAAACTCATTGGCAAGTGAGTCTTTACTTCAGAGATTCAGCATCTTCCTATTATCTTGAGTGAAAGTGACTTTTTTGGTGTTCTTTTCCTGGCAAATATATCTACTAGTTTCTGTTAGGTTGCTTTCAAATTTTTTCTTTGAAAGTAAGACTTTGAGAAGATTTTAAATATAAGATGAATAGTAGGATATGTTGTTTATAAGGTTTAAACCTCTGGATTACTTCGCTCTCTCATTCTTTAGCTTTTTGAATTCTCTACTTAAATTGGGTAAATTTTTTTTTTTTTGCCTCCAGGGTTGTCGCTGGGGCTCAGTGCCTGCACCTTGAATCCACTGCTCCTGGAGGCCATTTTTCTCCCCCCTTTTGTTGCCATTGTTGTTGTAGCCTTGTTGTGGTTATTATTGCCATTGTTGATGTTGCTTTGTTGTTAGATAGGACAGAGAGAAATGGAGAGAGGAGGGGAAGACAGAGAGGAGGAGAGAAAGACACCTGTAGACCTGCCTCACCACCTGTGAAGCGACTCCCCTGCAGGTGGGGAGCCAGGGCTCGAACAGGGATCCTTATGCCGGTCCTTGCGCTTTGCGCCACGTGCGCTCAAACCCCAAATTGGGTAATTCTTATCAGAAGGCCACAGAATGTTTCACACAGTGCTTAATAAGTAAAATTCAGCTCTCTCTCTTAAATAGTCAGACCCATTGTGACAGAGTTCAGCCCGACCTAAATCTTCTTAGTATCTTCTAATGGCTGTCAGGTGTTTTCTTTTTGATAGAGTAAGTAATGAGAGTGAGTGAGCAAGAGAGAGACCGAGACCACAGCACTGAAATTTCATTCAGTGGGGTAGGGGCCTGACTGAAACCTGGCTTGTATACATGTCAAAGCCATGCACTGTCCAGGTGAAGTCTTGGACCAGCCCAATTGAAGATTCTACTTTCATTTATCCAGTTGCAGTCTGAGAATGATGTTTACTAAAAATAATTCTGAAGAAGCTATATATTTTTTAACTTTTTTATTTGACAGGGTAGAGAGAAGTCAAGAGAGAGAAGGGGGGGAGAGAGAGAGAGAGAGAGAGAGAGACAGAGTCACCTGTATTACTGCTTCAGTGCTCTTGAGGTTTTTCCTCTGCAGGTGGGAATCTGGGGCTTTGACCCTGGGTCCTTGTGCATGGTAACATTTGCAGTTAACCAGCTGTGCCATTGTCCAGAGCCTGAAGAAGCAATTTCAAAGTGCAAAATATTTATGTATTTATATCCCTGACATAAGGGAATGCAAAAAATATCATAGCTAGGGATAATGCTTATTTTCCCAGTTTCATAGGGAAAATGGATTATATAGCTACTTCAGAGTCTCTGATAGAATAGAAATATGCTTATCTTCACTTTTATTCATATTGTCTAAATGTCTCTTCTTTCTTTCTGCAAGGAAGGTTTTAATAAATTCCGCATTTCGTTCCCACCCTGGTATCTATAACTGCATCACATTTGTTAAGTTCCATTGTTTTTGAAATGACAAATGTTCCTTTCACGTCTTATAGAATGAAGGAGAAAAGACTCCATGTCAAATATGTTGAAGAAAATTAATATTCTTCTCTTTCTTTTGAAGTGCCTATTCTCTTCATGATGAATTTTTATGATTTTGAATCCTGTTAGCCAGAGTTAATAATACGCATTCTGTGATAAATCCTTGTTCCATGACAAGGTATCTGCAATGTAAATAACTAATAACTAATAAATAATGTATTACTTTCCTTGCATCCAGAACATAAGGACATTAAAAAAAATTGTATTGCCTTAAGTTGAACTGTATTTAGAATGCTAAATCTTTAGTGTCTGTGTAGAAGAATCAAACAAAAGTATTATTTCAGTTGATTATTCCTCACCCCACACCCTCCCTCAACCCAAAGAGTATTGCTTACTCTAAGAAATTATAGTCCAGTGATCTTGAAGGGAATGATTTAGGATACGTGTGCAGTTCTGTGTTTCCTGATAAAACTATTTAGGAACAGTTTTTTAAACTGTAATTTCACAAGTGGTATAGTTATCATTAAGGACTGATCAGTCTTGTCAAGTTCCTGAAAACTTTGTTTTAGTTATACCTGGAATTAGAAGGCAACTCACCAAGTATGAGAT